>NW_026991718.1:41760537-42385537 GCF_029215605.1 Mirounga angustirostris | reverse complement strand
AATGGAACAAATAATCCTGAAATTTGTATGGAGCCAGAAAAGACCTCGAATAGCCAGAGGAATGTTGAAAAAGAAAAGCAAAGCCAGCGGCATCACAATTCCGGACTTCCAGCTCTATTACAAAGCTGTCATCATCAAGACAGTATGGTACTGGCACAAAAACAGACACATAAATCAATGGAACAGAATAGAGAGCCCAGAAATGGACCCTCAACTCTATGGTCAACTCATCTTTGACAAAGCAGGAAAGAATGTCCAATGGAACAAAGACAGTCTCTTCAAAAATGGTGTTGGGAAAATTGGATAGCCACATGCAGAAGAATGAAACTGGACCTTTTCCTTACACCACACACAAAAATAGACTCCAAGTGGTTGAAAGACCTCAATGTGAGACAGGAGTCGATCAAAATCCTAAAGGAGAACACAGGCAGCAACCTCTTTGACCTCAGCCGAAGCAACTTCTTCCTAGAAACATCGCCAAAGGCAAGGGAAGCAAGGGCAAAAATGAACTATTGGGACTTCATCAAGATAAAAAGCTTTTGCAAAGCAAAGGAAACAGTCAACAAAACCAAAAGACAACCGACAGAATGGGAGAAGATATTTGCAAATGACATATCAGATAAAGGGCTAGTATCCAAAATCTATAAAGAACTCATCAAACTCAACACCCAAAGAACAAAGAATCCAATCAAGAAATGGACAGAAGACATGAACAGACATTTTTCCAAAGAAGACATCCAAATGGCCAACAGACACATGAAAAAGTGCTCAATATCACTCGGCATCAGGGAAATCCAAATCAAAACCTCAATGAGATACCACCTCACACCAGTCAGAATGGCTAAAATTAACAAGTCAGGAAATGACAGATGTTGGTGGGGATGTGGAGAAAGGGGAACCCTCCTACACTGTTGGTGGGAATGCAAGCTGGTGTAGCCACTCTGGAAAACAGTATGGAGGTTCCTCAAACAGTTGAAAATAGAGCTACCATATGATCCAGCAATTGCACTACTGGGTATTTACCCCAAAGATAGAAAAGTAGGGACCCGAAAGGGTACGTGCACCCCGATGTTTATAGCAGCAATGTCCACAATAGCCAAACTGTGGAAAGAGCCAAGATGTCCATTGACAGATGAATGGATAAAGAAGAAGTGGTATATATATACAATGGAATATTATGCAGCCATCAAAAGGAATGAGATCTTGCCATTTGCAACGACGTGGATGGAACTGGAGGGTATTATGTTGAGCGAAATAAGTCAAACAGAGAAAGACATGTATCATATGATCTCACTGATATGAGGAATTCTTAATTGCAGGAAACAAACTGAGGGTTGCTGGAGTGGGGGGTGGGGTGGGAGGGATGGGGTGACTGGGTGATAGACACTGGGGAGGGTATGTGCTCTGGTAAGCGCTGTGAATTGTGCAAGACTGTTGAATCTCAGATCTGTACCTCTGAAACAAATAATGCAATATATGTTAAGAAAAAAAAAGAAGAAGAAGGTAGCGGGAGGGGAAGAATGAAGCAGGGGAAATCGGAGGGGTAGACGAACCATGAGAGACGATGGACTCTGAAAAACAAACTGAGGGTTCTAGAGGGGAGGGGGGTGGGAGGATGGGTTAGCCTGGTGGTGGGTATTGAGGAGGGCACATTCTGCGTGGAGCACTGGGTGTTATGCACAAACAATGAATCATGGAACACTTCATCTAAAACTAATGATGTAATGTATGGGGATTAACATAAGAATAAAAAAATAAAAAAAGAAAAGAAAAGAAAATTAGAATGATTGAATATACAAAGGGATAAAATAAGGATATATAGAAGCTTTGAGGATCAGAATGATAAACTTTATATAATAGTCATTCTAGAATATAATACTCCCAAATTAGACTTAATATATTTCTTTTAACTTCTATACACAATATGTTTTTTAAAATGAGACATGTGGGGGCACCTGGGTAACTCAGTTGGTTAAGTTTCTGACTCTTGATTTTAGCTCAGGTCATGGTCTCAGGGTCGTGAGATAGAGCCCTGCATCAGGCTCTGTGCTGAGTGTAGAACCTGCTTAAGATTCTCTCTCTGTCTCCTCTCCCTCTGCCCCTCCCCCTGCTCATGGGCACACACTCTCTCTCTCCCTCTCTAAAAAAAATAAAAATAATAATAATAAAAATAAAATGGCACATGCAGTACACCATATAAGCTTAATAAATTTCAAGGAACAAGTGTAATTCAATTAAATGTTCAGGAACCACAAAATAATTAAAAAGTTATTTTCCTTGAGAATTATAAAAGTCCCTTCTAAATAACTCTTCGGTTAAGTAATAAATGTCATAACAGCAAATAAATTAATTTAATTTAAAAAGAAAGAAAATGAAAATACTGTATAACAAAACATGTGGCATGCAGCTAAGACAGTACTTTGAAGAAATTTTATCTTAACTGGTTATTGAGATGATCGTTAAATTTAAGAAATCAGGAAAAGAAAACCAGTAAAAAATGCAAAAATAAACAAAGAAAAATTAAAATAATGATAGATATAATTTAAATAAAAACCATTCATAGAATGGTGAGGAATAAAATAGCTAAAAGAAGGTATTTTAAAATGACTAAAAAAGCTTTTGGCCCTTTGATCAGGAAAAAAAAGAAAGACCCTAATGATCATTATTGTGAAGGTCATATACAGTTGAAAAAGATAAGAGTTAGAAAAGAAAAGAGTATGTTAACTTAAAAAGTATTTTGAATACATAGATGAGATGAACATAAAACAGAAAACCTGTATAGTGCCTGGTAATTAAGGTGGGGAGGTTTTCCACAATATCGTTCCTACCATATCTAAAGAAAGTGAATCAATTTAGAAAAAAACTCAAGGCTCAGACTGCTCTATTGACAGTGTTACAAAATTTCTAGGAAGATATAATTCCTATTTTTTATAGACTATTCCACTGAGTGAAGTCTTTCCAACCTAGTTTTATGAAGCTAATATAACCTTATACCCAAATCAGACAAAGACACTATATGTATTACTCAGAGTACTCCAGAAAAAAAGAACCATATAATCTTATAAAATATATAAGAATGAGAGAGAGATAGAGAGAGGAGGAAACAGATTTATTATAAGGAATTAGCTCACATGATTATGGATGCTAACAAGTCCCAAGGTCTCCAGAGTGAGCTGGCAAGCTGGAGACCCAGGTAAGCTGATGGTGTAGTTTCCATCTGAGTCCAAATGCCTGAGACCCAGGAGAACCTCTAGTGTAGTTCCCGTCAGAAGACAGGCAGGCTTGGGATCCAGGAAAGGCCAGTGCTTCAGTTTGAATCTGAAGGAAGGAAAAAAACAGTGTCTCAGTTTGAAGGCAATCAGGTAGAAAAAAATTTCTCCTACTTGGAGAAAGGTCAGGCTTTTTGTTCTGTTGAGGCCTTCAGCTGATTGGTAAGTCCCACCACATTAGGGAAGGCAATCTGCTTTACTCAGTCGACCAATTTAAATGTTCATTCCATCCAAAAAACACCTCATGGAAACACTCAGAATACAGTTTTACCAAATATATGGGCACACGGTAGTCAAGTTGACACATAAAATAAGCCATCACAGTATACAAGAGGATATTAGGTAATAATCCCACTCATGAATATAAATGCAGAAAATCCTATAAGTGTCATCAAATGACATCAAACATGTACATGGGTGTATATATATTTTACTTTATATAGAAAGAGTTGATTAGAAAAGAAAATCTATATTATCATTATAAAAATTCAGAAAAAAATTGATAGTACTTAAGTTATATCTAAAACTCTTTAAAGAACTAAATTTGAAAAAATGTACTCTATATACATAAAATTATAATTAATCAGAAATTTTTATCTTTATGGTGAAACTTAAGTTTAATTTTATTTATTTTATTTTTTTAATGATTTTTATTTATTTATTTGAGAGAGAGAGAGAGAGAGCAAATGAGCTGAGGGGAGGGGCAGAGGGAGAAGCACACTCCCTATGGAGCAGGGAGGCCGATGCCCAGCTCAATCCCAGGACCCTGAGATTATGACCTGAGCTGAAGGTAGCTGCTTAACCGACTGAGCCACCCAGGTGCCCCTTAAGTTTTTTTTTTTAATACAGGGAATAATCAGATAATAATAACCACTATTACTGCTTTTTGAAATTTGCAATTACATACTAGAAGTTCCTTCAGTGAGCTGAGACAAGAAAAATAAAATATATGAAGATTGGAAAGATACAGAATCCAACATTATTATCTGTAGACACAATGATTATCTTCCCTAGAAATATACACTCATAAGATAATGTAGCAATATTATAGAGAATATAATTAGAAAATAAAAATTGTATTTTAATTAAAAGTATGTTACTACCCTCAAAATTAAAACAATCATGAAATTACCTAACACAAATATCAATACTCTTATGCAGAAAATAAACACTACTTAAAGGGGATGGAGATAAAAGGACACATATAACACATTCATGAACAGGATGATTGTATTTTAGAAATGTCAATTCTGCATCAATTGAGAGGACCATATGGTTCTTCTCTCTCCTCTTATTAATGTGTTCTATCATATTGATTGATTTGTGAATGTTGAACCACCCTTGCATCCCAGAGATAAATCCCACTTGGTCGTGGAGGATGATCCTTTTAATGTAATGTTGGATCCTATTAGCTAGGATTTTGTTGAGAATTTTGGCATACATAAGCTTCTGTACAGCAAAGGAAACAGTCAACAAAACAAAGAGGCAACCCATGGAATGGGAGAAGATTTTTGCAAATGGTATTACAGATAAAGGGCTGAGATTCAAGATCTATAAAGAACTTCTCAAACTCAACACCCAAAAACCAAATAATCAAGTCAATAAATGAGCAGAAGGCATGAACAGACACTTCTCCAAAGAAGACATACAAATGGCTAACAGAAACATGAAAAAATGTTCATCATCATTAGCCATCAGGGAAATTCAAATCAAAACCACATTGAGATACCACCTTACACCAGTTAGGATGGCAAAAATTGACAGGGCAAGAAACAACAAATGTTGGAGGAGTTGTGGAGAAAGGGGAACCCTCTTACACTGTTGGTGGGAATGCAAATTGGTACAGCCACTTTAGAAAACAGTGTGGAGGTGCCTCAAAAAATCAAAAATAGAGCTACCCTATGACCCAGCAATTGCACTACTGGGTATTTACCCCGAAGACAGATGTAGTGAACAGAAGGGCGATATGCACCCCAATGTTCATAGCAGCAATATCCACAGTAGCCACACTGTGGAAAGAGCCGAGATGCCCTTCAACAGACGAATGCATAAAGAAGATGTGGTCCATATATACAATGGAATATTACTCAGCCATCAGAAAGGATGAATACCCAACTTTTACATCAACATGGATGGGACTGGAGGAGATTATGTTAAGTGAAATAAGTCAAGCAGAGAAAGTCAATTATCATATGGTTTCACTTATTTGTAGAATATAAAGAATAGCATGGAGGACATTAGGAGAAGGAAGGGAAAAATGAAGGGGGGGAATCGGAGGGGGAGATGAATCCTGAGAGACTATGAACTCTGAGAAACAAACAGAGTTTTAGAGGGGAGGGGGATGGGGGGATGATTTAGCCCGGTGATGGGTATTAAGGAAGGCACGTATTGCGTGGAGCACTGGGTGTTATACACAAACAATGAATCGTGGAACACTACATCAAAAACTAATGATGTACTGTATGGTGACTAACATAACATAATAAAATAAAATTAAAAAAAAAGAAATGTGAATTCTTCCTAATTCTCTATAAATTCATTGTTATTGCAACCAAAGCAAACCGAAAAACTAGTTCTAAATGACATATGGAAAAATAAAAGATAAACAATGTCATTTTCAATAAAAACAAAGAGTGTCCTACTTTACTGGAGATCAAGATTTATTATTGAATGATAGAAATTAAAATAGTATGGTAAAGGAAAATGATAGATACAAATCAGTATAACAAAATCAAGACCAGACATGTTATTTTGCATGTCTGAAAACAATGTATAAAGGAGATGATGATGTAGAGGATTAGAGGAAGAAGACTGTTCAACTAACAGTGCTAGCACAATTAGGTCCTTACAAAGAAATACAAAATTAAGACAAACTCACCATGCGATTAAAAAAAAAAAAATTCCAGGTGAATTAAATCTTAAATGCAAAAATAAACTTCAAAACATAGAAGAATATCTTTATATATTTGAGGTAAGGAAGGCTTTTTCAAGAAAAAACAAAAGATCTAAGAACAATTGTTATAAGGTAAAACTAATTGCACTTAACTTCAGTGAAAAAAAATCATTAATCAAAAGATAACAGAAGTGAAAAGACAACTCTCAATGGGGAGAAAATATTTATCACAGGTATGAGAAAGATACCAATCCAGAATATATTGAGAGTCTACAAATCAAAAAGAATCATGAACATAGACACACACACACACACACACACACTGACAGAAAACAGGCAATTCATAGAAGAAACACGTGGTCAATAAATATTTGTCAAAATTCAGAACTTAAGTAGTAATTGTAGAAACACAAAATAATCAAATTATTCATGAAAATAAAATTAGTATTCCATGGAATATAATTTCATTATCATTAGATTTATAGTTTAAAAAAATTTATCTATTCCAAATGTCAGGGAATACGTAAGGCACCATGTACTGTTATATATTGCTGAAGTGTAAATTGGTACATTTTTTCCAGAAACTATATGGCAATATAGTAACACTGAAGAGGTATGTATATACCCTATGACCACTAATTCTGTTCCAAGTTACAAAACTCAAAATCCTCATATACATGTTTAAAAAAAAAGAAAGAAAGAAAGAAGAGAAAAGTAAAAACCCTAAGAGCTTCTCATGAGGAACATCAAAAAATTGCTGTTTTTTCTTGTAATGGAATGCTCTAGCATGGTTTTATTTTTGCAACATTTTATTTCTTAATCTAAGTGATAAATTTAGGTAATCACTGTATTATTTTTACACACCTTTTAATGTTTCAAATATTGTATTGTATTATTCTGGGAAAATAGGTAAAAACAAGCACCATTAAAGGAAAACTAGGGCTTGTGATGTCACCCTTTTATATATAATTAGAAAATAAAAATTATATTATAGAATGGAATGGAATGTCTGTCAGCTCAAGGTCACTGCTGCTCTAAACAACTCTGTTTTCTGGATTCCACAATTCAGAAGAAATGACCATCTTAAAGGTAAAACTCTCATTTAGTCATGTTTATTTTCCTTTGGAAATATTGCTGAAATCTGTCCACTTTTCTTTATATCTTAACCATCAACTACCATCATCTTTCACCTGGACAACTGCAAAAGTTTCTTAACTGGTCTCTAAGCATCTATGTACAATCCTTTGCAATCTGTTCCCTATATCATATTGTAGATGAAGGACTATTTTAGTTTAAAAGTCCATTTTTAGATTCTTATAGAATTTTCTTTTGCTGTAAAGATAACGTTAAAATATGTAATTTGATTGCAAAAGTTTGTATGAACTTGTCTTTGTCTAACTCTCTTGCTCACAATTCTCCAGTTACCACCAGTCCTTTAATTTTTAGGATCATCCATGTTCCCTCCTACATCAGGGCTTTTGCAAGTGCTGTTCTCTCTACTTTAAGCGTGCTTTCACCTTCCTTTTGCTTAGTCAACTTTTATTACTTCTTTTCTCAATTCAAGTTCACTGCCTTGGAAAGCTTTTAAATCTCTAGACTATATCTGGTTCCCGTATAATATGTTTTCATGGTTCCTTATCATTTTTCTTCATAGCACTAATTTCAGTGTGTAATAATAATTCAAATGCATAATTGATCATTTGATTAATATCTCTCTTCCCCACCATGTTCAGGTCCCACATGAGTAACAAGTATGTCTGCTACGCTCCTCCTGATAGTCCCATTACCTAGTACAGTACTGACCAGAACTGGTGCTCAATACGTATTTTCTGCATAAGAGATATAATTGTATTCTATTCTATTGAGAGGAAGCCCTAAATTTTTTAAGAAAGACAACTTAGAAAAATTTTGTGTCTATTTGTGGAAGTGAGTATTCTATGGGTGCCTGAATATAGAAGATACTTCTTTGGAGGAGGGAAAGGAGGAGGACAAGGAGAGTGAGGAGAGGAGGTGAGGGAAGAAAGTGGAAGAAGGCAAAGATGAGGTACAGGGAGAGGAAGAGGAGTAAAAAAAAGTGATAGGAAGATCAGTGGGAAAAACATGGGCTGTTATTCAATTATTCATCTATCCACTTATCTATTGGCTACACACTCAGCTACTATTTGTTGCAGATATACCATGTGATAGGTATGGGGCAACAGCAACAAACAGCAATAAACAAAACAGAACAAGCTTATAGCATAGTGATGTAAATATTGCAGAATAACTGAGCAAATGAACAATATCAGTTCAGACAGTGCTATGCTATGCACGATACAACAAAACAGAATGTACTGTGATTAGGCTATACACATTATTGGGGAAGGAGTGTGTGATGCTCTTACCTCTCCATATTGAGTAAAGGTCTTTAAAAAACCAATAATGACAGTACAAAAACAGAATTCTGCAACTAAGGTTACTGTCAGTTAAACTGAGAGAGCACAAAAGCAAGATGGATGAGGTAAAGAGAAGAAAGCCAATCATGAGAATGGATAGAAACAATGGACAACATTCTGGATTCATATAGGGTTAGAAAATGGACTTTGAACCCAGTTCACTCATATTTCTGAGCGAGTAGGGAGCTGTAGTTAATATGAAGCTTATATTTGAATGAATAAATGTTATCTAAGTTATCTAAAAGAACTTACCCAGATCAAAATATTTTTGTGGGCATCTGTAGTAAGGAGGTTATAATCTTACACCTTCTTTCATGAAACAATATGAAAGAAATTTAATATCTGGATTTTGAGGAGATCAGACTTAAAGTGGGACAAATTTAATGTAAAAGAAGAGCATTATTGGGCGCCTGGGTGGCTCAGTTGGTTGAGCGACTGCCTTCAGCTCAGGTCATGATCCTGGAGTCCCGGGATCGAGTCCCACATCGGGCTCCCTGCTCGGCAGGGGGTCTGCTTCTCCCTCTGCCCTCTTCCCTCTCGTGCTCTCTGTCTCTCATTCTCTCTCTCTCAAATAAATAAATAAAAAATCTAAAAAAAAAAAAAGAGCATTATTACTTTGATCCTTCATAAGTGGAAGGACAAAAGAAATTCAGTAGAACTTCAGAAGTGAATAATTTGCTAGCTGGGGAAAAGGAGTGGCATTTATTGAGGACTTAATAAGAGAATAAAGAAAGCAGTTAAGTAAAAAATAAATGACTACATTATTTCTTCACTTTTCTCTGAAATCAATAAAGAAAACAAGCACCAGTTATGATAAATAGCTTCCACTTGATACTCCAATTCCTTTTTCTATCCTTCTCTACCTTGCTTTGGGTCCATTCTAATTGATCTGTGTGAATTACATCCACATCATTCATTTGCCACTGGGACTTCAAAAGGGTTTGGGTACTGAGGATCCTGCCAAAAGATAAGAGAGAGAATGCAGAGGGGCGCCTGGGTGGCTCAGTCGTTAAGCGTCTGCCTTCGGCTCAGGTCATGATCCCAGAGTCCTGGGATCAAGCCCCGCATCGGGCTCCCGGCTCAGCGGGAAGCCTGCTTCTCCCTCTCCCACTCCCCCTGCTTGTGTTCCCTCTCTCGTTGTGTCTCTCTCTGTCAAATAAGCAAAATCTTTAAAAAAAAAAAAAAAAGAGAGAGAGAATGCAGAAAGGTTAGATATTTGTTCCCCTGGCTCTTTTGCTGCAACACAACTTAGGTTGGGAGGGCCATATAATTTTTCTTCCAAAGTTAGACATATTTGAGAGGGGAAAAGGCACTACTAATGATTACCCTGTATAAGAGTTTGTATAAACCTCAACTGGGCAGGCAAACTTATACTTATATTCAGCCTAATTTGAGCTATATTCCTCAGTTAAATGTCCATACTCCTCTCAAGGCATGCTGTTTGACATGATTCTCTCCTCTTCTGTTTCATCTAGTCCACTGTTTCTCAAATATTAGAATGCATTAGAATCCCTGGTTGAAATACAGATTGCTGAGACCCAATTTCAGAGTTTCTGATTCAGCCTGAAATTTTGCATGTCTACCAAGTTCCCAGGTGATGCTAATGCTGTTGGTCCAAGGTTCGTATTTTGAGATGTGAACCACTGCCCTCTTCGTTTTGGGCACAGGCTGGATAAGAGCTTTGCTGCTGCTAACCTTGAGTCTGCACTATCCCAGTTGATCCTCTTAAACTTGTTCACACCTTTGTAATAGACTATCTGCAAATAATTTTGAATTATTCAGGATATTATGCAATGATGAAAATCAGAGATTATAAATTATAACATCATTATAAATTCTTAAAGTTCTCTTTAGATGAAATAGATTCAAGGCTGGCCCTTGCCTCACGGTGAGAAGGGTGATTGGTTTTGTAGGGCATTACAAGATTCATATGCTTCCAATATGTCCTTACCATATTTCTTGCTTTGGAATAGACACTACTAAAGAATCCATGTCCTCTGGCCTTTCCTGATTATGTCTATCAAGTCGAGGTTTATGACGCCATGATGAGGAATGATTCAGAAAACAGAGATCTGTGGAAATAGACCCATATTGAGAAAATGACCCACAGCCTTTGGATGATTAATTCAGCAGAGTGCATCCTTGTCAAAAGCCATAATCATTTAAGGGAAAAAAATAAAGTATTATCAAATTCGATCTGGTGATTTCAGTCATCTTAATGGTCACCAGAACACCTTAAGAAACATCTTATTGAAGTCTACTCAATGAGTAATTAAGATTTGAAAATACCTGCAGTTGAACCAGCAACTCTCTTTATCTACTCAGAGAAGGGATTGCAAGTTTATGCGTAAGTACAGGGAGAGGGAAAGAAATATAAGTTAAAAGGCGGCAAACTGATTTGTGCCTTCAAATGGGCCCTGCCTGCCACTTCACAAATGTAATTTTCACATCAGCCATAGCTGGTGAGAGTCTAAAACCGCTCTGAGGTTAGAGGTTGGCTGGGGTGGTAGAGGAGATTTAAAAAAGTCTACTTTATTCTCTCAAGGAAAAAAAATTCTCAAAAGCAATACTCAAATCTAATAATGTCAAATGAACTAAAATAAATGTCCATATGTATGTATCTAGGACTTTTTTTTAACGTTGTGTTTCCACCTCTGAGTGATGGCAAAAAGTTCACCTGTCATGTACCTGCCAGATATTCTGCTAACACCAACATTTTCTTGGTTTTCCAAAAACCACTGTGCAATTCAATTGCATCTATATGGTCTTCTCAGTTTTCTTCTGCCTGTAATTCTAACACTCCCATGCAGCTAAGTTTAGATAGCTGGAGGTATATGTTAGAGTTAGGATTCAAATCTAGGTATATGCAACTCCAAAGCCAGGGCTCCTAACCATCAAACACCTCTTTGTCTCCAGTCCCCATATGTCTTTCCAGACTTTTCTTTCTTGTTTATATAGAATATCCATTCATTCATTCACTTACTGCAATAACATTTGCTAACTCATTCTCATGCCAGACAGCATGTTGTAGCCACAATATCCAATTCTGTGAGCAAAAAGACAGGCACCAAGAAGCTGCAATAAGCAGCTTGAGAGAAGAGACTATGTCTTCTGTACATCTACATTCTTTGGATGAGCAGGACACCTAGGGAATTGTGGTCTAATCTCTATAAAAGCACAAGCAGAAGTGTCATTGGTGAAGCTTTTTAATAATGATGGGCCTGGGAGAAGCTCTCACAGAGAATGTCTCATTTGAGTTAGAGACATAATTAATGAAGGATAATGTAAGGTCAAAGACAAAAAGAACTTATCACAAACACTGTACCCTCATTGGTACATTTGTTACTCATAGGGGTACAGTTAGGAATTCTGACACCACTTTATCTGTATACTAAGTAGATAGATAGATAGATAGATGATAGATAGATAGATTGTAAATAATGAGATCTGGGTTTCTTAATGCTGGAGAAAGAAGTTATACTTAAGGAAAGGATGGAAGCCAGAATAAAGCCTATGGTATTACACCACAGTCAAAAGTATCAACATAGGGTGCCTGAGTGACTCAGTTGGTTAAGAGTCTGCCTTTGGATCAGGTCATGATCCCAGAATCCTGGGATCAAGTTCTGCATCAGACTCCCTGCGAGTCTGCTTCTCCCTCTCCCTCTGCTGCTTTCTCTCTGTCAAATAAATAAATAAAATCTTTTTTAAAAAGTATCAACATAGATGCATTAAAAACACACACACACAGATACAGAATTAAAAGTAGATGTGTATAGGCATAATTAGTGTGTGTATGTGTGTGTGGGGGGGGTGCGGTTCATTAATCCTATCAACTGAGAGGGACCAGAATCACTGATATCTAAAAGCAACGAGCATATCTAGCACATCTTTTTTTCTAATACCATTCTCTAGTACAAGTGGAAAATATACTCCTTACACAATATAGCTCCATAGTGAACTGGCTGATTCCAGGGCTTGAGCAAGGGAAATAAAGACAAGTCTGGGGCATCTTGCAATTCCAGAGTATAAGGAAGTACCAAAATAATAATAATAAAAACAAATACCCATGAATTTATATTTATACAAAAAGATTAAGTAAATGAGGGGGTGGGGAGGTATGACAAGTCTTCTTTGCAAAAGAATCCAAATAAATAAATAAATAAATAAATAAATAAATAAATAATAAGGAAAACAGAAAAATCACCATTTAGTATATCACAGTACATGATTTCCTGAGCAAGATCCATTGGTGAATGCATAAATGAGTAAGTGAAAATTGAAGCAGAAACATAATATTTGCAAAATCTCAAAAGTATGTTTCCTTAAATGTTTAGTGATTTCAAAGGGAGAAAAATGAAATTTACAATGCAGGCACCTATCAGACATTACCTTTGTCAAGTCCTGAGTATAACATCATTGGTGAAACATACCAACATCGTGTATCCTGTGCAATGATGCACCAAGGACACACTGACTGCTGCATTCTTCCCATGAATGTGCAGCCTCAGACTCATGAGACACATCGGACAACCTCAAGTTGAAAAGCATTCTACATATTAACTGACCCTTCAAAAGTGACATGGAGAATATAAAAGTGAAGCACAAAAAAATGTCATGAAAGACAAGACTGAAGAACTCTCACAGATCAGGGGAAACTACAGTACACGACAATTAAATCCATGTGGGATCCTGAATTAGACTGAAACAGAAAAAAAGCATTAGTGGAAAAACTGGTTACATTAGTTAACATATTTTGCCAAGGTTAATAAGGTAAATAAATATTCTATAGTAATGTAAGTTGTTAAACAGAGGAAATTGGATGGAGGGTGTTTGGAACCTGTACTGTAATTGTAATTCATTTCTAAGTTTAAAATTAACCTAGAAAAAAACAAAAGCTTAAAAAAAAAATGCCTGTTTGTTCAAGTTTAGAAGAAGGCTGCTTCCAGACTCTTGATCCTGCCTCACAGTAAGGGCTATAGCTAAGAATGGTAGGTCACAGAGAATCTGGCACCCGTACCCTCACTTATTTATTTATTTATTTTAAGATTTTATTTATTTATTTACTTGACAGAGAGAGAGACACAGCGAGAGAGGGAACACAAGCAGGGGGAGTGGGAGACGGAGAAGCAGGCTTCCCGCTGAGCAGGGAGCCCTATACGGGGCTCGATCCCAGGACCCTGAGATCATGACCTGAGCCGAAGGCAGACGCTTAACGACTGAGCCACCCAGGCGCCCCCAAGGCACTTGTTTGCGATCCGTTCAGTGGAGGAACAGCTCTTCAGGCAGCCAGGGACAAAGATGAGCTCTTTCAAAAAATTGACAGAGAGAGAGAGAATGAGTGCACAGGCAGAGGGAATGGCAGAGGGAGAGGGAGAAGCAGGCTCTGCACTGAGCAGGGAGCCGGATGCGGGACTAGATCCCAGGACGCTGGGATCGTGACCTGAGCCAAAGGTAGACGCTTAACGACTGAGCCACCCAGGCGCCCCCATTTCTTTGTTTTTAAAGATTTCACTTATTCATTTGAGAGAGAGAGGGAGAGCACGAACGGTAGGGAGGGGCAGAGGGAAAGGGAGAAGCAGGCTTCCCGCGGAGCAGGGAGCCGATGCGGGGCTCCATCCCAGGACGCTGGGATCATGACCTGAGCCGAAGTAGACGCTTAACGACTGAACCACCTAGGCGCGGAAAAGCCCTCCATTTCTTTTTTTTTTTTTAAGATTTTTTTTATTTATTCATTTGACAGAGAGAGACACAGCAAGAGGGCGGACACAAGCAGGGGGAGTGGGAGAGGGAGAAGCAGGCTCCCCGAGGAGCAGGGAGCCCGATGCGGGGCTCGATCCCAGGACCCTGGGATCATGACCTGAGCCGAAGTAGACGCTTAACGACTGAACCACCTAGGCGCGGAAAAGCCCTCCATTTCTTTTTTTTTTTTTAAGATTTTTTTTATTTATTCATTTGACAGAGAGAGACACAGCAAGAGGGCGGACACAAGCAGGGGGAGTGGGAGAGGGAGAAGCAGGCTCCCCGAGGAGCAGGGAGCCCGATGCGGGGCTCGATCCCAGGACCCCGGGACCATAACCCGAGCCGAAGGCAGACGCCCAACGACCGAGCCACCCAGGCGCCCTCTTCCCTCTTCTTTTTATTTATATATTAATTTTTTAAAAAATATCTTATTTATTGTCAGAGAGAGAGAGAGAGCACAAGCAGGGGGAGCGGCCGGCAGGGGGAGAAGCAGGCTTCCCACGGAGCAGGGAGCCCTATGCGGGGCTCCATCCCAGGACCCTGGGATCATGACCTGAGCCAAAGGCAGACGCTTAATGACTGAGCCACCCAGGCGCCCCAATACTCCCACTTTAAAGGATATCAAGAGGACATGAGTGAGCCTCCTCATGGAAGATAATAATTTACAGGGAAATGGTAGTATACCGAGTACTTGAAGATTGTTGTAACCTGGTTTAGCCACTCAGTGAAGGAAATGAAATCATAAAACAATGTTTACGAGTCCTTATGATAACACAGAAATATGCTCAATCTAATGTTACAAGAAAACAAAAATAAAATATACACTATATCATAATAACTGTGTAAAAAACAAAACTACTCAGAAGGGGGAAAAAGGAGGAAATCAACAGCCACTGTTAACATTTCAGTATATATCTAGATAATGTAAATGGATGGTTCATTTTTTTGCTTCAACTGTTCTGAATTTTATTTATACCTTTACCTTGTTCCAAAACATGACTTAAGGTAGCTTGCTCTGAATTTTACCTTAATAAACATTACTTTTAAAAATGCAAAGAAAGAGGGCGCCTGGGTGGCTCAGTTGGTTAAGCGACTGCCTTCGGCTCAGGTCATGGTCCTGGAGTCCCGGGATCGAGTCCCGCATGGGGCTCCCTGCTCGGCAGGGAGCCTGCTTCTGCCTCTGACCCTCCCCCCTCTCATGTGCTCTCTGTCTCTGTCATTCTCTGTCTCAAATAAATAAATAAAATCTTTTTAAAAAAATGCAAAGAAAGATTGAGGATTTTTTGAGGCATGGGAAGAAGGCATTTCAGGAAAACAGAACTGTATCAACAAGGACCTGGAAACACACACTGCGAATTAGAGAAACAGTGAACAGATCAGTATGGTTGGAGCACAGAGTGAATGAGATTAGATAATGAGGCTCCCATGTAGGTTGACAAAAAAATTGCAGCAGAACATTCATGGATATCTTAAGGAGTTCTGGACAGGTATCGGCATAGATTTCACAGTGGAGAAGTGGTAGAGTCTAAATATTAGGAAATCAAGGTGGAGATGGATGGAGTAGGGGATATGGCCCATAGGCTGAGAGAAGTTAGGGGTCTGTAGCTTTAGAATGCCCTCTGGGACCTAGGATTCCTACATAGGCTTGCCTCTGAACCAGAATTCATTATTCTGAAGTAAATCTTCTAGTCAAACCTACTTAGATGTCATGCTGGAAAATGTGTTATAAACAAATTCACATAACAGTGTTAATGTATCCATTATCATGAAATTGCAGTTCTCATTTCCAAGGACAGCCTTTTAAGCCAATTTGAGTACCAGAATAACTACGAAATCTATTTTTAAAAATGTGAGAATGTAAGTTGTTGATATTGACATCAAGACGCTGGAAAATATTACCACTCTTCTTAGTGGGAAAATGCAATGTAATTAATCTTTAATTGGAAGAGATGTAGACTAAATGCTTTATTTTATGTATTAGCCACCATAATTTCTATTGCTTCTAGCGCATTAACAGCTTTTAATCCTGAAAAAAAAATTAGTAAATGGTTTTAAAAATAGGTTCTTATTTAAAGTATTGTAGGTTGCTTTAATTAAACCGAACTGTCATTAAAGTGAATAAATATGACGGATGACAGGAAGGAACTATGACTTATGAAAGGAATTCAGAAGTAAAATGATCATGGCTCTGTATTTTTTACATAACCTCCAATGATGAACGGAGGTTAATATCTTGTGTTTTATGTATTTGATATAGCTTATTTGTATAAATAGGAAGCCATCAGTCTCTGTATCTGCTGGAAGTAAAATATAGTTCACTTCTGTTAAGGACCAGTCAACACGACAGTTATGTACACAAGGGAAGATAATTTTTTTTTTTTAAAGATTTTATTTATTTATTTGACAGAGAGAGAGAGAGGGAGAGAGGGAACACAAGCAGGGGGTGTGGGAGAGGGAGAAGCAGGCTTCCCGCAGAGCAGGGAGCCCGATGCGGGGCTCGATCCCAGGACCCTGGGATCATGACCTGAGCCGAAGGCAGACGCCTAACGACTGAGCTACCCAGGCGCCCCAATAATTTTTAACTCTGGTGCTAAAATACACTGTTACTATAAAGACAATCAAAACCCTAGAGTAAGAGATAAAATTCAAATTGACTCTTAGCCCTAAGAAAGGAGCTAGATTTGGTGAAAAGAAGAGCCGTGATCTGACTTATATTTCACTAGGCTCACGCTGGTTGTGGTTGTAAGAATATCAGTATTGGTCTGAGAGTCAGAGGGAACCAGGGTTAGAAACTTTTGTAATATTTCAGGTGAGAGCTGCGGGAGGCTTGGACCAGAAAGTAATTGGTGGTGATTTTGAGAAGCTTTGAAAATTTGACTATTTTTTGAAGGGAAAGCCAGTGAGATTTGCTGAGAGACTGAATGTGAAATATAAAAGAAAATAAATAATTGTTACTGAATGCATCTGGTTAAATTAAGAGAACGTTATTTCTTGGAAGAATATTCTACAATAGAGGCACTGCATATAGGTTATTTTCCTAGGGGTCAGATTTAATAAAATTTTATTCTAAAGGAGTGGATAAGATTAAAAAAAATAGACAAGCTCACTATTAATAGGAAAGGTACTTGACTCCCTCTGTTTCAAAATACCACCTGGCTTGGTCTAAGATGATATGTATTTTGGAAAATGAATTAAAATAGACAAGTTTCATGGGGTGCCTGAGTGGCTCAGTCTGTTAAGCATCCAACTGTTGATTTGGCTGAGATCATGGATCCCAGGGTCATAAGATGGAACCCCATGTTAGGCTCCCTGCTCAGTGGGGAATCTGCTGGGGATTCTCTCCCTCTCTCTCTCACTCTCAAATAATAAATAAATAAATCTTAAAAAAAAAGAAAAGTTTCAGGTATGCAATGACTACAATATCAAGAATGTTAAAAGAGAATGTTAAAAATAGTTGTCTTAAAAAAAATAGTTGTCTTTTATGATCTCCATTATAAACATTTAATATATTTTTCACATTGATTTGCTTGTTTTTTGCTAATACTCTATTTCTTACTTGCTTCTTATTTATATATTATTTAAGTTTTACCCTAAATTTCATTACCAATTTTTTTTTCTTCATAAAATTCTCTACTCATTTGACTTATTGAATCTACTTTTATTCTTGTTTTTAGAAACTTTTCAGTGTCTTTCAGCGGCTATTCTATCTCTACTTGGGCCCAAATTATTTTCAACTGAGAGGCAATATTTATGATCATCTGTTCCATAAAAACAAATATTAAGTCTCTATTATACACTAACATTTTTGCCAATATATATGTATTAGATTCTCAATAAATATTTGTTAAATAAACAAATGAATATAACACAGATTCTGAAGGTGATAGTATATGTAGGTGGGATAATGTCAGGCAAAATTTATGGAAATCCCTTTTTAAAACTGTAATAAAGATTTTGGGAAATTGAGAACTGCCATCCACCCCTACTCTTCTAGCTCACTTGGAATGGAGAGGGAAGACTTGCATGTACTCTTGTGGGGTGATTGGTCTACTGTCTTTGACTTGGCCATCTCATTTACACTGGGGGATTTAACTGCCACCCAGAAGCTAAAAATATTCAAATCTCCATCTCTAACCCTGACCTTCCCGTGCCCTTCTTAGTATCTGTTATTAATTAAATCTGTTAACTTATCAGGCTTCTGGATATCCTTAACTGAATTATGGTAGGCAGCCTCTAAGACGATGCTTATCTCCTGATATATTCATTCTTGTGTGATGCCCTTGAATGTTGTGGTCAGGACTGGTCTTTGTGATCAGTAGCTTATGGCAGAAGTGATGGCATGTGATTTCTGAGAGTAAGGTAATATGAAAACTTGTGGGTTCTCTCTTGAGTTATCTCTTCTGTCTTTCTCTGATCATTTGCTCTGAAGGAAAGCATGTGAGGAGCTGTCTTATGGAGAGGTGTTCATGATGAAAACTGAAACTATCTGTTAATAGCCACATGAATGAGCCTGGAACTGGAACACAGACCTGCCCCACAGCTTCACAGCAACCTCATGACAGAATGAACCAGAATCACTCTCCTAAGCCATTTCCAGATACCTGAGACTCACAAAATGTATGAATTAACAAATATTTGTTGTTTAAAACTGCTAAAATTTTGGATCATGTTATGTAACAAGAGATATTAATAAGGCATCTAACACTCAAGTAGCTTGAGCTGAAATTATTTTGTTGAACCCAAACTTGCTTTTCTTCCTGTATTCTCTACACTGATCAATGATGCTACCATCAGCACAGTGGCTCATAACCCTTAATTTTTTTTCCCCTCAAGTCATCATACTTAATTAGGCTTCAAGTATATTAAATTTATCCTCCTTATTTTTTCTTAAATCTCTTTCAAGTGTACTAAATTTATCCTCCTTATTTTTTTCTATATCTCTTTATCCCCTCTACCATTGCCATAAGGCCCAGGACTGAACCATGTGAGATACCACTTAAATTCTCATCACATTAATAATTTAGAACTCACTGTGCTATGTTAGATACCTGCATGAGATTCTACCTCACAGTTCTTCATTTTTCCTTTTATTAAAAATAATTACCTTTCTGAATTTAAGATATACTTTGTATGCTATTTCCATAGTTTATCAGGGTAAGAAATTCTAAAAAATGGAAAACTTAGAGTAACCTTGTTATTAACTGTAACTTACTCTTGTACAACACTTCATAGCTTGCAAAATATTTTGTGTCCCTGGTGAATATAAAACTCAGTAAAACATCATACTTTAATCAGGTTTTATTAAATACATTTTATAATTAAAAAGGCTAAACTTCAGAGAATTTATAGATGAGGTTACATAGAAATAACATTTTAGTGAAGTTAAACTGAAATCCAATCATCATTCTATTTTTTTTCTTCAAATGCATGTAGTTTAAGTCCCCAGAGGTCAGGAGATTTGTCTTTCTGATTCTACTACTGTTGCTTAGAACAAGACCTGGTACGTAGAAGGAGTTAAGAATGTATGGGATAGGAGATTGCTCAAAATAACAGGTCATGCATAGATGAAAACTTAAGCTTAGACTATGGGTCTACCTAAGGGCTTCCTTCTAAGTAAACAATGCTGAACAAAAGGATCATCAAGAAAATTATATTTATCCTGGAAAAAGCAAATTGTTTTGGTGTTCTCCATCCATTATGACCCTTGCACAATCCATTGAGCCTTAGGTGAGAAAAGACTCTAGGAATCACTTAGCCAGGGCCACTTCATTAGAGAGTTACACAACTCACAGAAGCCACACTAAAACACAGAATGGAACAATAATTCTGAAAGAAACTCATTTCCAAATACAGGTGCACAAGACCACAGGATAAAGGTAAAGGCACTAGATGGCCCCCCGTCATTTCTCTGTATTTTTTTCTGTAAATCAACCATTTGGACTATTCTTTGTTCCTCAAATAATACCCTTACAGACTTCTGTGTTTCTATTTATAATCTCCAGTCTTCCTGGAATGTTCTTTACAGCCAATTCTTTCTCTGTTTACCCAACCCAGGTCTCTCTTTCCTCTTTGTCAAATCCTTGCCAGATTTTCTCAATATAAAGAAATCCATTTCCCTCAGTGCCTCCATATGTCTTCTATATTACAGAACTTATTGGATTATGTTTTATATTATAATATTTGCATCACTCTTTCCCCTACTAGAAGATCGTAATTTGAAGAGTGAGTATGCTATTTTTATGTTTTTAGTCTCTAAGTGGCTATATGTTTTGACATGATAGAAGTTCAATAATCTCAATAATTGCTGGATTGAACAGAGCTGAATGCTGAGAAACTTCCCAGTTCAGGGAAGTCCTTGTTTGTTTGTTTGTTTGTTTAAAGGCACAATCCCTGAAACAGAATCAGCCTTATTTCTGAGAAATCTTTATGTGCTGACCTTTGAGTTCCATCACATCCATCCTTTTATGGGAGGACTGCAATGACAGCAAGAAAAAGAGGAATGAGTGGCCACAATTTACAAGGTATCTTCCCTTTCTTGTGTTGAGTTCTAAAAGTGACTCAGCATAGGCAGTTCAGAAGAAACCTGACCAGCAACTAAGGGGTGGGGTGGTTGAAGAGGAAAGGGGAGTCACATTTAGGAGGGATCAAGTTTAGCACAAACACTTGGTAAGAGCTCCAGCAACACCAGAAGCCCAGAGATGAGAAAACCTCTGAATCTGCTTTGATTTCTCAGGACAAAAAAAAAAAAAGACCTAATAACAAACAAGGTAAGTTATGCCTGAAGCAGAGGTTCTGTGTTGCTGTACCTACACTTCAGATATATGGCAGTAAAATGGTCTGGATCACAGAAAAATTGTGAATCAAACAAGCAGCCTCTTGTGCCTACATGTTTGGAGATCAGGCATACCAACCCAAGGCTACAACTCTATTTTTCTTTAACAATTGTTACTCTTCTCTTTTTCTTTTAAAGATTTATTTATTTGTGTGTGTGAGAGAGAGAACGAGTGAGAGCAGGCTCACACGCATGAGTGGGGAGAGGGGCACAGGGAGAGAATCTCTAAGCAGACTCCCCACTAAGCATGGAGCAGTTGCAGGGATGGATCTCAGACTCATGAGATTATGACCTGTGTGGAAACCAAGAGTTAGACACTCCACCAACTGAGCCTCAGGCACCCCTAACAATTGTTACTCTTAAGTCAAGGGTGGAAGTAAGGGCATTCTTTCCTCTTCACTTTGACAAAATCTGCATTTAGTTACAATACTTTATATTCTCATTTTCTGAGATTGTTTCTAGAAGTTCTGCTGCTTCCTTTGACTCAAGACTTAAAGGCTATGATGGCCTTAAACAATCCATGAACCTGGCACATAGTCCCAAGACAGCTGGCCAGGAAAAATTTGATTGACATGGGTTTGCACCAGCTCTGCACCAAAATGGCCATTTTCATACTCACAGATTCAGCCACGAATTTCCTTCAGAATGCTTTCTCCTGCATCCCATTGTCTCAAGTGTTTCTCTATGTAAAAACCTCCAAATCCTTCTTCTATCTTTTTAGACCCTTTGTGTCCTCTGATGGAGTCAGGGGGGATTTGGTATTTTAGATGATTTTCTATTTATCAAGACTGCTTCACTGTGGAACTGGATATTGGTTTGTTTGTCATATGCTGCAAATTACCTTCTGTTTTCATACCCAGCCCATGTTTCATCCTGAGAACCCCATCTCTAATGTCAGTATCTTACCCTAAATTCCCTAATTCATATAAAAGAGATGAGAGTAAGCAGTGCAGCTCGTTACGTTCAAACATGTGCTTCCTTATTGCCTCTGGAGTAGGTTTATGTGCATGGACTCTTTAGAAGGCTTAATTCCTTCCTCATTTAAGAATTTGATTTGAGAATTTGAGAATTAAATTTGTGACTTTAATATATGGCTGATTTTTTTTTCAAAAGTGATGTCCAAACCCAGAGGCCAGGTGTCTTCCCTGCTGTAGCTACTTAACTCTTTCTCTGGGGTTGCAGTAGAGAAGCTCTTATAGACCCCTGCCAGGAATAAGTGTTGTGATGTTCAAACATGCCAAGTGGCTAATAGACAGCTCAAGCAGTCATCTATCTGAGGCTGTGCTTTAATGTATATGTGTGAGATGCTTTACACGAGCCTGCTTTCTCCATGTGCAGAAGGCTGTATACATCAATATATGTAATACACGTATAGAAACATGGGCCTTGGAATCAGATTCCCTGGTTCATCGCCCAGAACTACCACTGTCCAGCCTTGTGACCTCAGGAAAATGAATTACCTTTTCTGTATCATTCCTATGTTTCCTAATGTGTGGTGAGGAAGTACAGAAATCCAGACGTCAGTCTGGGTCCCTCTAAGTGAGTGAGAAGATGGAGAAGGAGATCAACTTCAGGGCAGAGAACCTCAGGCACAGTATGGAAGAAAACCTCTGGTCAGGGACTCACCTTTCACTACCAGGAAATAACAAATTGGAAGGAGGTAAGTAGGTCATAATCTACCTGAACCTTCTGAAAATCTGAAGGCTTTTCTGACATAAGCTTGTGTGTTTGGAAGAGAGGGAGTGAAAAAAGCCATCCAGAGTGCTGACATTACCTCCTCATCTCAGGAAGGCTTTGTAAGACCCTAATTCCACCCAATCCAGAGGACTGCCCAGGCTAATGATTTCTGTGTGAAAGAATAGCCTGCACTGACTCTTCTAAGGCAACTCTAGGAAGTGGTAAGAGCTGAACTTAAAAACTTTCCTCCTAAAAGGAAGGAGAGTTTCTACTGCTTCCCCCAGGTCTCAGCTGCAGCCAACCATCCCCATTTCACCTCAAGAGCACATACTAAGTCAAGAAACCCATCTGTCTTTTTATTTATTTATTTATTTATTTATTTATTTATTTATTTATTTATTTATTTATTTTTGGTATAGTTTCTAAGATCCATGCATCTCTTTTCCCTCTCTAGTTTCAGTAGAGCTGATTGTGGGAGGAGGATCCAGCAACCTGTATTATTTCTTCATCTTGACAAGAAATTATAACTTGTTCTCCTAATTCTTGCCCATGTTGCCCTTTCTATCTTATCTGACTCCTTCTTTCATTTTGCTTAGCAAATTGCTGCTCGTCTACAAAAGACATCTCAGGTCATTTGTGACCTACTCTTTGAGAATTTTCCACTCCATAGGTAAGATATGTCTGTTCCTTCCTTGTGCTACTGTGGTACTTAGAACAAGACTCCATCATTGTTCTTTTGCATTGTGTTGCCATCCTGTCTGAACTTGTCTGCCCTTAGGTGAGGCAACAGTTATTTATCTTTGTATCCTGAACTTTAAGTACAGAGCTTAGCTCATACATGTATTCAGTAAATGTTGTTCAAGTGAACTAAAAAAAAAAAAAATACACCAAAGTTATCTGTGATGGGAAAACTTGGGATAAAACCTAGGTCTCCTGATCCACCTGGCCATCTACCAGAATAATTTATAACATCTCCAAGATGCAATCTTTTTTTTTTTTTTTGAAGATTTTATGGCAAAAGTTTTAATAAGTTGTTTGATCCCTTATACTTAAATGTCAATTGGGAATTATAATAGTAATACTAACCATACATATAATGAAAGGAATAATGGAGGAAGCCGAACATAACCAAGATGCAATCTTGAAACAATACCAGTTCCCTAGTTGAGGATAAAGTGGCAAGTGCCATAAGAGCACTTGAGTCTGAATGGGCAAGCTTCATTGCATGGTATAATTAAATAGAGCATCTTTAATATAAACAAGTGTCACGAAGAACTTTAACAACTCATATAATGAAATTACAAGTGTAAATAAATTGCAACAGAAGTGATGAAGAAATTAAAGAATAGTAATCAGGGTGATGAGGACAGAGGTAATTGGCTTGAGATTACAAATTCAAAAATATGGAGAGGTAGATGGGACTCAGGATTTTAGAAAGGCCATTACCAGTACAACGGCTTTAGGAAAAAAAAGGCAGTCACTCTAAGTGTGAAGAAAATTTGTGGGCATATGGAGAAGAGGTGAGTGCAAAGAGAAGAGACAGGTTGAAAAATATTCTTGGACGTGAGCTAAATTCAATCTGGTTTTAATACCTTTCTATGTTAAGGTCAAGTTTAATATCAAGTATTTGAAAGCTAATTTAAGCAGGAAAAATCCTTTGTGTATTTTTTCAACTTTCTTAGACTATGTTACAATGTAGACAGGGCCCTTGCAAACTTGGGAAAAGAGGAAAGAGACAACACTTGCCCCAGATTCTCATTTATGGTAGTAAGTGTTCTGGTCCCTCTAGGCCTGGGTTTTCCCAGTTTACTATTAATCATTCAGAACTCAATTCTATTCAGACTCAGTGTTATTAGTTCCTTGTAAGTCCACCTATCAAGCTGGTCAGGAAAGGATTAAAGATCAATCCTTACTTTGCAAGTGAAAATGCGGTGGTATGGAGAGTACAGGGTTTTGCACAATCTGGGACTACAAATTTCTATGTGCCTTAGTATGTCAACATTCTGCATTGTGTTCCTCCATATAACACAAATTTATCTCTTGCCGTACTTTGACATTGGTAAAATGGAAGTTCAGGGGCCAAAAATCATAATCATTGAAAAGAATTCAGGTCTAGAAGCCATCTTAAGGGATGGCTATACTAAAGTCCTTAATTAGAAATGAGGAAACTGAGGCCACCACAAGTTAAATGGCTTATTCCCTATGGAGTTAGTTCATGGTATAGTCAGGACTAGAATCAAGTCTGCTGATTAGCAGTAATGTGTTGATCTTAGAAACAATGCTACCTCTATGTCCTGATTAAAGAAAGTATAATTCATATTCCAATGAATCCTCATGATCCTCTATCATGACAAAGCTGACATTAATCTAGGCAGACTTGGGTGGTATGGAGGATGCCAAAGGATCTTTCCACCACTGAAATGAAACATAAAATATATATATTACTTGATTTACCATCTGTATGGATTTCTGTTTAAGATTTTAAAGAACTCTTCAAAAATAACTAATTCAAATGAAAATAATTGTTTTTCTATAAAAGGAACCCATTAATAACTTAGGATAAATTATTATATCTCAGTCACTGACCCCAAAGAAGATTAGAGATGAGATTTAGCATTTGATGTAGAAGTGAAATCAGGAAATATGAGGCATTATTGAGGAATATGTATTTCACTGGTAGCAAAAGGCTGTGATGGTTCCCCTAGCTGTGTGGTAAATAGACCCAATATTCTGGCTTCTTCTCCATTAAAAAAAATGATGAACCCTAATATTTGGGGTTTCTAGAAATCTTAATATACTTGGAATATCTTATATTTAAAACACTATTTCATAAACCTCTTATTATAAGAGAAGGATCATAACATTGAAAGATGTAGTAGCCGTGTGTAAGATGGCTTCCAACAATGACACCTCTTGCTCCTCATAATCTCCTAGAGTCTCCTCTCATCTTGTATCCAACCACACAGTGTTGATTTGTGTGACCAGCAGCGTAGGCCAGAAGTGAGGCTGTCTCTTCTGTGATTGGGTTATAAAATGTCTAGCTTTCATCTCGGACTTTCTCTCTTCCTCTTCCCCTTCTTCCCTCTTCTACCTCCTCTACCTCATGTTCCCTCTCCCCCTCCACTGTCTCCCCTCCTCCTGCTTCTCATTATTCCTCTTTTCCTTCTTCTCCTCTCTCCTTACATCCCTTCCCTTCTCTCTTCCCTCCTGCCTTTCTCTCTTACTCTGAGGAAGGCAGCTGCCATATCTTAGGACACTCACGTAGCTCCATGAGCTCTTTTGAAAGGCCCATGTGGAGAGGAACTGAGACTTCCTGCCAACAGCCAGTGAGGAACTGGGAACTCTAACCAACTGCCATGTGAGCGCACCATCTTAGAAGCACATGCTACCTGCGGAAAGGCTTTAGAGATCTTACAGCTCTAGCCAGTAGATTGATTCTAACCTCACGAGAAGCCTTGAGCCAGAACAACCTTGGTCCTGGATTCCTGGTGCTCAGAAACTGTTGATAAGTTTTGTTGTTTTAAGCCACTATGTTTTGGGGTAATTTTTTAAAATGCAGCAATACGTAACTACTACATATATGTAGTGAATTTTAGAAAATCATTAATATAAACATAATCATTTACATTTAAAAATGTAGCAAAGACTGCTGGCTGGCCGAGGAAATCAGTTCTACCCTTAATCTATAGCAACAGAATTCTAGCTGGAAGCATGACTTCCCAGGAAATGACAGTATTTCCTTGACCTTCCTTGTATTTTAGATTTGGATATTTGACTAAATGTTGGTTAAAGTGTTGCAAGCAGATGTAACATTTGTAACTTCTGACTCATCATCAACATAAAAATTGTAAATGTGGCCTGGCTCATCCTCTCTTTCCTTTCCCATGAGATGCAACAGCTTTGGGGATAGCAGAGTTTCAAAATGAGTAAAAACTGAATCCCTGGATGATGATTAGGTTTAGAACCAGTCTCAGGATTGTGAAACAGAAATAAACTGTTTTGTTTTTTTTTTTTAAACTCACTGTATTGTTGAGGTTACTTATTTACAGCAATTTTCTCTTTACTTTTATTAAAACAAGTTGTTGAAAGCTACAAATGGAAGGATCAGCATTTTAAGTGTGTAAGGAAATGACAGGAGGGCAGATAGAAAAGAAACATACAAAAACTGGTTAAGATGGTCAACTGACAAAAGGAAACTGCAAATAAGAGGGAAATTCAAGCTACTAGGTACCTTGGTAACCCTACTGAGATATAGGACAAAGATAATTCAAGCATGCAATTCAAGATAGTTATTTATCTTCAAGACAAGGGTCCTTTCCTTAGGAGTTTATTTCCAAAATAAGCAGTAACTATTTCTTGCCACCAAGTGCAATGTAAGACTCAGAAATAATCTTTTTCTAGATTCTTCTCATTTAATTTGGAAAATATCAACTTCTCTTAAAGCTTCTGTTCCTTTGCTTCCTTTTGCCAATTTATTCCCATCTTGCCTTATGCATCCGAAACATTATTTCTTATCCTTATTTAGATCTTAATTTAATATTGAGGGTGGCTAATCTGGTAGCTAGATTGTATGGGTTAGCAGAGAACAAAACTGAGAAATAGGTTTCTGTTCTCATAACTACCACTTGTATTTCTGTTTCTTTTATGGCCAAGTTAGGGATATGGGGGTAGGTGAGGGTGTTTTGGTTGTCTTTAAGGAAAAACAGAAAATAACTCATAAAGAAGAAAGGGTAGATGTGAGAGAAGAAAGTGATAACAGCAACTTGAGGTATTGAGGTTAGACACCAAAAGGCACAAATCTTACATAATAATATTAATTGACATTTTCTTCTCAAATAATGTTATGAGTCCTAAAGTCTGTTTATAAGGAAATAACCTCACAATTAATTTTATCATTATGTGTTCAGGTACTACTGTGATCTCATTGATTGGAAAAATGAGAATCAAATCCACAGCTGTTACTGACTAGTTAAAGGTAGTGGGTTAATGATTTTTTTAAAATTATCTTTGCCAAATGGCTCACTATTTCATTGGTAAATGTAGAATTCAAAAGAAAGCTTTATCTCCTGTTTAGTGATTCTTAATATTTTCTCTTGATCTTACCTTAACAGCAGGATAGGACACAATTATTTCAAAGAAGAGTAGCTCACTTTCACAGTATTCTTGAGTAAACATGGATGCCATGCTCATGTCTCCTCCAGTTGAGAATCACTGTTCCGGAACCTCCAGACACTTCACTTATGAGCATCTTAGGTAATTAGTAGAATCCCTCTTTCTTAATTTAAATTTCCCCCAGTTATTCAGATCTTGCCCATTTTTTTCATAGTTTGGAGCAGGCTATACAAACTCATATTTTGTCCCATCTCCTTCTATTTCCCACTTGGATTTCTCTTGAGCAAATAACTTTTTTTAATGGTATGGATGATATAATTCATTAGTTCTATGCTGTCTCTCATTTTCCTCTCATCCATTCTATGATCCAGAATGACATTGTCCTCTTCTCACACCTAACCTTTTTGTGTGATAAGCTTTGAAGACAGTTGACTGGGATGAGGAATAGAAATAGGACTTTGACATAGAGCTGAGCTAACTCATATGTGGGTGGGAAAGAAGTGTTAATTAGACTCAAAATGCAGGTATTGGTCTCATTGGGACTTTGATTTTTAAGTAGTAAGTCAACTGGTCAAAGAGAAGGTATTTGCTAGGTGAGTCCATAGGGTGGTACATCTTTAATTAAGAAGATGCTCCTAGCAGCTCAAGAGAGCAGTGAGTATTTTCCTGATGATTGTGTAATTCAGTTCTTTCAGATGAAAAGAGAGAGTATCAACCTTTTGAGGACTTATAGTCTCTGGACTTTTGGGGTGTTCACTGACATTATTTGGAACCAAGAACACTTAATAAAGAGAACCTGTGATATACTCTGTCTCATAGCTCATCCTATACCCACTGATAAGTGCTTTTAATTGCTCTATCAAGGTAAAGGATAGTACTACTCACAAGCCCATCCATAAATTCTTATCTCATTTCTCTCAGGACCAAATAAACATATTTGATCTATTTTAGTAGAGCAGGAGAGTCAGCCCATGACTGTGCCAAGTCAAGGAGCTCCTGTGATCACTGGATCATGATGGCTTCATTAGCTCAATAACTGAGCTACCCAGCCATAATGAAATCAGACTTATCAACTTTAAGGTTACTTCAAATATTTTTCATATCTTGGGAAAATTATTTGCCATTTAAATGGGTATTTATAAGAGAAGGAAATTATTTTAATTAAGAGCACATTAAAAATAAAAATAAAAATTCATGACAGGGTAACAACTCAAACAGCAGTAAGTTCCATGAATAATGGCTGTGGTACTCAGCCACCAATCACTCATGTCTTTAGCTGTAGCTTATTTTATTTTTCAGAACCATCTCTAATTAGACTCTTGAAACGAGACCCCACAAACTCTAAATTACATTTGACAAAGTAGAGATTCAATTCCAAATATCCTACATGTTCTAATACACAGCAGAGTCCAGAGAGACATGTCTAGCATAGTAAGTGATGGCAGGGAACATGAACAGAATGTGTAATGCAAAATCCATACTCAGTGGTTAGCTTTTTTGTTTTTCTTTTATAATTAATGAATACTGGAAAATTCTGTTTGTGAAGAAGTTGGATTAAAACCATAAATTATTATTGAAGCTGTCAGGTACAGGTTTGACATTATTAAGAACAGTGAGAAGTGCTTCAACATTAAACTGTTTGAGGCACCATCACCAAAAAACTTTAGTTTAAATTTTTTTTTATATTTTAAATATCCAGATGAATCCACGTATTTCTTTGGAGCCTACACTTTATGTTTCATATTTTTCTTAATAATTTCAAATATTATATTTATAATATTTAGAGTCCTAGCTCCGTGGATTCTTCCTCCTAAAAGCATCCTTGGGGCTCTGCCCATAAGCAGCACATACCTTAAAACACTGATACTGTAGAGAATTTTTAGAGATGGAGCAACTAGCAAACAGTTGGTGTTTTAAGTCTGACAGTAATATTGTTGAGGTAGAACTTTCTGGATGCTTTATATCACATCATGCAAAAAAAAAAATAGATCTTCATTGGCTCACCTGCTCTTTTGGAAGAATGGGATTTGATCAGAGCAGGGAAAATAGAACCTGGATTATGGCATTTTGTGATTCTTTGTATACTTCACAAGGTCAGTACTTGGTGGAATATTGGCTAGAAAACAAAAAATCATCAACGTTTTTAAGGTTGTATTTTAGAACTCCAATTTCTCCTTTTCTTTTTACACATATTTACTATGTACTTACTATGTGCTAGACAATGTTCCCTTAAGTAGTTGAGCAAGAATGGGAAAGTCCATGTGCTCATAAAACATTTTGGAAGGTAAGACAGATAATAAGCAAGCAAACAAGTAAGGAAATATTACAGTTTTGGTATTTGTAATGCTATGAGAAAAAAAAAATAGAACAAGAAAATGGAGGAAGTGGAGGGTGTCTATTTTACAAAATGTAGACAGAGAATGACTGGTAAAGGTGATATTTAAGAGATCTGACAATAAGCACAGTAACAATGACACATTTTTTTGTAGCCACTTTATTTACTTCTCCACTTTCGAAGCACATCACACCAAAAAAACATTTAACCCTCATCACATCTCTCAGAAGTAGGTGCAAATATTATCTTCATTTTTGAGATAGACTGAGAGTGTAAGGGACTAGGTGATGCTTCCATGGTCATGCACCTAGTAAGTGTCCAAATTAGGCTCTTCACCAGGACATTGTACTTCACAGTCCATATTCTTATCCACTGCACTATCTTGCTGAGAGAGGTGTTTACACAGAGAAAATAGAAATTGTGAGACTGTAAAGACATCAGGACCATTAGAGGTCATGTATTCCATGAACACTGTGCATCTCACTGTGGCTGGGGAAAAATGAATGAGGAGGAGAAGAGCAGCCTTGGATGAAACCAGAGAGGGAGGCAGGGGCAATAAAGGTGGGATGTTGCAAATAGCTTGGAGCTTATTATGAGCACAGTGAGAAACCTTGCAAGCATTTAGATAGCAAAGCAACATTACTTATCTTAGGTTCTGAGAAGGTCACTTTGGCTATTTCCTGGTAGACAGATTTTAGGTTAGGATGTTTGAAAACTGAGAACAATTACAAGGCCACTGTGGCAACCCAATGATGATGGTCAGTGTTTGCTCTAATGCGGCCATGTTAGAAGCTATGAAATGTGGTAACATTGGGATGTATTTGAAGGAGGAGCCACCATGATTGCATAGATCATATATGGGAGGGAGGGAGGTAAAAAGATATCCAAGTTTTAGTCACACTGATGTGCCAATTAAACTTTAGTAAGACCATGGGCTAGATTGACTCATTAATATGCCCAAAAAACTTATTTACAAATATTAATACAACATATTTCATCAACTCTAATATGCACACTTTTTTACTCTTTAATAAATCTAAAATTCCTATGCCTCTTATTCTTGATAATAGTTAAGTTTACTAAAATATTATTCATTGAACTTGATTTTCTCATGGGAGAAATTACTAGCATTTGGTGGTTTGCTATGTTTTACCTTTCCCTGATACTTCCACATTGATAATTCTGTTTCCCAGGAATCTCATCCATTTGTTAACCAGTTTTTACATTGTTCTTTAACCACGCACTCTATGTATGTGTTTTCAATACTAGAACACAAACTATTTTAGAGCAGGAGTTTCTCTTTATATTTCTGGTATTCCACAGAGTACTCAGCCCAGAGTTAGAAATGGAATGAAAAGCTCAATAAATTACTCTTGAATTGACTTGACAGGTGTCAGTGCGGTGCTACACCATCCAGCATTTCTTTTTATAATGCAAAATCCAGCTAAATGTCTATTTTTTGTTGGCTAATTGGTTTTGGGAGTAAACAGAAATATCATCTTTATAATAAAAATTCCAACAGGACAGCAAGGGACAAGGGGAAATATTCTTTAAGGAAATGATGAATGAAGACTGAAAAGGTTACTGGTGAAAGGAGCACAGAGAAAAAACCCTTTCGCGAGAAACACAGAGCTTTAATAGACACTGGCAGGGGAAGAGTTGCCTGACTAAGATTTATTGTTTCTCCTTTTCCAGACAAGCTCTTCCCCCCCTTTTTTAAAATCTTTTAACATTAATTTATTGCATAACAAGACTAAACAGAAAAAATATACCAAAACAGTGAAGAAATTCAAAACACCCACATAGTATAAATAAGATGAATTATAAAATATAGTTTGAAATCTGTGCATGTAAGACAGTCTCAGCAAGATGTTATATTAACAGTGTTCCTCTGAGTAAACATAATGTACATACTAATTTAACTATATGTACAAATTAAGTATATACTATCCTGACTATAATATCAGTGTAATGAAATCAACGCTAGGAAGAACTTTCGGAAAGGTGAGTACATACTTTTCCCTCAGTGGCATGGTGGGCAATTAAGGTGATTTGGTGAAAAAAATTGGGATAGATAGAAATTAATAAATCAAGAAAGAGCAGAATGTGGTCACAGTGAAATAGCAGTAAAAATTTATAGGCATGAAACAACAACAGAGTTCATTAGGCTGCATACTTAGCAAGTTGCTTTAAAAATTTAGACTCTCTGACTTTGATCTGTAGTCAAGTGTCCTAGTGTTGGACATTCAAAGGTAGCCAGACCTTGGTGCATTCTGAGTATGGGTAATAACAGCTGAAATCAAAGTCTCTCTTTAAGACAACCATGTCCACAGTTACCTTCACCCTTTTAATATGTATAAAAATCACATGAATTATCTTAAAAGAATGTGTACTTCTTTCATACATAAAATGTAAGACATAAAATATGAGATCCCCCCCCCACACACATTTATACCTGTTAAATCAATACATCTTTGGTTTAAAGGCCACTGTTAAATTGAAGGATATCAAATGACATATACAATACTATTCAGTGTGTTTAAAAATGTAGTATATTGAATGAATATCTAAGCATATAATCTGGAATATCACAATATGGAATAAGCAGAGTAAAACATTACAATAGCCTGACCTAATTCAAAACAAATAGAATAAATGGAATAAATGGTGAGTCACACTTTTTTCTTGTTCAGAAACTATCTTTCAAAAGTCAGCAAAGATACAAACTGGTCTAAGTCATACAGTGTCTGGAATTTTTATTTAGTATGCAGGTCATTATGCATGTCATAGTTTATTCCAGAGACTACTGCATGGAGCAAAATACAAAATGAATGTGGAGGCTCCTCTGCACAGAGCTCTGTAAATTTGGGAATGGTTGCATTAAAGAAATGCCATGATAGCTGTCTGATCTTCTGCCCCAACACCACCCAGATCAGTCTGCAATATATAAAGTTCATTCATGAAGGCTATCTAAGGAATTTGGGCAAGAAGAATGAAATGAGGGCCAAAAAGAAACCAAAAGACTCAGGAAAGAACTGAGCCAGGTTCCAAAAGTACTTGCAAACCACTGAACAGAAGAAGTTGCCATATAACTAAGTAGGTATAAAAGCACATACTCCAAAGGTCAAGGTGAGACAAGGTTTAGAAAAAAGGTGAGTAGAGACTTTAGGAAGGAACACCTTGAATTTGAGTTAACCCCTCCCTGAAGTCCAATGAAATGGGTAAAATATAAATAAAATCAAACAAATAAATCAACTGTACTATATTGAAAATGGTCACAGTTGTACATCATATGCTGGAAAATACTGCCTGGCAGATATGATAAAATTCAACACAGAAGTTAAAAGCATCTTTAACCTCCATGTAGGCAAGGAACAGCCTGTTGAGTTCAGCTCACTATTGTGAACTCCTTGGCACACAGGAGACTCTCTTAATCTCTATGTATTGAATGAAGGGCACCATCATTTGACTCAGATCTTCCATAATTCCAGAGCAATGCAGCATTCTAGAAATAAGTGAGGGGTCCTCATAAATACCTTAATTTGGGGTAACAGAAGCAGGTGTAGCAACAGACCAGAGCAAAAAGACGTTTCTGAGTAGGGTCTGTTTCCACTAAATCTAAGTGCAGAGGAAACGGAGCTGAAGAGGAGACCAGGCCATTAATCTTCAACTACTATCCAAGAGAGCTAGGGGAGCCCACAGAAAAGGTAAGTATAGAGGAGGTCTGAAAGAGTAAGTTGCTGCTCAAAGTTGACTGAACAGATATAAATGCACCTTGACAGTCCAAACAAAAGGCTGTGAGAAAATCTTCAAAGGAACATTTCACAAAAAGGAACCATATTTGGCTAATTTTCATTGCAATATTTTAAGGAAAAGATAACTTTCATGCTACTTAACTGTTTTAATTACTAAAACAGAAAGAAAGAAAACCTATTTCCATGAGTGTTTTTGTGTGTGTGTGCTTTTTTACAGAAATGTACCATGTTCACAGACCATAAGCAAAGTGATAATAACTAAATAGCTGACAAAACATCCTAAAAAATATTTATTTTTAATGAAAAATAATGTCATAACTCTGTAGTGATGGTAGTGGAGGTGGGAAATGTGTTGGGGTGAGGTGGGCGTGGATCTTTCCATAAAAGAAAATATTGATTTTGGGTAAAAGAGAAGTTCTTTTCATTGGGGTAGAAGAAGAGGCATTACCACCAAAGTCAGGTATAATAAGTATCCACTGTGATTAATACCACTTAAATTTTGGAAATCTCACCAATGGCAATTAAGATTTTTTTTTTGGCAATTAAGTTTTTTTAACGGTGTTAATTATTTGCGGATGACCATGTATGCATCTGTAGGAAACCCAAGAGCAACAACTAAGATGTTGTTTATAAAATAACATGACCATCAGTATTGTTACTATGTATAATTGCAATGCCCCTACATATTTTGATAAAAGGTTATTTTTGTACCATCATCAATAATATAAAATGCCTAAAATTAAATTAAAAAAATAAAAGAATAAATTTAAATTTAAGTTGGCCCTAAGAAAGCCTTGAATAAATGGAGAGTCACACTTTGGTCTTGAATAATGTTTTATATTTCAAAAGCTCTGATATTATAGATTACAATTTTCTCTAAGCTCATTTATTATATCAGTGACATCCCCCACAAAATCCTACTGTGTGTGGGGAATAGTTTAGTGTTGTGGGGGAAAATCACTAAAATGGTCCCCTTATAGTTAAATTATTTCATAATATAAGTAAAAAAAAAAGTCAAGTAATACAACAATCAACTTATAATGAAAAGTGACAAATTTCCTCCCTACATCTGTCGTCTCCAATCTTGTGTCTCAGATGCAATCATTTCTGTTTACATTTTGTTGTTGTTGTTATTTACGTTATTTCTTTATTAGTCCTCAAAACTACCCTGTGCGATAGGTATTACTGGTCCTCTTCACAAATACAGAAATTATCCCCCAACAGGGGGATATTAATTTATCTTAATTTTCACAGCTGGGAGTTGCAGTGGTAGTTCTCAACCCCCAGGAGACCCTTAGCAATATCGGGAGACATTTTTGTCACAACTAGGGGGAAATGCAACTGGAATCTAGTAGGTAGAGTCCAGGTATGGTGCTAAACATTCTATAAAGCATAGGACAGCTCCCTACATCAAGCAATCATATGGCACAAAACGTCAATAGTGCTCAATTTGAGAAACTCTGAGTTGAAGAGAGTGGCAATGAACCCCGGTTCTTTTGATTCCTAATTGAATGCTTGTTTCTCTACTAGTAATTTTTTTTATGTTATGTTAATCACCATGCATTACATCTTTAGTTTTTGATGTAGTGTTCCATGATTCATTGTTTGCATATAACACCCAGTGCTCCCTTCAGTACGTGCCCTCTTTAATACCCATCACCAGGCTAACCCATCTCCCACCCTCCTCCCCTCTAGAACCATCAGTTTGTTTCTCAGAGTCCATAGTCTCTCATGGTTTGTCTCCCCCTCCGATTTCCCCCCCTTCATTTCTCCCTTCCTACTATCTTCTTTTTTTTTTTTAACATATAATGTATTATTTGTTTCAGAGGTACAGTTTTTAAAGATAACAGTGTAGTAGAACTATTGTTGATCATAAGTTACTCCAAACTGATGTTGCTCTGATACATGCTAGTTTCAGCTAGTACTATTTTGATAGGTCACTGTATCCATTTCAATGGGTTCCTGAAGAGCAAGTTGTTAACTGCTTTGAATATCTGTTTACATTTTTAATTCTTATAGTAAAATGAACCATTATCCTTAAACAATGGCCTGTATGAATGTAAATTGACCTATCTGCTTAATAAATATTGACTTCTTACAATGAAGAGTGAGTTTAGCTCACTTGTCCAATATCATTAAAATCCTATTTTTACTTATATGAGTTATCATTGTATAGCTGAAATGACTAGTTTCATACCCAAATCCATTTTCCCATCTTCTGTAAAAATAAAACAACAATAACAAAAAAACCCCCCAAAAAGCAAAATTAAACTGCAGCAGTAATATTCCCAGACCAAAAAAAAAAAGAATTTTTAGTTGGGAGGGGGATAATGCAACGTGAGCACAAATCCTGGAATGGAGCTTTAAGTGGTTTCTTAAATGATGGTAACTTACCTGGAATGCAGGCGTCTAGTTTTGCTTTTATTCCTTCCTCTTTCTTCCTGCTCAAATGATTGCTAGAGTTGGTGGTGTCCATATGGCTGCCATGAAGTAGTCTTGAGGATGGTGACCAAGCCCTAGAGGGCATAACACATAGAAGGTTCCCGAACACCAATGACATTCTGTATCTACGATAACTTGCCTTGGATCATTATCCTCAGGACTTACTGAATATAAGAGAGAGAGAGGGAGAGAGAGAGAGAAAACTATCAATATTGTCAAGCCAAAGAAATTTTGGATTTTTGTCATAGCAGATGAATACAATTAACAATATATTATATAACTTTCAATAATGCATGTATAGCTTTACATCTGGTTCCTTCATCCACACGTGGCATTTCTTTTTTTTTTTTAAAGATTTTATTTATTTATTTGAGACAGAGAGAATGAGAGAGAGAGAGAGCACATGAGAGGGGGGAGGGTCAGAGGCAGAAGCAGGCCCCCTGCCGAGCAGGGAGCCCGATGTGGGACTCGATCCAGGGACTCCAGGATCATGACCTGAGCCGAAGGCAGTTGCTTAACCAACTGAACCACCCAGGCGCCCCACACGTGGCATTTCTTGAGTCCCCACTTTTTAATGAATAAATTGTGTTTTTATCCCTCTTAGGACATCTCCTTTCACCCTTTTTAATCTGCCAATCTCTTTAAGTTATCTATTTTCGTATTTTAAAATCAATCATATTTACATTTTGTTCTGTGCCACAATTAGATATTTTATACTTCATATAAAATAGTCATATGTTGATTTAACAGATGAAAAGCAATGATCAGTATGTGTATTTCTATAAACCTGCTAATATCATTCATTAGTCAAGTTAATCACTAGAATTGTCATTTTTTTGTGTAGTTTTTTTTCTAATATTAATTGACTTTTTAATTTTTGCATTGTATTTTAATCATAACCAAAACATCTTCAAAATTCTGAAGCATACCCTTTTGCTTATGGAATGCTTTATTTTTCTTAAGACTCCCTCCTGAAGTTCCTCTCGACACGTCTGGATATAATGCTCTCAAGTCCAGCTGTGCAGCTGACATTGTGGGACCTTACTAATCCATGTGTCTGAACTCATTCTTCCCTAGATCAAATATTACTATTCTATTTTATATACACTCCTCTTCCTATGACTTTCTAAGCAAATTTCTCTGTTAACTTTCTGAGACTTTGCATATCAGTAAATGCCATCACATAGCTCACACACTGATAATTTGACTTGCATACCTAATTTCAGTACTGAAATTGATAAAGCAGGTAAGGAGGACAAAAAATGTGTATGGGTGTATATACACTGGGGAGTCAGGAGAATGCTTAGTTTTATTTTGTTTTGCTTTGCCTTCTTTTTGTTTATTTGATAATTTTTGCTCAGGGAGTAAATGCTGTTCTATAAGAATTACTTTTTGAAGTGGAAGTGGACAGTTTTCTATTAAAATAGGCCTTTAATTTTGAAAAAAATGGCATAGCTAAAAGTAACCAGCACGGGAAACACTCACTGTGGGTTGGATGGTATTTTTACCATTTCAGATATACCTAAAATTTACATATATTTTTCATTTAATCTTCACATTAACCCTAATAAGTAGGTTCTAATATAACTACCTTTTAAATAAATCTTACATTGAAAAATAGGGATAAGGATGGCCCGAGTCTTATATGTTAATCATACTCCCCTACAATTAAAGTAAAATTAACCCATAGTCAGAAATGTATGTTAGTTTATTAATTTCATACCTATGCTATTATAATTAATCCATACATTAGATGTTTCTGGTTTTGTCAGATACTAAATGTAATAGAAGGGTTTTTCCCCCTTCATGAAGTCCATTTGATCACCTTGTACACACACTCTCCTGCTATCTAGCAGTTTAGAAAAGGGACAAATATATTCTAGAAAATGCAACTGATAGGATCCCTGGATCCTGAAGAATTCTTGGTATTTCAATACACGAAGATGAGAAAATGCCTTCTGCATTATGAATGTAGCAGCAAAACACCAAAACACAGGAAAACCAAATAATTATTTGAGAAACACTAAATCGATCTGAACTGAGCAGGATTCGTAGAAGAGATTAAAGGGAGAGAATCTGAAAAATGGATTAGAATAATACTATTCAGCTTAGCTCAAGAGTATATGGACTTTAACAATGGGAGTTAAGGAAATGTTCTGAAAATGGCTAGTGACATAGGAATGAAATGACATTTTTTAAATGACACCTAGTTTCCCATAGTAAAAATAGCAATTATAAAGCAACAGGGTAGAAAAAGATCTTACATTTTCCTTTTCATGAAAGCAGCAAAAAAAACCCCCACAAAAAGCTTTAGACACCCTGGAATGGACTCCTCTTCCTACCTTGACTCCTTTCCACCTAACACCATAATTGTCTTTGGTTGACTCCAAAATAAAATACCTTTACATCCTTGATAAAATTTGCTGAATGACTGAAGTAAATGCCCAATGGCTTATAAGGAAACAGCCTGGAAATCTGGTTTCTGGACTCCTAATCCATGATTCTTCACGTTTCTGATTATCTTTACACAATTGAGTAGTAAATGCCTATGCCCAGGTTAATGCTTAATAATGATAAAGACATTTATGCACTCAACACTGTCATAAGATATAGAAAATTTATTGCTCTGGGGGTCTCCCTGCATGCCTCATCTAGATCAGTGCATTTCATTTTTTCCTCCTGAGGAGTTAGAAACTTGATATTTTTTTAAAAGTATTTTAATAAATAAAGTATTTAAGGTAGTTTGTTATTTTTCTTTTATAAGTTATCACATGTCTTACAGATAAAAACAAAAGTTCATGTATTATCTCTTTTATATATTGCTACATACAGTTTGTGAATTTTACTTCTATGATATAAACTTATTTTTCCTTGTACTATTTATAGTTTTGGTGTCAACATTTTACTAGCATCATAACATGCACTGTGTTTTCTTTTACTTTATTTACATTCTTATTCTGCAGAAGATTTTGTTTAAAATTGGAATTACCTGTGAATATTTAGTTATACTTAACCATAAGGCAACTGGGTTTGATAGTTTCTTTGTTGGAATATTTTCTTTTTCTGACTACATTTCTTTTTTCTTATGTCAGTGATAGTAAATTTCTAGAACGTATTTATTTTATTTTAGTTTTCACATTAATCAGCATAAAATTTTGATAGTATGCTGAGTTCTTTTAATTGCTGATATTGTTTATGCCTTAATTTAATCTAGCCAACTATTATCAACATAATTATTTTTTAAAAAAGAGATTTTTTGTATATTTATTTTTAAAAATTCTTTTATTGAAGGTAATTGACATAACATTAGTTTCAGGTTCCTAACATAACAATTTGGTATTTGTATATATTGTTAAATGATCACTACAATCACCATACATAGTTACAGAATTTTTTCTCTTGTGATGAAAACTTTTAAGATCTGAATCTGTTACTTATTAGAAATGCATGACCCTTACCAAGTCATTAAAATTTTCTGTGCTTCCTCATTATTTGTTATTTTGGATTTAGAGCAGCAATTGTTTCATGGGGCTCTTGTGAAAATTAAATGAGTTAATATTTGTAAATTCTTTCCAACACTGTCTAGAACATAGTAGACACTATATAATTGTTTGCTATTATTATTTGAATTAAATGTCTCAACACTTTTCTTTTTTTCATTTTTTGCTTTATTGTATTTTTATTATTTTATTTGCCCCACTGTTATTCTTTCTTACTTTTTATTGGTTCATTTACATTTTTAAATCACATTCTATTTGCTTTATTATCTTTTTAAAAAATCCATCATGATTTTCCCAAGAAACAGTAAAAAGGCAAACTCAGTAATTATGTTTCCAGCAGATTAAATAACAAATCAAATAAATTACTCATTAAACTCCAATGGAAGCCATGATTAACAGATACCTTGTGTGATAATTTCCAAAAACTAAGAATATGTGTGTAGTCCTTTCCACTTTGCTAAAAATCAATATAAATATTCCATCAGTTGAATATTAAAAGAAACACTTATATTTTTTTTAAAGATTTTATTTACTTGACAGAATCATAGCGAGAGAGGGAACACAAGCAGGGGGAGTGGGAGAGGGAGAGGGAGAAGCAGGCTTCCCGCTGAGCAGGGAGCCCGATGTGGGGCTTGATCCTAGGACCCTGGGACCATGACCTGAGCTGAAGGCAGACTCTTAATGACTGAGCCACCCAGGTGCCCCTAAAATAAACATTTAAAATATAAGCTGGAGAATTAGGAAAAGAAGCATACTTTAAAATGGGAAGATAGGATGATTCAAGGCAAAACTGATTGATAATGAATTTTACAAAGAACTTTAGGCACTCTATTAGAGAGGCCTTTTTGGTTGATGTACCTTAATTATAATGTATTTATTTTTTATTTTATTTATTTATTTATTTTAAAGAGAGAGCGAGCAAGCGGGAACAGGGGTGGGAGGAACAGAGGGAGAGGGAGAGAGAGAGAGAATCTCAAGCCGGCTCCACCCCTGGGGCGGAGCCTGATGGGAGGCTCCATCTCAAAATCCTGAGATCGTGACCTGAGCTGAAATCAAGAGCTGAAATAAACTTAACTGACTGAGCCATACAGGTGCCCCTATAATGCATTTAAATAGGGAGAAAAAGGCCAATTCTCAGGAGAATTCCAATGCTATCAGTGAGAAGTAGCATTTTTGGTTATTCATATTTCTTTAAGATCTGAGTTTTCTTTCTTTCATTTTTAACATGCCATTAATACATTCTATTCTGTGACTCATGTCTTCATCAGTCTGTGTAGCCTCTATGCGAACTACCTCCTATGATTTAGGTTGTCTCCAAGCATAGGTCATTTTCCATGGGGTTTCTCCACATCCAGAAGCCTTGAGTGAAAATAAATTTACCTTTGATGTGCAAAACCAAATGCTGAGTCTACCCAGACTCAGAGCTAATACTATAGTATTCTGCATCTCATAATAAGGAAATTGAGACTCAGAAACAGCAAATCTGTAGAAAGTTTGAACAAACTCTAAAGATAGAAATATCACTAGCAGCATGCACTTTGGAATTCTGAATTTTAGTTTCTTAGAGTTTGCAGGAAACTTGGATATTTTTTGGTCCAATCTTCTCATTTTACAAACATGGAAACTGAGACTCTAAGAGAGAATACATAATTTGTTTACTGTGTTAGACATTGTCAGTCCAGAGAAACACCATACCATCCTGTTTCTCATTTGGCCATACTACTGGTTTGACATACTTAAATATATCATTTACTCATTATTGTTTTTTGGGGGGAGGGGGAGTTTATTATATACAGCTTTGCTTTTGGACTAGATTGTAAACATTGAGGAAAGAGCTACATCTTGTTACAATATGCACAGCAGCCCCAAATCCTTTCTCAAATTGATGCCTAATCCCAGGTATGACACTTATTAGAAATTCAGTAAATGGCTGAATAATTTATCTCTGGTGAAGCAACTGTAGACACCTTGCTTTTGTAAACTGAAAAGCAATAGAAATGAATAGTAATGTTCTAAATGCTGGTGACAGAGATGAGAGATTAGCAACACCATTTCACAGAATGCTGCAGAAATCACTTATAATGTCATTTTGTATGTGGAGATACCTAATAGTTCTTATTGTAAGAGGCATATTTACCAAAAATTAGAGAAAGAGAATGTTACGCTCCTTTTATGAGTTATAAGCAGAACTCTGGCTAAGGAAATCTGAGGCTTCAGTTAACTAACTCTCATTTTAAAAGATGTTTTATTCTTTGTTGTTGTTGTTGTTATAATAATCTTGGTTTTTACCTTATCTTCCCATGAATCCACTCTTTTAGAACTCTGAAATATGTAAGGAAGGAGAACAACTAGGTCCACTTTTTAAAAAAAGGCTTAATGAAAGGATGAGTCACTGATCACCTTTCCTGAAAAAAGCCTGATGGCTGAAGGATAATTCTGGAAGCTGCTAGGGAAATGATTACATAAGTCAGCCTTACTTTGCCTATACATGAAAATAAGCAGCCTTCAAAACTGTGGTGACTCAAAAAACAAAGGCTTATTTTTTGTTTGTGCTTAGTGCACCGTGTATTCAGCTTACTGTTGAGAGCTGCTCTCATGCATGGGAAAGCACAGCCGTCGACCCCACACATCAGCACATGCTTCCTCAATCCCAGCAGCTCTCGCACTAAATGCTTCACCTGGAAGGAACACACTCACATTTCACTGGTCGAAGCAAATCACACAACCACACCCAGTTTGAATAGCTTAAGGGAAGTATCTTTTCTCCTGTGCTCTGAAAGAGAGGAAAACAATATCAATGTATCTTGTATTGTCTGTGACAGAGATGTATTTATATCACTGTCTTACATTTGCTCAGGCTTAAGGTGAAAGATGAAGGCAAATATGTTCCTAAGAGGTAATCAACCCTCTCCCATGAATGAAAAGAAATATATCTCCCACAGTGACCTCAAATTTATTTTGAAATAAAGAAGACAGCCTCTTGGTTCTCAGTCTCAGTTCAAGCATGGCTATAATTTCATGACATTTCCCATAAAATTAGAAGTTACTCATTGCGTGTCAGGGACAAAGAGTGTTTGTTCTCCTCTGGTCTGAACACCGTGAAGAACTCAGAAAAAGGCAAAAGTATCTTTTTTGCCAATTTAAAAAGAAATCAAGTTTCCCAGTTTTTTAATACAACAAGGCCAATACAGCTAGAAATCAACCAACTGCTAGAATTCAAATGAAGTGGTGGTATTAAGGTGTGTGTACGTGCATGTGTGTGTTTTAACACAACCCTTGGATCAAAAAGGTAAAAAGAAAAATCATGCTTGTCTGGTATGAATACAATAAATATTTATAACCAATTACTGATAAACAGAACCTACGGTGCATCTAGAACTTTTAGTTTTTCTTTATTTTTGCCATGGTTTTTCCAACCACTTTAGCAGTTATGGCCTTTATATGGCACTAAATACTTTCTATGGTCTCAAATACAAATGTTTTATCCATAATAGTAATAGGGTATTCTAGGTTTTCTTTTATTTGGGGCTGTGGTCTCAGCTTATAGGACAAATTAGCATAAATAATATGTGAAATATTAACCAAGTAGTATGTGGAATTTGAGGCTTTGAGGAATTAAATAAGTTAAAGTAAATGGCAGATTTAGATTCAAACCCAGGTCTCCTATTTCTGAATCCAGCAAATACATGTTTAAGGGATAATCACTTTAGTTTGTTTTTAATTTTTCCTATAACTTCTCTAAGGCCAAAAACTGACACTTTCCTTCTTTAAAACAAAAATGATATACTTAGGAATCCTTAAAAAATATACCCTTGTCAAATTGGATTTTTTTTTTAGCTGCATAATACCCAGATCTCTTGTACATGTAATAAAAGTAATTTTATTTCTTTTTATGTTAAGAATAAATGTCTCCAAAGGATATGCAGAAGAAATATGTGTGACATGAATTTCTTCGAATTCCCTACTTGTAGCCATCAGGGATTTTTGAATTTGTGGAATAAAACATCTTAAATCACTAAAATTCTCTATCCAATTGAATGATTCTTCTAAAGAATCATAACATAATAATATCTTCCAAATAGTATATTATACTTGCCTTAATTAAGTAAAAATGGGATGTTAAATTTATTTACCTGTTCTAACCCAATCATTATATACTGAAGTATATACTGAAGTAACTAAAGGAGACATGAGTTAAATTTTTAAGGTATTGTATGAAAAGAAAATATTATGACTACTTTTGGATGACAAAAACAATTTGACAAGGAAAAGGAACATTGCTTCGTAAGGTTATTTTGTATGTTCTTCTTGAGAAAAAGACTTTGCAGGCAGAACTTATTTATGTATTCGAAATTGCATCTTATTTCTCACCTCAGGTATCTCCCCATAGGTGCCAGCTGTAATATATCAAGAGCTGAACAGCTCACTGCCCTAAAGTGTTCTTGTTCATGCCTGACTGAGTTATCAAAGAGGCTGCCCAGATTTCAGGCCCTCGTAGATCACTGGCTGATGTCCTAAGTTTGGTTTCTTCTCAATTTGTGCTTTCTTCCATCAAAGGGCCACTGTCAGGTTAGTTCAGTAGAAACTGGTGAATCAGGCAATTAACAATCTTTACCGTCTGTACAAAGTCAAAATAAATTTAAAAAGTCCTTAAAATTCCAGGGTAGAAACATCTACCATTTATTTGAATTGAGTGATTGAAGATACCCTATAGGTTATAGTGTGTTATTTCTGAAACAAAACAAACAAAAAACCCACATTGCTACTATCCTGAATGTAGTCACATTCTGACCTATTTTCAATGCCTGGTTCGCTGAGATCATAAAATCTCTTAAGATTTTGTGTCACACTTTCTCTGTGTGTGACATTTATCATATACTTCCAGGCATTATAGCATTTCACTTCCTTGTTCCCTTTGAAGGTAAGCATGAGCATATGGACTTGCTTTGACCAACAGAAGTGGCGTATCTCACTCTTGAATGGAAGCTTTAAGAGCTGGTATGTAATTCCCCATATTCCTTCCTCCTCTTTCAATAATCTTGGATATATACATCAAGATGGAGCCTCTGTTATCTTAGATTCTTGAGTAACTATGAACAGCAAAATCCCCATTTGGGTGTGAATGCATGTAAGAAACACAATTTGTTTTACTTAAGCACTAAGATTTTATTTTCCTTTCCTCAGTTTAACCTACTATCTTGACATATACACTTTATTCTCCTAGAGTTTGCTCAATAACAAATAAGTTGGAGTCATGAAGATGCACTGGAACTCTACTGAAGTATAGCACTGTGTGTGCCTCAGGTTTTATTCACAGAAATTCAAAGAAATTTGTTGTTGCCAGTAGCAACTTATTCCTTATTAACCACCCAAATGATGTTATGAACCCAAAGCATGCTCAAGAGAACAGTGAGCCAGACCATCTATTAAATATGTATGCTGGTCCTATCTTCTCCAAGTCGTCCCATACTTTTGACTACTCTTTCTCATGGAAAACTTTATGGAATGGGAGTCTGTGTGTGTCCTGCTCAAAGCAGCACTGTTTTCATAATGGTGCCCAGTGAACTATGACTCCATTCTTTGAAATCTTTCTCATGACTCTAAAAGTTACTTCAAGCAACATCTCTTTTTGGGGGTAGCTTTCTCTTGATCTCTTATTTACACACTTCCTTTCTCCCAGAAAATAACTTAAATGTAGTTTTAAAAGAGCTAACTGTGCAGGGGAGCCTAGATGGCTCAGTTGGTTAAATTTCTGACTCTTGATTTCTGCTCATGTCATGATCTCAGGATTATGAGATCATTGAGCCTCAAGTCTGGCACCTGCTGGGGTTGGAGCATGCTTAAAATATTCTCTCTCTCTCCATCTGCCCCTTCCCGCCCCCCCCAATACCTAAAAAATTTCAAAAAATAAGAAAATAAAAGAGCTGAATGTGCAGCCATGTTGCCTAAGTCCAAATCTTGATATTTGCTATTTGCTAACTTTAGGGCACTGTACAACTAAATATTTGTGTTTTATATTTAGATAAGAACAAGGAAATAGTACTCTCTAACTCATAGGGCTATGTTGAATATTAAATGAGACAATCAGCATTAACAGCTTTACACATTAAGTGCTATAATTATCATACATGGCAACACTGGCAATTCATGGGGTTGGCTACTTGGTCCCTCATTATATTCTGGGAGAACACTATTACAAATATACAGTAATTTGTTTATTTTATAATATTTGAATAAGAACTGCTTAATTATAGCAAATAAGCCTTTTTCAATGCTGTTTCAAAACCCTTGTCACACAGACCCTTTTCCATAGCTTACTGACTAATATAACAGAACAAACTAATTCAGAAGGCTTTTGGCATGGGTAACTCTGGTGAGGTTCTATGTCTCAGGCTGCTTTTATCAGAAAATTCAGACCTAATTATGTAATCTTGCCTTGTTTGACAAACCTCTAAAGAAGTATATGAAAATTAATGAATTATTTTATAATACTGTTAAGGTCTCTGGCTATAGCAAAATAGTATCTCCAAATCTTTGGTTATCTAAATACAACTGTGCATTTCATTAGAGTAAGCCTACCCTACATGACTGTAAGGATATTTAAAAATCAAGTATGATATCCTAAAGGGGAAAATTATTTTTTTCTGGCTTTATTTTTATAATCCCTAATTCATAAGTTTTTAAAATTTTAGATATAATAATTTCTTGCTATAGGTACTATTTTATCCAATTAAATATCATTTAAATCACTGCTTTGGAATGAGGTAAACTAAAGGTCAAATGAAGACTGTCTACAAATCTTAATGTACTTGTGTCTTTGCAGATGTAATTTCCTAATGTAATTGACTTTAAAAATCCTAATGTGCTTGATGTACAGAAAATATTTCATTATTACACAATTTTGGGTTTATATCTATAGCATAAAATGTTTCCAAGATGAAAAAGTAGGAGACACTAGCAATACATGGGAATCTGACATAATTTGTAGACGTTCTTTATATAAGAAAGGACATTTTGATTTAGCCGATATTTTAAAAATAAAAATCTACTTTCCATTCAGAGGCAGAATTGTAGTGAAGTTATATAAATAGTCTCATATCAAATTCATAGTGGCAATGTTAGATTGTTAGAATGTCTCTTCCACGACTCATTATCTTTTCAAGAAAGAAATGGAAATGTAATAAATAATAAAATCTATCTGAAATAAAAGCATCCACTAGAGTATTTTCAATGTCCAGCAGGTCATATGCTTGACAGCTTTTAGATTATAATTACTGTGGGAAACACTGGAATCTGTGTGATCATTGGTAATCTGTCTTTTTCCCAGCTATAGAGATTATGATGGTATTCCATAAATCAACATACTTGGCTCATGAATCAGCATAATTTCATGCAATTTGTGCTCCAGGTACATAATTTCATACAATTGGTACTCTGGGTACACTCTAAACAGGGTTTGGAGAAATAATGATTAAGGTTTTTTGTTTTTGTTTTGTTTGTTTTTTTAGTTTCCAAAACTACAGGCCAAAATTAAGCAGAAGGCAGAAGACAAACATCCAGATTACTAAATAATATGTTTGTGGCTGTCGTTTCTCAGTGATCATTTGTCAATACAGAAGAAGGGCTGAGAGGCTGGCTTTTGACAACATCATGTTGTAGGGTATAAAAATTGAAGTTGAAGGCTCATTTAGATATGGTCCTAGTAGAACCCTTGTATTTTGGGTAAACATCCAAAGCAGTGCATCCTTGAAACTAGGATTAAATAGCAATGAACAAGCGCTTGCACAAATTGCAGCCCAGTATTGAACAACCTAGGATACTCCAGAGAGAGCTCAATCTCAGTGTTGGATAACTGTACATTCTTAGTATACCAGGGTACCAGAAAGAAGCAAATAAAAATCCTCAGTGGAGTAAATACTAATATCTTAGGTCACAATTTTTTTAAAGATTTTATTTGAGAGATACAGAGACTGAGAGAGAGCATGAGCGGGGGGGAGGGGCAGAAGGAGAGGGACAAGCAAACTCCCCGCTGAGCAGGGAGCTAAATGCAGGGCTTGATTCCAGGACCCTGAGATCATGACCTGAGCTGAAGGCAGATTCTTAACCGACTGAGTCACCCAGGCACCCCCGTGAGTCACAATTTTTTAATCACATTTTTTCAAATGCAACCAAAATAATCAGGGACACCAGGAGGAAAGGTGACAATGAAAAGAATCATGTAATAGACAATGACTATTGGCAGTCATAAATTGGAACTATTTCACACAGAAATTGGAACAACTCTGATTACTATGATTGCAAAATGAAATACCAAATCAAAGCAGTTTTTGAGAAGCTGTAAACTATTTTAAAAAACTGCATAACAAATTTTAAAGAAAAACAAATAGGATTTCTAGAACCTTAAAAAAATTAATAACAATTAAGAATACACCAGTTGATTGAAACAATGAATTAGACATCTCTGAAAAGGGAATTAGTGAACGGAAATGCAGATGAGGTGAAAATATCCAAAATAAACCTGATAGAACCAAATATATGAAGTAGAGAGAGGTTAAGAAAATAAGTTATATAATAGGAAGGTTAAACTTCTAATTATTTTGGAGTGCTACAATGAGAAGGGAGAATGGATAACAAGTAATACTTGACAAGAAAATATCTGAAAATTTCCAGAATTTATCAAAGAAGTCTAAACAATTTTTCCAGGAAAAAATATCCCTCAAGAATGCTAAATAAAAAGAAACTACATGCATAAACACATTACTGAAAAATTGTAGAATATCTAAGAGAAGGAGAGGTTTTTACTTTAAAAACCTAGGGAGAAATGGAGAGAGTATCTCCAAAGAAGAAACATTTAACTTGCCAGACAACATGTTTTTTTTTAAGATTTATCTATTTTGCAGCGGGGAGCGGATAGAAAGCATGCGCACACGTGAGAGCACAAGCAGGGGGAGGGACAGAGGGAGAGGGGAAGACAGAATCTCAAGCAGACTCCGCACTGAGCCCAGAGCCTGATACAGGGGTTCCATCCCAGGACCCTGAGATCACAACTCGAACTGAAACCAAGAGTTGGATGCTTAACCAACTGAGCCACCCAAGTGTCCAAAGGATTCAAGTTTTAATTTATATGCTGTTCTTTTCAATGCTGTAGTAACTACCTACTTAAACTCAGATGTAAACTAGTTAAAATCCAATTAAAAATTAGGTTCTTCAGTCACACTAGCCACATTTCATCTGTTCAGTAGATATATGTGGCTAATGGCTACTATATTGGACAATACAGATACAGAAAATTTTCATATGACAGAAAGCTCTATTGGAAAGCATCGCATGCACAACAACACATAAAATAATGGGAGACTGTGTGATGTCCCAAATAACTGAGAGAAAATGTAATAATTAAAAAATCCCCACAATCTTAAAGAGGTCAAAAAGTAAAATGTATACAGAAAGAAAAGTAGAAATAGAAAGCCTATATTAAGGGGTAAATTTAAAATCATAATATTGAGAATTACCTTAATGAAAATGTACTAAAGTCTTCTAATAAAAAAAATTAGATTGAGTACAAAAATAAAACTCAACTATATGTTTCTTCTAAGATAGTCAACTGAAATATTAGTTCATGCAAGCTTGAAAATACAGAATAGAAAACACTATATCATGACCACAAGCAAAAGAAAGCAGTTGTAGCTACATTAATGCCTAATAAAATACATGTTGAGGAATAAAGCATTGTTAGAGATTAAAAGGAACTCTTATTAATCATAAAAAATGTTTTATTTCACTGGTAAGCTAAAGCAATTTTAAATGTTTATGTACTTAATAACCTAAATTAAAATATGTAAAGCATGAATTCATAGAACTTTAAAAAATTAAAAAGAGACAACTTCAAAATTACAATAGACAATTTTAACATAGCTCATTGATTTACAGAAAAGCAGACAAAATATCAATAAATTTATCAATTTGGACTATAAAATCAACACATATGGCCTAGCAGAAAAATGCAAAGGACTGCTTCCTACAACTGTAGAAGATAATAATTTTATGCACACACAGAACATTTAAAAATTTTTCTATATTATGGGAAATAAAATAAATATTACTCATTTTAAAGGAATTAAGCCACAGAGAGAATTTTATCTCACTACAATGCCATTAGGCCAGAAATCAGATTGCAAGTTTCCCTAATACTGCTATATATTTTGAAGTTAAGAAATGTACACTTAAAATCTCATTATCCGCAATAGCCAATACATGGAAGTAACCTAAGTGTCCACTGATAGACGAATAAAGAAGATGCAGGTAAGATATATCTATAGATAATAGATATAGATATAGATACACACACACACACACACACACACACACACACATATATATATATATATATATATATATATAAAATGGAATATTCCTCAGCCATAATAAAGAATAAGATCTTGCCATTTGTAACAACATGGATGGACCTAGAGGGTATTGTGCTAAATGATATGTCAGACAAATACAAATACCATATAATTTCACTTATATGTGGAATCTAAAAAAACCAAAACAAACAAGCAAAAGAATAAATAGACCCATAAATACAGAAAACAAACTAAACTGATGGTTGCCAGGGTGAAGGAAGGTGGGGGGAGGGGCAAAATGGGTGAAGGGGAGTGGGATATACAGGCTTCCAGTTATGTAATGAATACATCACAGGGATGAAAGACACAGCATAAGGAATGTAGTCAATGGTATTTGATAGAGTTACATGATGGCAGATGATAGCTACACTTGTGGAGAGCAGAGTATAATGTATACAGTTGTGGAATCACTATGTTGTATACCTGAAACTAATGTAATATTGTGTCAACTGTACTTAAAAAAATCCCTTTGCCAGAGAAGACATGACAGTGAAGATCATAAGACCATTTTAATCTTTATGAAATAGGAAAGTTAGTAGAGAGCCAAAGAGCAAATTAGATACAAGAAAAGTCGAAAAAATACATTAGTGAATAAGAATACACTTAAAATACAGAGGATGGACATGTAATAGAAAACATCAACACAGCAAAAATCTTTATTTGAAACAAATAACAAAATTGATAAGCAATGATGAGATTGATCAGGAAAAAAAAAGGAGAAGGCCCAAACCACCAATATGAATTAAAATGGGAAAATCTTCACAAGTTTTCAAAGAGGATATTAAGGGCAAGTTTATGCCAATAATTTTATTTTTTTTATTTTTATTTTTTTAAAAGATTTTATTTATTTATTTGACAGAGAGAGAGATAGCGAGAGCAGGAACACAAGCAGGGGGAGTGGGAAAGGGAGAAGCAGGCTTCCTGCTGAGCAGGGAGCCTGATGCGGGGCTCGTTCCCAAAATCCTGGGACTATGACCTGAGCCGAAGGCAGACGCTTAACGACTGAGCCACCCAGGCACCCCTATGCCAATAATTTTAAAAATATAAATTAAACTGACAGAATAAAATAACTCCCAGAAATTGGTAAGATAAATTACCTAGTGGAAAATATGTCTACGACATCTAAATAGGCATTTCAAAAGACAGAATTTCTAAATTACCAATGAATATATGTGAAGATTCTCAATCTAATTAGTAATCAGAAAAACACAGAAAGCACTAAACATCCAATAGAATGGTTTATCTTCTAACTAAGTAATTATACCCCTATGTGAACCAAGAGACATGTGGCAGCAGGTTCATAACTGCACTGCATATGATGGGACTAAACTAGGAACCCAAATATTTATCAACATTAGAATGTATAAATATATTATGTAAGACTTTTCTAATCTTGTATTAGTTTTCTATTACTGTGGAATAATTGCAGAAATTTAGTGGCTTAAAACAGCACACATTATAATCTCACAGTTCAGTAGGTCAGAAATTTGGATTGGCTAGATGGACTTCTCCAATCAAAGTCACCCTGACCTCTTACCTGGAGACTCTGGAGAAGTACCTACTTCCAGACTCATTCAGTTTGTTGGCTATATTTGGTTCCTGGTGGTCGTAAGACTAAAGTCCCTCCCAGTCTCCTTGCAGCCGTCAGCAGCAGGTAGCTCTAAAAATGTCAGGCTCACTCTTAGGTCCTTCCACCTCAGCAACAGAGAAACCTTCCTGTCAAATCCCCCTTATGCTTTGACTTTCTCTGTCCTCTTCTAGGACCGGCTGGAGAAAACTCTCAGCTTTTAAAGAGTTCAAGTGATTAGAATGAACCCAACAAGATAATCTCCCTTTTGATTAACTCACAGTCAATGAATAGTAAGTTTAATTACATCTGCAAAATCTATTTGCCATGTATAGTAAAATAATAAAATAATAAATATTAATAAGATGATAAATATAAATAAAATAATAATAAATATAGATAAAATAGTCATGGGGGTTATATTGTTACAGGATTATTTTTTCTCCGTCCCTGCCCGTGGTTCTTAGTCACACTGCTTAAGAATGAAGTGGTAGACCAGACAGAGTGTGGGAAGCAAGACAAGGATTATTGAGCAATAGCAAAGTGATAGTATAAAGCTCCTGAGGAAGGAGGGGACCCGAGATGGTTGCCACCAGAGTTTCTCAATCTAGGGGTTTTTATGGGCTTCTTGGCAGGCTGTTTTAATATGATTAACCCACCCTGCACCTGTCATCTAATCAGGTTTTTGTCACATGAGAAAGGGTGGAGGGCTCCTTCCAGGGTGGTGTAAAATCCTTTTAAGGGTGATTTCCTCTTAGAATGTTGGGGGGGGGGGTGTTCTTCTCCCTGCCTGCCTGCCTTCCAGCCTTCCAACTATCCTTTGTCAATATCTCAGTACAGTCCTGGGAATTAGGATATGAAGTCTTGGGGGAAGGACATCCTATGATTCTACCTACCACAGTTGTAATATACCATGCAAAAAGAAAAGGAACAAACTACATTTATATGCAATAACATAGTTGAAATTAAAAATATAATATTGAGAAAATGAAGCTCAATGCAATAAATGTTTACTATTTGAATTTGTAGAAAGTTTAAGAATAAACAAATGTATGTTAGAACATTTAGAAAGGCATATTTGGTGCAAAAACTGTAAAAGCAAAGATAATTATAAAAATCATGATAAATCATTATCATTAGTGCACAAGGTGGGGGGTGTTCTGTCATGCTATAGGAATTTTCTAGTTACTAATCTGGGTTTGGCTTCATTGTTATTGGCCTTATAAAGTGATACGTAGTTGGATATTTAAGTTTTGTGCCCTTTTCTCTGTTTCTTATGTTCCACAAAAAAAAAAGTTTAAAAATAAAACAAAAATCCTTAAGTACAGTCAGTTTATCCTGTTCCATTATTCACAAGTTCTTTACTTATTAAATGTCCACTATACACTAGTCTCACTTGGTGGTGGAATTGCAACAGTAAACAAATAAAGAAAAAAATGCCCAGGTGAAATTTACAGTCAAGTGATAAGATGCTTACAGTTTTCTCCCTTAATTTAACTCTGGGTTTAGAGCACTAGCTCTAAAATAATCACAGTAAAATAACTAAAGGGTAAAGTATTAATTTCATTCCAGTACCAACTGACATTACTTTTCTATAATAGTATCTCGCCGAGATTTAGAGATTGATGTGATTAAATCTGAAGATCTTTAATTGAAAAGACCTCAAGTTCCACTGAGGGGTGGGGATAGGGAAGGGGCGAGCAGTGCAAATACTCTTGGGTAGTACTGAAGGCAGAGGAGGATGATCATTGCAGACACTAGAAGGGTCCCAAACAAAACTCTCTACTTATCATATTTTTGTCTTCACTGGATATCCAGGCAACCTTACCATAATTTTAATTAAAAAAAAAAAAAAAGATGGAGAGAAAAATGTCTTTCTTTCCCCCAAGTACCTGTATTGTCGTGTTAAAAGAAAAAAGAATCACGGAGTGTTTACTGAATCACCCTGAATCTTGATGTTTTAAAATACTGATAAACCTTCATTTTTGAATGTAAAATTTATAATAAAAAGCTACATCTCTCTCAGAAAACAGTCTGTAAAAAGCATTGGCTGCTGAGAACTAACAGGAAAAAGAACCAAAGGATTTAAATGTTACTTAGAGGCTACTGAAGAGGGGTATCTACTGAATCTTTAAGAGAGTTTTATTTTATTTTTTATGAGAAAGAAAGAATATAAAGGAATTTACCTGGGAATTTACTGGAACAGTCTTGTTTCCTCACAGTTTACTGACCCAGAGTTCACCATGGATTCTCATTATCTGCCATATGGGCATTTGCTACATATAGCACCAAATGCACATATGTACATATACATAGAGAGAGAGAGAGAAAGAAAGAGAGACCATTCATATGTATGTACCATATATGTTACTATTACATCATATTATACACTAAATAAATACACACATATATACCATGAAAACAGTGTTAAATATTGATATCATTTAATTAATTTGCTTATTTAATATGTATTTGTGCCAGATAGTGTGATGCATACAGAGAATGCTGCTGTAATTAAAATGATCATGGTCCCTACCCTTATGGAAAAAGGCAGCAAGTAAACAGATGATTATTAAACAATGAAGTAGCTACCTCTGGATTAGAGTTAAGAGGTAGAAATAGAGAATTGTATTAACTTATAGAATCTCTATGAAGAAAACAAATGGAAACTCAGAAAATGGATTATCACAAAAATGTTCATCTCTGGACATACTGTAATGGCAAAAAAAGAAAGCAACAACTCAAATGTTAGTATAATATTGAATATAATAAAATACATCAATTATCCAAAGCATTGTTGTTACCTCAAATTATGTTACATAGAATTTGAATAAAATGCCAAATGCATATATTTACCCCAATGAACTGTGTAGAAATATATAAATGTCATCAAAGCTATTATCAATAATCATGTACAAACACCAAGAAAATGTAACATTATAACCACACTGACATCCTGTGAAAGATGTAATTAGATACAGAGGATTTTTCTAAATGTCTTTTTAAGAACACTCATGATACTATTATTTATCTCAGCTAAAAATACAAGTTGGAAAACTGATCCCATAATCTGTTGCTTTTCAATCCCTTTCAACACCTTAGTACAGGCATCACCAACTTCCCAGTAGGTAACAGCAAAGACCTCCTAAGATACTGTATCTCCAACCCTTTTCACCTTCTTTCACCTGGACATTCCCCACATTGCAGACCTTTTTTTTTTTTTTTTAAAGATTTATTTATTTGAGAGAGAGGGAGAGAGAGAATGAGAGAGAGAGAGAGCCGGAGTCGGGAGGGGAGGGGCAGAGGAAGAGAATCTCAAGCAGACTCCCCACTGAGCATGGAGCCCAAGCATTCGATCTCAGGACCCTGAATCATGACCCTGAGATAACAACCTGAGCCAAAATCAAGTGTCCCATGCTCAACTGATTGAGTTACCCAGGTGCCCCTCCACATTGCAGACTTTTATGATCTCCCTTAAATGAAAATATAATCTTGTTATTCTCTAAGAGTGGCATCGGGCATTATTGTTTTTCCATTCTCCACTCACACTCTCCCACTTCTTAGTATTAACTTTAAGTTGCCCTTTGCTTCTACATGGATAGCATGAAGTTAGAAAAACTGATTATATATTCCTCCACTACTTTACTTGTCATCAAGGGGTTGACTTGATTGGTCCTAGTTAATCCTACTTCCCTTATCGTGATCACTAGTTCCCTAAACCTAAGATTTGCCTTATTGACACATTTCCCTGGTAGAGACATAGTCTCAGAAGATGGAACCACATTCAGGCCAGTGGACTATGAGGGATTTTTTTATAGGCTTTAAGAAAGGAAGTTTTGTTGAGCCTACAAAAAAGCCACTAGATGAGACAGTCTTATTCTGGATATTGTGGAATGCTAGAGCCATTTATTCACCATAAGGAATCCAGAATCATGGAGAAATCCACCTAGAGAGGAGAATACACAAAAGGGAGTCTTGGGGAAACAGTAACAGAGAGACTAGGTTGAATCACTCCTGAAACCCTCTCAATCTCTGGACTTATATTTTCACCAGCCCATATATTTCTACATGGTTTTGTGTATTTCAATGGAGTTGCCAGCTTCCTACATGTAATAGCATCTAAACTAACTTATAATCCTTCCATGACTTCCTTTCGGTTTTAAACAAAGCTCTAAGAAGATGGTACTTCAATATACTTCGTTTGTAGATCCCCAAACTTTCCAAGCTTTCTGTCAACTCAAGGCTTTTTCAAATGACACTACTTTGGCCTAGAACTCCCTTCTTGATGTGTCTATTCTTGACTAAGTCCCACCTGATCTTCCAGTTTCATCTAAGATGTGTCCTTTTAATGCCTCAATCAACTCCCACCTTTTCTACAGACTCCCATGGTATGGGAAGCTAAGCTCCTTCTTATCAAAACACCTAAAGAACAAGATCACACAGACCTGTGGTTTCACTCTATATAATCTCCTGCAATGGTCTAACACCAAGCACTTTCATCATCAACCTAGTATCCCTTGCTCTAAGCATTGAAGCTAGAATATTACAGCATCTGAATAAATAATATCAAGAGAAAATATATGAGTGGATTATATGCATGAGTGGATTATATGCACATTAGAAATTAAATTTTTTGAGTTGTTGAAGTTTGAATCTATAAATCTATGTTATGGTTAGTTAATTGGATTGAGAAGGAGAATTGCTTCTTTTATACAATTTTATATACTCTGCTCTCTCTGTCCATGCTGGATGATGCTTCTAACAGCAAGGAAACTATTGCAACGCTCCATTCTCAGCCTTTTGCTAATTTATGTATCCAGTGGCAACATGAGTGCTCCAAAATTTTTAGGACAGTCACCAAGATTGTGTGCTGATAGATGTTCAGGAAGATGTCACCACTAATATCTCTCAAATCTTCAATAGTGACAGGCAAGTAATCAAAACACAAAATAAGTTGTGCATATATACAACTTATAAATATGTATGTGGTTTATCTTAGATATCTTGAAATAGCAAATTTATTCCTTTTGCAATAAGTGCTTTCATTGAGTGAAGTCCTATGCTATAGGTTGATTTGTAAATGTTAATTAGGGCAATAATGGAGTAAACTGAGTAGAGCACAGCAATGAGAACGAGGCATTTCTGAATAGGAATTGTTCTTTAGAATTTGCACACTGTGTGGCCTCAGACATATAAGTTTATTTCTTCTAAAATATGAGTGTGTGATTATTATAGAATTTTTCTAAGCACTAGAAATAATACATGTAAAATATTTAGGACAGTTCCTTCTACATAATAAACTTTTGATAAAGAGTGGGTTTTGTGATTGTTTTTATTGCTGCTGCTGTTATTATTAAAGATAACTATTCAGTTAAAAATGGCTGTCATCTTGTAATCCTTAATATAATCCTTCCATATGTTCGTAAAGAAAAGAAAATACTAACAGAACCAAACATCTCAGCTGTAAACCTGAAACCAAAATTTATCCTTGTCTTATTTCAGCTACGTGGAAAATGTATGAGGATAGGAGCTGGGGGAGTAAGGAGTTTATTAGAAAGTATAAAGATAGGGTGAGGTGTGGTTGTGAGGGAAGAGGCCGACTGAAGAAGAACAGGGGAAGAAACTACCATGGAGGCTGCTTTCACATGTATTTTACCTGTTTTTCACATGACATCCTTCTAAGTAGGAATTATAACCATTTTACAGATGAAAAAATTGAGTCTCAATTAAAATAACTTTCCTTAGATCACACAACTTGTGTCAAAGGCATGAATTAAACCTGGGTCTTTCCAAAGCCCTAAAGCTGTGATTTTCATACATTTGTCTTCAAATGAAATATTGGGAATCACTGTTCATTAAACTTTCATGGCGAGTGAAGACAAATGTAACAAATGTTAGTAGATTATCAAAAGCTAAAATGGGAAAGAAATGCTAGTAACCATTTTGACTAACTCCCATCTAATGTAAAACTAATACAATTTAGTGAAAATAAACAAACTTAATTAATAGCAGACTTTTCATGAATGTGTCACTTACATAAAGTCAAGAAAACTCATGAAATAATTACTTCCTCAAATCATAATATAAAATAATAAAGCAAACATACACTATAACTACAATAATGTAAGCATATTAAATTCTAAAAGAAAGGTCAGAAAGGAAATGCATAAAAATGAAGGAATTGGTGGACTAATATAATTATGATTTTTCTTTCAAAATTTATGTACCATTCTTTTTTAAATTTATGTACTATTGAGATATTTCTGCCAAGATACAAAATAAAATTGAAAACAAAGATATTCAATGTTCTAAAATTTAAAAGAAAAAAAGGAAAGAAAGAAACAGAAGAAAACTTCCCAGACAGTGGCACCTGGGTGGCTCAGTAGGTTAAGTGTCTGCCTTTGGCTCAGGTCGTAATCCCAGGGTCCTGGGATTCAGCCCCACATTGTGCTCCCTGCTGAGCAGAGAGCCTGCTTCTCCCTCTGCCTCTGCCCCTCCCCTCTGCTCATGCTCTCTCTCTTGATTGCTCTCTCTCAAATAAATAAATAAAATCTGTAAAAAAAAAAAAAAAGAAAAGAAAGAAAGAAAGAAAAGAAAAATGAAAACCTCCCAAACAAAATTTTCAGAGAAAAAAAGTATCCAGATCTTGTATGGCAGTGTATTTGTGCAGATGTCATGAAAGATGACACTTGGGGGGTTCTTAATTTTTCAATCTTTTCTAAATTCACTGATTCTAAAATAATGAAAGATAAATTTGTTCAGAATATTTCTCATCCTTATCCCACATAACATTGAAACTTGCAGCTATTTCCAAAATATTCATTCATTTACTTATTTGTGCATTTCATGATTATTGATTCTTCTACGAACTCAGCACAGTACTAGGTTCTGTTAGGAACAAAATGTAAGTACAAACTTGAACTCAGTTCCAAGAGTCTCTAAGCCCATTAGAGCTGATATCTAATGTGCCTAAGGACATAAGCACATCTGTCTTCTGGGTCATTAGATGAGAGAATATTTCAAGTGTTGAAAAGGATAGTATAGATGATAACTCCAGAATAAGTCAGAAATCAACATTATTTGGGGCTAGCATTTTCAAAAAGTCATCACAAAAGTGAGGTCACTTGAACTGAATCTTGAAAAATAAGCTAGTTATACTAAACAGGATATCAATACTTCCTTAACCAAAATAATAAGAGCTTCATAATCTTTATTCTAAAGAACTGTACACCTAGCAGTGACCTCTCTGCAACGTTATTCAAAAATGAATTATTCAATTTATCATACTGTCAGCCAACCGGTAAGCCATTTAGGGTGGCTTACTTTATTCAACAAATATTTATTGGCACTAATTTTGTTTAGGGTATTATGCTAGGGAATAAGGACACAGTGGTGGGCTAAATACACTAGTTTCTATCTTAATGAAGCTGATAGTCTATCAGGAAATATATGATTGAAACAGATTAGCCCAAACCATAACCTCCAGTCATGATAAGGATTAGGGAACAGAAAAATAGGTTGATAAAATTACATATTATAAGAAAATCCCAGCTCTTTAGCACAGACCACAGAAGGCTATGCACTCCACAACTTCAGGGACATCTTTCACAAAAGTTACAGTGTGAAGGTAATTAAGCTTTATTTTAATTGAATGGGAACTTACCTCTAGGAATGACATAATCAGCTATGGATTGACAAAAGATGCTCTGGCTAAAGTATGAAGAATGGACTTGGGGCTGAGAACAAGAGTTGGTATGGAAAGAAAAATGGCTTTTCTCAGTGGTCCATAGGACAAATAATAATGGTGATGGGAATGGAGTTAGAGAGAAGTGGATGAATACATTTAAAAGACAGAATTGATAGGATTTGCTACAGGTTGTATATGAGGGCTTTAAAGGAGGAAGCAAAGTTCTTGAGGTGTTATTTACTAACAAAGGCCAGCATTAAAGAAAGAAAATGGTAGGGATATTCAAGAATTTTTCTTTATACTTTGTAAGATTTACCATGAAACCCTTAAGTGGAAATATAGATTAGGCATTTGGATATAAGGATGGAAACACATAAAATGGGCTGGAAAATTTTATTCTTTGTTGAGAATGTTTAAGATATTCTAAAGGGAACTGATATTGACATCAGAAACTAGGATTAATTTCATGTATTGAAGCAGCAACTTTCCAAAAATCACACTAGTTAGGTGAACTTCATCAGTATTAAGGCATTAGCTTGACTCCTAAGTTCCCATTCACTAACATTGTGGCTGATGAGGAAATCTTTCCCCATCCTCAGCCTTTAGCTTTTGGCTCCTGGTAGAGCAGCAGGGAAGGCTTCTGGCACAAACATGGCCATCACATCATCAAGTTCCTCGATTTTCCCTCAGGAAGTCTGTGGCAGAGGCTGATGAATTTTTATTGGTTTTTGTTTTTTGCTTTGTTTTGTTTTTTTTCTTAGCTAAAGAAAACTTCAATAATCTGTTGCTCTCTGGCTCCTAGCTTTTTGATTTTGTTTATCTGCAATGATAAATCAAGAGCCACCATGGAGTAGTGAAAAGAACAGGTATTCAATAAACAGACAAACCCATTTTAAATTGTGGCTCTACTTGTTTTGGATGAGTTACTCCATCAGTCCTACTCATCTACCTTGTGAACATTAAATTTGGAAATGTATGTAAGTATGCCCAGCATATATTAGGTGCACAATAACTGTTACTTTCCATTTTCCTGCCCTTCAATGAACAATCCTTACTGTTTTTATTTCCTTCTTGTCTCTATTTCTGATCACTATCTTCCTTTCCTCTCAGTCCTAGAGTGTCTATTGCTCCAGCTTGGTACATTCCCTGCTTCTAATTCTAGCTGATTTTAGATTGGGGAAAATCTACTGTGGGATCAATGTATGCACATAGATTGCTGTTTGTTTACCACGTAGAGAGATATAATTACAGTGTACAAAGAATTTGGGAGGGTTTAGTAATCAAAACTCAAGAAAATAGAGTGAAATAATGACAATCTGTGATTACAAAGGAATAAGGGGGTTCTTGCACTAATAATACTGCATATTAGTACAGACCCTTTTGCTTACCTGAATGCTTCATGTCCATGATTTTATTTATTACTTACAATAATGTTATGAAGTACAAAGGGATGATACAACTGTCATTTTAAAGATAAGAAAACAAGGCTCAGAGAATTAAATAGACTTAGAGATTACACATGGTCGTTCTAAGGATCTGAATTCCAGGCCAGGCTTTCATTAAACCAGCTGTTTTTACAAATTAGTTATATTCTCCAAGGTGTTCGGTCTTCTTGTTGGTAAGAAAGGAACTGGACTTCTTTAAAACTTTCCATGCTTAAAAGTATGAGACTGTGTATCTTATCCAGCATAAAGAGATAATTGGCAGAACTGGGATAAGAATTCTGTTCTCTAATTCAAAGCATATCAATACATCACTTTATTCAAGGCACTTTTTTGGTCCTGAATGCACAGGAATAGTGATTTGGTCCAAATAAAATATCTGAGAGGCTGCATGGGAAAGACAGAAGAGAACAGACAAGAAAGCTGTCAAGTCTTGAAATATCATTATGGCCCCTACAAGTATATGGACAGGTGATCAAGATATTGTGTCAGGAGGATGAAAGTTCCAAGTGAAAGGCCAGGGCACATTTATAAATTATAGTGGATAAAATACAAGAGTGGCCCATAAAAGCAGTTTTAAGATAGCTGAGATTAGTATCTAGAAGTTGAGTATATATGGCTTTTTTAATAACTCAGATGGATTACAAAGAGTAGTGGGAATGGTTAGGAGGGAGTTTGTAGAAATGCAGTAAAAGGATCATGTAAGTACTTGACTGGATGTGGAGGGATTATAGGCTGAACCCCAGTGTTCTGTATTGGTCAACAGGTAAATATTGGTGCCATTCTCCAGGGTGTTCTCAGCAGGCACTGCGTCAGCAACTTCTCACTGCACAGTTGAAAATAAATCAGTAACTCTTTTGTTCTCAAGTGTGGACTACTAGAGTCAGATGAGTGAGCAAGTTAGGGTATAATTTAGAGGCTAAGAAGCTGGTTAGCATGTCAACTCACCTGGGTGATAACATTTGTCCTTTTTTTTTTTTTTTTTTTTTTGCTTTGAGTATCTGCTATATATCAGGAAAAGATGTTCCACTTTAGAATCAGTAAATAAATACAGGCAGAGTTATTTGAGAAACATGAATGGATGAAGTTATGATAGGAATAAAATGGAAAAAAATTTTTCCCCATCCCCTGAAAACTGTCATAACAGAGGATACATACACTTTTATCATATATTTCTTTTGGTTAATAAACCAACAAAAACTGGGAACTTTGCATCTAGTGAAGAGACTATATATATATAGTCTCTTTATATATATATATATATAACGTAAGAGAAAACAAATTCTGTAAGGCTTTTTCAGATGCAAATTTCTCCCTAAAAGGAATGCATAAAAGGATTTAGCTGTGCCTAGGAAAGTCAGGGAAGACCTCATAAAGTGTAGGCTTCAAATGAATACTTGAAGAATGAACAGGAATTTTCCGAACTATAAATGTGTATATCTCACATATTACAGAAAAAGAGAAGATGTGTCAGACTGTCCAAGAAACAACAAGAAGTTCAATATTTCTGGAGACTGGAACAATAGTTATATTGGTAGAAGAAAAGTATTAACAGGCATACAGGCCAGACCAAGACATGAAGGGTCTTATAATGTGTGGATATATGTTTAAATTATGTCTTGGAAGCCATAGGGAGATGTTCATGAAATTTATGAACATGAATATTATTAAAAGTGTCTAAAAAAGTGCTTTTTATAGTGCTGAAAACAGATTAGTTTTGGGATGTGGAGAGCATCCTAGAGGCAAAGGATGAGGTTAAGGAGTCTTTTACACCAACTCTAAGTAAATAAAAATAAGTGCCAGAACTGGGAACCTGGCCATGAAGGTGCAAAGCAGAAAATACATTAGGCAGGCACAGACTGAATGGACTGACTTCCTTTGTTCTGTCTTGGGAAACAGAGAGATAATACCATCCAATAGAGCCGTTTCAGGGAATTATTACATATTACCATTGTTAAATACTGTAGGAGGCTATTCAAGACATAGGTGGGCCATATAGCTGTAACTGTCAGGGAAGAAAAACATAAATAAAATTCGCGTCTTAAAGCCCCTTATGTAGATCAAATGTCATAATGTGGGGCCCCTGGGTGGCTCAGTCAGTTAAGCATCCTACTTTTGATTTTGGCTCAGGTCATGATCTCAGGGTCCTGGGACTGAACTCTGCATTGGGCTCCATGCTCAGCAGGGAGTTTGAGATTCTTATGCTTTCCCTCCTTCTGCCTCTTCCCTCCCCTCCATTCTCTCTCTCTAAAAATAAATAAATTAATAAAAATGTCATAATGCTCTGGAAGTGTCTTAAAAAGCAGGCATGAGAGGAAGATTTACTGAATTAACATAAAGCTAAAGAAGCTTAAATTTCAAGGCCTCCTCACTTACCTGAGCCCTCTTACAAAAAGTCTTAGCAATGAGTTCACTTGGTCATTAGTTGTAAAGTTTGACCAAGTATAGTATTATAATAACAACCAGTTAAGAATGGGCCCTCACTGTACTGATGTCCCCCATCACACTTGTTCTCCTATCAGGTGGTATGGGGCTTTTGTCACTAAGGGATGAACTAAAATGAAGTTGACATGAAATTCAGATATCAAAGAAGACAATATAAGAAGTATAATATGCCAGACAATAAGACATCAACAACAAATTTGTTAACAAGTGACATCAACTCAGAGAATATTTAGTCACTGAAAGAAAATTTGAAATGCCCAAAACTCTCAGAGCTCATCTGTGAATGAATTCCCCAAATTTGACAAGGATCCTAAAAATTTTCATGACCTCACCAATAATGACTTGTGAAGTGGAAAGACATGATAATGAATGAATTAATATGAAAACCACAATAAAGAAATGACTACATTTCTTTTCTGTATAGACAATAGTGAAAAATTATTGTCATATGAAAGGGTAATTTTATAGTCAAAAAAAATGCAGGAAGGAGAGAAGTAACATAGAGCATGGTCAAGCTATTAATGAATAAAAATATTATATTATTCTATGACTTTTTAAATTATTGGTGGCATTTGTTAGCTGAAGATTTATAATTTGTCATTAGTACTGATTACAAATAAATAGTTTCATAATTGAGTTGTTATCATTTTATATTAAAAAGCCTCTCAAAAAGATAAAAGCTTCAGGCCACACAAAACATTGTAATATTCCTCTTAAGATCCCTGGCACCATTTGGATCAGGTCATGATCCCAGGGTCCTGGGATTGAGTCCCACATCGGACTCCCTGCTTGGCAGGGAGTCTGCTTCTCCTGCTACCCCTCCCCACTGCTTGTGCTCTCTTTCTCTCATATAAATAAAATCTTAAAAAAAAAAAAAGAACCATGTATCCTTTAAAAAAAAAAAAAAGATCCTTGGTACCAAATAGAAAGCTGTACAGAAAATTGCTTAGGAAGTGCTGATGGCTGAGTAAGCAAGGGTGAGGACCTAGTGACTAAATGTTAAGCTAAGTGACGAAAGAGAGGGAACATAGTATCCTCATCCTCTTGTTAAGAGTAAGGCAAAGTCAATTCAGGGAAGGGGAAATCTTAAAAAAAAAAAATTATCTCAGCTCTATGAGTGAATGTTTGACTCTTTATGTTTGTCACAAATAGCTTCATAAACCAGTTAGGCACGTAAGTTGACAGATACGAAGACCTCAGAGAAAGAGGAAGCCAATTTGTGTCAGACAAAAGGCAAAAACATGTTACCTTTGCTTCTGATCCTGAGAAGGAATCAAGAGGGGTGAAAAACCTAAAGGAGAAGAAGAATAAGGGAAGCATAGGGAAGAGAAACATGTGGAGTTAAGAGGGGATGGTAGAGAGAAATTGGATTAGGTGAGAAATGACAGCAAAATTCTCCTACCATATGGATGCTGAAGACTATTTTAAGAATGGTGGAAACTTCTGTTTTATTTGAGTAATATATTGTTGGCACAATAAAAGTGTTCTCTTTCTTCCACCCAACCCAATTCTTTCCTGACTGAAATGCCAATGAAATCTACTCTACTCAAAATGCATAGTATAATAATTTTTATTTCCTTTTAACTAAACAAATGGTTGAATTTTACATGTGTACCAGAACAGAGAACTCTGCAAGGAAGCAGAAACCTGGGAGGAAGAAGAGGACATGAGAATATATGAAACTTAAGGATTCATAGAAATGGTGGAGCCGGCTACAGACTTCTGCAGGTCATTGAACTGAAGGGCTTCCGACTTGCTGCCCAGATATTCATAGGCAGAGAATTGGGATATCACAAGTCTATGCTGTCCTCCTTGACAAAGGAAAAATAGACAAAGCAAGAAAGCAAAACAACAACAACAACAACAAAACAAGAACAAGAACAAAAAAAAAAAAAAGGAAGGAGGAAGAGAGGTAGGAAAAAAAAGAATGGAAGGAAGGAATAAACGATGTAGAAAAAAGAAATAAGTTACTATAGGGAAGAAAGAAGAGAAGAAGGTGTTCATCTCCAAGTGAATTTCTCACAAGTATCTCAAACTCAACAGACCAGTCTTCATTCATCTACCACCAAGTCAACTTCTAGAACCTCTACCCTCAGCCCAGGGTAACCACTGTAGGAGGGACAAAGGACAAAGTATATGGTGACAGGGACTTTTAAGGAATAATTCGTGTTTAAGAATGAAAGTGAAAATGTTTTGAAATAGCACTAATTACATCTAACTTGAGCTTAACGCAGGGTGGAAAAATCAGCAACTTCCACATAAAAGACCAAAGGAGAGGAAGAGAATTCAATTTAGAAAATCTAGCAGAGGGATAATATAATGAGTAAGATACAGGTATGGAGAGAAATATTTATGATGATACTAGAGTTTTCAGAGGGTACTGAGGCAGTAAGTAGCTATGGGATATGGGAAAAGTGCATTTTTGAAAGATGACTCTGACAATGTGTTAGATGGCTTGAAATTGAGGTTGGTGTTATAAGACTTTAGAAATCATTCAACTGGGAATGATGAAAGTCTGAAAAACATCAAGAGTAGTGGGGAAAAGGGATAAAGAGGAATATAATTGAGATTTTAAATACAAGATAACTGAAATCTGGGACAAGTTGCCTAGGGAAATCAAGGGAAGAGGAAAAGTTAGGAATTATTTTTAAATACCTGGCTTGATCACCTTTGCCAATTTTATAATCATCCTTTGCAAAAAGATAAAGACAGAGCAAGTCAAGAAGAAAAGAAACTTTGACATGCCACAATTCCCTCAGTGATTGAAGAATGGTCCAGGGAACATTTTCTATACCATAGTGTCAGACTTCCTGGTCTTCTCCACTCCACTGGTTTTTGCTTCTACTCCATTTCAGCAACTACCTCTATGGCCACATTCTGAATGTTGCTCTTATGCTAAGTGTGCCATTTCTAACATCTTTGACCTTGCTAAACACTCTCGGTTTACAGTGTTCAATAATTTATATGATCTCAGCTTATTCCATTGTACCTACAGATCAGGCATCTGATACCTGATATGACTCTAAAAGCAGCACTCTCCATTCCTTTCAATGTAATTCTGTAAGAATTTTGATTTTTCAATTTAAAATGAGATCTTCCCATCAGGAAATAGAATCCCAAAGAGTCGGCAAGTTACCTATCTATACTTAGGAAGTGGCTGACACATTCCAGGCAAACAATAGTTGTCAGTATTGTCTGATTATAAAACTGTATTTAAAAAAAAAAAAATCCAGGGGCTAAAATTTTCTAATACAAGGATCCACCTAATTACTTTTTTTTCTTCTTTCTCTTTGGCTTTGGGTAAATAACTGCTTACCTCATTTATGTTGTATGCTAAGGGTATATAACGCTATCTTGTGTATCAGGAGCTTTTGTTGAAATCCAGTGGAATACTTTAAGAACTCTAAAAAAGCATAAGACATATTATGAGAAATGAGCAAGTTTGAATGGCCAAAAAATATGTATATGTCTGTTTTTTACTATTTATTGCAAGGACACAAACTCATTCATTAATCCTTTTTTACAGTGATATGTAATTCAGACCTCTGGTTTATTTGCTTTAGATCTGGAAGCATAAATTTCTTTTTCTATTTACACAGCAAGGTGTATTTGTAAGTACAAATCAGTTATATGTGTGTTTTTCAATAGTCTCTAGAAACTGAAATTTCTGGTATTACCCAGTCCAGAACTTTTAAATTCACAGTAGTTCACATTAATGTTGGATTTGCAATAGGCTTTCTTTTTTCTTAAGACATCTGATGCCTTTAGGATAAAGTTAGCTCTCTAACTTTCTGAGGTATTATTCATTTATAGCACTCAGAATGGAGAGCAATGGAAATAGCAGATTGGAGACCTACCTAGAGGCAAAATGCCTTAATTCTTGTAGTGCCAGTAATGCTTGCCTGTCTGGCTGTCTTTCTTATTACCCTACAGCAAATTTTTAAGATACCTATGAAAATGATTTTTCCAGATCACCCATACTTGTGCATAATCAAATGGAATTTGTCTCAACTGGTCTAGGAACATGAAATCAAATTATGCTTTGAGTTAACCTTTGGGAATGGTGGTATGTTCTTATGTGCAAAGAAAAATACACATATAAGTACATAATAATGAATCCAATAGAACATTAGAAGTTTATAAGGTTCTTTTATATGCAATATCTCTTTAAAGTCCCAAAACAAGCTTTTGAGTTAGGCTGGAATTGTGTTTCCTTTCAAAACACTTACTTAAAATAATTTGAATATATAGTAGGGTACAACCACAGATGTTAACCATTATCACTATATGTGTTTGAGCTTGAGTAAAATCTGCCAGCAAACAGTTCTTTTAAAGTGCTGACATAGTCCTCTGGGGTAATGTGAAAACTGAAATCAGGGTAGGTGATTTTATAATGCATAACACAATATTACACCATGGTATTCATGGATTTGTGATTATTGTTAATTGTCTGCCTTTTGTATCTTTCATCCTTTCAAGTATACATTAAGTAAAAAAGTTTGCAATGAATGCAAAAATGTTGTATTTGCTGGGGTTAAGAAAAGATAATGTGAATACTGGGACTAGACAAATCTGGATATAAACCTCCATAGTACCACTTAACTAGGTTTGTGTTACTGAAAAAGTGCCTTCTCTCTCTGAGATTCCATTTCTTCATTCTTAAAATGGCGACAGTGATGCTTTCATCCTAGCCTGGTTATGAAAATAAAATGAAATAGCATGTATAAAGTGGCAAACACCAGGTTAAGAAATATTCTTTCCCTCTCATCTCCCCACTCTTGAAAGCAGCAGGGGTGAAACTCACATGGCATTCTAAGTACACATCTAGCATTTCTTCCTCATATCACACTAACCAAATTACACAACTCTGTTATACATGGATAAGTCTTTTATTTGTGAATATGGCCATTTCTCTTTCAATGTTTCTGGCAGCCAGAGTTTAATGTTTTAGCAGCACATGTGTCCATGAGTGAAGGTGAATATGTAAGAAGATGAAAGCCTAGATAAACAAGGCTAATCTGGAGTATTTTCTTCTCTTTACTCCATGTCCATTGGTTTAATATTTTCCTTGAATGCTACAAAAATAGCAGAAGTGACAGGTCACATTCTGCTATGTCTTTGTGGTTTGCTTTGACTTTCCAGGTCATATGTAGAGATGGCACTTTCCCAGCTCCCTCCCTCTCATGATGACATGTTCCCATTCTGGTTTTCTGGATTTTCTCTGGTGCCTAGGTCCCAAGGCTCAATGGAATGCACTTATCTCTCTTTTTCAGTCATGGCAAAAATAGGGAAGAGGAAGAGGTTAAACCCACATGATTTTTAAATAGTATTATCTAAGGAATATATGTGACTGATACCCTATGACTTCCAAAAGGAACTCAGAGGCAATTTGACTTAAACAGAGTTCTTATGTTTTGAGTAGGCCAGACAAGTATTGTTTGGTGACTGTTATCATTACTTGTATTAAGTCAAGATAGGGTGATCAAATGAGACAACTCCCAACTTTAAGTGGCTCAATCATTAAAGTTTGCTTTTCACTGAACTTAGAATCCAATGGATCCACGTTGACTGAGAGATGCTGGGAAGGGATGCTGTAACATATAGTCATTGAAAGTCTTAGAGCCCAACAATCTGGAGGTTACTGTCTTGTGTAATCAGGTTGGTGGACCCAAAAAAGGGAAGGCACACCTGCTTTTTACTGCCTTGGCCTAAAGATAACCCACCTCACTTCTTCTGTTCATATTCCGTTGGTGAGAATTAATCACATGACTCACCTACTCACAAGGGGCTGGAATATAGTCCATTCATATACCCCAAGAAGAAGGGAACCTGATATTGGCGAGCACTCACATCTTGGCATATGACCTTAGTAGATTCAGGCTAATTAGACAAAAGCAATCATAGACCTAGGGTGAACTACATTATTAAAGTGACTTAGAACAAAATGAAAAGAAAGGTTCCTTTTTCTAAAAGCAAGAAAATGGGGATAATAATAATTTTATCATTAGGTATTTATAATACATTTTTATGCTAAAGACATAAAGTGTACTAAAATATAAAAATATTTTCCATTGTTCCACAGACTCTCTCTTGACACAGAATGGTGGGTTTTTTTATTTAATGTCATCCTCCATGAGGCATGAAGACACTTGTAGGGCAGGAGTAGAGCATCACATGTTCCCAGAGTGCTGGCCCAGAAATCAGTGTGCATACATGACTCACCAGCTGCTGCGTTCCCTCTCTTGCCAAACACTGAACTGACCTGTCTCCCTGGCCGTGAGTGGGGAAATCAATTCCCTGTCCCTCAGCTTTCCACTTCAACCCTGGCAAACAGGTGACTCTCAAGAGATGGCAACCTAGAACATGCTCAGTACTTCGATCTGGGATGGTCCAGAGCTTCACTCCCACTGATTCACCTGCCCAATGGCCATGGAGCTGCCAGCCTGGAACAGGGATGCTGTTAGTACGCCCTGACCTGAGGTGCCACGAAATGTGCAGGTCCAACCCTTAGTCTGCCTGTGACCAGGGCACTGCTAGCTACAGAGGGTGATGGTGGAATGCAGGTCTCCCCGTGAGAGAAGGACCTGCTTGCTACTCCAGCTGGAGAGCTGTAGCAGCCTGGCGTGGAGGAGGAAAAGGGGAAGGCTGAGCAAGCCCAGAGTCCAGGAGGCTGGGAGACAGTGGGTGAGAACCCCTTGCTGGGGGAGCAGGGAGGTGATGGGAAGCTACAAGGCTCCAAGCCATCAGCAGTTGCTCCACTTCACTCACAAACCGCAAATTCAGAGGTACAAATATTAAGTTTCAAGACAACAACTACAGAGCATTCACCTTTCTTCCGAGTATAGCCCCTGTGCAACTACAAGGGTCACATGCCCATGAAGCTGGCCCCGCATGCACCACACTGGGGCAGCCATCGCAGACTTCCTCAGAGATGCCCCAGTGGGGAAGTGGCCTTTAGGTGTCCTTCTTTGCTTTTTCACATTTATCACACTAAAGTGTCACCATACAGGAAGTAAATCTAAAGGCTTTTAACATAGGTGTCCCTTCAAAATCATGAATCATACATGCTGCCCCATGCCATTGATAGAAATGATTCTTCCTTCTCTGAAATGATTTTTTCTTCTAAAGTTTTTGTTTGTTTTTGATACTTTAAGGGATTATTTCTATATTACCTCTTCCTAAAGGCTTTCTATGATCATCCCTGAGGAAAAAGACTCCTCCTTCCTTTCTTACTTGAGAGATAGTAGCCTACATATCACAATCTCCCCGGAACATTTTGAAAACTATCTATGCTTACCCACATCCTCCACACTGAAGACTAAGGCATAGGAGACATATATAGATTGAAAGATTTCTCAGTATTTTTCTGATATAATCTTTGAGGTCTCTACAATTATGCCTACACTTTTTGTAGACATCTTTCTTCTATTAAGTTTTACTTATGTTTTTCATTATATTTGGGCTGGTGCTAATAATCTCCCCTGTATCGAACACAACTTTTGCACAGAATGAGGTCTTATTTACCTTTATTTTCCTGTGTTACATATATCCTTATCTAGTACATAGTAGGTAATACTTAATAAATATTTGTGATTTGAATCAATGAATTCAGACTAATATAAAGTTTGCATATTAAACTTGTGCAAAGATAAGGACTTAGCACAGTCTGAGGTGTCAAATGTCTGAAATTGCTTTGGGATGACCATAGATCCTAAAGTCTTACCTTAGATCAAATGAGCCATTCTTTCTTTTTGGGGAAGAAAGCCAGTTTCTGGGGAACTTGACATGCTTTACAATCTGCCTCCTTTAAAGAGGTATAAACCTGGATCTGGTAAGTCATTTTGTATGCCTTTTCTGTGTTGTTTTCTCTCTCAGTCCACATTTTGTTTGCTTTTGTAGGTTTAGAAGTTATGTATCCACTTGACTAAAATGGTGATCTTGACGTTGTTGAGGTCCCCAAAGCCAGACTATACAAATGTTTGCACATTTTCTTAATTTATTTAGCCAATTGACTGTAGCATCTGCCTTGGATGTGGCAAATTCCCTCTGGTTTGCACCAGCTCCTGCAATTCTTGTAAAAGCCAAGGTGGTTTCCCCACCTTCTGTTGCATTATGTCCACAAAGCATCCACCACAGACAGCTTTGGACTAATAGTACTCTGGCTTTTAATTTATCAACTAACTAAAATGTGCACATGAGCCAGAAACTCGTAATGATACAAGACAGTGCTTAAAAAGAATTACTCAACAACGGGTAAATTACAATATTAGAGTGCACTGTCATAAAGCTGGAACTTTTAACAGAATAAGAAGGTGATTCAGCCAAATTAGTCAGTTATGATACTCTCACTTACTGTCAAGTGCCTTCAACTGTTACTCTTTTACACATCTTTGTGAATGAAGATTTTTAAGACCTAGGGACGCTGTGGGGAAAGACAGAAGAGAAACTGCTGGCCATTCATGGGTAAAATCATTTCTTCATTTTGAGAAAGTAGTAAATTAGACAAAGGGGTCTAAAATTTTTGTTCATACGCACACACACACACATCTAAAACAGAAACTTTTAAACCTGAATGTATGTCTTTTTTTTTTTTTTTTTTTTTTTTTTTTAAAGATTTTATTTATTTATTTGAGACAGAGAGAATGAGAGAGAGAGAGCACATGAGAGGGGGGAGGGTCAGAGGGAGAAGCAGGCTCCCCGCCGAGCAGGGAGCCTGATGCGGGACTCGATCCTGGGACTCCAGGATCACGACCTGAGCCGAAGGCAGTCGCTTAACCAACTGAGCCACCCAGGCGCCCCTGAATGTATGTCTTAAGTCCACCATATTACCTGTATGAACTTAGGCAATTATTTAACTGTCCTCATTCTTATTTTTATTACCTATAAAGTAGAGGTACTAATTAATAGCTCACTGTGTTGTTGAAAGAAACGAGATATGATGCAGAAGTGTTTTGCTTGGGGTAGCACATAGCAGTTTTCAGCTAACTATCTAAATCAAAACAATATAAATATTTTTACTTATTAAATAAAACTGTTTATAAAGCAGCTTTTGATAACTTTCTATCCCTTTAATATCTAATTTTCTTCATAAAATGTATTATTAGATATTATTTATTTGTTTAATTCCATCTTTGTAGTATATTTTATTCATGAGGTATCCAGAGAAACAGTCAAAGGTAACTCTTTGCTCAGTTAAACAAGTAACCTTTTTTTCCTAACAAGAAAGTTAGAATTTTGTGGGAGAGCTCCAAATGTGTTCACACTATTGGGTCCATTATTTGATGAATGAAGCCACTAATTCTATCAGGGAAATAAAGTTTTTTTTTTTTTTTCCTTCCCTTTGGTGCTTGTCTTAACATTTAGTGGAAAATAAGCCTAGTTGTTCTTTTAAGCTTTTTCCCAAAACTTGTCCATCTAACTCATCTTTGCCTTGATCATGTATCTAATTCTTTCGGTGCCCCCAGTTGCCATAAGGCTGTTCTCAAGCTGGCTGCCGTATAAGTCCTTCAGAGCTATTAGATAAGAAAGGCTGTATTCTTTAACAGGCATTTCAATGTTTGTGAAGTACTCTAAAAGATGTCCTAGATTAGAATTCACATTAAAACACTAGTTCTAATGGTCAACAGTTAGGTGCTGAGTATGCTGGGGAGAAATACTTGGGGAACTAGAAGCTTAGCTTCGTAACTCTAAAGTATACTCATAAAAGCAATTCAGGTTTCCTTTATGGGGCTACTGCTGACCATTTTATTCTGTCTCTAGTTCTCCTGATCAATCCTAAAATTAATTTATCTCTTTGTAACTTGGTGTTCTTCATTATTTTAGAATGTGTCTAGCCATGTGAGAAGGAAAACAGACTAAAGCCTAGCAAATCTGCTTGAAGATGGAGGGGTTTTCAGAAAGATGGAAAGTTTTTAAAGAGTTAAATTAAGGAAGAGTATGTCTCTAAAGGGAGTCTTGCAGACAGATCATAGGCCAATTCCAAAGTTCTGTGTCTGCAGAAAGGCTCATGCACACAAAAATGGGGTCACTTTCTTTGTCCAGTTGTAAATACAAGAGCTTTGTAGTCCTTAATAATCTATCAGTTTGGTGAAAAGTAACTCTGACTGAAATAGCTATCAGTCAATTATTCTAATAAATATTCTAATATTCTAATAACACAAGATACTGCTCTAAATGCTTTGTATATATTGATTTATTTTATCTTGGAATTGATTTTATAAAATGAATTGCAGCATTTTTACTCATTTTATATATGAGGAAACATAAGTACCTTGCCCAAAGTCACAGGGCTAGAAAGTGGGAAAAGTAGTATTTTAACATAGGTACTTAAATCTGTGCTTTTTACAAACAGGTATGATTTCCCCCAATTCCAATAAATTATGTGTTTGAATGCATAGATAAAATCATAATGTGTCAAGCATGTTACATAATTAAGCCAAATTAAGTTCTAAGGATATGAATTCCTTTAGCTTTGATTAAAATCAAAACAAAGCATTTAAAATATATTTTTTTGTAGTAGGGCTGTCATACACGTGAAAATTTTTTGATAAGTTGAATAAAAATGTCACATTGCATGCCTTTACATTGGTGCATCCACTGTCCAAGTGTCCTTCTAGTTATTGATCTAATTATCAGAAAAAGTATATGGTCAAAAGAGAACTTGGAGAAAGAGACAAATGGTATTTCTGTGCCTCACAGATTACACTGCTACCCAGGAATTTGTCCATCTAAGGATCAATTCCTAGGGGGAGAGGCCAGGATTTTAATGTGAGAATTAGAACCTAGGACCTAATTCCAAGGAAAGGACCCTAGATTAGACTCCAGGGGATAGTTTAGTTTTCAGAAGCAGCCACTGTCAGTTCCAGTTGCCAAAACAACTGAGCAATAGTGATCAACAAACAAAATAAAATCCATTTGTGTTGAACTAATTTGTTATACTAATATGCAATTATCTAAATTTACTAGTAAAGTAGGTATTCATTTTATTCAATTCTGGTGCTTGAAATAGTGACACATTGCTTAAACAGAAGTCAATCATGAGCATGTCTGTCTGGAACAATGAAAATTCTGGGGGGGAAAAAAGAACATAATCTTCCAAGCAGTTAAAATGATATGTAGGTACTAAAGTGCCATTGAAGATTTGGTAAGGCCTTTGATCAGATTCAATAAAATTTCATCAACATTAATAAAAGTTTTCTGCCTGTTAGTGAAATCAGCACAGTGGATTTTTATCAAAACTGGAGATTATGTTTGAAATGGTACATTTGAAAGGTTATGTGCTAAACAAAATAATGCCTCCCCCACAAGACGTACATGCTCTCATCCCCAGAAACTGTGACCTCACCTGGAAAAGTGTAATTAAGGTAGACAATGGAATTAAATTTGCTAATTATCTACTCATGAATAATCCAGGTGGACCTGATGTAATCACCAGAGGCTTTGAGTGGGTGGGTCCCTAAAAGGGAGACAGAAGAGAGTCAACAAGTCCGAGATTAAGAAGATTTGCTGGCTTTGAAAATGGAAGGGGGCTATGAACCATGAATGTGGACAGTCTCTATAAGATAGGAATGGAAAGAAATTCTCCCCTAGAGCCTCCAAAAAGAAACGCAGACCTGCCAACAGGTTTGATTGTTTTTTAATCCAGTGAAACCCATTTTAGACTTCTGACCTCTAGATCTGTGAAGTAAAAAACTTGAGGTAATTTATAGCTGTGATAAGAAATTAATATAGGCTAATTACAAACAGGTATGATTTCCCCCATGAAAAATTCAGTTTGGGAGACTTGATGAAGGATCCTCCAAAAGCGATATGCAACCATGATTTGAAGCTTGATTGTTGTGCCATTTATTATCCTCTTTGTGCTCAGATCCCACTCCTCACCCTCTCTCTGCCCCATTCAGTGGGTCAAGGTGGTAACCCTGCACATTTAATCTCCCATGTTCCTGGGTGAGCTGGTTTCCTCCCAGGTTCAGCCAATGAGGCAGTAATGAGAGTTTGCTAGTGAGAGCATCTCTGGTCACCTCATTCTGCTTTTGTTGGTATCTTTGGGGGTGATTCAGGTCTTATTTGTTCTTCAGGTAAAACTACAGAGGAATGTTTGGCAGCTTGATCTACCCTTTCTGTGGTCCCATCGTGCACTGGATGTCCCTCTGGATGGCCTCAGGTTCTTGGAAGTGTATCCATGGTTCTTTAGTCCTTTCAACTGTTGCTTATCATTGAAGAACCTTATTTTCACCTTATAGTCTCCTCAGCTTTCCTATCACACATGCAACCAAATCCTTTGATTAAATTCCCTCTATTTCATATACCCAGATAACTTTTGTTTTCATAACTGGAGACTGTGATGGATGATAATTTTCCAAAGAGTAGGAGATTTCTTAGGTAACTTTAGTTATAACAGCCTTGGTCCTTGGTAAGGAATATTACCTTTTGGAGACTACCAGCAAAGGACTCATGGAAAAGGAAAAAAGTAGGGAACAGTCCTGTTTGACATGATAAAGATGAAGTTGATGATGATAATGCTGTTGCTGTTGTCACTTGTTATGGCAATGACAACAGTATCCACAGTGAAGAAAGAACTGTAGAAGTAGCACATTATTATTGAATGGAGGTTTCGCACTCAGCCTTTGTCATCAAAACCAGTAGTATGAGTAAGCAATCGGCCACCTTGTAGCTGTGAACTTAGATAAGCCATTTCACTGCTCTGTCTTGGTTGTTTTGTCTGTAATGTGAGGATGATAATAGATACTTTATGGATTTGGGAGAATATTTGATAAGGAAAATCTGTGTCCTAAGATGGCTGACTGAGCCAGCGAGAGAGTCCCAGTCCTTGCCCCAGGGCTCTTGCAGGTTCTTTTCCCTGCTCTGCTTCCTGTGTGGACCAATCCAGGTTCTCCTCCCTGCCCCGCTTCACGCACATGCCAGAAGTGCCAAGTATGCGGAAGTAGATATGTATAAATTGCCCCCTTTGTTTGTGCTCTGGGCTCAGACTTTTGGAGACCACTCTCCTCTGAGCCCACCAGCGTTAAATAAACCTCCTACCCTCCAAGATCTCCGGGTGCCACTTGGTTCTTCCATCAGGCGATCCAGTCCAGGTTCCGTAACATATTAAATAAGATATATAGAAAAAGCTGATAATTTGGCATATAGGAAGTGCTTAATAAATGGTAGCAATAAGGCTAATCTTTTATATTGAACTCAAGTATTACTAACAAATGATTCTGCCTTTCCTAAAAATGAGCATTCACTTTTTAAAAATTGAAGTCTTTTAATATTTGTCTGGGATTCAACTTTTTTACACTTCTTTTTACTTATGATTGTAATGCAATGCTTGCCTCACATAAGGAACTCCAAATATTGCTTCTTCCTAACTCTTGTCTTGCCTGGCTCCACCTTCCTGATGGATTTCACTTTGCAAATCCGGACTCTAGACTCCTCATGCACCTTTACCGCACACTTGATACCAAGCTCTGCCTACCTGGTTGGACTCTTTCCAGTTATATGCTGCTGGGCTGCTCTTATGCCAGGAAAACCCTTCTTGCTTCATTTAACCCTTCTGTGCTGAGCTATAGAAGACACAACAGGAGCCACTTTGCATATTATTTGTGAGCACTTACATGCTTGAGGACAATGGTAATATTCTACTTTTAGCATAAAAAGAAAGATACTTCCCCTGGACATTGGAGACTACTGAACAAACTCTTGTTCCCCTTGTTCTTTGAAGCAATGACTAAAGCCGTTTTCTGAAAATGAGTATTGTTAATCATTGGATCATTAACCTTTACAATGTCAATGTGTTCTCCATATCAAATTCAGTTAAATGACTGCTGGAGGTAACAGTTAAGGGAACATTTCACATAGATGAACATATTAATGCTTTATTTAGTTCTAAATGCACTGTGAAGGATTTAGGTGAGGACTAAGCTATGTTAAGAAAGCAAAATACCTGAAAGAACAATCTCACAGCAGAGAAGTGGGAATTCGATAGATAAAATGTAGACTGCCAAAATCTTTCACATTTCTTTCTTCCCTACTTTTCTCTGTAACTCATAGTTTGCTTTCTTCCTTTCAATAGAGAACACACACTAACCAGCTTGCATAGGAGTAAAGAAAGGCTTGGGGGTGTGTGTGTGTGTGTGTGTGTGTGTGTACAAGTACACTGAAGCCCATTACTGTAATGGGCATCTCTTGCATTCTGGATGAAAACAATTAGTCTCTTCTTGTCTTCTACCTGCACCTGTCTCCTGGTTCAGTATCATATTTTATTTATTTAGTTTATTATTACTATTTTTTAAAGATTTTATTTATTCATTTGAGACAGAGAGATACAGAGAGAGAGCATGAGAGGGGGGAGAGGCAGAGGCAGAGGGAGAGGGAAAAGCAGACTCCCCACTGAGCCGGGAGCCTGACATTGGACTTGATCCCAGGACCTAGAGATCATGACCTGAGCTGAAGGCAGACGCTTAACCATCTGAGCCACCCAGGTGACCCCAGTACTGCATTTTACATCCTTTCCCCAACTTGTTCCCATGCTCCACTGGTTCAGATCATGTTGGAGTTCATGAGTAATGAGTTTAGATTTTGTATTACAAGAGTAAGTCATTGTTCAAATTAACTCTTTACATTTACATTTTTATCAGAAGAATTTGTGAAATAATTTCTCTAAATTTTAATATATTTTATATTAAGAAATCCATGTTGGAAATCAATTAATATTAATAATACATGCTTACTAATTATTCTGATTAGTTTTCTATCAGTGTATGAACAGCATATTAAAAATCAAATATATATGCTATTAATGTTTCCTGAGTATTCTGTGGCTAGCTTTCTATTAGTGTGTAAGTAGCATAGTAGAAGTCAGTCAAATATATATGCTATACTTGCTCTGAACACTGAGAAACACTTCCTATGTAGCAAACCAGCCACATTCATGGGAAGGAACTAGTGAAAATCTGATAATCTTAAGGCATACCATGTAGTGTAAATTCTCAGATCTAGAGTAGAGTCTTAACATATCTACACATCAGAGACTCTTACATGGATTTGACAAGATTGTGATTTTTCCTCTCAAGAAAGAAAAGAAGAATAAAAGAGAACAAAGTGATCTTTTACAAGGAATAACTTGAACCAGATTTAATTATATAATAGCAAGTCATTTGCACACTTTTGTATTTTAACTAATACTCCTAACATATTATTAAAGAATGCTTCCAAACTGTTCCTGATGTTCCACTTTCACTGATAATCTCTGTTCCAGGACCCAACAAACACAGAAACCTGAAGGATTGGAACCAAAGGGGAAGATTCTGAGATTTAATATTTTGGAATTCAATCATCAAAGCCTTTCACTTTGTGAATACCATTAATCAACTCCAATCTTTCCTGCCACATACCCATCACTGATGTTAAGCTGCTTGTATGCAATGCCAGATCAACCAGTCAGCTTCATCAAGCAGATGAAAATGTCTGTCAAATCAATAACTCCAAGCTGTGGAGACAAGAAAACTTGGTGAATCAATTAATATTTCACTCTTCAGAAACACCGTTGGTGTCATGAGGACAAAGGCATTGATTATGTCTTGGTGAATACCTCCTGATGGAAGACTTCTTCCAGTCATGCTGTTGTGTGTGGACAATTTGTCTTCAGCTTATATCACTTCATATTCTACACCCTATTAGCCTTCTGTGAGGATACCTGGGCTCCTATTCTAGCTTTCCTTTAAAATCTGATTTCAAAATTAATCCACCTTATAAAAAAAGAAGTCAAAATTACACTGATTAAGATGCACACTAATATGTATGCAATTCCTTGGTATGAATTCTGCCTGATGTGTTTCCATAAATGCCTTAACTTTTAATATTATGCCTCAGATACCAGAGTGGAAGAGGTATTTCAGAGCATAGAGGAGTCTGTCTGGTAGCCCTGAAATCATTGATGCAGACAGCAGCTGATCTTCCCTACCTTTAAAACCTCCCATGCCAGTAGGTTTATGGGATGTTGTTTATCATTCAGAGCATTTCCTCATTTGAGCCTCTGCAGAGCTCTAAACTTAGGCATGTACGTTGAAGAGGGAAAACACAGAAAAGCTTGGAAAAATTATGTGACTTGTCAGGGTCTGTATATCTATCTAGTGACTAAGCTGAGACTGGAGTTCAGACATTGTAGCCTCTAGCCCAGATTTGTTTTAATTATTTCAAATGTTTTACATCATTTTGAAAATAAACTGGAATATAAATTTGCTCATATTACTGTGCCCTTAAGTAAGGCGAACACGTGTCTCAGTTTGCCTGGGGCATTCCAATTTATGTCATTGTTTAATTATTAATAGCACCCCCTTTTAACTCTCAGAAGTGTCAGTGTTTGGCTGTTAAAATCTTAAAGTTGAGGTAATTCTATATTTTAAGAGATTCCTATCTGAGAATAAGGTCTTAGTTCTTTAAAATAATTCATACCATAGTATTTTCATTAAACTTTTACCTACTGTGAAACCTTAGCTTTTATTTATTCCCCAAAACTTTGACCTCAGATGTCCTTACAAATCCTAAGTGTTACACTGACTACTTTGGACTTGGAGTGTACAGTTGTGATAAACTGATATCTATGCCTAGACATGACCCTGCTTTTGTTCTGGTATTTAAGTTCTGGTATATTGCCTGCCTGTCTCTCCTGTCTTTGAACCTCTTCTCCTTTTAGGGTTTGGTTTTCTTTCTTGTATCTCAGCACCAGTAGCTGGGAACAGCCTTTTCTTGTTATGTTTCTCTTTAATTAGCATGCTGTTCTATTTTTTTGAAAACTTCCGAATCCTTCGAAATGCTGTAACATTTTCTATAGCTATGCCCTCAATTCTGAAGCTTCATTATTCAGCTTGATAAGAGTAATAGTCCATGAGACTGGCCTTCCCAATGAGCTTCTACATGCAGTAGCTGAGGGATTTTCATGCCTAAATATCTGTGATCAAAATGCTGCTGGAGCTTTTAAGTTGTACTCCATCAATCCATTTGTCAACTAGAAAGGAAAAAAATTACTAATGACCCTATCCCCATCTCCTGAACGGTGACCTTGTCACTACATATCACTGTACCTTTCCACCATGTTCTCCATGATCTGGAGGCTACCTTGTTGGTCAATTTGAAGAGGAACTGGAAGCAAAGTAAATAAATGTGGGGTGGCTGAAGCTCTACTGCTCAAGGCCAAGCTGTATCTACATTAACTAAAAAGTTAGTCTTGAATACCTTACTAAATTTCACTATGCCTCTGTTTCCTCATTTGCACAATGGAGATTGTTATAATATCTAAGCCACAGGGTTGTTGTGAAGATTTCATGAGTTACAATATGTGAAACACACAGTGAATGCTACCTATTAATACTATTAATATTTCAATCTACAAGGATCAGCTTGGTTAAAAGTAGCTAACATCCTGTGAATACTGATTGAACAGTCTATTTACTTTCAAGTAAAGTTCAGATAAGACCAAAGTTAATGTAGCATGGGCTTGCTTCTTGAAATAATCATTCTCTCTGCTTTTAGTAGTCACACGTTCTTGCTGCCTATCGAAAGAAACAGAGCTGAAAGAGAGGAGGTCAAAGGAGAAAGGCTAAGTTTGCATTGTAGGAAAACTGGCCACTATTTGATGCCTCTCTCTTACTGGAGAAACTAGGAATACTGAGTAGACCTGCATGGGTTTGGGGGAAAAAAACAAACAAAGAAAAACAGGAGGAGAGTCTATTATCAGAAGCAATGCACCAAAATCATGAGAATTGGGGAACCAAGGGGAGATTAATGAGAGGCCTCTAAAAGCTATAAAACTCAACCCAGCAGTAGATGTCAGGAGATAAAATCAAAAGCTAAGCAGTCTCAAAGCCAGACAAATGATGTCAGGAGAAAATATGAGAGGAAACTGTGAAATTTTAAGAATATGATACTACTAACCTAAATCAGAATACTTGATACATTTATAGGTTGTAGGTGAATCCATCTGTAGCTGGGATAAAGAAATAAACTTCTCAGCATGAGCAATCTCACTGAAGGAACTGCTGTTTCCCTCTAGTAAGGAGGTCACTGAAATGGCTACTCTGAGACTGACAACCCCATCCTTGGCTTATGATACCTTGAAAAAAAAAAAGAGGTATCCACTTACTGATTCTTTCATCTCTGTTTATTGGAAGTATTTTGTGTAAATAAAGACCTGTAAAAAAGCATAGATAGGATGTATTTATATAAAGATAGTATGTGAATTCATTCTGTTATCCTATTCAAACAGAAGACAGACCAAGGTAAAAATCAGATCATGTTGGATGTGAGTTAATGAGCCATTTATGACTGAAATTGACAAAGTGCAATACTGAGATAACTAACAGAAGACTTTTTTTTTTTTTTAAGATTTTATTTATTTGAGAGAGAGAGCACAAGCAGGGGGAGCAGCAGAGGGAGAGGGAGAAGCAGGCTCCCCGCTGAGCAGGGAGCCCAATACGGGGCTCAATCCCAGGACCCTGGGATCAGGACCTGAGCCGAAGGCAGCCGCTTAACCGACTGAACCACCCAGGTGTCCCAATAGAAGACTTTCTGATGAAAATCAATAGTGAGTCATACTACAATGATTGAGAAGGACAAAGTTAAGCAGAATGACTACTGGAGGAAAAGGAGAAAGACACCATATGCAAAATGAAAAGTAAGTGTTAGGAAAGATAATTGTTTACAGAAAGTAGTAAGACTTGAGGAGAAGACTAAAAATCTTTTGATTCAGTGTCTGTGTGTAGCATAGTAATTGTACACATCTGAATCAGCTTCACTAAATAAATATCTATGACAAGAAGCAGAAGTATGTTCAAACTAGTTCAAGTAGAAGTAGTATTACAAAGGTACAGGGAATGCTATGGTATCCAACTGTAGTAAGTCCATTTGTCATGGAAAATGGAGAATCATCAGGGAACTGTTCTCTCTGTGCTTTGAAGCACAGAATTTTTCTGAATATTTACTTTGGTATCTTTTATTCATTCATTTATTTATTTACTTTTACCCTGGTTTCTTCCTCTGTGGGACTCTCAGCTTGCACATGGCTTTAAGTCTCCATATTGCCCATTCTGGACTTACCCCTAATGATTTTGGAAATTAGTTCCCAGATCTAACAATTCAATTGTTAAAACTGTTCAGGGATCCATATTTAAGTTTCCTGGGGAGAAGATTTGATTGGTTTTGCCCTGACCATATATATATATATACATGTATATATATATACATGTCACACCAGGTCTAAACTACTATGGTCAAAGGGTTGTTTCATCCTGCATTAATATTCTTAGGGTGTGTTGAAACAAAAAGTTTCAAAGATGGAAATGTAAACTGTGTAGGTATACCAGCTTGGGTCTTTCAGTTATCAAAGTCAATGAATTCTTTTCATTCTTTATTCTTCCAAAACTACTTAGAAAGTTAATACTTTTAATTCCCTTTCCCACCTTGTCCTCCATGTAGATTTTTTATTCTTTTATATTCCTAACATGTGAATAGTAACTGATTCTGGATTAATTTCAAAAACTGAATATTTAAAAAATATTTTTAATAATGCCCTTCCTCAATTTTCTCCTTGACTTTCTAAACATTTATTTTTCTTCTGTCTACTTTACTGTCACTATCTAAGGAGAAGTACCTTAAATTTTAACCTGCAGATATTTCTATGGCTCTACCCCCAGCTTTGTTTTCTTGTATCTCAAGCTATTCCAGTTCCAGTAGGAGCAATCACATTCTCAGTTTTAATTGCTACTTCTTTATGGGTGATGTTTTCACCTCTACTGCAACCCCTAACTCTCATCTAAAATAGAAATTGACTGCCCATTTATCTAAAGTAAAATACCATTGTACAAATTCTGAATGTTTCTCAGACAATTCAGCCTTATTAAGTCAAAATCTGCACATATTATCTCCAACTGTTTAGCTTTATTTTTTATTGAAGGAGATAGAGACCGGGGTCTGAGTTCTTAGACCTTAAAACAATTTCCCGAAGATGTAGATTGCTTTTATGCATAGCAGAGTATAATAGCTAAATGTATAAACTCCAGAGCAAAAGATTTGTGCTTCTAATTTCAACTCTTTCATTTGTTGAATTCTCTAAGGAAGAATATAACTTTTCAGTTCCTAAATTTTCTCCTCAGTAAAAAAGGGTAATTATAGGAACTACTTTATATTTTATTGTAAAGATTGGCCAAGATACAGGATGTGATCTGCTGAAGTTCCTACTGATGTCATATGAATTCTTTGATTGGTAAATAAGGAGTCATATGTTGAGTCATACATGATTTTTCCTAGTCTGTTTATATTTTCTATTAGCATGCAATAGCAGCTGAATGAAACATGCAAGCTGTACAAAAATTCAAGATAAAACAAATTCACTCTAATTCTTCCTTCTGAATCAGTTCAGCCATATGCTTTGTCTTAGAAGTTCTTGATTCTTACCAATCTCTTTACATTACTCCTTTGTCTTCATAATTCAGTAGATTCATCCTTTCCTTTCAACCTCATTAATTAACATACATTCAGCTTTTTTAAAGGATATTACTCTAAGTCTTTATTATTTTTTTATTGAGGTGTAACTGATATATAACATTATATTAGTTTCAGGTGTACAACATAATGATTTGACACTTGCATAGTGAAATGATCATGACACTGAATCTAGTTACATTCCATTACCACACAAAGTTACAGTTTTTTTCTTGTGATGAGAACTTTTAAAATTTACTCTTAGCCACTTTCATATTCGCAATCAATATTATTGACTATAGTCACCATGTTGTCCATTGTATCTCCAACACTTATTCATTTTATAACTGGAAGTTTGTACCTCTTGATCCCCTTCACCCATTTCACCTACCTCCTACCTTCCTCCCCTCTAGCAAACACAAATCTGTTCTCAGGAATTATGAGTTTTGTTTTATATTGTTTGTTCATTTGTTTTTTTGGATTCCACATATAAATGAAATTAGACAATGGTCTAATTATTTTTTGGATTCCACATATAAATGAATTTAGACAAATCAAATTAGACAAATTTGTCTTTGTTATTTCTTTTCTTTTTGGTAATAGCCATTATAACAGGTGTGAGATGATGTCTCATTGTGGTTTTGAGTTGCATTTCCCTGATGATTAGTGATGTTGAACATCTTTTCATGTGTTTGTTGGCCATCTGTAGATCTTCTTTGGAAAAAGTGTCTATTCAGGTCCTCTTTCCATTTTTTAATTGGATCATTTGTTTTTCTTTGCTATTGAGTTGTATGAGTTTTTAGATATTTTGTATATTAACCCCTTATCAGATGTATGATTTGCAAATATCTTCTCCCACTGAGTAGGTTGCCTTTTCATATTGTTGATGGTTTGCTTTGTTGTGCAGAAACCTTATAGTTTGATGTAGTCCCAATTATTTTTTTGTTTTTATTGTCTTTGCTTTTGTTGCCTTTGCTTTTGGAGTCAGACTGATGCAAGGAACTTATCTCCTACATTTTTTTCTAGGAGTTTTATTGTTTCAAGTCTTACATTCAAGCCTTTAATCCATTTTGAGGTAATTTTTGTATATGGTACAAGAGAGTGGTCCAGTTTCATTCTTTTGTAGGTGGCTGTCCAGTTTTCCCAGCACCATTTACTGAAGAAATTGTTCTTTTCCCTTGTATATTCTTGCTTCTTTTGTTCTAAATTAATTGACCATGTACATAAGGGTTTATTTCTGAACTCTCTATTCTGTTCCAGTGATCTATGTGTCTGTCTTTTATGCCACTACCATAATGTTTTGATTACTATATATTTGTAATATAGTTTGAAATCAAGGACCATAATGCCTCCAGTTTCGTTCTTCTTTCTCAAGATTGCTTTGGCTATTCAGGGTTTTTTTGTGGTTCCATGCAAATCTTAGTATTGTTTGTTCTATTTCTGCGAAAAGTGTCATTGGAATTTTGATAGGGATTGCAATGAATCTGTAGATTGCTTTGGATAATATGGACATTTTAACAATATTAATTCTTCTAGTTCATGAACATGGAATACCTTTTCATTTATTTGTGTCTTTTTAAATTTCTCATAGTTTTCAGTGTATAGGTCTTTCATCTCTTTAAATTTTTTCCTAGGTATTTTATTCTTTTTAATGCTATTGTAAGTGGAACTGTTTTCTTAATTTCTCATACAGTTCATTGTTACTGTATAGAAACACAACTGATTTTTGTACATTGATTTTGCAACTTTACTGAATTTATTTATTAGTTCTAACAGGTTTTTGGTGGAGACATTAGGGTTTTCTTTGTATAAAATCATATGATTTGAAAATAGGGACGGTTTGACTTCTTCCTTTCCAATTCAGATGACTTTTGTTTTTCTTGCCTAATTGTTCTGGCTAGAACTTCAGTAATATGTTGAATAAAAGTGGCAAGAGTGGGCATCCTTGTCTTGTTCCTGATCTTGGAAGAAAAGCTTTCAGCATTTCACTATTGAGTAAATTAGCTGGGGCCTGTCATATATGGCCTTTATTAAACTGGTATATTCTCTCTATACCCACTTTGTTAAGTTTTTATTATAAATGGATGTTGAATTTTATCAAATGCATTTTCTGCATCTATTGAGATGACAAAATAATTTTTATTCTACATTTTGTTAATTTGGTATATCACACTGATAGATTTGTAGATTTTAAACCATCCTTGCATCCCTGGAATAAATCCCACTGAATTATAGTGTATGATCCTTCTAATGTATTGTTGTATTCATTTCACTAATATTTTGTGGAGGGTCTTTGTATATATGTTCATCAGAGATATTGGCCTATAATTTTCCTTCTTTCTTTTCCTTTGTGTGTGTGTGTGTATGTGTGTGTTCTCTTCTGATTTTGATATCAGGGTAATGCTGGGTTCATAAAATGACTTTGGAAGCATTCTTTCCTCTTCAATTTTCTGGAAGAGTTTGATAAGGATATGTATTAAATCATCTTTGCAAGTTTGGTAGAATATACCAATGAAGCTATCTGGTCTTGGACTTTTGTTTGTTAGGCAGTTTTGGATTATTGATTAAATCTCCTTACTAGTAATAGGTCTGTTCAGATTTTCTATTTCTTCATTTTTTTTCAAGTATTCTTCTATTTCTTCGTGTATGTTTCTAGGAATTTATTTCTTCTACATTGTCTAATTTGTTTGCACATAACTGTTCATAGTAGTCTCTTCTGGTCTTTAGTACCTGTGTTACCATTTGTAACTTATCCTCTGTAATTTCTGATTTTGTTTATTTGAGCCCTCTTTTTCTTAGTCTAGCTAAATGTTTGTCAATTTTATCTTTTCAAAGAACCAGCTCTTACTTTCATTGATCTTCTCTATTATCTTTTAGTTGCTATCTCATTTATTTTTTTTTCCAGCCTAATCATTATAATTTCTTTCCTTCTACTAACTTTGGGCTTTATTTGTTCTTCTCGTTGTAGTTCCTTTAGGTGTAAAGTTAGACTGTTTGAAATGTTTCTTGTTTCTTGAGGTAGGCCTGTCTTGCTATGAACTTCCATCTTAGAATTGTTTTTATAAAGGATCCTATAGATTTTGGTATGTTGTATTTTCATTTTCATTTATCTCCAGGCATTTTTTGACTTATCCTTTGATTTCTTCATTGACTCATTAGTTGTTCAGTAGCATATTGTTTAATCTCTACATACTTGTGATTTTTCCAGTTTTCTTCTTGTAATTGATTTCTAGTTTGATACTAACCATATGCTTGATATGGTTTCAATCTTCTTAAATTTATTGAGACTTGTTTTGAGGCCTTACATATGATCTGGCCTGGAGAACATTCCTTGTACACTTAAGAATGTGTATTCACATGCTTTTGGGTACAATGTTCTCTATATATCTATTATATCCATCTGGTCTAATGTGTCATTTAAGGCTGATGTTTCCTTATTGATTTTTTGTGGATGATCTATCCATTGATGTAAGTGGGGTATTAACAACCCCTACTATTATATTGCTGCCACTTCCTCCTTTTAGTTCTGTTAATATTTGCTTTACATTTAGATTTTTTAAAATATAAAATCTTATATTTGGTATGGTATTTCTTTACTAGGAATTCAAAATATCTTTTAACTTGTTCTTGCTACTTATCAGGATCATTATAATTTTTGTTGGTGCAATGGTTACAAAGTTGCAAAGGTTTTAAGTAATCCACTCTATCTGTATTATATTATCTTATATTTTCTAACTGTGCTATTTGAGGGCACAAGTTTGAAGAACAAGATGATTTTCAGAAATGCAAATGCCTCTGTGTGTGTGTGTGTGTGTGTGTATGTGTAGTGTTTAGAACAGAATGTGGCCTATAGAGTACATTTTAGGAAATTTCTACCTCATTCATAGCCATAATATAAGTCCTAAAATACAATTTATCTTAAATAGTGGGATGGGCTATATTTTCTCTAAACAGACTTTTTTTGGCCTAGACTATCAATATCCTTCTTGGCCTCTTTCTCCTTAACTTTTCCTTAAGAACTTAACAATCTAATGGTAAAAGGACACATTAAAGAAAATAAATTCAAAGATATATATAATGCATTTTCCCTAAGGCTTATAATAGAGTATCCCTGAATCACCCATTCCATATCTCTTTAAAGACTCCAGTTGACCTCATTCCACCACCAGATGTACACAGTGCATTTGCCATTTTAGGAATAGAAGGGAGCACCTATCAGTTTTAACACACTATTTGCATAAATCTTAAGATAAAGAAAAGATCATAAATTATTAGCAAATACAGTCCCATGCCACTTCTATTTGTTGTACTTTTATTTCTCCTTCTGGAAGCTTTGTGCAAGCAATGTTGTCTTTTAAATCCCTCCCTACTGCGCCTGGCTGGCTGAGTCGTTAAAAGTCTGCCTTCGGCTCAGGTCATGATCTCAGGGTCCTGGAATCGAGCCCTGCATTGGGCTCTCTGCTCAGTGGGGAGCGTGCTTCTCCCTCTCCCACTCCCCCTGCTGGTGTTCCGTTTCCCACTGTGTCTCTCTCTGTCAAATAAATAAAATCTTAAAAAAAAAGAAATCCCTCCCTACTGCCACAGCCATATTAGATTTTCTTTACCTACTTGGGACTCAGAAATGTAATGTAAATTTAAATCCTTGAAATGATTCTTTATAAGATATTGGAACCCTTTTGTGTTTATTTAAAATCCAAATTACCCACAAAATTTCTGATTCATTATATCTGCCCTTGTGTCTGCATTTAATACATGCAAGAATTTTGATGCACTACCTTAATTGAGAAACACTATCAGAGATTAGCTTCTCTAATCAACACTTGGTGTAAACTTCTACCTTCTCCTATGTTTTATTTTGGCACATCTCTTAATTGCAGGAACTCAACCTCAAAATCTCTTTATCTTCATCTGTTGCCTTTCTCTCATTCCCCATGTTTAATCAGTTGGCAAATTCATAGTTTAAATTCTGCAAAAATGCTTAAATCATCCCTTTCCCTCCCAGTAATTCTGCAATGTCTGCACAGAAAATCCAGGCACCTCTCATCTAAAAGAATATTTTTGCTTTAAATCATCCCTTTTTCCTCTCCCTCAAGAGTCAATTTTCAGTCTTCTTCCTAGAAACCAAATGATTATTAGTTATTACATCAAAGAATTTATACAATCACCACATTCTCTTTATTAGAAAGGCACAGTGACTGTATCTGTATATATGTGTGTATATATGTACACATATACACATAAATATAATGTATGTTAATAATTAGGAATTGGCTTTTGCAATTATGTAAGTTAGAAAGCAAAATCTGCAGCGTGGGCCAGCAGGCAGAAGACCCAGGAGAGAAAATGGTGCATTCCCCATCTGAAGGCAGTCTTGCTCAGGGAGGCCAGTCTTTTTTTCTACTCAGGCTTTCAACTGATTGGATGAGGCCCACCCATACTAGAAAGGACAATCAGCTTTGCTCAAATTTCACCAAATATTAATCTCTTCCAAAAACACTCTCCAAGGTGACACATAAAATGAATCATTATACCCTTTAGAACCTCAATCTAGCCAATCACATTTACTATATCCTCCATTTTGCCTGCTACACACCCTATGTTCTAGATATACTGAACACCCTTTCTTTTCCTCTAGTAATTGGAATATATATTTATTAAGTACCTATTTGGTGTTAGACACGAAGAAGAATATGAAAATAGGCTACAATTTTTATCCCTTTGCCTCTTTGCCTTTGTTCACACTTTCCATTCTTTGGAATTCCTCCCCGTTTTCCACCCAAGATCAATACTGAGAAGTAGAACTCTGTTCAACTATCAAAAAATGTTCTCAAATCCTCCTTCTTTCTTTAAATCATTCTATATCATTACTATATTTAGAAACTCCCTCTTTTTCAATTGTGCATTGTGCCATGTATTATTAATTTTTGAATTAAGCTTATAGCACTTTTTGGTACATATGTGTGTGTTTGTGTGCATACATGTACATACCTGTTTTTATCTATCTATCTATTATCTATCTATCTATCTATCTATCTATCTATCTATCTATCACCATGATTGACTGAAGGAACTTTGCACCTTACAGTAATTAACCCCACTCCTGGTATATGGGAAAGTTAAAAATGGACAAATAGAAACAACACCAGAGAAAATAGACTTAGTATATTGCTTCTGTTTTATTCAGAAAAATATATAAGGGTTTTGTACCCATGCAGAATAAAAAGTTCACGCACTAGAACAGAGTAGTGATAGTACATTCTCTGTACAATTTTGTTCCATTAAGTCTAGGACCCTTAAATAGGGACTGTAGCTTCCTCAACATAGAGAAGATTCTGTGCTATTTGTTTCTCAAAGGGAAATTTTTAAACAATCATGTGTTTAAGGAAAACAACATTCTGAGTTTTTTGTCAGATTTTCTTATGACATAGTACAAATATCTCAGTTTTTCTTTTCTAAACACCCATATTTTTATTTTATATTTTTTGGATTATATGTTCCTTTTCCAGTTTTAGCAGGGGATGATCAATAAAACTGAGGGATCAAGGTAAACAAAGGAGCCTTTTTCAGGTAATTTTTCTCAATTATCTGGTCAAGTCTCTAGATTACACAATTTTATGGGCTCACAAATATTATCTAATATCAGTAATTTTCAAAACTGGATGCATTATAAATCTTCGAGTGGTCTCAGAATAAACTGCTAAGCTCCATACTTACATATTTTTTCACATCTACCCCATATTTTTACTTAATAGAATCTCAGATTTCATAATTTAACACATGTTCCTAATGATCTGTTACATTCTCTTGGCAGATTTCTCAGATTTCAAATGAAATCTGTAGTAAATCAATATTAGAGTACATTTGAATCCAGATCTCCTGAGTGCTAGTTTGCAAGTCAGCTAGTTAACATTGTCTCTTCTAATAATAGATGACATATTGTATTAACCTGGCTAATAAGGAGGCAAATTTATTGAACTTCAACTTGGCAAAAGCCATAGGTCCCAAGATCCAAATATTCCACAGGAAACACCTGTGCTTCCATTTTCCTGGGCAAACCATTAGCATGATGAAAATGTGATTTCTGTAGAGGGGACAGAGTGATCAATTTAAAATAAAGCCGGAAGAATTAGCCTCATATATACGGCATTACATTTAGCTTAATTAGGAGATAAGCCAGGATGCATAGTATCTTGTCTTTGTGCAAATTCTCAAAAAAACGGCAGAAGGAAAGAAATGGTATGACAATCTGGAAGAGCTGACAGAGCCAAAAAAAATTCAGCTGACATAAGTCCACATATAAGGTGTAATTTGCTAATAGACTGGCACATTGAGCATCTTGGAAATAAAATTAGGAAGCAAATTCCCTTACATTCAAAAGGTACAAAGAATTAGTGGAGTTAATAGGTTTTATGGAAGCATTTGCTGGTAGTTTGCTCTAACTGACTGCAAAGACTAACCCTGTAATTGCAGAATAATGAAGTACAATCCAAGTCAGGGATGATAATGTCCATGAATGGCAATAACTTTATCAGCTAAAAAAGGATTTTCTAGAGCTGCTTGATCCAAACAAGATGATTCAGTTAAAGGTACACATATTTTCTAATTACGATAGTCTGCTGATATCAGTGGAGAAAGATAGGAAAAAAGGAAGAAAATGTGCAGATAAACAGTATGATTCCAAGTTAGCTTGTAAATCTGAGACTGTATAAATGATGGCCAAAGAACTGTGTTTCTATTTATTTAATAAATCATAAGATTGCTATTCTCCTTAGAATATTATTATCCCAGGATCTAATTGTTTGAGAAAGATGGTACAGAAGAGTGCCCTGAGATTTTGAGATTGTTTTCAGTATTTTTTAAAAATTTTATTTATTTTGAAAGAGAGAGAGAGAGCAAAGGCATGTGAATGGGGGAAAGGGCAGAGTCAGAGGGAGAGAGAGAATCTCAAGCAGACTCCAGGCTGAGTGTGGAGCCCAGTGCAGGGCTCAATCTCACAATCCTGAGATAATGATCTGAGCAGAAATCAAGAGTCAGATGTTCAACCGACTGAGCCACACAGGCACCCTAGTTTTCAGTATTTTTTAAAGTTACTTTGTTTTATTGGGAAACAGTGAAGTACAGTTTATACCCTCTATATAAGTTGTTTGGCCTTTTCCCAGGCTTAGAATTATGGAACTTTAGAAAGAGACCTGAGTCATTTAAAGAAGTGGTTCCCAAATGCTGGTATATAGGGAAGTGCTAAGTTGGAAGTATCAGAATCAGCTGGGGAAACTGTGAAATACAGAAGCCTGGATCCCATTAATAAAAATGTTGATTCAGTAAGATGGAGAAGGGGTCCAGGAATCGTAAATCACATTGGGTGACCCAGACATACAGACATTTTAGAACCTTTGTGTTAGATCACATGAAGTCTTTACAGTGTCTTAGAAAAAAATATTTTTAGCCCCCCCACCCCATTTTTAAAAAATCTCTTAGGAGAAGGATTTAACACACAAATCATACTTTAAAATATATCTTTACATTGAATCACTAGTGTCCCTTAATAACCCAAAAAATTGGCTTTTGTTTTGACCACGGGAATAAATCTATCTACACATTTCTTCCCCAACCAAGTGTGTGTGTGTGTGCATGTCACTAAATTCCAGTACACAAGCACACAAAAGGAACTTAGTTCTTTGCTTCTCACCTCAGCTTCATTTCTAGTATTTCTAATTTACTGATTATAGTAAAAGACATATGGCCATTTGCCAAGGAAGCTGACCTGGAGCACTCATGTCAGGATACAGTCAAGCTTTGACCTATTCATAGCACCCTGTCATAAAAAGTATAATGATACACTAAAGCATATGTCTCTTTCTATAAAAATTAAATAATTTTTCTGCCTGGAATATAGAGTCAAAGTATTTAGACTGAAAAAGATGTCATTAATCCCTCCCTGTTCCACCAATAAGCTGAAACCTAGAGAAATATCCAAAATAATTAAAATAATCACATTTAATTAAAAGAAAGAGCGGGTGCCTGGGGGGCTCAGTTGGTTAAGCGACTGCCTTCGGCTCAGGTCATGATCCTGGAGTCCCAGGATCGAGTCCCGCATGGGGATCCCTGCTCGGCAGGGAGTCTGCTTCTCCCTCTGACCCTCCCCCGTCTCATGCTCTCTCTCTCTATCTCATTCTCTCTCTCAAATAAATAAATAAAATCTTTAAAAATAAAAAAAAAGAAATAGCAAAACTGCAGCATTTTAAAAAAGATCTTATTTATTTATTTATTTATTTATTTATTTATTTATTTATTTATTATCAGAGAGAGAGACAGAGCACAAGCAGGGGGTGCAGAGGCAGAGGGAGAAGCAGGCTTCCTGCTGAGCAAGCAGCCCCATGCGGGACTGGATCCCAGGACCCTGGGATCATGACCTGAGCCAAAGGCAGACGCTTAACTGACTGAACCATCCAGGCTTCCCAAAACTGCAGCATTTTAAAAGTTGTGTCTGTGTATATGTGTGAGTGTGTGTCTAGAGTACATGGCATAGAAAAGAGGGTTGCTGAGAGTTGGGATAGATATTTTTATGAATGTTTTTAGTCAGGCTAAATAGGACAAATCTAGGTGAAGCCATTGCAACACTGTGATATTCAATCTATCAAACTCTAAAATAATGTTCATTTGGCTATTGTGGAAGTGAAAACAAATCATAAACATGAAAACCACCTACTCATTTGGGATTTGGCAATTTTTTCATCTAGTGTTCAGAAATCACCCATGAGACACTTTTTCCTTACGAATAATACTGAATATATTTTGGTTGAATTCATGTAGTACAAACTCAGGTAAGGTTCCTGCCCAAACAGTTGTGGGCATATTTATCAACCTTCAGCCTTCACAGGGAACTCTATGTACCTGCTTTTGAAAGGGGCGGTGACTATGATGATAACAAGACAGGTATGGTTAATATCTAGATTAAATCTACTCTTGCTTCTATTTCTCCACACAGGACTCCAGGCAGGATACAAAACTATGTCTATACAAAACTGTGAAAACTTTTGGCACTTTCCCTTTACTTTATTCTTATTCCTTGTAAATACTGCTCTTTTCTTAACTTTTTTTTTTTTTCTTTGAAGAACCTTTACAGGTACTGTTCCCATTCAAGTCTAAGTGATAGAAAAAAGCTCAGGTATGGTCCTTCTCACAAGTTTATGTGTATTTTAACAGGAATCAAAAGTTTCCCTAAATGGATTTACATCTTAACTATGGAATTTCAGGCCCTTTACTGTTCATTCACTTACCACGCATATGCCTATGTGCCAAGACTTCATCCAGAACCAGTCTATGAAAATGAATGATGCCCAGTGTTCCTGCCACTAAGGAATCCAGAGTCATGTATGGGAAACAGACAAGTAAAAATGACCAGCTGCATATAATATAGTTAATGAAAGTTCTGGGAGGAGAGAGCCGGGGCATTTCATTACATCTGAAAAGTGTGTTTGTCTGTATGTATATGCACATGAGGTGACACATTCAGGGCTGGGATAGGGAAGATCTTTTATTAGAAGGAAGGCATGGCTTTGACTTGAGGGTTGAGAAGTAGGTTGATGGGGAAGTGCAGGAGAGCAACATTCATGTTGGAACAAACATATGGGTAGAGACAGAGGGAAAAGAAAGAGGAATGTCTTTGAGGAATAATGTGTGGCTTGAAAAACTAAATGAATGGGAGAGGAGATAAGAAGGAATAAGGAAAAAAGGAACAACAATCATGAAAACCAATGGCTTTCAGCTCCTGAAAGCTGACATCGAAGACAAGCCATTCTACAACTGAAGAAAATATTTTTTGCGTATCTGTTTTCCTTTGGGCTACCAAGAACCAGAGGCAGTTCAATTTAATCATTTTTCTATTTTTTAATTTTATTTTTTTAGAAAAGGAGAGAGAGGGAGAGAGGGAGGAAGGTTGGGAGGGAGGGAGAGAGAGAAAGGGGAGAGGGGTAGAGGAAGAGGGAGAGAGAGAATCTTCAGCAGGCTCCATGCTCAGTGCAGAGCCTGACGTGGGGCTCAATCTTATGACCCTGAGCTCATTAACGGAGCCGAAATCAAGATTCAGACACTTAACTGACCGAGCTACCCAGGTGCCTTTATTTCTCATTTCTTGATCAATTAGAAAACAGAACAAATTACTGAACAGGTATGTTATAGGACAAGATATCAATAATGGGTGATAAGCACTAAGTCCTTCATTTGATTAAGTTACTAATATATCACTATCTGCAGAGATTGTTTTTTATTGTTTGTTTTGGTATTTCACTATGGTAGTAAAAAATTAAATGCCTTTAGGGGTCAGGAGGATAACATAAGTGAGTGAAATGTTGGCAAATGAATTGAGGGCTTAGGTCACTTTACTGTGAAAAGCTACTATTCATCTCACAAAGACATTGTTACAAGGATAGGCCCAATATTGGCAAGTCCTTTGGTTTTCTAAGAGAGGTCAGGAATCTGTATTTTTAATATAAAACCTGACTTTTGTATGATTGCCATTATTTAAATTTTGGGGGAGGAAGGGATAGAGACAGGAAGGCTTTCCTGGCAAACAAGCCACATTTTTGGATTGGATTTACCCTGAAGATCAGTATTCGATCTCTGAGTTACAGCTTCTCTCTGTCCTAGAAATGGAAACTTTACATCTGTTCACTAATCTGGATTTCTCATGTTTGACCATTATGATCATCAAAAAACCACACATAAAAGGAAACTAAAACATAATTTGATTGATTCTACTGTGGTGAGTAAATGTGGTAGAACAAAGAATAAGGGAATTTCTTATCATCCAGCAGAGGGGGAAGGAGAAACTTATCTTGACATCTGTTTTTTATAAGTCTATTCAGTCTCTTCTAAAGGTGACATAAAATTGGAGTTGTCTTCCTTTCTATTGCCTTCCACAGTAGCGTATAATTCAGTGGAATTCAGCTATCAGAACCTATGGCAACATTTTTATGCTTTCTGGAAGAAAAAGATTGGGGAGGGAGAAAACCACATTTTCCTGTTTTGAGATCAAGTGTAAACTAAAATTAAATGTGTACAAGTTTTCTCTAAATGATCCATGCTGGTAAACAGTTGTCCCAGAAGAACAATTCTGAAAAATTTCCTAGGTTTTTAGAATAACATAATCTATGTATGTATAGGTTTTGAGATACATAACTAATTAGCTTATTTCAATTCTCCAGACAAAGGTAGTACCATGAACCCACTCTGACATTTAAGCTTGACTGTACGCACTGTCCCAAGGAGCAAGAGATGAAAACACACATTACAATGGTCAAGGCTCATATTTGAATAAATCAGAAGAGTATACACTTGATATTCCTCAGATTAGGACAGGTTCTCAGCAATATTGTGGTATAACAGAGTTCTGATTCTAACCAAGCAAACTACAGAAATATTTAAATATATTAAAGTTATTAATATACTTAGTAATTTATTCATGATCACTAATGACTTCAAAGTGAGCTAGAAACACATAATTCATACTAGAGAGCAGTGTATTGCCAGAGACTTATCTGTGAATTGTTTTTGTCGGTCTCAAATCCAAATATACCTCAATATTATCAGTATTTTGTATATTTTTTTTAGTTTTTATTTTTATCAAAGTTATATTTTTTAAACATTTGAAATATCAAATGGTAGTACTAAGATGTGTACAACAAAATACAACAGTCCTCTGCTTCAACTTCCTCTAGATACCTGTCCTGATCATGTCATCTGCGAAGAGTAACTATATGAATTCTTTGCCAATCTGAATGCTTTTGATTTTTTTTGTTGTCTAATTGCTGAGACTAGGACTTCTAGTATATGTTGAACAACAGTGGTGACACTGGGCATCCCTGTCATGTTCTTGACCTTAAGGGAAAAGCTCTGTTTTTCCCCATCAAGAATGATATTCGCTGTGGGCTTTTCGTGTATGGCTTTTATGATATTGAGCTATGTTCTTTCTATCCCTACACCGTGGAGAATTTTAATCAACCAATGACGCTGAATTTTGTCAAATGCTTTTTCTGCATCAATTGTGAGGATCATATGGTTCTTGTCCTTTCTTTTATTAATGTAATGTAGCATGTTGGTTGATTTGCGAATGTTGAATCACCCTTGCAGCCCAGGAATAAATCCCACTTGGTCATGGTGAAAAATCCTTTCAATGTACTGTTGGATTGTATTGGCTAGTAACTTGGTGAGAATTTTGGTATCCATGTTCATCAAGGATATTGGTCTGTAATCCTCCTTTTTGATGGGGTGTTTGCTGGTTTTGGGATCAGGGATAGAATGAGTTTGGAAGTTTTCCTTCCATTTCGAATTTTTGAAAGAGCTTCAGAAGAGTAGGTATTAGTTTTTTAAATGTTTGGTAGAATTCCCCTGGGAAGCCATCTGGCTCTGGACTCTTGTCTGTTGGGAGATTTTTGATTACTGCTTCAATTTCCTTGCTGATTATGGGTCTGTTCAGGTTTTCTATTTCTTTCTTTTTCAGTTTTGGTAGGTTATAAGTTTCTAGGAATGCACCCACTTCTTCCAATTTGCCTAATTTGTTGGCATATAGTTGCTCATATGTTCTTAAAATTGTTTGGTATTTCCTTGGTGTTGGTCGTGATCTCTCCTCTTTCATTCATGATTTTATTTATTTGGGTTCTTTCTCTTTCCTTTTTGATAAGTTTGGCTAGGGGTTTATTGATCTTTCAAAGAACCAGCTTCTAGTTTCATTGATCTGTTCTTCTGGTTTCTATTTTATTGATTTCTGCTTCTTTCTTTCTTTCTTTCTTTCTTTCTTTCTTTCTTTCTTTCTTTCTTTTTCTTTCTTTCTTTCTTTCTTTCTTTCTTTCTTTCTTTCTTTCTTTCTTTCTTTCTTTTCTTCCTTTCTTTCTTTCTTTCTTCCTTCCTTCCTTCCTTCCTTCCTTCCTTCCTTCCTTCCTTCCTTCCTTCCTTCCTTCCTTCCTTCCTTCCTTCCTTCCTTTCTCTTCTCCTGCTTGGTTTAGGCTTTATTTGCTGTTCTTTCTCCAGTTCCTTTAGGTGTGAGTTTAGGTTGTGTATTTGAGACTTTTCTAATTTTTTGAGAAAGTCTTGTATTGCTATGTACTTCCCTCTTAGGACTGCCTTTGCTGTATCCCAAAGGTTTTGAACAGTTGTGTTTTCATTTTCACTTGTTTCCATGAATTTTTAAAAATTCTTCTTTAATTTTCTGGTTGACCCATTCATTCTTTAGTAGTCCATTAGCATGGTAAATGATTCTCCACCCCCTCACTTTCAGTCTGGAGGTGTCTTTAGGTCTAAAATGAGTCTCTTATAGACAGCATATGGATGGTTCTTGCTTTTTTATCCAATCTGATACCCTGTGCCTTTTGATTGGAGCATTTAGTCCATTTACATTCAGAGTAACTATTGAAAGATATGAATTTAGTGTCATTGTATTACCTGTAAAGTCCCTGTCTCTGTAGATAGTCTCTCTCTCTTTCCGGTCTATGTTACTTTTAGGCTCTCTTTTCACTTACAGGATCCCCTTTAGTATTTCTTGCAGGGCTGGTTTAGTGGTCACAAAATTCTGTTAGTTTCTGTTTGTCCTGGAAATTCTCTCTCTCTCCTTCCATTCTGAATAACAGCCTTGTGGGATAAAGTATTCTTGGCTGCATGTTTTTCTCATTTAGTACACTGAATATATCATGCCAGTCCTTTCTGGCCTGCCAGGTCTCTGTGGATGGTTCTGCTGCAAGCCTAATGTTTCTACCCCTGTAGGTTAAGAACCTCTTGTCTTGAGCTGCTCTCAGGATTTATCTCTGAAATTTGCAAGCTTCACAATTATATGTTGGGGTATTGATCTATGTTTATTGATTTTGAGAGGGGTCCTCTCTCTATCTCTTGGACTTGAATGTCTGTTTCCTTCCCAAGATTAGGGAAGTTCTCAGCTATGGTTTGCTCAAATATACCTTCTGGCCTTCTCTTTCTCTTTCTTTTTCCTCAAGGACCCCAATAATTCTAATAGTTTCACTTTATGGTATCACTGATTCCTCGAAGCCTCCTCTCATGGTGCATTAGCTGTTTTTCTTTCTTTTCCTCAGCTTCCTTCCTTTCTATCATCTTGTCTTCTGTATCACTGACTCTTTCTTCTGCTTCATTTACACTAGCTGTTAGAGCATCCAATTTAGACTGCATCTCAGTTAAGCATTTTTAATTTCATCCTAATTAGCTTTTATTTCTGCACTAAGAGATTCTCTAGTGTCTTTTATGCTTTTTCCAAGCCCAGCTAGTAATTTCATAATCATTATCCTGAATTCCAGCTCTGACATTTTACTTATATCCTTATCAACTAGATCTGAGGCAGAGAGTTCTTTCTTTTTTTTTTATAATTATTATTATTTTTAAAGATTTTATTTATTTGTCAGAGAGAGAGCACACAGCAGGGGGAGCGGCAGGCACAGCAGGTGGAGGGAGAAGCAGGCTCCCCACTGAGCAAGGAGTCTAATGCGGGACTAGATCCCAGGACCCTGGGATCATGACCTGAGCGGAAGGCAGCCACTTAACTGACTGAGCCCACCAGGCATCCCTGGTTCTTTCTTTTGTTGTGAATTCTTCCTTCTAGTCATTTTTCCCAGAGAAGAATGGATGAACGAGAGAACAAAATCAAAAATATCAACCATGACCCAAGCAAAATACACACTAGACAAATCTGAAGAAGTCAGAAACCAAAAAAGGAAAGATAAAGAAAAAAAAGGGGGGGTGGGGAGAATATAATCTCCCAGATGGACAAAACAGGGTGATCCACTTGGTCCTATGTGTATTTTGGTCTGTTTGTTAGAAGACACTAAATCCCAAAATTGTAAAGAAAGCAAAACATATATATATATACAAAAATAAAATGGAATAGTGAAAGGAAGCCAAAAATTAAGACTTTATCTATAAAATATAAATGTAAAAAATGAAAGTTTAAAAAAGACTTAAAAACAAAGAGTTGATTAAATAAGAAACTAGTTGAGAAGGAAAAAGAAAAAAATAATAAAAGGAAAATTTTAAACTGAAAAATAAATGAATTATGAGTACAAACCTTGAATTCTATGTACTATTTTCCCCTAGTGCTGGAGTTTTGCAGTCCTGTACACTCCATAAACATGGTGTTCACCTGTTGCTTCAGCTGGTCTTCTGGGGGAGGGGCCTGCTGTGCTGATTCTCAGGTGTCTTTGCCTGGGTGGAGTTGCACCACTTCTTGCCAGGCAGCAGGCTCAGTGTAAGCTGCCTCTGGTTGCTCTATGTGGCTTTTGTTCCCTAAAGGCTTTCTGTACTTCTTTACAGGATGAAAATAAAAATGGCCACACCCTATCTCCAGCCTTGGGTCTGAAAGATCATGGTCCCCTCTCTTCAGTAAGTCCTCAGGGATAAGTGGTCTTCACTTTTGTGTGTGTCAAACTCTGCAGACTCCTGCAGTGTGTACCTACACCAATCCTCCAGGGTGAAGGTGGAGGGTCACAGCATTTTTGTCCTTTGCAGGCCCCCACAGGGAAAGCTGTCATCTGGTTGTGCCTCGGTTCAGCATTTATGGCAAATCAAGCTGAGAGCCCCCTCTTGGGCTTGCTGACCATACCCGGTTTCCCAGCTCCAATGCTTGGGAACTCTGCCAGCTCAGGCACACCCATTCCTTCTGTAACCCTTGGGATCCTGAGACCACACTGTCCCACCTAGGATTCTGCCCCACTTCACCACCTGAGCACCTTTCAGGCAGGGACATCTCTCACTGGAGCAGATTTCTAAAGGTTCCAATTTTGCCTCCAGGCTATATCACTTTCCAGTAGCTGGCTTACAGAGGCTCCCTCCCCCTGCCGTTTATCTTCCAATATAATCCCTCAGATTCACTTCTCCACACTTCCTATCTTGCAAAAAGTGTCCACTTTTCTATTTGCAGAATTCCAGCAATTCTTTTCTTACATCTTAGGTTGAATTCATAGGTGTTCAGAATGATTTGAAAGTTATCTAGCTAAATTCAAGGGATGAGATGAAACGAGGTCCCTTACTCTTCCACCATCTTGCTTCCCTTCCTCTATATTTATCTTATTGATTGGTAGTTGTCAATGCATTAAATTCTTGGTTGAAATAAATGTTCCTCAGGTTTTGAAGTCCTTATTCCATTTTATTCCAAAATCCTGGGTGTTGAAAGAAATAAAGTTCTTTAAACTCTCATTCCTTTTGTGTATGATGCTTCTCTTACCCTTCTGAGATGCTTTTGGGTCTTTCTCTTTATTCTTGACATTCTGCAATTTCATAAGGATTTGGCTTGCTGTGAGATTTTTATTATTCAAAGTAATGTCCACTTATTACTATGTTGGTCAGAAAATATATAAAATTCAATCTGGCAAACTTATTTTATTATGTATTTTCATATATTATTTTTATATATTAATTTGAAATTTCTATAACTCCATTTCCCCTTTTTATTTCTCTAATATTCCTGTTATCTCTGGTAGCTGGACCTCCTTGGATCTGGTCTTCTTCTTCTTTTTTTTTTTTTTAAAGATTTTATTCATTTATTTGAGAGAGAATGAGATAGAGAGAGCATGAGAGGGGGGAGGGTCAGTGGGAGAAGCAGACTCCCTGCTGAGCAGGGAGCCCGATGCGGGACTCGATCCCGGGACTCCAGGATCATGACCTGAGCTGAAGGCAGTCGCTTAACCAGCTGAGCCACCCAGGTGCCCCTGGTCTTCTTTTTGTTCCTTTTTTACCTTTTTTGTTCTATCTTCTAGAAGATTTCCTTGAACTTATATTCAAAGCCCTTTACCATTGTTCTGTTACTTTAATTCTTTTTAAGATTTCACATCATCTTTTCATCCTGGATATTTTAGTAGTGTTTTCCTTCAAAGTAATTAATGTGATAATTGATGCTATTAATTGCACAGATTTCTTTTTCATCTGTTTCCTGTATTATTTTATTCAACTTCATGTAAGCACTCTCAAACAGGTGGTAATCATTGACTATCTATTTATAATTAAGAATAAGACAATGGAAAACTGGCTACAAGCTCAAGTTAATAGAGGGGACATGTTGACTAGAGGTCCTGAACTTAAGGTGTTTGGGTGGAGAGGGAGATCTTTTGAAGGAAGATGCCACATTTCAGATTTTTTTAGATAGGTTCTGAAGAAATTCAATGTTTTGGAAAAAAACAAACAAAAAACAAAAACAAAACTGTCTTCCAGGATCCAATTTAGGGAGGATAGAGAAGAACTGCAGGGTGACAGAAGGTGCTGAGATATCTCATCACTCAGTTTTCAGCTCCAATTTTATTTCTGTGTTTTTATTTTGTCACTTTAGCTCTCCATGCCCCCCTCTCCTGCCACTCTATCCAGAAATCCAAAGGCTCTCATGTAGAATATTTTTAGAGAACCACATCTTCTGACAACATGGGCTGGATTAGTTACATGACTTTGAGGTTGAGGGTGAGGCAAATGAGTAAAGGAGTATGCCCACGGTTCTCACAATTCTGACAAATTTTAAACTAATCTCTCCGGTTTTTGCTTGAAGCCTCACCCTCATCTTCCTTGGTAGTCTGTGCCATCAAGCCCCATGTTTTTGAAATTTCTATCCAATAAACTCTGCTTCTCCTTGTCATCCTTTTCTGTAGGCAATCACTTCAGTCTGTTAAATCACATAAGGCTCCTTTTATCTGATAAGTCAGTCAATAATCCTCTACTGCCCATTTCCACCTTCTAGGACTCTGCATATTGGCCCCCCTGCTGGCTAAACTCTAATTTTCTTAATCTTCATTGGTTTATATCTTTTCCCCTTTACTTGTCACCATATGAAATCTTCAGGGAAAGAGAAAATGCACTTTTGCCTTCAATTCATTAAGTTTAACTCTTAGTCCAGATTTAGTATGTTTTCTCTGAATTTTTAAGAAGGATTAAAGCTCTATTGAACTTAGTAGTAATTAAGATGGTCTTTTCAATTTAAAAAATATTACTATTTTCCTTCTGAAAGCAGTCTCAGGGTGACTGACAGAAATCTATTTCTTTGCTATTATTACGATCCCACTTTGCTCAGCTTTATAGCAGTCTCTGGGTTGTTAGAATGTCTAAAATGACAGGAGAAAGTATCCAAAGGCAAAAATATCTGTAGGAGAAAAGGCCCTAGGATTTCTGCCTAAAATAATGGCTTTTTATTCTCCCTCCCACTGACTATGGGGAAAAAATCATTTTAAGAACTGACAAAACCATATCAACAGTTTTCATTAAAAACACATTCATGTCAACATTAAGTAAGTTCCCATCAATTATAATAGGACATTTATGTATGTGCAAAGTAAGGAAATGAAAACAGCAATGTAGGGCATATTGCAATCCATTTAGGAGAAGTTCATCATTTCCATAACAAAATCACAAAGCATTTCAGATGCATGATTTATCACAAGATTATTAGAGAAAGACTTCTCTTTTCTCTTTTTCAATCCTTTTATCCAGTGCTGTGGCACACAAAATGCTTTCTTTCCCAACAACTGTTGGGATGGAGCGCTTAGCTCTTAGAAAAATAGATATAGGCAAGAAAGGACTTTACCTTTATAAAATGACATTCCAAGAGAATACATAAAATAATATGGATTAGAAACCTACTGACAAACACTCCACCTTCCAATATGCATTCCAAGAACAGTATACCTAAAAGTATTTAGATAAATTATGACCTATGGTTTGTACCATGATAGAAATCAAAATATGGAAATGAAAGCAGACTTTCCAAGACTACTGCTTCACCCTAAGCTCTATCAGGTCCCTTCTAGCCCTTCACTAGCTCTCTGCTCTTGATCTCATTTATAACGAACCAGATAGACATCTACTCCTCTGACTCATATACTATATTCTTTACTCTAGTTAAGTGCCCTTTTTATGATCTATGGAATATTCTTGCCTTGGCCTCATTCCTGAATATGAATTCTAGGAGAAGATGAACTATTCAGATGGACAAGTCAATGAACATTGTTACTAAGTCTTTGTTTAATTTCTTCTAAATCCTGCCCATAGGAAATGGATAAGGGTTTGAAAGCATAACAGATAATAGTAAAGCAGCATAGATACATATGGGGAAAACACTTCATGATTTACATGTTGTTTTATACACATTATCTTTTTTGATCCTCATACAAACCACATAGGGTAGGTAAGAGAAAGACAGCTTATTTCCATTTTACATAGTTTTAAAGAAGGCAGGTGAGATAACTTCACACATAAGTGGGATTAAATTGTTGGGATTCATATACCAGGTCTAGAACACTTTTTTTTTAAAGATTTTATTTATTTTTTGACAGAGAGAGACACAGTGAGAGAGGGAACACAAGCAGGGGGAGTGGGAGAGGGAGAAGCAGGCTTCCTGCGGAGCAAGGAGCCCAATGCGGGGCTCGATCCCAGGACCCTGGGATCATGACCTGAGCCAAAGGCAGATGCTTAATGACTGAGCCACCCAGGCACCCCGCACATTTTTTTTTATTCAGTGCAGGGCTAAGATCAACCTTTCTCTTTTGTAGCGGCATGGAGTTAAATTGCAGCATCTTGTGTCTGTTTTTTTCCTTCCTTTTTTAATCCTGAACCAATTAGAATAGAAGGCATCCAAATGGGAAAAAAGAAGTAAAATTGTCTCTGTTTGCAGATAACATAATCTTACATATAGAAAACCTTAAAGACTCTATCATAAAAAGTTAGACCTAATAAATAAGTTCAGTAAAGTTTCATGTTACAAAATCAATATACAAAAATTAGTTGCATTTTTATAAATGAACAGTGAGCTACCTGAAAAATATTAAGAAAATAATCCCATTTATAGTAATATCAAAAAAATAAAATATTTAGGTTCAATATAAATTTAACCAAGAAGGTGAAAGACCTATGCACTGAAAATTATAAAGCACTGTTGAAAGAAACAAGAAGACACAAATAAATTGAAAGGTATCCCATGTTTATGGATTTGGTGAATAAACAATGTTAAAATGCCCTTTCCACCCAAATAATCAATCAATGCAATCCTATCAATATTCCAATGACATCTTTTATAGAAACAAACAAATAAAAAATGCTAAAATTCATATGGAACCACAAAAGACCCCAAACAGCCCAACCTATTTTGAGCAAGAACAAAGCTGGAGGCATCATACTTCCTAATTTCAAAATATATAGCAAAACACTATAGTATTCAAAACAGTATGGCACTGGCATAAAAACAGACACACAGATCAATAGAACAGAATAGAGAACCCAGAAGTAAACTCATACACAGTAACCTAATTTTTAAACAAAGGGGCTTAGAATATATAATGGGAAAAGTATAGTCTCTTCAATAAATAATGTTGGGAAAACTGGATATCCATATGCAAAAGAATGAACCTGGACCCCTATCTAACACCATATACAAAAATCACCTCAAAATCAATTAAAGATTTAAACATTAGATCAGAAACCATAAAACTCCTAGAAGAAAACTTACAGGAAAAGCTTGACATTGGTCTTAGCAGTGATTTTTTGGAGATGACACCAAAATCACAAAGAGCAAATATTTACAAGTAGAACTATATCAAACTAAAACGTTTCTACATAGCAAAGGAAATGGTCAACATAATGTAAAAGCAAACTTTGGAATGGGAGAAAATACTTGCAAACCTTATGTCTCTACGGGGTTAGTATCCAAAATATATAACAACTCTTACAACTCAAGAGCAAAAACAAAAACAAAAAACAAAAAACAAAAAACAAGCAAACAAAAACCCCAACAAATAAAAACAACAACCAAAAAAACAACAAAAATCCCAATTAAAAAATGGTCGAAGTACCCAAATAGACATTTTTTTTTCCCTGAAAAACACATGCAAAAGGCCACCAGGTACATGAAAAGATGCTCAGCATTACTAATCATAGAGGAAATGCAAATCAAAACCACAATAATATACCATCCACACCTGTTCAAATTGCTATTATTAAAGAAATTAAAAGGTAACAGATGTTGGTGAGGATGCAGAGAAAAGGGAACTCTTGTATATTATTGGTGGAATGTAAACTAGTAAAGCCATTATACACTAAATAGTATGTTGTTACCTGAAAAAATACATATAAAACTACCATATGATCCAATAATCTCACATATGGATATATGTCCAAAGGAAATAAAATTACTAGCTCAAAGATATATTTGCATTCCCATGTTCATTGCAGCACTATTCATAAAAATCAAGATATGTAAACTATCTAAGTGTCTGACAGTAGATGAATGGATAAAGAAAATGTGATAGGTATATAGATCACACACATATACATGCATAGAGTATTCAGCCTTAAAAAGAAGGAAATCCTTCAATTTGTGACAGCACAGATAAACCTGAAAGACATTATGCTCTGGGAAATAAGACAGATACAAAAAGACTAATATTGCATGATCTCACTTATATGTATCATCAGGGGGAAAAAAAGCCAAATTTATTGTAAGAAAGAATAGAATCATGGTTATCAGAGGCTGGGGGGCATGTAGGAAAAGGTTAGATTAAAATAAAAATGGAAGAAATTAGAATTGTGGTTGCCAGGTGCTGGGAGGAGGGAGTCACAGGAAGTTATTTAAGAGGTTCAGAGTTTTAGTTTTGCAAGATAAAAAGAGTTCTGTGAATGGGGGATGGTGATGACTGCTCTATAATATAAATGCACTTAATATCACTGAACTGTACACTTAAAAATGTGTATGATAGTAAATTTTATATGTATCTTGTCACATGAAAAAATAGGATTAAAAAAAATCAAGGCAGAAATACTTAACACTGGGTTCATGGATCTGTAAGAAGGTCTCTGGCCATGATGGGGAGACAATGACAACTTGAAATTATTTGCAAATTGTGTATCCTCCCTCTCCCCATTTGGGGAGAGATTTCAATAACTTTCAGCAGAAACTTAAGTAATGCCAGCTATGAAAATTAAAGAGAAGACTAAAAAAAGTTTTATCAGATGTTTTTAGCTTAAAAGTAATAAAAATCCAAAGGTTTTATTGTTAAATTTACATGTTAAAGAGGCATGTATAATGTCAATAAATTATATTATTTGTTATCCAATCACTACAACTAATCTCCTAGAGTTAGCAAATACTCTCCTTGAATGTCGAGGCTCGCTTCTCTTAAATTTCAACATACCCCAAATCTGTAGATCCATCTCTCCATTTGACAGTCAAAAATGGGTGTCTAGAGATGGTAAATGGCTTGGCCAAGGTGACACAATGACTATTTTTCATTCTAACTAAAACCAAGGACTGCCATATACCTTATTCTCATTAAGGTCAGTGGATACCTAGAGCTTTATGAAGTAACAACTAAGATGTATTATAAGCTCACTATGTACTACTCTTTCAACCACATACATAATGGCATATCTCTCTTCACAACATTCTTATGAGATAGGTACTTATTAGTTTTCATAGTTTTTCAGTTATTGCTTTCATTTTACAGGTCAAGAAACTGAGGCTTATAAACATTAACTTGCTTATGTTCAGATAGGAAGTGACAGAGTCAGATTCAGGTAGGTCTGACTTTAAGAGCCCAACTCTTCACACTGTATTATTCATTCTCTAATTATGAATGAAGCCTGAGCTATAGCCATTGACACAGAAGGTACACTTGATTTGATTCAAGAATACAGAGCTACATGGCAGAGAGATGTGAAGAGCAGCCAGAGGCTTAGAGCCCTGCGTGTGAAACCCTACTTAAAATCTTTTTATTTTTTATTTTTTTTACATTTTTTTATTATGTTATGTTAATCACCATACATTACATCATTAGTTTTTGATGTAGTGTTCCATGATTCATTGTTTGCATATAACACCCAGTGTTCCATGCAGAATGTGCCCTCTTTAATACCCATCACTAGGCTAACCCATCCTCCCACCCCCCTCCCTTCTAGAACCCTCACTTTGTTTCTCAGAGTCCATAGTCTCTCATGGTTCATCTCCCCCTCCAATTTCCCCCCTTTCATTTTCCCCTTCCTGCTATCTTCTTCTTCCTTTTTTTTTTTTTTAAACATATAATGTATTATTTGTTTCAGAGGTACAGGTCTGTGATTCAGCAGTCTTAAACAATTCACAGCACTCACCATAGCACATACCCTCCCCAATGTCTATCACCCAACCACCCTATCCCTCCCAACACCCACCATTCCAGCAACCCTCAGTTTGTTTCCTGAGATTAAGAATTCCTCATATCAGTGAGGTCATATGATACATGTCTTTCTCTGTTTGACTTATTTTGCTCAGCATAATACCCTCCAGTTCCCTACATGTTGTTGCAAATGGCAAGATTTCATTCCTTTTGATGGCTGCATAATATTCCATTGTATATATATACCACATCTTTCTTTATCCATTCATCTGTCGATGGACATCTTGGCTCTTTCCATAGTTTGGCTATTGTGGACATTGCTGCTATAAACATCGGGGTGCCCGTACCCCTTTGGATCCCTACTTTTGTATCTTTGGGGTAAATACCCAGTAGTGCAATTGCTGGGTTGTAGGGTAGCTCTATTTTCAACTTTTTGAGGAACCTCCATACTGTTTTCCAGAGTGGCTGCACCAGCTTGCATTCCCACCAACAGTGTAGGAGGGTTCCCCTTTCTCCGCATCCCCACCAACATATGTCATTTCCTGACTTGTTAATTTTAGCCATTCTGACTGGTGTGAAGTGGTATCTCATTTTTGATTTGGATTTCCCTGATGCCAAGCGATGTTGAGCACTTTTTCAGTGCTGTGGATCACTGTTTATGGCAACCCTAAGCTGAGAGCGCACTCCTTGGCTCTGTCTTTGCAGCCAACTTCCCCGCTCCAATACCTGGGAGCTCTGCTGCGCTCAGGCACCCCCAGTCTTTCTGTGACCCCAAGGGTTCTGAGACCACACTGTCCCGGCGAGGGTTCCACCCCCCACTTAGCCACTGGAGTGACGTCCCTCAGCAGAGCAGACTTCTAGAAGTTCTGATTTTGTGCTCCACGGCTCTATCACTTGCCAGTAGCGGCTGACGGAGACCCCCTCCCCCACCATCTATCTTCCTGAATATCGCCTTGGATTCACTTCTCCACATGTCCTACCTTCCAGAAAGTGGTCGCTTTTCTGTTCAGAAAGTTGCTGCTATTCTTTTCTTCGATCTCCTGTTGAGTTCATAGGTATTCAGAATGGTTTGATCCCTATCTAGCTGAATTCCTGGGACCAGATGAAATTTAGGTCTCCTACTCCTCCACCATCTTGCTCCTCCTCCCTAAAATCTCTTGATATTACAGAGTAATAGAAAGACTAAGGAGACCAATATTACCATTAATATTTAGACCAACAATCAGCAGATGGTGGAAACGAATCCAGCCACCTAAAGCGGACCACAAAAAAGAGAGCTAATATCTTGGTTTTGCCATTTACTAGATAGAAAACTTGGGTAATCTCAGCATGTCCTCTGAAACCCATCATCTCTCACATACTCTGTTTCTTCACTACTGAAATTATAACCTTCCTCTCCTCTGCCCCTTTCTACTAGATCATTTCTAACATCATTCAAACATTATAGAGCAGCTCCTATTACAAATAACAACAAAAACAATGAAACTTGCTTGTTCCAATATTTCCTTTCAACCTCAGCTCTGCCTCTCTGTCCCTCTTCATAGCAGAACTATCTTAAAAGTGTTGTTTAGAATTTTTATATCCATTTCTTATGTACTAATCTCTCTTTTACAAATTATATATATATATATATATATATAACTGCAGTTTATTCCTTTGTTCTGTTATACATTGTTCAATTATGTAAATAGATGTTAATTTAATTATCCATTTAACTGTTAATGGACATTTGGGTTCTTTCTATCTGTAATTATAAACAAGGTTGTTACATTCTTTAACATTTATCCTAGGCAAACAACTGCAAGAATTTCTCTGGAGATATACTTATGAGTAGACTAAAAAAGTGTTTAAATTTACTAGTAATGCAAAAGTTTCCAAAGTATTTGAGTTGTTACTTTTATCAGCATATGATCAGAGTTATTTTTTGCTCTACACAGAGATATTACCTGATTTAAAAGTTTTGCCTATACTTTCAAATAATTTGCTTAGTTTTCAACTGAGTCCCTTGAACACTTTATGACTTGAAAGATTTACCTATGTATTTGCATAGCAATATATTGAAGATTAGATATATTACAATGTTTTCTCATGAATATATTTTCATTCTGGTTTTTTGATGACCAAGTGTATAATAAGTCTTATATTTTGTTTAATTTTATGTTTAAGTCTTTAATATACTTTAAATTTACTGTATAGAGTGAGATGAGATAGCTAAAATTATTTATTGACTTTCTATATATGGGTGGATCATTTCCTGACATTTATAAGATTGATTTTTATCTATGTCTTTAATACATGTTCTACTTAAACAGACATAAACAAAAGGGCAAAAAATACAAATGTTCAGTTAGATGAATTAGTATAAAATAAACACATGTGTAACCAATACTCAGATTAAGAAATAGAAGTTTGCCCACATTGTATAAGACTTTCTTATATCTCTCCCTAATTCTAATTCTCCATCAAAGTTAAATAATTTCCTTATTTTTACAGCTATAGTTTTTCTTATTTTATTGAATTTTTTAAAAATGGAACCATCTGTTATTCATTCTTATGTGTCTGGTTTCTGTCATTCAATATATTTGCCCCTCTGTGCAGCTAAGAATGACACTTGTTTGAATTCACAAAAAAAATGGCAATTTCATTAGTAGATAATTATTTCCCCCAATTTTCTCTCTAGTCTCTGTGTTATTGCCCTATTATTATCTAAAATTAATTCTGTTAGGACATATCTGAGATAAGTTTGGTTTTTATACATTTTGGGTAAACTTTTTCCCCATAGATGCTTTTAGATTTGTAGAAAACTATGTATAATACTAGTGAACTGGAAGAAATATGCATAGAAATTATCTAGACTGAAGCACAGAGAATAAAACAAAATTATATATATATTTGGAAATAGTAAAAATATGATTAAAGGTATATTTAGTACATTTAGTAATGTATTTTTAGTTAGATGGCAGGAAAAGAATAGGGCAAGAGAAATATTGAATACTTAATACTATAAACACTTCCAAAATTGATCAAAGATATCAAGTCACAGAACCAAGAATTGCCACAATCCTCAAGCAGCGTATACAACACACACATACTATTACAGGTTGGGTTCTCTTAGAAGTTGAATCTGAAATGGATATTTGCATATGGGAAGTTTGTTAGGGAGTACTCTTGGAATCAACACCTGTGGCAGAGGGGAATAGAGAAATGGTCAGAGGGAGAGGTTGAACTGCAATGGAATTTTAAAGGTTTCAGCTAATTTCATGGGGCTCCCTAGAGTTATGGGAGCCCATCAGAGTTGTTCTGAATTGGAGGATACGGGCAAGGCCTATAAATGTCTACATTATTGAATGTGAGTGGCCACGAGGAAGGGAATGTTACTTTGAGTGAGCTGAAACTCTACTAAAGAGAGTCTTAAAGACAGACTCAAATGAATATAATTGATGCCAACACTCCAGAAGATGGGAGAATGGGTGCTTCAGTCCTGGAGGGAAAATCTAGGTGCCACACAATACCATCTACTACATACACAAAACACCTAGGCACATTAGTAAAACTGCTGAAAACCAACATCAAAAAAAAATATTTTTACTGCTATCTGATAAAAATGTCATTGCCTTTAAGAGAAACACTTAGATTTACAACTGACTTCTCACTAGAAATGATAAAAATGAAAAGAAAATAGAATGGCAGCCTTAAAATAAAAAAAAAAAAGAGTAACTGCAACCGAAAAATTGGTAATGCAGAAAGAAAAACCCTCAAAAGTAAATGTGAATTAAAACCATCTGTACACAAAAAAAGAGAATTTATGGCCATCCAAACAACACTAAGTATTATAAGGATTTCTTCAGAAATAAAAAAAATAATCATGGATAAAAAAATCACAGAAATTCGAGGAGGTATTAAAAAGTAAGAGAAGGTTGTATCTCTTAATTCTCTTCACCTGTTTTACCCATCCCCCTAATCCCCTTCCCTCTGGCAACCACCAGTTTGTTCTCTGTATTTATGATTCTGTTTCTGAATCACTATGTTGTACACCTGAAACTAAAATTACATTGTAGTCAACTATACCTCAATTAAAAAAAAATAGGAGAAGGGGCAAATGAATAGCTACATAGGAACATGACTAGATTGCTGGTTATATTGTATTTTTTTATATGGGTGATTTTTTTTTTTAAGATTTACTTATTTATTTATTTATTTGAGAGAGAGGGAGAGAAAGAGAGGGAAGGGGAAGAGGGAGAGAGAGAAAATCTCAAGCAGACTCCCCACTGAGCACAGAGCCCAACACTGGGCTTGATCCCATAACCCTGAAATCATGACCTGAGCCAAAAGCAAGAGTTGGATGCCTAGCCCACTGAGCCACCCAGGTGCCCCTAGATGGGTGGTTTTTATAAGAGTTTGTTTACATGTTAAAAATATTTTCTGCTTTAAAGTATACATTTTGCAGTTTTCTGCATGTGTGTTGCAGTTACATAATGCAGTTTGTTGTTTTTTGGTTTTTTAAAAAAGATTTATTTATTTACTTTAGAGAGACAGAGAGGGAGCATTAGTGGTGGGAAGGGCAGAAGGAGATAGAGAATCCTCAAGCAGACTCCCCACTGAGCGAGAAGCCTGACATGGGGCTCAATCCCATGACCCTGAGATCAAAATCAAGAGTTGGATGCTTAACCAACTGAGCCACACAGTGCCCCTACATTACACACTGTTAAGATGGAACCAATCGAAGATACCCCATGCAAACAACATCATTTAGAGCAAAACTTGATCTACTGTATTTCATAAATGTAGGCAAAACTTAGGTTACTTCTTGTAAAGGCCTCTGATAATCATAAACTTAAGTCACCTTCCTAAAATGGTATAAGATAATCACTTTTAACCAATCTCCTACTGTCCAGGTAGCCCCATTGTAATAACCAATAATTGTGAAGGTTAAACTACTTCCTCATTTTCAGTTTATAAGCCATCCCATAACATCAACTTTTTATCAGGTTCAGGTTGAAGTCTCCCTGTTCTTGAATAGTTTGTTTCTTGCTCAATAAAATACTCATATCAAGTAAAGCTCTGAATTTTTTTCTGAGAACACACACAAACTACACCTTTACATGTGGCACCCTTTGTTCTATTTTTAAAATACCGATTCTTTTCAATATCTCAATGTTGAGATTCTCTTGCTTTCTGTTTACTTACCATTGAATGTGCAGTGCTGATTTATGCTGGTGCACAGAATTATGCATTTGACCTTACTATCATTCAGGTTATAAATATAACTATTCCATTCAAATCTTAGATTGTGACTGAAAAGCTGATATTTTTTAAATTGAGGTGTCCATGAGAGAAAGGACCAATTTCCTCATATTTATGATTGTGTTTAACTTTGTATCACCAAACTTAAAGGACTTCCATCTAACCCTTATATACATTAGTAAAATTGCACTTTTGGTAATAGTAGTCCCAAAATTAAAGTGAAGAACAAGTGGACTGTAATAAGTGAGGAAAGGGGAGAAGCAGTGCTATCAGGCTGAGAAAGGTGTTCCTGTGCTGACAGGGGAAGGAGTTCCCAGCTCCTGGTCAGTGAGGAGCCCATTTTTTCTGTTGAAGATACACAGCAGGGTTATTTATACAGAACACACCTCACTCACTGCTTCAGGGCTTTATTCTAATTTTGATTAATCAAAATTCCCCTGATAGCCAGAGGGTTATTGAACCCAAAGTTTAGTTTTTATTTCCATTGGCAAATCCATCTCTTTTTCTCTTATAAAAGTTGGATGGTGAAGAGGTGAATGATATATATCTTTTCCCAATGGAAAATTCCCACATCCATTTTGATCATATTTAATTTGTTTAATTTAATATGTCTCTGTGAGTCATTTCACAGTAATATAAACACACAGCATATAAACACACAATATTTTAAAAAGTACAGGTTGTTTTTATTATTGTACTGATAAGGGTAGACTATCTGAATTCATTTAGCATTTGAATTTATTTGATCCCTTTTATTTAATAATATTATTACCACAAAAATGTTTGATTATGACTCGGTTTCCCACAGAGGTCTCCCTTTCCTAATTTTAGTCTTAATTTAAAACATTCTGTGTTAAAAAAAAACACACAATATTTTCCAATGGTTTTCATGTCACTTAAAGTTGAATAGCATATTAATATGAGTTCTGAAATAGTTGTTGGGATAAGCTTCTTGATATCAGGCAATTCTTTTCACCTCTATAAACTTGAATTTCATTTTTCTCATTTGGTAAAATGAGAAAATATTAGAGTAAATGATCTTAAAGTTTCCTTTCAGCTCTGATACTCAAGCACTCCTATGAAGTGCTGAAGTCTGTTCCAGGTTACAAGATAAGCTAGCAATATGAAGTGGAAATAAAGTCCCCAGGATATTCCTTAGTTATAATCAGATGACCTAGAGAAAAGAGAGAAATTTCATAAAAAAGAGAGAGTGGAGGAATAAATGAATCCGAGGTGATATGGAAAGTAATGTAAGAAATATGACATGTGAAAAAGAACAGAGATAAAATTGTTTCAAAAACAGCCAAGGATAAACTAAAGGGACCCTGACATGAACATACAATTTTCTTCTTATGATCTATACTTTCACAAGACGTAGATTATTCAATCTCATCATTCCTCTACCTCTCCAAAAGTATGTGTTATGCAAGTACCTGTGAAATCCTAAATCCCTGTTTATATTTAGGAACTCTTCTCCATTTTGCCTGTTCTTCCTCCCTACCCTCCTCCTGAATCAGAGATTTATATTTTCTCAGCAGCCTCACACGTGCCACCGGCCAGTGCGAATGATAGATCCAAATCTTCTCTATCACTGTTCTCTTCGTCCACCAGCTCCCTAAACTGTGGCTCATGTGTCTGTACTGAGAAACAATCTATAATGTAACACATAATAGTTTATATGATAAACACCTTTCATTTTCTGACTGTGGCTCACCTTTAGAAAGGCTGTGGAGCAATGGTATATTTCACCAGCACCATCTGGATGTGGCCAAATGAAGTCTCATGACAAAGTGGTGATACAAGAAAAAGAAGGGATGTGATTATACTACAGACCCAAGTGTCCTATAGCCCCAAAGTTCACTATTTAAGATCTTATTTTCAAGATGGGTAAGATGTAATGAAAAAACAAAATAATGGGAAAACCAATGGTTTTTCAATCTTTGTACTTCATTTAAATTATACAATTCATGACCATTACTAACAATAAAGTGGTCCGTTACATGAGCGAATACATGCATTTTCCAAGAACACAGAAAGACATAAAATGCTATATTTGGATTCTGAAGGGAAGTATATAGAATAAAAAAGCAGTTAAGGGAAAACTTTGCTGTTGTAACCCAGGTATAATCTTGCTAAGCTCTTCTCTCCTGGCTGATAAGATCAGTCTGTGAAATCTAGCTGCTTCTAACCTGGACCCAAATAACAGCTTCATGTATTGAAAACCCACAAAACATCTGACAGTGTTTTATATGCTTTATACACAGTTTTTATTTTTTTTAAATATTTATTTATTTATTCGAGAGAGTGGGGGGAAAAGGGCGGAGGGAGAGAATCTTCAAGCAGACTCCCCGCTAACCATGGAGCCTGACACAGGGCTCGATCCCATGACCCATGAGATCACAACCTGAACCAAAACCAAGAGTTGGACATTTAACCTACCAAATCACCTAGGTGCCCTTATACACAGTTTTTAAAACAAATGCTCATAAAAACTCTTCATTTCAGGTATTTTGATCTTCATTTCACAGAAATAAGTAACTTCTCCCAAGGTCCACACCATTAAGTTATGGGGCTAAGTTTGACTGACTTTAAAACCTAAATCTATAATCCTAACTCCATTTAGCACTCCCCTTCCAATCATCTGTTTTTTGGTTTTTTTTTTTTTTCTCTCTTTTGGAAACTAGCACTCTTGACTTCCTAAAGCGCAGGGGCTTAGGACATATAAAATAGGTCCAATCTTGGGTTCAAATCCCAACTCTGCTATTCATAAAATGGGGAATAATAACACCTATCTTAAGGATCCTTGCCAATGAGAGGAAATAATATGCAAAAAGCTATTACTCATTGTTTAACACATTGTAGCTATTCAATAATAGTGATGGTGGTTATTTTTGTTTGATGTCAAGTAACTTGGCATCAATGTTTTTATCCTGGATTGTGCCCTAAATTTGTATAATTTCACCCTATTGTCTCACCAGAAAAGCCTAAGCCCTCTTCAAGACCCCAGAGTTGAGTATGTTTTTTCATTGAAAAGTCTGCCTCCCAGAAGCCTCCTGTGAGGATGTGGTGTGTAACCTAGGAGCCCAGACAGAATGCACAAAATGTAAATTATCAAAGATATCTCTATTTAGGAGAGAGGATATTGGGGGATATAACAATTTGAATATTTAAGAGATAGTTATGTAAATGCTGTATTCTCTAATAGAGTTTGTAGCAGGATCCTTATCCCACTCCACTGGGAAAAAAAGTCAACATACATTTATTTGGCTTATTTCTTTTAGGATAGAGAAGTATCTTGAGACTGAGACTGAAATTATTTGACTAGTTTTCCAATATAAGTTTGAACATTTCATTTCCCCTTTTATTCTAATTGTTAACTGAAGCTGCACTGGCATCTCTGAAAGATCATCTTTCCTCATCCACTTAAAAAAGAAAATCCTGGATAAGTGTCAATTATAACCATTAGAGCAGAATTCTTCCCTTTTAATCAAACTCATCATTAAACTCTTAAAGACTGCTACTAAGTTACTTTTTTCTTAAAAAATGTAAAAAAAAAACTTTAAAAAGAGATAAAAAGGTGTATGTATACTTTATAGGAGGGAATGATATAGAAAGTTACACATGCATATACCTATTAAGGCAAATGGGTCAAATTCAATATACCCTTGATTTTTTTCATTCCCTACAGAAATGATTTTTACATTTTTAAGCAGTTGAACATAAATCAAAAGAATAATATTACATTTTAAAATATGAAATTCAAATTTTAGTATCCATAAAATAGTTTTATTAGTACACAGCCATGCTCATTTATTTATGAATTGTTCATGATGGATTTCATACTATAACAACAAGCTGAATATGGCCCACAAATCTTAAAATACTTATCATCTGACCCATTATTGAGAAGACTTGACAGTCTCTATATAAAACAAATACTAACTGCACCCATGCATTGCTCCCTTTGCTATGCTTGAGTTCCTGCAGCCTACAGAACAGGCTTCTGTGTTTTTCATTCCCCTTACACACATTAGCTCTCTTGTGCATTAATTGCACCTCTCTGCTATTTCACCCACAAACCTATTACAGTAAAGCTCAACTACATTCCTTATCCCATGCCAATTCTTCCATGTATGATGACTTTTACTCCTTTCTCCTCTGCTTTTCCTCAGTGAGCACCCTTTTCCTAGGAAAAGCATCTGTTCTTAATAGAAGACACTCATTTTCCCATTTTTCTAACTTAGTAAGAAAATTTTCTACACGCTGAACTTTCTGATGATTTTTTTTTAAATATTTTATTTATTTACTTGACAGAGAGAGACACAGCGAAAGAGGGAACACAAGCAGAGGGAGTGGGAGAGGGAGAAGCAGGCTTCCCGCAGAGCAGGAAACCCAAAGCGGGGCTCTATCCCAGGACCCTGAGATCATGACCTGAGCCGAAGGCAGATGCTTAACGACTGAGCCACTTAGGCGCCCCTCTGATGATATTTTTATACCATTATACCTCCCTATATGTCAATAACATTTTTCCCTGTAGAATCCATACCTCTGCCATATATTATACTCTTATTAATTTATTCATCCATTCACCTTCTATCCATCTATCCATTCATCCCACCAATGTGTATTAGGTAAATGCCAGACAAGAAGGAAAATAACATACATGCTCTGCCCCTGCAGAGCTCCCATTCTGGTGTGGGAACAGACACACATATGAGAGCTGAAATTGCTGAACACTATATTAGAGGAAATTATTGAGGAGGATAACTAAGGATCAAAGAGAATGAATCTTCTATGTTTTATTATCATACCTTCCAACCTTTTCAACAATCTTTCAACTTTGATATTTTATCAATATTTTCTTTCTATTCAATTTCTTAGTATCATTATGATCTCTTAATTCCTCAAGCTCCTCTTCTCTGATAATGCCCAAATCTACATCACTCTGTTACTTACCCACACGAATGACCACAGTTAGGGTCCTTCACAGTGATTCTGAAATTCTTCCTCTGCCAGTGTCATTAGTTCTGGTTTTCCTGCTTTACTGAAGCTGCCCTTGACTCGTATTTTGGCCTCCATTCTTCCACGTGTACCATCAACCCACACTAATTTTGCCACTTTAATTAAACAGAAAAATTCCCCAATTGTCATATCAACTGTGCCTCACTAATCTCCCATGTACTTCAACTTTTGATCTTCATTTGTACCTATATTGCCACCCTGATACTTTGGTAATGTGCCAATATTTGTTTCCTCTTCCCACATTATATTTGAAGGATTGTTGCAGCAATCCGAAAAGAGTGCTGAACTGTTCCATTAATCATTTGTGCTCTTTAATATCAGCTTGAGCTTCAGTGCTATATAATATTCTTTAAAGTCGCTATTGAAAACTACTTAAGTTCCCTTCCAGAAGCTCACAAGCCATCTTCAATTTTCTTCACTGATTTCCATCAAGATAGTTTTTGGATTCTACTTTCTTCATCATTATGCAGTCTGTGCCTAAATTTGGCCCCCACACCCTTGTACAGTTCAGGTTTTGGCATACAATCTTCAGTATGGTTTCCTGGGCCTTTAGCCAAATGGAAATTTAAATCATTTCTTCCAAAATTAGTACAAGAAAGCTTCTATATTGCCTCCAAATCAGAGCTATCATGGACGCAACGCAGAAACCATAGTAGGGAACATTCAGTAATAGGGAATAAGATGGCAAGCTGCACCATGGTTGGGACAGAAAGCAGTCCTTTTTCTATATACATAATAATGGCAGGACACAGAAGGAGCCACGCCTTCAATTGCCACTGCACTTGAATAAAATTTAGGAAGTCCCTCGAATCAATTAAGAATGAGGAATTAAGAATTATTACTTGTTATGGATGCATTACCTAAAGCTATACATGATGTACAAATTTCTGACTCTGCCACTTACCAGCTGTTAGACTTTGGATTAGCCACACAACCCAATTCTACTGAATTGGGTTCAGGATCCTATGTGTGCAATAAAGAAAGTAATATAACTCACCCCCTGACACCGTTCTCATATTTAAAATGAGATATTGCATACAAAACATATATAGCATATGTCTGGAACGTAGTGAGTGCCCAATAAATGATACTTCTAAAGCCATAGAGAATAAGCATTATCTCAACAGATTAAAAATATATTACAGTAATATTGGATATAAAAATGGTTACTTTCAGAAGAGACCTTATTCTTCTGGTTATTTTGAAACAAAAAAAATACATGTCAGTATTAGTTGAAAAGGTATATGTGCTGCCGAAGCGAGCACTCAGTATTAGTTAAAAAGGAAGCTGCTTTTAGAAGATGAGTGAAGATAAAAGTTCATATACATACACACACACACACACACACACACTAGTTCTGTTTTAGTTCTCTTTACACACCATCACTGGAACTACGTAAATGGTGTTACCTGTCACTGCATTCACTGTTTCAGGGTCAAACTTCAAAATAAATGTCTACTGTTTCTAATATGATGACTCTTTAGTGCACTAAACTGAATGTATTTAAAACCAAATATAGTCTCAGAAACTTTCCCCATCCCCTCAATTCCATATGTCTCCATTTAATATTTCCTTATAATTTTTCATTTTTTTTCGAGAGAACTAAAATTCTTTTCTATCACAAGTTAACCTAAGAATCATATGTCTTCTCCATTCCTCCTACCTCCCAAGTCCTATTTACTTTTTCCCACATGACAATGTGATTCTTATCTCCTCCATCTTTTATCTTTATTTTTAATCACCCCTTCACTGCAATATATTATCATTGTCTCCTAATAAATATTCCTGCTATAGTCTCTGCCCTAGACAGTGCATGCTTCTGACTGTTAACAGACTAATATTCCTAAAAGTACATTTTAGAAAAGGCCATGGAGAGAGTACCTTAACATCTATCTGGGTAGAAGAAAGGAAAGGACTTCCATAGGCCTATTTCTCATATCTTCTAATCACAAACAGACCATAAATTCTTTTAAGGAGAGGTTCAGACATTATTCATTTTTGTAAACCCTGTGCCACCCGACATATAGCCTGGTTCAAAATAAAAGTTCAAAATGTTTATTTGTTCAAAAAACATTGAATGGGGCCCTTGATCCATGTCATTACTTGATTCCCTGTTCCTATGTTATCACAGAGTGTTTTCTCTCATCCTTATTTATTTCAGCTAAGTGAAACTGGAACATTTAACACAATGCATGGCTGGAGGGAAATACAAGAAGGGAGAGGGAAAATAAGCTTTAGAGATTGAAGAAGTTAAGGTGCTTCAGCATTCTCTTCTATTCCATAACTCAGCAATGAGGATACCCACGTATGCAATTCATTAATGTCCTCAATGGTATTCAGAACTTCAAAACTGCATTTATGAAAAATAGTAAAGTTAAGAGAGTTATAGGATTAAAATGGATAGGGTTCTTTTTTTTTAAGATTTTATTTATTTATCAGAGAGAGAGAGACAGAGGCAGGCAGAGGGAGAAGCAGGCTCCTTGCCCAGCAAGGAGCCCGATGTGGCACTCGATCCCAACCCTGGGATCATGACCTGAGCCAAAGGCAGACGCTTAACCGACTGAGCCACCCAGGCATCCCAAAATGGATAGGGTTCTGGCAGTACTCAATGGATAAAATCTAAACAAGAAAGAAAACTCTGAAAGAAACCATTAACTTGTGTTACATTCAATGACCAACATAAAGCTATATAGTGAGTCAAACTTTCTTTTCTTTCTTCCAGGCACATAAATTTTAATATCCCCAGTGTAAGGCTGGTACACAAAAGGACAGTTAGGAGAGTCATCTCAAAGTACAACTGCTATGTTTTGTTGTGCAGGCATATAAATTCAACCCTTTTAACTTTTTCCCCCTATTTTCTCCACTCCAACTACCTTGGTTCAAGCCACTTTCATCCTAAACTATTGTCTCAGAGAAGCATCCTAAATACCTCTCTACCTACTGAATGCAATCCACTATACAATTTTCCATCAGAGTTCCATGTGGTCCCTTTGACTGAAATCTTTCACAAGACATATTTTTTCTCACTGGAAAAAAAATGCAAGTAACTTTTAATGGGCATACATCCTCTCAAAAATGATCCCAAAGTACCTGGATAGTTATTGAATGCTTTCAAAAAATCATTTTTGGGGGGAATTGCAGTTATAAAATATATCCAGTAGGAAACAAATCCCAGAAGGTTGTGGGACAGAAAAAAAAATACATCAAAACAGTGAAGCATGGAGTTAAGACAGGATTCTATTGTTATTCTTGTTTGTTTTTCACCTAACTGGTATGTGTTGGGGTCCTTAAGACCCTCATATTTGTATATTCACTAGAAGGACTTACAGGATTCATCATATAGTTATCTCATGGCTAAGACTTATTACAGTGATGTTGTAAGGATATACAATCACATAATAAGGGGAAAATATATAGGTGGAGTCTGGAGAAATCCATGTGTAGGCTTCCTTATGCCTTCTTCTTCCCATGGTAGCCTTGTGAAGTATATTCTTCTTCCACAGCAACTAAATACAACAACATGGGTGTGATGTTTTTACCCAGGGAAGCCTGTTAGAGAATCGGTGCCCAAAGTATGTACTGTAAGTGGTCACATAGTCACCTTCTAGACATGTGCCAAAATCTCAGGCTCCCAGAAGGAAAGTAAATGTTCACCATAAATCATATTATTTGCACAAAATGTCTAGGAACAGTGAACCACTGTACCGGTCAGTTGTTACCAAAGGATCACTTTGCAAGCAGGTTTTGTAAGATCACAATCTCTGTCTTGCTAAGTGAACCATTTTCCTGCACACCCTCAGACTCAGATACCTAGATGGAGTGTATAGGAAAGTGTGAGCCTGAATGCATCAGAAACAGTGATCTAATCTTAGGAGGAGAGGCATGGGGCAGATTGCATTCTATACCCAACACAGACCAGGAGAGATGGCGGATGGAATAAATTAGACAGATGAATATGTTATTGTACCTAGCTCCCCATGAATACAGGTGCACAGAAATCCTGTACATTTGGTAAGAATATATGACAATTATGAAAGGAAACATAAACCATCATACACCTGAAGAAAAGACAGAGATGTCACTATGTGCAGAAGTATTTAAGACCAAAGTGAGAGCCAGATTCCAGTGCTTGTTTCCAACCTCTTTCTGAATGTCCAGAAAGATTAGTCACATCTCAATGTATGTCTGGAACCAAATGTCATCAGCTATTTTGCTCCAGGGAACAAAACTTGTCTCAGATACTACAGTGACAGAGTAAACTCACCCGTGCACTCAGACTCCATCTTGAGAATCGATGGGAAATGGGGTGCAGAGCCAGGAAATGACTATTTACTAAAGCAAAGTAGATGACTCCAAACTGAGGTCTGATATGAATGGACAAAATATCAAATTTGTTAAGAAAACTTAACATAAAGGAGATATTAAGTGACCAGTTTAAGTTGTAATGCTATCTAGGAGGGAAAGGTTGGGGAACTCATGAAAAGGATTCCATACGTTTTATGAAAAAAATCTATACTGCCTTTGCATATTTTTTGTTGTATGATTCTATTTTCAAACTCACAGTACAAATAATTGAACATGATACCTTTGATACTATCTTTTTTCTACAAAGATATCAAATAAGGGGATAGATAAAGACTTGATTGGGAAATTTCCTTGTAGATTCATTGATTGGGAAGCCTCACTCTTGAAGGATAGTTTTGAGACTTGAAGGTCAAAGAGGACCTCATTATTCAAAGTTCTCCACTGAAAGTGCTCTAAACCTAGAAACAACTAGCGCAAAATCCCCAAGTGTGGAACAAATTTAGTCAGAGAAAGGAACTAAAGGAATTTAATTTTGCAATAGTCTAACAGAAATGTAATGGTAGAAGTAAAGGGATTAGTTAAGCATATGGAATTGGGCTGAATGTGGGAAGAGGAAGGGAAAAAAGAGGGGTCCAGGGTGCTTTCCAAGTATTTACTTCCTTTTATAGGAGGTCCAAATAATTAAACCTATCTTTTTGGCTAGTATATAAGAAATATATATATATATATATATATATATTAGTAATGGTACTTTTAATAAAAGAGAGATTGGCAAAGCAACACTTTAATTCTGATCTCTTATTTCTTGTGTTTTTTATTACTATAAAAATGCTTTTAAGCTTTCAAATGAAAACTGGAACAGAACATCTAATGTTCTTTATACTCTCTTATGTATTCAAGTTTGTCATGGCTAAGGCAGATAAAGCAACTGCCTTAGCCAGAATAAGCAGAAGTGTATAAATTCTACTGAGGTCTGAATCATTGGCCACTTTATAATGTTTATGATAATGAAGGTGTAATGAACAGATACCTGGATGAAATGTACTTCCTATTTCAATGAAAACATCCTCTTAATTGAGATGCAATACGTAGTCTGAATTAGTATGCGACAAAATAAAAAACACTTTATCTTATTAAGATTATGACATGTTGCTTTCATTTATTAGCTTTAATCTTGGAATATGTAGGTTTATTTACTCTCAATTATTTTCACTCATTTTGTGTATGACTCAGATGATTTGCCAACTGTTTTAAATAAGACAACTGAACCCAAACCTGACTCTTTAATTCTACTGTCAACAAGAACTAAAATACAAAGACTTTTCCATGAAAAACATGTAATAACAGGAATGTTTGTTTTTTATCATCAAAAGCCAAAATATGAAAATCCAGACTTAAAACATTGCTATGATTGAAATCTTCAATAAAGAACACACACACACTTCATTCTCTTTTCCAAAACAATTAAATATTTTTTACATAAATAGCTAATTCATATATATTCAGCCCATATTTTGTGAAAGCTGCTGTACAGTGTTGCAAATGTTAAAAAGAAAAGAAAATTTGTATCTACAAAGGAACCTGTGCACCAGAGGGAGAGTCTCAGGATTATACTGATTAATCCTGTAAAGCACAGCTAGTATTCACATGGGAAATTCTAGCCATTAACTTCTATACCTGGAGGAGTTTGGGGAGGGTTCAATACCTACTGCAATTCCTTGAGGGAAATTCAGGTAGAACTCTTATCTGGGAGATGGTCTCTTCCCACTAAATATTTCTATCATTGTAGTGCAGAATGAAAATGCTCCAGTTAGAGATAACATGCATGTGTGGGTCTGGAGCTGAGATACAATTCCTACACCTGAATGTGTTATGTAAGTAGGAACCTGGAACATGGTCTTATGGCTAAAGATGAGAAGAAACCTACTCATATACACACAGCACTCAGGAGAAAATAAGAAGTATCAAAATTTTCTCTTTTATTTTTCTACAAAATGCCATCTATCCCCATCTTGCTTTGATGTATAATATGAAACAATATTAGCACATATTTATTGACTACTGCCAAGTGTTTTGATAAATTTGTTATACTGGTCACCTACCCAATATTCATTCTTCCCCTCTTCCTGCAAATCCCAAAGTACCTGAATTTTGAAGGAAAAAAAATAAAAACAACAACTAAAAATACAAAAACAGCAAAAATACTGATGTTCACAGTTTCTTATGCAGGTAGAGGTAAGCAGAATGAAGGGGGCAGCAATGAATGTGCCAGAAATCCAGGAAAATTCTTTAAAAAGTTGAATCCACTACAGGGATCCTCTTGCTCTACCAAATTTCTGATATGAAGACATGTTACAGAAGCTGTCACTTGCTAAACCATGTCCCCTTCAGAGCCTTGGCTTGACAAAGAAACAATTTCAAACTTTTCCAACTGTTTTCCCATTAATTTGATAGCCACTCTATGGCTGAGGATCTCCTCAAACACGGAAGAGAAATTTACACAGCTGTCCCTGCTTCCAATTTTAAATCATTCCAAACTCTCCTCAGGCTTCCGCTCTTCTCTCAGCATCCTTTCTCCCCAAACTTCAGAATAAAATTGTACCACACAGAGACTGGCCACAGACCGAGAGCTGGTACCAGAAACACATGAAGCAGGGATTATAGGGGTGGGCAGGAAGGTAGGAACGGCTGGATCCACCTGTGTTTCAGCACCCATGGTTTTAGGGTTTATTTTTAATTTTGTCTTAACCTTATCAAATGAAAACAAAGCAATCATATAGCCTGCATGGGTCAATCTGAAGAGACCCCAGCCCAGCCACTGATGCAACATGGGTAGGGACTAGCTTTACTAGTAAGAGCAGTAGGCAATGTTTGCAAGATGTTTAAATATGCATCTTTTAGGCCCAGTAATTTTGAAAAATTTAGCCAGATTAAAAAAAATATTTGATATGCATGCAGATTTTTACAAAAGTATATTTGTCAGAGAGAAAAACTGAAATACCTATTAAGAAGAAAATATTTATAGAAGTCAAATACATTAATATATTGAAATAAAACATTTTAAAAGTTATGTTTATATATATAAAGATATAAATAGCTTGAAGAAATGATGATAATATGATGCTAAGAGAAAATATTATATAATAATACTGATAAAATACATGATTTTAATTAGATGTGTATAGGCAAGAATTTATGGTTAAAATCATGTATTGAAAAATTTCTAACCTGTGATATTATTTTTTCCCTAGTTTTCATTACTTTAATATTTAGGAAAAAACATTAAGGTCATTTTTGAATTCTTTAGTTCTAGTGAAATTAGATTTTTTTTTCCTGATGGATGGACTATTTGAGAAAATAACTTTTAAAACAGGACATAAATAGAAAACTTAGAAACATTTGTAAGCAAGACTTTAATGAGTCTCATTTTGATATATCTTTTTTTATTTTTCAATTTAAGATTTCCTGTGGGCTAGTCCACAGTCCCTTGTCTGGAACTAACCTACTGCTAGGTGGCACAATGTGTTTGTTGGACCAGTATAGTCCCCTCCTTCTGGTTATTCCTTTCTTGTAGTGAAGACCCTTCCAGGGCACTTCATACTTCAGAGTTAACCGGTCTAGAATTATCCTGTATGATTCCTTAGTAAATAATGCTTCTGCTTGCTTTCACTTTAATTCCTTTCTCTGTCCTTTTATTGTACTCTAGTAGAGATAACAAACTAGGACAGCTCCCAAATAGCTACTTAATTCATGGGAACCTTGTTTACACCGTTTCCTTCATCAGTGATTTATATTTCCTCAGGAGGATAGAAGTGCCTAGGCTGCAATGGGTCTGACTGATATTTCCTTTGGAAGATATACTCATGTAAAATACTTAGTTATTTCCCCGAAATGGTTTTTTCAAGTTTAATCACACTGGGATGCTCTTATCTTGAAACTAAATTCCCTTATTTTGCTGAATTGTACTCTCAGTAGGAAATATAGCTGGTAAAATAACTTGAGTTTAAGCTGCAACCTAGCAGTTTTTCTCAACTTCCCCATTTCTAGAGGAAGAGGAAATCTCTTTACTTTTCTTTTTTTTTAATTTTTTATTGTTATGTTAATCTCCATACATTACATCATTAGTTTTATTTTTTTTTTTTTATTTTTATTTTTTTTTTTTAAAGATTTTATTTATTTATTTGACAGAGAAGGAGAGAGAGAGCACACAAGCAGAGGCAGAGAGAGAGGGAGAAGCAGACTCCCCACCGAGCAGGGAGCCCGATGCGGGACTCGATCCCAGGACCCCGGGATCATGACCTGAGCCGAAGGCAGACGCTCAACGACTGAGCCACCCAGGCGCCCACATCATTAGTTTTAGATGTAGTGTTCCATGATTCATTGTTTGTGCATAACACCCAGTGCTCCATGCAGAACGTGCCCTCCTTAATACCCATCACCAGGCTAACCCATCCTCCCACCCCCCTCCCCTCTAGAACCCTCAGTTTGTTTTTCAGAGTCCATCGTCTCTCATGGTTCATCTACCCCTCCGATTTCCCCCCCTTTATTCTTCCCCTCCTGCTATCTTCTTTTTTTTTTTCTTAACATATATTGCATTATTTGTTTCAGAGGTACAGATCTGAGATTCAACAGTCTTGCACAGTTCACAGCGCTTACCAGAGCACATACCCTCCCCAGTGTCTATCACCCAGTCACCCCATCCCTCCCACCCCACCCCCCACTCCAGCAACCCTCAGTTTGTTTCCTGAGATTAAGAATTCCTAATATCAGTGAGGTCATATGATACATGTCTTTCTCTGTTTGACTTATTTCGCTCAGCATAATACCCTACAGTTCCATCCATGGCATTGCAAATGGCAAGATCTCATTCCTTTTGATGGCTGCATAATACTCCATTGTATATATATACCACGTCTTCTTTATCCATTCATCTGTCGCTGGACATCTTGGCTCTTTCCACAGTTTGGCTATTGTGGACATTGCTGCTATAAACATCGGGGTGCACGTACCCTTTCGGATCCCTACTTTTGTATCTTTGGAGTATATACCCAGTAGTACAATTGCTGGGTTGTAGGGTAGCTCTATTTTCAACTTTTTGAGGAACCTCCATACTGTTTTCCAGAGTGGCTGCACCAGCTTGCATTCCCACCAACAGTGGGAACAGTGGGAACAGACATCTCTTTCTCCGCATCCCCGCCAACATCTGTCACTTCCTGGCTTGTTAATTTTAGCCATTCTGACTGGTGTGAGGTGGTATCTCATTGAGGTTTTGATTTGGATTTCCCTGATGCCGAGCGATGTTGAGCACTTTTTCATGTGTCTGTTGGCCATTTGGATGTCTTCTTTGGAAAAATGTCTGTTCATGTCTTCTGCCCATTTCTTGATTGGATTCTTTGTTCTTTGGGTGTTGAGTTTGATGAGTTCTTTACAGATTTTGGATACTAGCCCTTTATCTGATATGTCATTTGCAAATATCTTCTCCCATTCTGTCGGTTGTCTTTTGGTTTTGTTGACTGTTTCTTTTGCTGTGCAAAAGCTTTTTATCTTGATGAAGTCCCAATAGTTCTTTTTGCCCTTGCTTCCCTTGCCTTTGGCGATGTTTCTAGGAAGAAATTGCTGCAGCTGAGGTCAAAGAGGTTGCTGCCTGTGTTCTCCTTTAGGATTTCAATGGACTCCTGTCTCACATTTAGGACTTTCAACCATTTGGAGTCTATTTTTGTGTGTGGTGTAAGGAAATGGTCCAGTTTCATTCTTCTGCATGTGGCTATCCAATTTTCCCAACACCATTTGTTGAAGAGACTGTCTTTGTCCATTGGACATTCTTTCCTGCTTTGTCAAAGATGAGTTGACCATAGAGTTGAGGGTCCATTTCTGGGCTCTCTATTCTGTTCCATTGATCGATGTGTCTGTTTTTGTGCCAGTACCATACTGTCTTGATGATGACAGCTTTGTAATAGAGCTGGAAGTCCGGAAATGTTATGCCACCAGCTTTGCTTTTCTTTTTCAACATTCCTCTGGCTATTTGAGGTCTTTTCTGGCTCTATACAAATTTCAGGATTATTTGTTCCATTTCTTTGAAAAAAGTGGATGGTATTTTGATTGGGACGGCATTGAATGTGTAGATTGCTCTAGGTAGCATTGACATCTTCACAATATTTGTTCTTCCAATCCATGAGCATGGAACGTTTTTCCATTTCTTTGTGTCTTCCTCAATTTCTTTCATGAGTATTTTATAGTTTTCTGAGTACAGATCCTTTGCCTCTTTGGTTAGATTTATTCCTAGGTATCTTATGGTTTTGGGTGCAATTGTAAATGGGATCGACTCCTTAATTTCTCTTTCTTCTGTCTTGTTGTTGGTGTATAGGAATGCCACTGACTTCTGTGCATTGATTTTATATCCTGCCACTTTACTGAATTCCTGTATGAGTTCTAGCAGTTTTGGGGTGGAGTCTTTGGGGTTTTCCACATAAAAAGTGTCATATCACCTGCAAAGAGTGAGAGTTTGACTTCTTCTTTGCCAATTTGGATGCCTTTGATTTCTTTTTGTTTGATTGCTGTGGCTAGGACTTCTAATATTATGTTGAACAGCAGTGGTGATAGTGGACATCCCTGCGGCGTTCCTGACCTTAGGGGGAAAGCTCTCAGTTTTTCCCCATTTAGGATGATATTTGCTGCAGGTTTTTCATAGATGGCTTTTATGATATTGAGGTATGTACCCTCTATGCCTATACTCTGAAGAGTTTTGATCAAGAAAGGATGCTGTACTTTGTCAAATGCTTTTTCTGCATCTATTGAGTGGATCATATGATTCTTGTTCTTTCTTTTGTTAATGTATTGTATCACGTTGATTTGCGGATGTTGAACCAACCTTGCAGCCCAGGGGTAAATCCCACTTGGTCATGGTGAATAATCCTTTTAATGTACTGTTGGATCCTATTGGCTAGTATTTTGGTGAGAATTTTTGCATCCATGTTCATCAGGGATATTGGTCTGTAATTCTCCTCTTTGATGGGGTCTTTGTCTGGTTTGGGGATCAAGGTAATGCTGGCCTCATAAAATGAGTTTGGAAGTTTTCCTTCCATTTCTATTTTTTGGAACAGTTTCAGAAGAATAGGTATTGATTCTTCTTGAAATGTTTGGTAGAATTCCCCTGGGAAGCCATCTGGCCCTGGGCTTTTGTTTTTTGGGAGGTTTTTGATGACTGCTTCAATTTCCTTAGTGGTTATAGGTCTGTTCAGGTTTTCTATTTCTTCCTGGTTCAGTTTTGGTAGTTGATACATCTCTAGGAATGCATCCATTTCTTCCAGGTTATCGACTTTGCTGGCATAGAGTTGCTCATAATATGTTCTTAGAATTGTTTGTATTTCTTTGGTGTTGGTTTTGATCTCTCCTCTTTCATTCATGATTTTGTTGATTTGGGTCATTTCTCTTTTCTTTTTGATAAGTCTGGCCAGGGGTTTATCAATCTTGTTAATTCTTTCAAAGAACCAGCTCCTAGTTTCGTTGGTCTGTTCCACTGTTCTTTTAGTTTCTATTTCATTGATTTCTGCTGTGATCTTTATGATTTCTCTTCTCCTGCTGGGTTTAGGCTTTATTTGCTGTTCTTTCTCCAGCTCCTTTAGGTGTAGGGTTAGGTTGTGTACTTGAGACCTTTCTTGTTTCTTGAGAAAGCCTTGTATTGCTATATACTTTTCTCTCAGGACTGCCTTTGCTGCATCCCAAAGATTTTGAATAGTTGTGTTTTCATTTTCATTGGTTTCCACGAATTTTTTAAATTCTTCTTTAATTTCCTGGTTTGACCCATTCATTCTTTAGTAGGATGCTCTTTAGCCTCCATGTATTTGAGTTCTTTCCAACTTTCCTCTTGTGATTGAGTTCTAGTTTCAAAGCATTGTGGTCTGAAAATAGGCAGGGAATGATCCCAATCTCTTGGTACCGGTTGAGACCTGATTTATGACCTAGGATGTGATTGATTCTGGAGAATGTTCCATGGGCACTAGAGAAGAATGTGTATTCCATTGCTTTGGGATGGAATGTTCTGAATATGTCTGTGAAGTCCATTTGGTCCAGTGTGTCATTTAAAGTCTTTATTTCCCTGTTGATCTTTTGCTTAGATGATCTGTCCATTTCAGTGAGGGAGGTGTTAAAGTCCCCCACTATTACTGTATTGTTGTCGATGTGTTTCTTTGCTTTTGTTATTAATTGCCTTATATAATTGGCTGCTCCCATGTTAGGGGCATAGATATTTACAATTGTTAAATCTTCTTGTTGGATAGACCCTTTAAGTAGGATATAGTGTCCTTCCTCATCTCTTATTACAGTCTTTGGTTTAAAATCTACTTTGTCTGATATAAGGATTGCCACCCCAGCTTTCTTTTGGTGTCCATTAGCATGGTAAATGGTTTTCCATCCCCTCACTTTCAATCTGGGGGTGTCTTTGGGTCTAAAATGAGTCTCTTGCAGACAGTATATCGATGGGTCTTGTTTCTTAATCCAATCTTATAGCCTGTGTCTTTTGATTGGGGCATTTAGCCCATTTACATTCAGGGTAACTATTGAAAGATAGGAATTTAGTGCCATTGTATTGCCTGTAAGGTGACTGTTACTGTATATTGTCTGTGTTCCTTTCTGGTCTATGTTGCTTTTAGGCTCTCTCTTTGCTTAGAGGACCCCTTTCAATATTTCTTGTAGGGCTGGTTTTGTGTTTGCAAATTCCTTTAGTTTTTGTTTGTCTTGGAAGCTTTTTACCTCTCCTTCTATTTTCAATGACAGCCTAGATGGATGTAGTATTCTTGGCTGCATATTTTTCTCATTTAGTGCTCTGAATATATCCTGCCAGTCCTTTCTGGCCTGCCAGGTCTCTGTGGATAGGTCTGTTGCCAATCTAATGTTTCTACCCTTGTAGGTTACATATCTCTTTTCCCGAGCTGCTTTCAGTATTTTCTCTTTGTCTCTGAGACTCGTAAGTTTTACTATTAGAGGTTGGGGTGTTGACCTATTTTTATTGATTTTGAGAGGGGTTCTCTGTGCTTCCTGGATTTTGATGCCTGTCTCCTTCCCCAAATTAGGGAAGTTCTCTGCTATAATTTGCTCCAGTATACTTTCTGCCCCTCTCTCTTTTTCTTCTTCCTCTGGGATCCCAATTATTCTAATATTGTTTTGTCTTATGGTGTTGCTTATCTCTCGAATTCTGCCCTCGTGATCCAGTAGTTGTTTTTCTCTCTTTTTCTCAGCTTCTTTATTTTCCATCATTTGGTCTTCTATATCACTGATTCTCTCTTCTGCCTCATTTATCCTAGCGGTTAGTACGCCCATATTTGATTGCACCTCATTAATAGCCTTTTTGATTTCTACTTGGTTAGATTTTAGTTCTTTTACTTCTCCAGAAAGGGTTTCTCTAATAACTTCCATGCTTTTTTCAAACCCAGCTAGTATCTTTAAAGTGATGATTCTGAACTCTAGATCCGACATCGTACTAATGTCCGTATTGAGTAGGTCCCTGGCAGTTGGTACTACCTCTTGTTCTTTTTGTTGAGGTGATTATTTCCATCTTGTCATTTTGTGCAGAGGAGAATAGATTAATGAGAGAACAAAACGCTTACAGGGTAACAACGTCCCCAGAAAATATACTCTAAACAAATCAGAAAAGATCTGAAGCAGTGGGAAAAGAAAGGGAAAGAGAGAAAAAAGAAAAAGAAAAAAAAAAAGAGAAAGAAAAAGATAAAGATAAAAACAAACAAAAACAGAACAATACAAAACAAAAAAAACAGAATATGAGCAAATATGATCAGGCTGGTATATAGATCAGTGCCACACACTACATTTTGGGTGTATTTTGGTCTGTTAGAAGAAAGTGATCCCAAAATTTTAAAGAAAGAAAAACTTATATATGTACAAAAATAAGGGTTGATATGATGAAGGGATGGAATATGACTGTAAAGATGGAAATTATAAAAAATTTCATAAAAGGAATTGCTAAGAAGTTGTTTGAAAAAAGAAAGAAGAGGATTTAAAAAAAAAGCAAAAAAAAAGGGAGAGAATGTGATCAGGCAGGGGAGTAGAAAAAAACCATACACTAAAGATTTAGGGTATATTTTGATCTGTTAGAAGAAACTATCTCAAAATTTTAAAGAGAGAACAACTTATATAGATATGCCAAAAATACGGGTAACTACTATGAAAGGACAGAATATGACTCTGAAAATGAAAAATAAAAATGTTTTTTAAAAAAGGGATTGAAAAGATGTTGGTTGAAAAAGGGAAAAAGAAAAATTCAAAAAAAAAAAGACAGTTAAAAAAAAAATAACCTTGAAAGACTACAGAATCATGGTAAAAAAGCCATGGATTCTATGTGCAGTATTCCCCTAGCACTGGAGTTCTGCCGTTCTCATTGATGGGTAAACTTGGTCTTGGCTGGCTGTTCTCACTCATCTTCTGGGGGAGGGGCCTGTTGCCGTGGTTCCCAAATGTCTGCCGGAGGCGGAATTGCCCCTCCCTTGGCCAGTCCGGGCTAAGTAATCTGCTCGGGTTTGCTCTCCGGAGCTTTTGTTCCCTGCAAGCTTTCCATACAGCTTTGGAAGCGGAGATTGAAAATGGTGGCCTCCCAATCTCCACCTCTGAGGAGCCGAGAACTCGTGCCCGCTCCTCAGTGAGCCCCCAGAGAAAAGCCATTAGTCACTCCCGTCTCCCCGGTCTCCGGCCGCACTCCGTGCTCACCCGGCCTGTGACTGCGCATTTCTATCTCTGGCACCCGACCCCATGTGGAGTCTCCAAACCCAGCAGATCCCTGCATTGTGCTCCTGTGCCTCTCTTCCCGGGGGAAGAAGGTGAGTCTCTCCGGATCTGACGCTTGCTGGGTCCCTGCTGGAGGAGCAGTGGCCCGACTATGCTGCGGATCACGGTTTATGGCAACCCTGAGCTGAGAGCCCGCTCCTCGGCTCCGTCTCTGCAGCCGGCTTCCCCGCTCTGATACCTGGGAGCTCTGCTACACTCAGGCACCCCTGGTCTTTCTGTGACCCCGAGGGTCCTGAGACCACACTGTCCCAGAGGGTTCCACCCCCTGCTTAGCCACCAGAGTGACGTCCCTCAGCGGAGCCGACTTCTAAAAGTTCCGATTTTGTGCTCCGCGGCTTTATCACTTGCCAGAAGCAGCCAATGGAGCTCCCCTCCCCCAGCCTCTATCCTCCCGAATGTCGCCTCATATTCACTTCTCCGCACGTCCTACCTTCCAGAAAGTGGTCGCTTTTCTGTTCAGAGAGTTGTTGCTATTCTTTTCTTCTATCTGCTGTTGAGTTTGTAGGTGTTCAGAATGGTTTGATCCCTGTCCAGCTGAATTCCTGAGACCAGACGAAATCCAGGTCTCCTACTCCTCCGCCATCTTGCTCCGCCCCCCCCTTTACTTTTCTCTTGTTATTAGAGAATCAAAAATCACAATCTATAAGGAGGAAACTCAGGTTAAACTGCTTTAAAAATGCACACTATAATTAAAAACTCTGAATTCCAATTGTAAGACTCACTGGATGCATTAAACAAGTTACTTGCACTATATAGCCCTTAGCTTCCTCCTATGAAATTAGGGATCCATTCCTTATAGGGTTCCTGTGGAATTAAATAAACTACTTCAGGCAATATGACTGAAAACTAACAGGCCCTAAGTACATGTTTGCTATTTTCTTAATATGTGTTAAATGTGTTAAATCATCAACTATATCATTGTGTTCTTAGAACCACTCCCTAGGTAATAATGAAATAACCTAGTTCACATGTATCTTTAACCTACAAATCCTTGAAGGATGTTGGGATTGTTGCAAGTTTCAGATGCTGTATTTTATTGATGATGTAGAGTTATTGAATCTCTGAGATATAATCAGAGAACTTAGGAGATTCTTGAGACAATGTTCTGACTATGCTGACAATTCCTCTATGGGATAACTAATACATTCACTTGTACATTCCACGCATTCATTCAAGATGCATTTATTAAGGATACTTTGTTTTACATGCTGTGTAAGGCATAAAGAAGTTTTATAGATGAATAGAAAAATTTTTATACTTTAAAAGAACTTATAGTTTATTCAAAAAAGAAACACATGTTGTGTATAATGTAAATCTAATAAAATAAAGATATATCCATCATATAATGGGAGCCTGGTTGTAGCTCTGTAGGTATTTATCCTGGAGGGATCTGACTTTGAAATTTTATTGTTTGGGAGGAAAAACTTTTCTTCTACCCTCTTAAGATTTTTGTTTAGGGGCCTGCAAATTAAACTGACAAATGGAGAATAAAACAGGTTTAATTACGTATGTAAGTAAAAGTTCACAAAGAAATGTGACTCAAGGAGTCAGAATTTGAGGCTTATAAAATCTTAATTAATACAGAACAGGAAAGGGTTTAGGGGTACTTCTGGGAAAACAAATGTCTTCTTAGGAAGGGGGAGAAAGGGCACTTACGGAAAAATAAATGAGTTTTTGCAAAGATAAATGGCTCTTAAGATAATAGATGGGACAGATGATAGCTTTGTGATAACGTCTGTTTGGGTGTGGTGCTGACTTCTTTTCTCTGAGATTAGAGTTGCTCCCTAGGAGTATATATGACAACTGAGTTCTTCAGGGAGATGCTGCTTTTAGGCAGATATGGGATTTCAGGAACTCAGATGTTTTCCATTCAAAACTATTTTTTTTATGCCATAGTAGTTTATTTTGGACCACTTTTTCACTATCTTTAAGACTAGAGATTGAAAATTGAATTCAGAAGTGGAGAGGAAGATTATAAACGATAATGCATGATGCTAGGGTCCGTTTAGTTTTACTGACCAGGGGATGAAGAAAGAGTACTAGGTACTGTTAAAGAAAACCAGAGCTGGACATTAGTTAGAGTAGTAAACAGATTTTATTCAGAAACTATTCAAATAGGGGAAATGACATCTCAGCATAGAACTGGGCTCAATTCCAAATACAACAAGGACAAATACGGATTTAACCAAGATGCAGAGTGGGGTCAATAGATACAAAATTACAGAGATATATGAGGTGGGAGGATTCTGTTTAAACTGACTTGACAGGAGTTTCTGAAGGCAGGCGAGGGGATCAGATACCAAGGGTAGGGAAGCAGAATTTCATCTGGCATCAAGGGAGATTAGATAAAGAGCATGGAAGAGTCTGGCTGAACTGACTTAGCAGGATTCTTGCTAAAATTGAATGATGCAAAGACATCATGACCTCATTTGGAAGGGGCCTCAGAGGAGCCTGACGAAAGTTCAGTCAAAAAGAGTCTATGTCAGTATGAATGTAGGGAGTGGGAAGAAATGGTGGCAGTGACAGGTGTAAATGGCAAATAGGATGACATCCCAGAATTCTTGTATAGAGAACTTACTGCCTCTGATTTTCCTTCCCTTTCTGGCCTTCTCCTTCCCTTTCCTTCCCTTTTAAAAATTCCTATGTTAAGCTCCACCATTGGTCTAGTTTTGCTATATTGCTATGCTTTCAGGCAGCAAATAATTTTAAATGCAAAGAATTATTTGGGAGAAAGTTACCAAATGGGCAGGACTAACTACTCTGATGAGGTCAGAGCCTTAGTGGAGAACAATATCGATCATTAAGGGAGAGCTTTGCTGTAGTTGCTCTTGAATGGGCTGAATTGCTCAGTGAGAAGATTTCTATTGAAAAGAAGTTGTCAGAATTGCTTGAATTCCTCTTTCTTAATTAGGCCTTTGAATTTAAGCTATAATTTTAGACAAAAAAAGGGGGTAATGAAATTCTATAGCTAGGGAGGGATGGTGAATGGAATAAAAGGATAATTTTAAAACCTCATGAAAACAGAAAATAACAGCAATTTGGGGAGCTCATTGACATCATTTTACTGTGTCTAATTGGTAGGCAATTAGCATGCAATTGTCCCATCTTAGTTGGTTTTCAGAAAGTTTTTTTTTTTTTCCACACACAGGAAAATTATTGGCACTTTTTTCCCAGACTCTTTTGGCCTTTTCTTATAGGTCTTACTTTTTTCCCTTTAATTATATATCACTTAGAAAGTGTATACATTTTCCATAACAATGTTGGCAAACAGAGTCCATATGTTTAAAGCTACAACTTCTTGCCATTTTGTTAGAAAACACAACTTGATTTTTACTTGTTGATGCATTAATAGTTGCTAAAGTTGTGTGATTTTAAAAGTGATGAAAATTTTTTTCTGTACCAAAATACTTTTCCAACTGATGCCTGAAATTCCCTAAATAAAGATTAATTTATTGGTATTTAGTTAAAACTTTCCAGAAATGCAAGTGTCTCTTCATGGATATTAAATAAAATCTGAACTTAGGATGGACTTTCTGTTTGTTTTATTAAAGGGAAAATTATTTAAAGACTCTTGTTAAAAAAATAGCAAGACAGACTTTACTCAAAAAAGGACTATCATCATAAGTATACAAAGGGGCTATGACAATGGGGTTTTGTAGTAGGGGAGAGAGATCGGGCTGAACTTTGAATACAGAAAGGAAAAGTGGGAATTTATACCAAGGAGCAAGGTGGGGGTCAGTGAATGGAAAATTACTAAGAGGAAACATCAGGGATAAGGGGAGATTCTAGCTAAACCAAGGGAAGCCAAGGTGATCAGATATCAGCTGGGCATTAATAGAGGATGTGGCACTCAATCAGAGATTGAGGATGACTAACCCAACTTAGCAGAATTCCTGCTAAAATTGGACAATGCAGAGACAAACATGGAAGTCCAAAAGTTGAGGTCTACTTGAAAAAGAGCTCAGAAGAGCTTCAGTAGAATTTGGTCAATGAGAGAATTTTTGTCCGTGTTCACAAAAGTATATTTTCAAGAATTTCCTCTCTTACTATAATGCAACTTTTCTGGATACAACAAAATATGCTCCCAAACCAACGGTGAAACACAGGGTTATATCTAGTTACTGCATCCAGCAAAAAGGCCTGAATCCAGATGTGCTATATGTGATCCTGATACCACTGGATCAATGATCACAGCAATCACTACAAAATCCTCACTGTGTAATGATAGAGGGGAAAGAAGATAACCTAAGTGAATCTTCTCTATTGCCATTTTCATGTTATGTGGTACAGATAGTCAGCTCTCCTTTCTCTGATCTGGAGTGTTGTTACCATTGGCAAGCTTGGATTTTCTCTGTCAGCACAACCTTAAAAATACTGTCAGCTACATTATGTATTAATTCTAGTGTACTCCAGTAATTAATAACCAGAAATATTATTGACTAATGGTCCTGTAACATATATCCTATTTTTGCTATTTTGAGTCTCTTGGTGGTATCAGGCAGTTTACACCTCAACTAAATGTTCCTGTGCTTGTACTTTGTGTCTAAGCAAAGTGAAATATTTGGCTGGAACAGTAGGCATGGAAAATTGCCTCTCTGCCACTTGGCTGTCCTCAGTGAAAGGTACTTTATGATATAATCACTACCTTTTCAGATCATTTGCTACTCAGCAGGAGATATTTGGGGGGATCCTGAGATATCAGTCTTCTCTCTCTGTCTCCTCAAGTGTCCATCTCTTGTTAAAACTCTTTGCTGCTCCTTTTTGCTATCAAACATGTTAGCTTATAAACATCTTTCTCTTTTATGTGGAATCTTTTGTTTTTTTAATTATTTTTTTTATGTTATGTTAGTCACCATACAGTACTTCATTAGTTTTTGATGTTGTTCCATGATTCATTGTTTGCTTACAACACCCAGTGCTCATTGCAAAATGTGGAATCTTTTAAAAGGATGTTGGAAGCAGCCTACACATAATCCAAGTTTCTGACTTGTTTTTTTATTAAACTTCCAAAACTCACACAAGCATAAGAATGCCTTTGAGGACTCAGGGGCTGATAGTTCAAACATGATTCAATGACAAGCATTATTATTACCATTATAATTTCCTAATCAGGTTCACTACTTACCATCCCACCAATCCTGTGTATTAGAATTTGTCACTTGAAACATTCACCACTAGTAGTATTGTCAGTATTACTCAAAGTTCATGTTGCAAAAGACAGAGATCCATTTCAAACAAGCGTAAGAAAAAAATAATGAAAATATATTAGCTCAATTACTGTAGGAGCCCAGAGATGGAGTTGGCCTCTGAAACATCAGAAATGCAAAATACTTGATTTTTCACTCTCTGTCCTTTCTTCTCTCTCCAAGATTTTTTAAGAATTTTGCCCTACCAGGCACCTGGGTGGCTCAGTTGGCTAAGCAGCTGAATCTTGATTTTGGCTCAGGTCATGATCTCAGGGTTGTGAGATTGAGCCCCACATTGGGCTCTGCACTCAGCACGTGAGATTCTTTCTCTCCCTCTCCCTCCACCACTTACTCTTGCTCTCTCTCTCTCTCTAAGATAAATACATGCAATCTTTTTTTTTTTTTAAGAGTTTTACCCTCATTTCCTTATGCTTCTAGAAAGGGAGGCTTGACTACAAAGGCTTGAATTATCTGAAATTTATAAACCAAAAACAAAAAGAAAGACTCTTAGGGAGAGTCCACAGATAATGAACCCATCCTTTGACCAGTCACTATCAGAGAAGGAGCAGGGGAATGGGGTATAATGATTAGCCAGTATTGGGTCACATGCCTATTTCTATAGCCAGAGTACTCTAAATATAGCCTTCAAGGACTACATAGAAATTGGTATGTTAAAGTCCTCAAAGAGATAAGCGTTTTATTTTGAAAAGAGGCAAGGTATGATCAGCACAAAGATGCAATAAAATAAAACAGATGTCCATACCACATAGCTTTTCTTCATTTCCCTTGAGATACACACATTTAGATTCAGATTCTTGAAGCAAAGCAGTCCCTTTCAGAAACAGTAGCTTTCCCTTTTGTTAACTATAAAATAAACATATCTCCAGGGGTGCAGGTGTTATATTCTGATAGTTTTGCCAAGAAAAAAATAAAAAGGAGCAGTTGCTTGGAACTATTTATACTCTAAAATATTTTTCCTGCCATCCTGAGATTCCATCATCTGTAACTCCATTGTATAAGCCATTAAAAGCCCTTACAAAAAGCCCCACAGAATTGGGATTTTATAACTGGAAGGGAACTGCAGGACCATTAAGTCTACTTCCCAAGCCATTCAAAGAATACTATATTTTTAATGGTCAGGCACTCTTGACCTCCAGCAATGGTGAGTCCACTGTACCTTAAGACAGACTGGTCTGGTGCTGGACATCTCTTGATTATTAGAGAGCAATTTGAATATATTATGAAAAGAGAAATACATTTTAAATGCTACAAAGTATTTTTTCCATAATATTGGGATGAAGACTACTATCCTGTAATCTCCTCCCATTAATATTAGACCAAATAAATCTTAAGACAGCCCTTCACATATACCTAAATTCCCAGACCCTGTAGGTTAATTTACTGAAGTGTGATCTGCTTACGTCTCAAGAGTTTTTAAGCTCCATCTTAACTAGGGTGCTCCCTTTCCTGGCAATGGTTTAGAATACTCATAAGCCCATTCACCCCTAAAACAGAATGTGCAGTCTCTGTCACTCAGAGAGATGGAAGAGAAGGAAAAGCCCCAGTACCTGTGCTCAGGTAGGACTGGAAAGCAATAGAGACTTACCTTCCTTCCAGCTATCACTCTGTGTTTTAAAGGAAAATATTATAACTGGGTTTAATTGTGAATACTGTTAGCTTTAAACAGTGTCTTGAGTGTACTTTAATGAAAAAGAGCATGACTTTTGAAAACAAACAAATCAAAGTGTATATCGTACCTTTCACACTTATTAGCTACTTAACTTTGTACAAGTTATCTCAACTGTCAGAGCTTGTTTTCTCCTGAACTAGGGACAGTAATAATGGTCTTCCTAGCATTTTTGTAAGAATTAAATGAGATTGTGTATAGTACATAATATAGTACTTGAATATAGTAAAAATTCAATAAAAGTCTAACATCATTATAATTACCACCATCATCACCACCATAATCATACCCTTTTATCATCATCATGATAATTAGTTTATTACTCAGAGGCTCAATTTGGAAAGCAAGCACGCTTTTTTTTTTTTTTTTAAGACTTGTTTCTCTCACTGCAGGCTCATGTAAGGACAAAGGCATTTTGACTTGTGAACTATTCTTACTTGGGCAAGTGACTATTATTATCACTTCAAATACAATTACTGGAAGTACACAAAAGACTTGCCATATGCCAAAGTGCCTTTATTTAATGAACAGTAAACAACATATTATCTTCAGAGAGTATGAAACATTTAACTCATTCTATCTGGTCTTTTTATGTAAGTAAACTTCCCTATGACCTTAATGTAAACTATCACTTCATAACTACACTCTAAACTATAGACATAAGGCACATAACAGCTGAAATCCAGTGTACTTAAATTTCGTTTCTGGTTGTCTCGTAGCTGGCTATAGATTTATCTACTTAAGTTACTGCCTGATATTTCATGTGATCCATCACTGCATCCAAATTTGGTGTCTTGTTGCAAAAATTCTTATTTTCAAGATTATAGCACCATCTCTCAGTTCTTGGCTTTTCTTCCTGGTTCTGCAAACATGGACTTAGTAATGAGGTCTCCCTTGCAAGTCTGGTTCCAGTGTATGCTATCCAGGAGTATACAGCCATTCAAGTTAATACTTGCTAAAAAATAGCACCTTATACTATAAAATGTAAAAAAAATATATATACATCCCAGCAATACAGAAACTACATTGAAATATGGGATAGAATTTGAGCTGAGATTTTTCTTTCTCGGATATTTTAGAAATTGCCAAACTGTTGAACTGTAGCATGGGGTAAAAGACTGGGAGGTCTGACATGAGTATATACTAGATAGAAGAAAGAAGTTCCCAAAGTCAACAGATCTCAAAAACAGCCCACTCATTATTTCCATTGTAGAATACAAAATGATTTCTGTCTTGTTATTTCAGGAATCATACTAAACATATCTGCATGTAATTATTTCATATTAATTATTTTAGTCACATAATTTAAGTTGTTTCTATCCTAATAATACTCTTAATTACTGGCATAAGTTAAATTTTTCATTTTTAACAAATGAGGTGGGAATACAAATAGCAAGTCATATTAAAAATCAAGTGTACCATAATGACCTAATTTGAGTTGAAATGTGTTTAGATTTCCAATTAATCCAAATATCTGTGGCAATTTGTAAATAAATGAGAAACAATATATGAAAAATTTAAGTTAATAATTCTTGGAGACTAGAATACTTAATTATTCTTTTACTTTCAATCATTTCCTTCTCAGTCTTTTTCTTGCAAGAAATTAACAGAAAAGTCAAACTAAAAATCAAAGCACTGGGGAGAAGAAAAGGAATCCTGAGTTTGGCAAGATTACTGTATGAATCCTTTAGAGTACCATAAATAGGTATATTTAAAATTAAACTTTTTCATTTCTGGGAGCATATTCTTAGTCTTTTATAATTAGAAAGGAAATTTTGTAGAAAGAAGTACTTTACAACCCAGATCAGGAAGTAGGTTTCTTTCTCTCACATGGTGCGTGCCTGTGTGTGTTCGAGAGGGAGAGAGAGAGAGAGAGAGAGAAGAGAGAGAGAATGTGCAAGTGAGCACATTCAATATGTTTTTGTTTACTTATTGTTTGGAGTTTTATATCTACTTTCCAGCCTTAATTTCCTTTGGCTTTACTTCCACTAGAGATGGTTGCGATGTCTGAAGAAAGTGAGATGTGAGTTATCACTAATAGGTGATAAGACAAATTTTATAAGGAATTCAGCTACAATTCAGTTCAGCTACATCCCTGAGAAGAGCTCACATTTGGATGTTTGTTAAAGAGAGCAATACAGATAAGAAGAGAATGAACACAATGATCTAGAAACTGTAATGTTACGTCTTCATCTGAATTGTGATAGACTTTTATTTTTTATAATAGTATTTGCTAAGGTGTAATATAGAGTCTGAAATTAAAAAAACCTTTAAACTTGGTAACAATTTTCAGAAATTACAAAGATGTTTGACATAAACTATATCCTTGCAAAGGTGCCTCTCTCCCAATAGAACATGGCTTTGTTACTTACAAGACACATTGCTTACATCCCTCTCTAGACCTCAGGTTTCATGTCTGGGAAATGTGATATTAAAGCCTACCATTCAGGACTGTAAGAGTTAAATACAATGATGATTGCAGAGGCTTAGCTCCATATCATTTATATAGTTAAGTTCAAAGATTATTGAAGAGTAGGTAGCTAGTCATCTAAAATATTACAATTATCAACTAAATAAAGACAAATGACTTTCATTCATGTTTCTCCAACATTTTTATTTTAAAGTTTTTCCATCATACAGAGAAGTTGAAAGAGTAGTACAATGAACATTCACATACTCTATACCGATTCATTAATATTTGCTCATACTGGCCTCATTTCTTGATAGATGGTGAATGGATAGATAGAGACAGACAGACTGACTTTTTTGGCTGAAATATTTAAAAGTAAGTTGCAGAGTCTAGCTAATGTCAGTAAATGGCAAAAAAGGTAGCTCCTGGCTTTCGTCCCCCATCATAAAACAGCAATTAGCAATATGCATATAAAGATTCCTTACTGAAGATCTCAGAACCTAGGAGTGAGGCTAAAGCATCATAGAAACCAAAAAACTCCCCCAAAACCCAGAAGGGTAAAAGAAGCAGTTTCACTTTGACTGCATTGCTCCTCCCCTAAAACTAGCACAGTACCATATTGGGTGCATCCCCTGAACCTATTGTTTCTCCAGTGGGAAAATGAAATCCCAAGGTGGACATCCAGATTCACCAGCATTCCAGGATGTTTCATGGGAGGCCTACTTAGGTATTGACTCACAGGAATCACTGGGAAAATCAGCTAGAGATAGAAGGGAGGATGGCTCACAGTGCATTCCTGCTAGTGGCAGCACCCTAGCAGAGATCCCAGCCAGTGGCTGTGTCCATCTGCAGAACCCAGCCAGCATCCCCATTTGGCCAGGGAGCTCAGTTGGCAGTTCTGCCCAGTTTCGGTCCCTAGCCAGTGAGCTATCCTGCCTATGGAGCCCATTCTACAACCTGCCCAGGTAGGAAAGCAAGTTAGCAGCCCCATCTGACCAAGAAGCCTTGCCCGAGAACGTGTGGAACCCACTCTAAAATCCTGTTCTGGCAGGGAGCCAAGCCAGTATTCCTGTCTAACTACTGAGCATAACTTCTGGCCCCTGTGACCAGACAGCCTAAGCAGTACTTGAGGAGCCTGGGAAGTCTCAGAGTACAACCAATAATACCGCCCAACTGTGGAGCCCAGCCTATAACACTGCTAGGTTGCTGGGCACATCTCACCCAGGCAGAGATCCCAACCAAGAACCCCATCTAATTGGAGAGCCCATCTTACAGCCCCATCAGACTAGAGAGTTTGGCTAGTGACCTCTCCCAAGAGTGGAACACAACCAGTGGCTCACTCAACCACAAAGATCAGCCAGCCTATGCTCCCACCCAAAAGTATAGGCCAATATCTATGATCAATATAGATGCAAAAATCCTAAACAAAATACTAGCAAACCAAGTTCAGCAACACATTAAAAGGATCATTCATGATAATCAAGTAAGATTTATCCCTGGGATGTAAGGATGGTTCAATATATGCAAATCAATAAATATACCATATTAACAGAATGAAAGATAAAATCAAATGATTATTCAACGGATGCAGAAAAAGCATTTGATAAAGCATAATATTATTTCATGATAAAAACACTCAACAAATTGGGTATAGAAGGAACATACCACAACATATTAATTGCCATATAGGATAAGGCCACAACTAACATCATACTCAATAGTGAAAGGTTGAAAGTTTTTCCTTTAAGATCAGGAACAAGATAAGGTGCCCACTCTCACCACTCCTTTCAACATAGTACTGGAAGTCCTAGCTAGAACAATTAGGCAAGAAGAAGAAATGAAAGGCATCTGAATGGGAAAGGAAAAAGTAAAATTTCTCTGTTTGTAGATAACATGATCTTTAATATAGAACATCCCAAAGATTCCACCAAAAATGGTTAGAACTAATAAATTCAGTAAAATTGCACGATACAAAAGCTACATGCAGAAGTCAGTTGTGTTTTTATACACCAACAATGAACCCTTTGAAAAAGATATAAAGAAAACAATTCCATCTACCAAGTATTAAATATAATAAAATACTTAGGAATAAATTTAACCAAGGAAGTGAAAGATCTGTCTACTTAAAACTGTAAGACACCAGTGAAAGAAATTGAAAAAGGCACAAATAAATGGAAAGATATTCCATGTGCATGGATCAGAAAAGTTAATATTGTTAAAATGCCCATACTACCCAAAGTGATCTACAGACTCAGTGATTAAAGGCTTAAGTATAAGACCTGAAACTATAAATTACTGGGAGAAAATATAGAGAAAGAGCTCTACTGGCACTGAAAAAGGTCAAAGACATTGGTCTTGGCAGGGATTTTTTGCGTATGACACCAAAAGCCAACAACAAAACAAAAATAAACATGGGGGAATATCAGACTGAAAAGCTTCTGCAAAGCAAAAGAAACAATCAACAAAATGAAAAGGCAAACTACAGAATGGGAGAAAATATTTGCAAATCATATATCTAATAAACAATAACCAAATATATAGTGAACTCATAAAATTTAATAGCAAAAAAACCCACATAACCAATTTGAAAATGGGAAAAGGACCTGAACAGACTTTTTTTTTTACAAAGGCAACATACAAACAACCATCAAGTACATGAAAAGGTGCTCAACATCACCAGTCATCAGGAAAATGCAAATCAAAACCACATACAAATCACACCTCTTAGCATGGCTATTTTCAAAAAGAGAAGAGATAACAAGTGCTGGTAAAGATGTGGAAAGCCTTTCTGCACTGTTGGTAGGAATGTAAATTGGTACAGCCATTATGGAAAATATTTGGAATTTTCTTTAAAAATTAAAAATAGGACTACCATATGATCTCAAAATCTCACTGCTAGGTATATATCTGAAGGAAATGAAATCCCTATCTTAAAGAGGTATCTGCATCCTCAAGTTCATTGCACTATTCCCTATAGCCAAAATATAGAAACAACCTAATTGCTCATTGATAGATGAATGGATAAAGAAAATGTAAATGCACACACATATATACACACACACACAACAGTGTATTATTCAGCTTTAAAGAAGAAGCAACTACTGCTATTTGTTACCACATGAATGAATAGCAACAAAACATACTGCATACTTTCACTTATATGTGGAATTTTTAAGAAGCTGAACTCATAGAAACAGAGAGTAGATTGGTAGGATCTAGGGTAGGGGAAATGGTGAGGTACTGATCTAAAGGTACAAAATTTCAGTTATAAGATGAATCAGTTCTAGGGATCTAATGCACAGCATGGTGAAGATAGTTAATCACACTCTATTGTATACTGGAAATTTGCTAAGAGAGTAAATCTGAATTGTTTCACCACAAAAAAAGTAATTATATGAAGTGATAGATGTGTTAACTAACCTTAATGTGGTAGTCATTTCACAATATACAAATATATTAAATCATCATGTGGTACATCTTAAAGTTATACAATGTTATTTATCGAATGTATCTAGTGAAGCTGGAAAAAAAATAAAGTAAGTTGCAGACATCATATTTCAAACCTAAATACTTCAGCATGCATTTCTTAAGAAATATTATTTGAGTTTTTAAGGCAGGAATATGGTTATTTTTTTTAAAGACTTTATTTATTTGATAGAGAGAGGTACAGTGAGAGAGGGAACACAAGCAGGGGGAGTGGGAGAGAGAGAAGCAGGCTTCCCACTGAGCAGGGAGCCTGATGTGGGGCTCGATCCCACGACTTTGGGATCATGACCTCAGCCGAAGGCAGAGCTTAACAACTGCGCCACACAGGCGCCCCGGAATATGGTTATTTTTATGAAGTCAGCAGATTTTGTGATTAAATTTGAGACAAAGCTCAGCAAAAAGTAAAATTTTATCAGTCACTTTCTATATGAGCAGAACACTGTGCTTTTTGAAAATTATATGCATCCACTATCTCATAGGTCCAACCCTAACTCCATGATATGGAAAATACAGTCACTACTGTATTGTGTTTTTAGTAGTAGTAGTAATAGTAGAGAGAAATGAGTACAAAGGATTAAGTGATTTGTTGGAAATCAAGCAGTGTGTTTTAAAAAGCTCCATAACTCCACTTTCCCAATTCCTTAAGTGAATAAAAGGATAGAGCTTAATGTCAGGCAGCATGCTAAGTTTTTAGAATCATAATTAATCTTTATCAATATAATATCTCTATAAGGTAGGTATCATTTTCCTCAGTTTACAGATGATCCAGAAACTCAGAGGAAACAAACTTTTCACCCAAAGTCACAGAGAAAGTGGTAGAACTGTAAGTTAAAAGCTTATTCTTTCTGACTTTTAAAACAATGGTACTTATATTACCAAATTGAGTCTATTCAGATGCCTTTCACTGCTCAGTGTTGTACCACCTTATTACAGAGTGCCATCAATTGCGTTTGAAACCATAATTTAGTAGATGCCTTTTTCTATGTCTTCAGTAAAAATAATAGCATTAAGTGGAAAATAGTAAACAAAATGTACCTGAAAGATAAATTCAAGGTATGAAAGAACTAGTGCCTAGATGCATATTAACTGACATGGACTGGGCTAATACCTATATAATTAATCCTCAAAAGAGCCCAATTATATAGAAATATTTCCTCCATCATATACGAGATAAAAATGATAAATCAAAGAGAAAGTACATTAAATGTTGGGATTTTGGATTTTGTACATGCTGTTTTCATTTGTCAAAATATTATAGTTCAATGGCAAAGTTCAGTCTTGCATATATCAAGAATGTTATTTTTTAATTTTTTTTATTTTTTAAAGATTTTATTTATTTATTTGAGAGAGAGAGAATGAGACACAGAGAGCATGAGAGGGAGGAAGGCCAGAGGGAGAAGCAGACTCCATGCTGAGCAGGGAGCCCGATGCGGGACTCAATCCAGGGACTCCAGGATCATGACCTGAGTCGAAGGCAGTCGCTTAACCAACTGAGCCACCCAGGCGTCCAAGAATGTTATTTTTAAGTAAGTCCTGGAAAAGGCAAATTCAGAAGAGAGTGTCCATGTTTGAGAAACTTGCTTCCACTTTTCTATGCTTCCATCTCCCTTCCTGATGCCATGTGCCCTCTTATTGCCTGTGAGTCATTTAACTCCTAGTAATGGCTTAGTAGTATGACTATGATCACGTTAGATCACTTTACTTTCCAAAGAAACAATTGTATTTGAATGAAATCTTCAATTTGGCAAAATGTCCATCATAGTGGAGACACTGTCCTATAGAGCTGGGGACATTTAGTTGACAAAATGGTGGGGTATAGTCGACAAAAATATTTTTGATTACTTCTCAAATCATACAAGGGTGATGAAAATTATATAATACAAAACTAAACCAGATCAATATGGGATTTTGCAGTGAATATAGTCCCAGTCCACAGTTTTGCTTTTTTATCTCTCTTAAGAACCTTACAGCCAAGATCAGACTAAGCAAAATCTACTAGTATGTCATCTAAGCTCCCATTCTGTGCCTGTTTCCTTCCATCTGCCCATCCTTTCATTTCCCCCCTCCGAGTTCTAATGAGCCCTGAGGCTTTTTTTCCATGCCCTCTATAAAATGTGAGCTCAGATATAATCTTATTTATTTATTTATTAAAGTTTATTTAAGCAATCTCTGCACCCAATGTGGGGCTTGAACTCACGACCCCAAGGTCAAAAGTCACACACTCTTCCAACTGAGCCAGCCAGGCACCCCAAGATCTAATTTAACAGTCACTTACCCCTTCCTGTAAATGTAACCACAGCAATATTAGTAGTATTACATTATCTTTATATATAATATTTTACCTAAGATGAATCATTAATTTCCTATTCTTATACTTTTAAAACATTAACTCAACTTCTGGTACAAAAAGAATTGTCCCCATTATAGATGTTTCTGGCATCACTAAGTAAATTTATGTGTATAAGTGCTTTGTAGAGATTCTAAAATAATATCCCACAAAGTGGCCACCATTCTGCTTGCATAAAACCAACCCTGAATGCTGTCTAATCTGTAGGTAGAAAATAACTAGATTATGTGTGAACCAAAAGAATTTATATTCAGTTAAGTTGAACCAGCCCCTCTCCTCTCTAATGAGAAAATATAATAAAATAATATATATTCATATCTTAGTGACACTGGCAAGGAACAGATTGTCTCCCCTGATCTCTGAAGCATCTACCTGTCAAATCAATCCTCCTGGAATAGCTCAGGTCTAACTTGAATAGAAGGGAGTCCTTCTATTTCTCTAACTGCACATGTACTCCCTTCCTCAATAGATGTTTATGAACTTGTATTCATTTTAGAGTGATTATGATAATAAACATACAAACACAAGAAATAGACACTTGAGGCAAATACATGGCTAAAAGCAAAAGTGATAATTACATTTTAATCACAATTATTTAACTTTCCAGGAGAATATGGTTAATGATCTAGAATTATTCAAACAATTAATAAATTTTTCATCACGTTTTACCCACACACGGTCTAAGTCTCTCTTAGTTGGAGCAGGAAGAATTGTTCTGGAGTTACACAATACAGCCAAAAACCTAATCCAAGTCCATAAATGCAAAGGATAATAAGGATTTAGTATTTACATAGGTGCTTTATTAATATCACCATATGTTTTTAAGTTAACTTTGTTTAGCATTTCCATAAATTTCTTCTAAATAAAAAAGAAAAATGTCACTTCTTGCAACAACTTGACATGCAGATAACAGATGGCTGTGGGTTTTTTTTTTTTTTTAGAGTAAAAAAGTATTCAGAATGAGGCATATCATCTATTATTTTGCCTTGCCCTCTTTATCACTTTCAATCTAAACAGAAAAGTGATGTATTACAAGAAAATGGCCCCCTTCGTGACATTTCTGATATGACTATACAATTTCAACACCAGGGTGGTTTGCTTTCTGAAATAAATGAGACATACTTTAACATTTCACGAATTCCATGTTTTGGAAATGAATGCTACAGAAATTCATTAAGCTATTGCATAAATTCTAAATATCAGAAATTATATAATTTCAATGACAAAAATATTCCAGGAAGCACCCTAAATTATGCATGTGTGGGTGAAAATGGACACAGCAGGAACAATTTTTAACCAATTAATAATTCCTTGCTCTGCTAACTGTAAAGAAGAAACTGGGTACCAATTATGCATAGTTGATACCTCTCTCTGTTCAAATTAGCACTGAAGATTCCTTTCCAAAATTGTCTTCCCTAGACTGCCTCTGTGAAGATTTGTTTTCCTTTTTTAGTACAAAATAACATTTGTGATGATTTATGTTGTGCTAACTGAATACTCTTCAGAGGTAAGTATGATTTTGAATTTGCTTCACAACAGCAACCCCATTATATAAAGAGTTTAAGAAACATGTTCCAAATAAAATATTTAATAAACTGTGCAACTAGGGTTAGAATACAGATGAACTTGAGGCCAAAATTTTAGGCTTGTAACCAATTTTACAGTTTTGGGATTTTGGTTTAAAATGCACCTGCACAGAATATGTAATTATTGTATTAATGTATTACAGCTTATGATTAGAAGGAAACAAGGTTTACTCGAGAAAATAACAACATAAAAATGTTGATAAAACTCTATTTTATAAATTTCCATTTTTCCAAATAATTTCCCCTATCGTTATTAGAAACAAATAGGTAACTGTCACTATTTTAGAAGGAAACCACTTTGTCTAGTCTTAAAAATTACATAAAGTCACAGCAATAAATATTTAATTGAAGAATACTGGGAAGTTTCTGCATCTCACAGACTGTGGGGGAAAAATAAAATAGCATTAATAAAGTGTTTCATTCCTCATTTTGGGAGGAACTCTGCTCGGTAAACGCCAACTGAACATCTGTATTTCTTTTCCCAGGCTAGCTCTTGCCACTGCTCATGTCACAACAGTACTGCCCTGCTCTAAAATCACTGTGGTCTGTGCCCATGTGGAGCACCTTCTCTGGCATGATGCTTCAAGCGGTCCTCTGCATCTCATCATTACTGAAACTGAGGAAATGCCCACAACCCCGACATATCACTACCTTTCTGACAACCCTGATGATTGTTCCAGTGTGAAATTGCTAACTCTTCCTGTTGGACTCTTTTAGGGATATCTCTGAGCAAAGACATTTGGGTCCTGAGATAATTAAATCTTTTTTTTTTTTAAGATTTTATTTATTTGAGAGAGAGAGAGAGAGATTGTTTAGCATTTCCATAAATTTCTTCTAAATAAAAAAGAAAAATGTCACTTCTTGCAAGACACTATCAGAGTGACCGGATTACAAAGTTTTAATAAAAATTACTGGAATTTACTCAAAACTATGTCTCAACTCCAGTGCTTAGGCCTTGTTTTATACATCAACCAGATAAAAACATACCTACTCCAGATGAAGTGGGATTGGAGAAACCTAGCTGTAAAGAACCTCCCAAACTTGTTCCCTGTAGTAGCACCCGAAGCATACACAAGACACAAATTGTACACCACTGATCGATTGCTTTTTACAATGTTGTATATCTCTATATGCAATTAAATGTTACTCTCCTAAATTAAGCACACGATTCCTGTAACTGTCTCATGATACAAAGCCCTGGATATAAAAAGACACAATTATGTACCTGATTATTTGATTTAAATGTATACTTAGTATGGTCTGGAATGGCTTCCTGTTTAAAGTCCTAATATACACAAAACTAAAAGTAAAACATTTTTAAAACAAATAATGCCCAGATTTTTGTGAATAAGAACAATTAAAAATGTAAACATGGGTTAAAGTAAAACAAATAAAGTAAAATATTTTTACTTTTTCCCAATCAATTATACAGATACATTTATAGTAAGGGCATGTTAAAATTAGGTTCTGCTATTTCCAAAAGTAGCATGTTATAGCCAATTCTCATTTCACAGTTGAACTGAAAGCCAGAAATGAATAACCTATGGCCCATGGCCAGGCACCCACAGGAGAGATGAATAGTTCTGCATCTGGCATCCCAATGGGGCCTTCATAAATAGCACCAGACTGTCAGAATTAAACTGAGTTTAAAGAGGAACAGCATGGCAAAAACAGGAGAACACACTGAGGGCATAAGCAAAGGGGGGAGAAAAGGTAGACAAAATAACCTTTCCCTTAAATTCTCAAGAGAGAAGTACACATATTACCCACACTCTGAGCATAGGGCTCAGACTATTTCAGGAGGAAAACAAGCCCTGATGTAAAATTTTTGGACTTGGCTCTGCTACTAATCATCCATACAAAATGAGAAACATGTCAACTTGTCTAGTTTTCCATTTATTTGTTGTTAAATATATAAATATAAATACACACACACGTATGTGTGTGTGTGTGTCTGTGAGTCTGTGTGTTAAGGCTATTCTGGGGTCTCTTACAAGTACATTGTTCTGTGATGATAAATAAAAACTCCTTTTCCTGATATATATTCCACTAACATTTCTGCCCACCCAAATTGTATTTTCTTTCTCTTATTTGTAACATATCATTGTGTCTGCCTTGTTGTGCTTATGTCTCATTAAAAAGTGGTACTGTTTAATGGAATAGAAAAACTGCACTTATAAATTATTCTAATCTAGAAAAGATGGGCATTCAGCATCTCTCCTTGTATAATTATTCAATTGAATGTGATATTGCAAAATCATTAGTTGAATAAAACAATCAGGCGAACAAGCAATTTCATTGTGAGTCTCGGGAGATTTAAATTTGGTTCAGCACAAGCAAGCAGTATTGCTCACTGGGAGGACCTTCCAGGTATGTTATATGTTTTATGAATGATAAGTCCAGAGGTAAAAGGCATAATTTAATGCTCAAGAACTACTGTACATCATAGAGTCATTTATTATACCAGTCTTTGTTGCTGGATATGAAGAGGAAAAATGTATTTATGTGGAGAAGGGAACATTCAGATATAGCCTGTCAATTTCAATTCCTCAAGTCAGCTTAGCTGTGGTTATTAGCATTCTACCCGGCCACATTTCCAGAAGGACTGAGGGAGCATTCTCTGCCAAAGGGTTTCAAAAATCACATGAAAATGTCGAGTTTTGAAAAAATTCTGATTCCTAGACTTCGGGTTGGTTTGTTATTTCTTGAAAGCCTGTGAATTAATGAAATCATCATTACTGAATGTATTCAAGAGAGAGATGAATACATGTGTGATCTAGTATAGTGCGGCTTGCTTTATCAAGTGATAAGCTTCAGAGAACCTTGACAATTGTGAGGTTCTATAGTTTTCCAAAGCTTTCATTCTATGGGTTAGGTATTTTCAGCAGATTCATAGTTTTACAGATGTTTCCTCTTCCTTTTTAGTTTGGATTATCTGAGTATACATCAACAAATGCACAGAAGGAAATAATAATTAATATTAATTGGGATATTGAGAAAATACACTTGAATTTTAAAATCTGTTATTAATCCTTAGTAAAATTTAACTAGAATTGCATGTGTATATACATGCATATAACATAATTGTGTATAAATATGTGTATATACATTGTTTACTATATATACAGAATATATAAAACACAGAAGCATATATGTAACAATTGTATATGTATTAGATATAATTATATTTAATATATGTATATAATATATAATTATGTAAATATATATAAAATGTAAAAGGGTTTTAATGCATATTTATCATAAGATTTTAGCCTTGAAATTATCTTGGAAATCCATTCTGTACCTTCTCCTACAAAGAGTCTTTTAATGTAGTCAAGTTTAGCCATTACATATTATTTTCATTATAAATGTTTATTTTTACCTCAACACTATTGTTCATTTTATTTTGGTTGTTTAAAAATATTTGCAGGTCGGGTGCCTGGGTGGCTCAGTCGTTAAGCATCTGCCTTTGGCTCAAGTCATGATCCCAGGGTGCTGGGATCGAGCCCCACATCGGGCTTCCTGCTCAGCGGGAAGCCTTCTTCTCCCTCTCCCACTCCCCCTGCTTGTGTTCCCTCTCTCGCTATGTCTCACTCTATCAAATAAATAAATAAAATATTAAAAAAAAATATTTGCAGGGTGGGGCGCCTGGGTGGCTCAGTTGTTAAGTGTCTGCCTTCGGCTCAGGTCATGATCCCAGGGTTCTGGGATCGAGCCCCACATCGGGCTCCCTGCTCAGTGGGCTCCCTCTCCCACTCCCCCCTGCTTGTGTTCCCTCTCTCCCTGTGTCTCTCTCTGTCAAATAAATAAATAAAATCTTAAAAAAAATAAAAATATTTGCAGGGTAAAATACATTTTATTATTTTCATTTCATTATAAAAAAATTTTACCATATATTCTTGGCCTTATTGCACTGACTAGAATTTCTAGCACTGTTGAATAAAAGAGGTGAGTGGACTTTATTGCCTTGTTTCTGATCTTAGGGAGAAAGCATTCATTCCCTCACTATTATATATAATGTCAGGTGTAGGTTTTTCGTAGATGCTCTTTATCAAGTAGAGGAAGTTCACTATAATTCCTGTAATTCTGAGAGGTCTTTTTGTTTGTTTTGTTTTTGTTTGTTTTAAAGAAAGGCAGACTGCCAAAAACAGTGCCTCATTTGGATGTGTCTGGAGTCTTGGAAGCTTACTACCCTATGTTTGCCTATAAATGGACCATGAGAGCTTGTTTAGAGTTTCCAGCAGGGAAGCACAGCTACTCCTATACACCTTGACTGAAGAACAGTCCTCCTCCTCTATCAGGGAATGTCATCCTCTTCACCAAACACTCCCATTCTGGAGGGACACATGGTAGTGGTAAGTGAGGAAGGGGACACCCCCTTAGCCAGCCAGATCAGCGGAATCAACCCTGACGATCAATGGGGTGACTGATGCTACAGCCAGATCGCCCTCACATCCTATTCTGAGTGTTTTTATCACGGACAGGTATTGAATTTCATCAAATGCTGTTTTTAAAACAATTTGTATGATCATGTGATTTTTTTTTTTTAGTCAGTTAATACATTGGCATATTATGAATATTGAACTAGCCATGCATCCCTGGAATAGAGCTCACTTAGTTACACTGTATTCTTGTGTACTGCTGAATTTGGTTTGCTAATGTTTGGTTATGGACTTATACATTGTAATTCATGAGGAATATCTGTAGTGTTTTGTTTTTTGTTTTTGTTTTGTATTGTTATTGTCTGGTTTTGGTAATAAGGTAATACTAGCTTCATAAAATAACGGTCTTTCTTTTTCTGGCAGAGACTGCATAAAACTGATAGTAAAATTTTTCTTCAATTGGCTTATAGAATTCTTTAGTGATACTAGTGTCTATAGACTTCTTTTTGAGAGTTTTTTAAATTATGAATTCTACTTCATCCACAGCTATAGGTATATTCAAAGTACAGATTTCTTATTAGGTGAGTTGTGGTAGTTTGTGGTTTTTGGCGAATTCATACATTTCATCTACGTTGTCAGTTTTACAGGTGTTAAGTTGCTTGTAGTGGCATTCCTCTATTGTTCTTATGATGTCTGTGAGGTCTATAGTGATATCCCATTTTGTTCCAAATACTGGTAATTTGTGTCTTTCCTCTTCTTTCTTTTCTTTTTTTTTTTTGTTGGTCTTTCTAGAGTTTTGCCAATTTTCTTGATATTTTCAGAGAACCAGCTCTTTGTTTCATTGATTTTCTCTACAACTTTTTCTATTGTTAATTAATTGGTTTCTGTGCTTATCTTTATGATTTCCTTCTTTCTGCTGGCTTTGGGTTTACTTTGCTTCTTTTTCTTGGTTCTTAAGGTGGTATCTTAGATCATTGAGATTGTTCCTCTTTTCTAATGCATATATTTCATGCTCTAGATATCCTTCTCAATACTGCTTTAGCTGTATCCCATAAATTTTGACATGCTGTATTTTCACTTTAATTCAGTTCAATGTATATATATATATATTTTTTTAATTTCCCTTGAGACTTCCTCCTTGACCGGGGATGAATTAGTAGTGTATTGTTTGATTTCCAAGTGTTTGGGCCTTTTCCTGTTATTTTTTCTGTTATTGATCTCTAATTTGATACCATTATGGTCAAAGAAGGTTTGCTTTATGGCCCAGGATGTAGTCTATCTTGGCATATATTCAGTGGACACTTGAAGGAATGTACATACTACATTTCTGGAAGTAGTGATTAAGAACCTTAAAAATGTTATACCTCCTGACACAGTAATCCCGTTTTTATGAAATACATTAAATAATCAGAGATACTCAGAGCTTTTTATATCCCACAACATCCTGATGCTTATAACAGCAACAAAAATGTGCAATTGAGTGATGTATTGGTGCCAGCTATATACATCTATAACCAACTCTGCATTTAGTGATGGCACATTGATGGCCTGAAATCAGCTATGGTGGGAATTTTTATGTAACATAAATTGGTAAACTCTATAAATCACTTCCCATTCCCACTGATAGGGGGTAGTTAAATGTTTACCAGCACCCCACTGGGAAAAATTAGTAAATTATGAAACATCTACAGAAACAGCACTGGAAAGCAATAAAGGATTGTTTTATCAAGCAATATTTAATAAAAGAGGAAAATTCTTAATGAAATTATTATTATTTTAAAGATTTTATTTATTTATTTGACAGACCGAGAGAGAGTGTACAAGCAGGGGGAGCGGCAGACAGAGAGAGAGGGAGAAGCAGGCTCCCTGCTTGTGGGGCTCAATCCCAGGATCCTTCAATTATGATGTGAGCCAAAGGCAGATGCTTAACTGACTGAGCCACCCAGGTGCCCCGAAAAATTCTTGATGAAATTATTGGAGAGAATATAAGACTATATGCATTCATATAGTGATAACATTTTACAGATATGATACAGTACATTGAAGTATTAAGTGCCTCATAAATGTTTTATAAGACATTAAGATATGTTTTTAATTTTAATATATTAGAAAACATTATGTAATAAAAAAGCCACTTGCTCTCTAGTATAACTCTGGCTACATAGATTTAGGAGAGATTGTTTTAAGAAGTATTAATAAAATAAATTTTTTTAATTATGAAATAAAAACTAGTAATGAGCAAAATCAATGCCCCAGCTTTTAGTTTATATAAAGTATCAAAAACTGTAAGTGATTACCCCCATGCAAATATATATATGGCATAAAATATGGCATAAATATATAACACTACAAAATTCCCCAAATATCTGATATAACTTTAATAAACATTGAAGGGATTCCAAAAAATTAAAGCCCTGATCCATATACCAGTGCTCTAGGCTAAAACACTAAACTGAATAGATCATTCTTCACTATCAGATTTGAAAGGACTAACACACTCTTTAAAAAAGAACAATAAAGAAGGCCATACGAAGAAATGGAACTGTGTTTTGCTGGATTAAAAAAGAAATATGAAAAAATGCCACAGAAGAAAGAACATTCCAGGTTTTTAATATCCTAGGATTTTCTCTTTCAAGAGGACATAACAAAAATCTAAAATATCTCCTTAGTTTGCTGATACCATTCTTCTTGCTAAAAATATCTCACTGCACATTAAACTTGAAGCTTACTTGGCTTCCTAAAGACCCTATGTGCCAGTTTTACTTACTAGATAGTTTGCTTTTTTTCTTTTTTCTGTTTTAATGTGATCAAGCAAGACTTGTTTTCCCCTTTATCCTGATTTTGAATGATTTTTTAAAAATTCCTACTCCTGATTCATTATATGCTCACCACCAAATCTTCTGTATCTGGTACAATACATCTGTTGCCTGTGGCTGGAAGTACATTCCCACACTGTCACTCCAGTATGTCCCCATTATGTAGGCTACCATGTAGCTTGAAGTCCATGTTCTAATGACCTAAACTGGCTATCTTCCCATCACATACAGCTGGTTATTTCATCTCACACCCATCTCTCCTTTGCCCAGTGGTACCCTTCAGTGTCAAGGTTTCAACCTGCTCATTTAGCTAAAAAGAATTTGTTCAATGAGTAAAGGGACCAGAAAAGAAACAGGCAAACCAAGAAACAGACTTTTAACTACATGGAACAAACTGATGGTTACCAGAGGGGAGTGGGGTGGGGGGATGGGCTAAATAGGTGATGGGGATGAAGGAGAACACTTGTGATGAGCACCAGGTGTTGTATGAGAGTGTTGAATCAGTCTATTGTATACCTGGAACTAGTATCACACTGTGTGTTAATTAACTGTATTTTAAATAAAAACTTAAAAAAATAAAAAGAATTTGTTCATTAGAAATGAATATTAATATGTATCAGTATAAATGATTAGAAATTATAAAAGTCCTTTTTGATGCAGAGCTCATCAGTGGTTCATCTGATATGTAAATATAGATATATGTGTTTTTAAATATTTTTCACCTTATTTTGTGTGTTTCTCTGTTTGCATGGTAAAATAAAACCTGTTAATTATTCCCAACTGAGTAATATATATTTTGTGAAACTCTTCCTGAAGTGCAAGTACTAAATATTATTTACTTTTAGATTTGTTCTAAGAAAATACCATTATTCAGGATTTCTTTTACATGTAAAACATATAAGAACATATCAAAATAAGTGAGAGTAAGATAATATATGATAATAAGGATAAAGAAGGAAGTACTCTAAAAGATAAATAACATCAATAAATAAATAGATTTTTTGTTTGTTTTTGTTTTTCTTGTAACTAATATTAGAACATATCCTGTGAAAAACAGTTAGATGAAAATGGGAAAAAAGTAAAAAATAAGCCCCATGAGAGACTGAGCAAGGAAATGAGGAAGGACGCAGTGAGTCCCATGGTCACTCAGTTTCCCCTCTGACAATTTTATCAAGATTTTAAGAAGAAGTTCACTTAACTCTGTTTATATAACAGAAAACTAAAATAGACACTGGACAGGTCTTTGGTAAAAACAAGAAAGAAAAGGTAGACATTTATTTGACAGTCTGCCAGTCAGTGAACAGTTTTGCATTAAGTACTTAACTATGTATATAATAGTATGCAATATCCTGAAAACACTGTATTCCATAGACTTGACCTTTTCTCTCAAGGAGCTTACAATCTAGAGTTATAGATGGCATTGTCCTTTCAAGTGTTATAAAACAAAAAAATTAAATAACAGTATGAAATAATAATATACTATCATACAATGTGAAATACCAGAATAGCAATGTGAAAGAATAGATAGAGACCACTTTGGTTTATTTATAGGAATTATAGAGACTATTCAAATAGAAGAATAGGAGAAAGGTAGTTACTTCCCAAGTTGAGAGGGACTTGGGAATCATCATGATAAATAAATAATTCTCTAAGATGTTTATTTCACTAGTCCTCAGTTTCTTCATTTGGGTAATAAGGTAGTTAAAATGTATAATCTATAAAATATTTTGTTGCTTCTTCATTGTATAAAGGTGTGACTAAGTTCTAGGGAAATTCCATATAACATGGAAGAAGTCAAAGATTGGTACTGTGCCAGAGTATTTTGGGGGATTCTGAGTGCTAAATTATTTCAGGTTTAAAAGAACAGGATGAGAAATCTCTCTTTCTTGAAGACATGGCCTTAAAAATCATTTTTATTCACAACCTGAAAATAGATACTACAATGCATACTTTTCCCCTTTATCTTGCCCCTGGGGAAAAAAAAATCCTAATAATGTTTCTAGTTAACAAATCAAATAAAACACAATGACTAACTCTTAACGGCTTTTTAAATGATTGCCCACAACTCTAATGAGTAATTATATCATTTGCTATAATGGCACTCATGAAATTAATTATGGATTTTGAAGGAAAAATATATATGACATTACTGTAAAGAAAAAAGTGAGGTAGGAGTGCTAGGCTAATGATGGCTAATTGTACACATTTTGTAAAATTACACTTTTATGCAGCTTGCAAGCATTTGCTTTTTACCAATGTACTGGCTCTATGCTAGCTTTTTTAAAGCACTGTTCTCAACATATTTTGTTGAATTTAGTTGAATATGGTCACCATACAAAATGTAATCAGATTTGTAACGCAGGTAAGAAACCAGTCCTCATTATGCTGAAGCGATTACTTGAGGACACAGAGTTAATCTATCATTGGTAAAAGAAGACCACCAATGTGGATTCTATATTTTGAAATTTATTTCTCATACTTAGCATAATAGAATTCCCATGTTGATGACATGTATAACAATTCAAATCAGAAATATATACATGATATTATTTCACTAATATTTTAGTAAGCATTTGTTGCTCATCAAAATAATGCTACAGATGACCAACTGTGAAAACGACTGCTTGGTAAACAGTAATTAACATACACAGCCATAATTAACTTTTTCTTTTTTTGGCAATTTCACATGTTTCCAACAACACATTTGAATTCTAGTTCACAATCTCAGAGAATGCATTTCTAAAACAACCACGTGGATCATGAATTTTTGGCAGTTTGGACCCTCTCTAGCTGTAGTTCCAGACTTACAGCATTGTCAGAGTTCAGGTCATTAAACTTCAAATGCTCTTAAACCTTCTCAAATGAAGATCATTCTCTTAATTACCAAATTCATCTCCTCAGATCCTGCCCCTCACAGCACGAACAAGAAATGTTGGTAAAATTAACTCTTTATGTCCTGGCATCTGGAAGGACAATTCATGAATTTACCTCAAAGAGTTAGCAACTTCTCTACGTGAAGTCTGTGTTGGCTCTAAGTATATTTCCTCATAACAAGTCTCTCCTTAATGGTATTATGAAAAACCTGAGTTCCAAACAAGTTTCCACTGTTTTCCTATGGGTAGAGAGAGTAAGTGGATTCTTGTTCCTATGTTTTCTTTAAAAGATATCAAGGAGAAAAGGATATCTGGAGAATTTAAAATGTTTCTTCCAAGGTCATTGTCATTTTTGCTCTATGCCTTCTCTGACACATAACTCTCTTATAAGGCAAATGTCCAAGAATCACAAATGAAAGGTAAGGGGAAATGTGGTGTTTTCAAATTTTGTATTCTTTTTTTTTCCTTTAAGAGAAGAAAAACAAAGTCTGTATGAATTCCTGGGAATAATATCAGTCAACATTTCACTCAGTCTTTAGTTTTTGTGTCAAAGACCCATAAATCTTTGTTAGGTCTTTTCAAATAATCTGCTTATTTAGATGCTTATTTTAAACCATAGATCTTCACAGGAGTTTCTTGGAATTAATAGTTATGAAACATAATTGTGACAATTACAGAGGTTCAAATGATTAGGAGTACCCAGGATGTCCCTGTGGCATAAGCTAGAAATGCCTATATTCAGATGTAGCAAGGGCTTTTGTCATTGGAAAAAAAATTACTGAGGTCTAGATGTAAAATAAAGTTGATTAAAACACAAAGGGTTTGATTCAGGAAACAAAACAAAACAAAACAAAAACACAAAAAACACAATCTTTTGGTGAAGAATTACCAATCAAAGTGTCATTGGAAACTATTTCTATGGCTGGAAATACTCATTACCCATTCACCCCAAAACAATGATCAGGGTCATGAGTATTAGGAAATTCTGTTAAACAGTTACATGAACTCCTGAAGATTTAATATGAAACTGTAAATAATTAAAGACAGGAAGCAGTATGCTGACTCTAACATGTCATTTAATCACAAATTTCTTTTTCTTAGTTATAGAATTCAGACTATCTAAACTACATATTGGAAAATTTTGCTAAAGAAATAATAGAAAACTGGGTTAATGAGGGGTTTTTTTTTTTACTCTTAGTTTTAAATTTTCCTCTTTCTAACTTTATGAGCAAGATTATTCACATTATCTTCAGGGTACCTCCATGAATTTTACATATTCAACAAAATATGAATGCCTATTAGGTGGCAGCTACTGTGATAGCAAATAGGAGATATGGGAAAATGAATAAAATACCCTCTCTTCTCTAGAATTTTACAGTACAGGAATCTAAGTACAGTTCAGGCAGCAAAGCTACTAAGAACTGATTACAATAAAGTGAGACAATTGCTTAGTTATAATTAGTAATAGTAATTTCATTTAGTGAGGTCTTCCTATTATCCTGAGTTTCATACTTTATTTCATTTAATCCCCACAACTACATGATGCATAGATTTTATCTGTGCTTTACAGATAATGAGATACTTGCAATGTGTAAAACCAAATCTCACAGTTAGTAAGTGGAATATATTCAAATGCAGTTCTGTCCAAATATAAATTCAGTTTTCTTAACTATGTCTGCTTCCCCTGAGTAGAAACTGGTTCAACTTAAGGGAGTCAAGATTTTACAAATAGGGATGCCTGGGTGGTTCAGTCAGTTAAGCGTCTGCCTTCGGCTCAGGTTGTGATCCCAGGATGCTGGGATTGAGTCCCGCATCAGGCTTCCAGCTCCATGGGGAGCCTATTTCTCCCTCTGCCTCTCTCTGTCTCCCATGAATAAATAAAATCTTTTAAAGAGATTTTACATATAAAGTAACATTAGATCTGAAACTATTTTTCTTAAAGATCTTATTTATTTATTTGTTTGTTTATGGGGGAGGAGGAGCAGAGGGAGAGGGACAAGCAGACTCCATGCTGAACGCAGAACCTGATGCAAGTCTCAAACCCACGACCCTGAGATCATGACCTGAGCCAAAGACAAGAGTTGATGCTTAACTGACAGAGCCACCTAGGTGCCCCTAGACCTGAAACTTTAAAGATTGCTGAAGCATAGAAGAACACATTAAAGACCAAAGATATGAAAATTAGAAAGGCATAAATGTATGAAAAGCATAATATAAGCAGGTAAGATACCAGTTTAGCATGTTTAGCATAGAATTTTTAACAGGAAAAGATGGGAGACAAATTAAAAGAAAGGTAGTAAAGGATCTCAAGGGCCATGCTGAGGGTTATGAGCTTCATTTAAAAGACCACAAATATAAAAATAATAATAGTTATCTATTATAATAAATAATTTGGGAAGTGACACCATGTAATGAATACTTTTAAGGTGATATTACTGGCCTGGAACCTAGGAACAACCAAATATCTTCCCCGGTTCTCACCATATTTTTTTCAGCAAAGGTCCCAGAAGAATTACCATATTCCAGTCAATGAGACTATTGGGCCAGGGGGCCACTGCCGCCAGGCTAGGCATCTGAGATAGGTCTTCAGTTTGTCATTTTGTTTTTAGTCTTCCTCCTTACTTTCTAATCCATCCTGCTTATTTTGCCAAACACATTTTTGAATCTACTCAAGAGAGTAGTGATTGCCTCTTAAATCAAGTAGAAATTCCTATAGTTACCCTGTGTATCTGGCCCCATGCTTAAATCCCATTTTCTCTCAGGAAGCCACATTGCAGCATTCAGATAATAATTTTACTCCCACACTCTGCCTGTGTCCATGCTGGTCGCAAACCAACTATATCACCTTTCCCTCACATTCATACAGCTAATATCCACTCATTCAGGCTAGAGCTAGTCCCATCAATTCCATGAAACCACCGCCTATTAGCCAAATGTATGAGCCTTCTGATGCTGAAGTTCTATTGTAACTTACAGATTATCACAATCTAACTCTAAAAAATTCCATGTGCACTTGTTATAAATGCAGACCAACTAAAACTCAACTTCAAATTTTCTTTCAGCACTAATATTAATTGTTATTTGTTTGTAATATTCATAGTAGGTGGGAAATAGCTTAGTACTGAAACATACAATTTAAAAGATCTTTAAAACGCTGATCCTTAGGGTTTTGCTACATAGCAGCTTTTGGTTCACATGGTTTTGGCTTTACTGAACATTCTCGAATTTACAGAACAATCCAGACTTTCTATAGCTATTTACTTTGAACAGAAAAGGAAACTCACCCACAGGGGTAAGGGTCATAGGGAGACACCTTTGGTTGTAGGTACTTAATAATCAGCTTTGATTTATACCTATCCTCCAGAAAATGATGTTAAAAGTTAATTGGGGAGCCTCAAATGGTTAGGAACAATGAAATGCTCTGATAATGTACAAATTAATAGAAATACTTTTTGACATATGCTTACTATCTTCACAGCCATCCCATGCTGGATGTGGGCATCTGGTGTTAATATTATCTCTACTTATGATGAGGGAAATGATGGTCATGGCTTCTTACTAGTGTTGGCCTCATCCACAGAGAGCTCAAGGCTGAAATTGCAAAGCTTTTGTTAGGTGCATTAAGGTGGAAATTTTTAATAGAAACACAATAGACAAGACAAGACTTGGTGGAATGGAAAGCTTAAAACAACAGAATATATACCTATGAACACACAAACAAATGTCAGTATTCCGAAGAGATACAGGTATAAGGACATCAGAAGTGATGGGGGCCACTCCCTCCCAGAAATGATGATGTGTCACATGCATGGCACCCATGGTGAAGGAGTATCTCTTACACATACATAACTTGGTACTGAAGCTCTTGCAGGTCTTGGGAGAACTGTTGATATCTTTCATTTTCTGCATCTTTCTTGTATAATTCTTAATTCACATTTGCCTGTTCATCTTTGGAGAACTCAGTCTTTTTTTTTTTTAATTTTAAAGATTTTTATTTATTTGAGAGTGAGAGAGAGCAACAGACAGAGCACAAGGCGGGGGCGGGGCAGAGGCAGAGGGAGAAGCAGAGTCTCCGCTGAGCAGATGGATGGATCCCAGGACTCCGAAATCATGACCTGAGCCGAAGGCAGACGCTTAACTGACTGAACCAACCAGGCACCCTCAGTAATCTATTTTATGTGCATTTTGTTCTTGGGTCTCACATATTCCTCACCAGAGATTTTTTTCCCTAGCCTAAACCAGAATTCATCTCTGCTCTATCCATTCATCCAAGGTATGATGAAAATGAAGACCCAAACCTAAGATAGTAAAAGTTTATTTATTTTTAAAGATTTTATTTATTTATTTGACAGAGAGAGAGAGAGTGAGAGAGGAAACACAAGCAGGAGGAGTGTGAGAGGGAGACGCAGGCTTCCCGCTAAGCAGGGAGCCCAATGCGGGGCTTAATCCAGGACCCTGAGATCATGACCTGAGCTGAAGGCAGATGCTTAATGACTGAGCCACCCAGGTGCCCCGATAGTAAAAGTTTAAATGCTGTTAACAATATTGTAGTTGCTAATATTTAGCTGGTTCTCATATTTTTCAGTAATTATGTCCTATGAAATAACCATGAACACTGAATTATCAAATACTGAAGCTTGACACCTAGAGGAAATACAGGGTTAAGTTCCTCTGAGTTTTCATTGACCAAAGAGTACATAACCTTGTCTTATGTGTAATTTCTGTTTAAAGACACCTTGTTTAATATATATTTAATATATATATTTAATATGTATTTTTAATCCATCGTCACTGAACTCACAGCCAACAACATTGTAACACACACCTAAACAAGGCTATATAAGAAATATTTTCTCTGTAAGGCAGATCACAGCCTTCTTGTGCTTGGGAACACTAGGCAACACTTCACACTAAGCTTGGGGACCGTTTCAAATAGCAAAATAACCAACAAAGAACACAAAAATATAAAAATTGTGACACTAAGTAGACCATGAAAATAATAGTTTACATTATGAAAGCCAAAACAAGAAAAAGAAGGTAGAGCGTTGCCTTTTTTTTTTTTAATCTCAGCTGGGAACATGTGTACTAGGTGACTCAAATATTTTCCCACTCTGTGCATGTGGAAAAATGATCGCAAAAATGCCATAGGTATTGATTTTGGGATTACAAATAAATTTTAGTGAGTAGGAAAAATCACAAGTATGGAATCCATGAATAGTGAGGACAGACTGCATATAGAAGAGTCTAGAAGAGGAACCAATTTGGAAGAGAAATCAGTAGTTTTATCTTGTCATATTTAGAGTTTCAGGAAAAGTTCTTTTGGACAAGTTCCCTAGTAAGAGAAGAGAGTAAAAGAGAAAACACGTTGGAGTCAGTCATCAGAGAAGAGATAACTGATAATGTACCAAATTATATAGAAAAGTCACTCGGAGGAAAAGATTAGAATTTGGGAAAGAACAAGTTGTTGCTGAGAAATGAGAACCCTGATCAATCAAGCATCCTAATTACTTTCTTCTTTTTTAAAAAGATATTTTATTTTATTCTTATTAGAGAGAGAGAGGAAGAGGGAGGGGGAGGGGCAGAGGGGGAGAGAGAGAGAGAATCCCAAGCAGGGCGTGGAGCCCTATGGGATACAGCAGCTGAAATCAAGAGTCGGATGTGCAACAAACTGAGCCACCCAGGCGCCCTACCTAATTACTTTCTTAAAGAGGGAGTATAATATTTAGACTGTGAGGCTAGCCTGTATTCATATATAATGATCAGAATTGTCCAAAAAAAGCCATATAAACTTATTGGCCTTTATAATTATTGGTGTCAGTCCCTTATCTTCATATTTCCCTTACCACTGTCAGCTGGATCCATTAATATTTCTCATTTTCAATATGCCTTTCAACCCATTTCTTAATATGGCAGAAAACTTTAAAATATCTTAGCCATTCTTAGTCCATTTAGTTCAAATATGATGGGGCTTAACATTAAATATGCCCATATTAGTTATCCTAATGCTGAAACCAGAGGTTCCCTTAAGCATGGTGATTTCATTATATTGATATGAGGTTAACTATACCAGAATTCCAGATCCAAAATCTCAAGAGTTGATTTCTGGTTATTTCCTACAATAATAAGGTTATTCCCTGCTAACCTGTCTAGTGCCTTAACCCCTCCCTGGGCACAGTGTCAATGGCTCGTGTCATATTACCCAATGATTGACTTACACCATGTACGATCTTTCTGTCATTACATCCAATGTTGCTAGCCCCCTACATTCTTCACCATCATATTATGCTCAACTTTAGGGATTCTTCATTACTTTATCTAGGACCATTAGTTCTTGGCATTACATACTTTGATTGAAGACTGCTATAACCTTTGAACACTGAAGTTAGGATGCCAACCTAATTCTATGCTTACATCCCAAACAGCCCTCACAAGTCAGTGCCTGTCTTCTGAATTGGACAAAGCCATATCAACCTTTTGCTTAAAAAAATCCTAAGACAGAAAATAAACAATTCTATAAAATGTATGTAGAACTTTTGAATTCTATACTATATTTCCAAGTAGTAAAAATATACTATTCATGCTGATTTTTGCATCTATAGAATTAAAAATGGCTGTATAGCATGTGATTCTGGTAAGGGTTGAAACCTTTAGATTTTAGGGGCACCTGGGGGGCTCAGTCATTAAGTGTCTGCCTTCAGCTCAGGTCATGATCCCAGGGTCCTGGGATCGAGCCCCACATCAGGCTCCCTGATCTGCGGGAAGCCTGCTTGTCCCTCTCCCACTCCCCTGGCTTGTGTTCCCTCTCTCGTTGTGTCTCTGTCAAATAAATAAATAAAATCTTTAAAAAAAATAAACCTTTAGATTTTAACAACCTTTTCTTTCCCAGGCCTCCTATAATCACCTCTTTACGGTAATGCCCTTCTTATTTGGCTCTCTCATTTTCCTTTCTTTCTTTTTTTTTTTTTTTTTGACACCATGTGATCCAAGATACACATTAGTCTTTGACTTTCTGATCACTTTTTGCCTTTTACATCATACATGCTAACCAAATCATGTTTCATAATCCCGCCTGATGAGCTAACTATTTCCATGCAACTTTGCTTTCCTTTCCCTCTCCAACTATTTATTGCCTCTCTTACAGTCATTTTATATAACTACACTGCATCCATTTCCAATAACACTGCCCTAAATTTGTGTATTCAACTGGTCATAAGAGTTTTGCAAGCAGCATCCTATCCCCATTGATTCTTCAGATTCAATATATGGAAATGATGCATTCCTACTTAAAAGTTTGCTTACTCTAATTAGCACTCTTTTTTCCTAAAACAAATGCTGTATTCATAAGACCAGCAGTGCATCAGCTCCTCCACTCTTGATTGCAGCACTTTATTTAGCACTTTATCCTTATTTTCTCTCTACCTGCCCAAATCTTGCCACTTGGCACTTCTAAATAATCACACAGAAAGTGCAAGCACTTGTCTAACCCATTCCATAGACAGTTGGTAGTTTGCTGTGAGGAGTGAAACTTTCCAGATCATTTACTAAAGAGTACTTGTCAGTATAACCTCATGCTGTCTTGAACTTCAGATCTTTATACTAATTCTTATTTTCTCCTGGTCCTACACTATTAAAGGCAGCATGATGGGAAGTAAAACAATACTGCCTGAGGACTGATCTTATTTTTCTCAATCAACCTCTCTGGGTACTAACAAAAGTAGAACAGTTTTATTATTCTCATTCTAAGATGGTTAGTCCATGATTCTAGATGCATTCCTTTCAGATTCTGAAACATCTGAGAACAAAAGAGTTGTTAAGGTTATCCAGAGGATAACCATAATAAAAAACATACACAAGTATATATACATTGAGTTCTTATAATGTATCTGATACTGTATCAGTATATGTCTTTTACACTGCCTCACAAAATTGCTATATATTAGGTATTATCATCTGTTTTTGCATATTACAAAAGTCGTACTCCAAGAAGTTAAATAATATAATGGTCATATAGACAAACCATACCTGTTCTGACTCTAAACCTTGTGTTTTTTCAGATTTTCCATGCTTCTGTTCCTGTATTCACTCCTTGATTGGCAAAACTGTGAAGAATTATACGTTGTTGATGATCAGTCTTAAATTATTACCCAAAAAGCCACACAACAGAATATTTCTGGAGTGGTGTACTTATACAGCTACTACAAATAAATCATGAAACATGCAAATGACTAATTTGGCAAAGCTGCCAGGACACAATTAAAACAACTTATTATTCTTATTACATATAATAATATAACTTACATGATGAAGATATTAATAAGTAATAATATAACTTATTCTTACATTGACTTGCCATTAATCAACACTCCTTTTTTTGGACTATTTGTTTCTGTCTGGACTGTTAACTGTTAACTGTTTATTTCTGTTTGGACTATTTATTAACTGATTTTTTTTTTTTTTTTTGACAGAGAGAGACACAGCGAGAGAGGGAACACAAGCAGGAGGAGTGGGAGAGGGAGAAACAAGCTTCCCACTGAGCAGGGAGCCCAATGTGGAGCTCGATCCCATGACCCTGGGATCATGACCTGAGCTGAAGGCAGATGCTTAGCAACTGAGCCATGCAGGCGCCCCTTATTAACTGATTTTTAATCAGTTCAAACATCCCAATATTTCAGGCTCTCCCTCCAGAAAGAGTGATAGCTAGCTAAGTTAAAGGAATATGAATGTGAACCCCCCTACAGTCATGCCACAGCTGGACAGGCAAGCACCCCACACCCCTCCCCCCAATACTACAGTCACCCCAATGAGCCACAGCCACACCACAGCCAGGGGGAAATCAGGCAAAATAAGGAGAAAATGAGAAACATTTTCCAAATTAAAAAACAAGACAAAAACTCAGAAAAAGACTTTAATGAAATGGAGAAAAGTAATGTACCTGATAAAGAGTTCAAACAAAGAGTTCAAATAGAGTCATCAAGATGCTCACTGAACTCAGGAGATGAACAGATGAACATAGTGAGAACAGCAATGAAAAGACAGAAAATATAAGACAGTAACAGACAGAAGTCAGAGAGTTGAAGAATACAATAAGTGAACTGAAAAATACAGTAGGAGAGTTCAACAGCAGACTGGATAAAGCAGAGGAATAGATCAGCAAGATAGAAGACAAAGTAATGGAACTGGCTGAGACAAAACACCAAAAAGAAAAAAAAAAGCTGAAGCTACTTTAGGAGATATAGAGATCTATAGGACAACATAAAGCTGAATAACGTCTGCATTATAGAGATCACAAAAGGAAAAGAGGAAAAGAAAGGGGGAGAAAATTTATTTGAAGAAATAATGGCTGAAAATTCCCTAATCTGGAAATGTAAGCAGATATCCAGGACCAGGAATCCCATTGAATTCCAAATACAAAGAACCCAAAGAGATTCACATCAAGACATATTATGATTACAAGGTCAAAATTTAAAGATAAAGGGAGAACCTTAAAAAGCAGCAAGAGAAAACAACTTGTTACATACAAAGGAAACTCCATAAGGTAATCACCAGATTTTTCATCAGAAAGTTTGCAGGCCAGAGGGAGTGGCAAGTACTGCAATGAAAAAAACAAACAAAATTTCTAACCAAGATATTCTACCCAGCAAGCTTATTTTTCAGAATAGAAGAAAAGATAAAGAGTTTTCCTGATAAGCAAAAGCTAAAGGAGTTCATCAACAGTAAACTGGTCCTACGAGAAACATTAAAGGAACTTGTTTAAGCTGAAAAGAAATGGCACTAATTAATGATAAGAAAACATATGAAAGCAAAAACTTCACTGGAAAGGTAAATATATAGTAAGAGTAGTGGACTAATCACTTATAAAGCTACTATAAAGGTTAAAAGACAAAGTAGCAAAACTAACTAAAACTATAATAATTAAAGTGCCTGGCTAGCTTAGTCGGTATAGCATGAGACTCTTAAAACTACAATAATTAGTTAAGGGATATATAAAATAAGATGCAAAATGTGAAATCAGAAACAAAATTTGGTGGGGGGGATAAAAATGTATAATTTGGGAACATATTCAAATTTAAGTTGGGGCACCTGCGTGGCTCAGTTGTTAAGCGTCTGCCTTTGGCTCAGATCATGGTCCCAGGGTCCTGGGATCGAGCCCCACATCAGGCTCCCTGTTCAGCGGGAAGTCTGCTTCTCCCTCTCCCATTCTCCCTGCTTGTGTTCCCTCTCTTGCTGTGTCTCTCTCTGTCAAATAAATAAATAAAATTAAAAAAAAATAGACTGTTATATGTCATTTGCAAATATCTTCTGCCATTCCTTTAGTTTCTTTTTCCTATGCCTTTTTGTTTCTATAAAGAACTTACCAACTCAACAACCAAAAAACCAAATAATCCAGTTAAGAAACGGGGAGAAGACATGAACAGACATTTTTCCAAAGAAGACATACAAATGGCTAACAGACACATGAAAAGGTGCTCAACACCATCATCAGGGAAATGCAAATCAAAACTACAATGAGATACCACCTCACACCTGTCAGAATAGCTAAAATTAACAACACAGGAAACAACAGGTGTTGGTAAAGATGCATAGATAGGGGAACCCTCTTACACTGTTGGTGGGAATACAAACTGGTACAGCCACTCTGGAAAACAGCATGGAGGTTCCTCAAAAAATTAAAAATAGAACTACCCTATGAAAGCGATTGGAATATGAGGTATTTACCCAAAGGATAAAAAAATACTTATTCTAAAGGGCACATGCAGCCCCATGTTTATAGCAGCATTATCACCAACAGCCAAATTATGGAAAGAGCCCAAATGTCCACTGGTTGATGAATGGATAAAGAAGAAGTGGTGTGTGTGTGTGCATGTATAATGGAATATTACTCAGCCATAACTGCAATGACATGGATGGAGCTAGAGTGTATTATGATAAGTGAACTAAGGCAGTCATAGAAAGAAAAATACTACATGATTTCACTCATGTAGAATTTGAGGAACAAAATAGATGAACATAGGGGAAGGAAGAAAAAAAAAAAGAAAGAAGGAGGCAAACCATAACAGACTCTTAATTATAGAGAACAAACTGAGGGTTGTTGGATAGGAGGTGGGCAGGGGATGGACTAAACGGGTGATGGGTATTAAGGAGGGCACTTGTTGTGATGAGCATGGGGTGTTACATGTAACTGATGAATCACAGAATTCTACTCCTGAAACCAATATTAGAATATATGTTAACCAACTAGAATTTAAATAAAAACTTAAAAAATAAAATCAAATAAACAGTTATATATGTAGGATGTTATATGGAACCTCATGGTAACCACAAAGCAAAATCTTATATGAAATATACAAAAAGAAAATAAGAAAGGAATCTAAACACAACAATGAAGAATTTAACACCAAGGGAAGAGAGAAGAAAGGAACAAAGCAGAACTACAAAAACAGTCAGAAAACAATTAAGACAATGGTAGTAACTACATACCTACCAATAATTACTTTAAGTGTAAATGGACTAAATTTTCCAATCAGAAGCCACAGAGTGGCTGAATGGATAAAAAAATACAAGACCGATCTGTATGTTGCCTACAAGAGACTCACATCAAAAATAAGTACACACACAGACTGAAAGTGAGAAGATGAATAGACATTTCTCCAAAGAAGACATACAGACCCAGAGGCACATGAAATATGCTTAACATTATTAATCAACAAGGAAATGTAAATCAAAATCACAATGTGACATCAATTCCCACCTGTCAGAATGGCTAGTATAAAAGAGACAAGAAATAACAAGTGTTGGCACAGATGTGGAGAAACTGGAACACTCATCCAATGTTGGTAGGAATGTAAACTGGTAAAACCACTGTGGAAAACAGTATGGAAGTTCCTCAAAATATTGCAAAAAAACAAAAACAAAAACGAAAAAGAAATAGAACTACCACAGGATCCAGCAATTCTATTTCTGGGTATCTATCTGAAGAAAATGAAAACTCTAATTAAACATATATATATATATGTTTGCAAACAGTTATAAACATATATATACCCATACACACACATACACACACCCTAATGTTCATTGCAGCATTATTTACAATAGCTAAGATATGGAAGCAACCTAAATGTCCATCAACAGATGAATGGATAAAGAAGATGTGGTATATATACACAATATAATATTACTCAGCCATAAAAAAGAATGAGATCTTGCCATTTGTGACAATATGGATGGAACTTGAGGGTATTATGCTTAGTGGAATAAGTCAGCAAGACAAAGATAATTACTGCATATAAGTAATCTAAAAACCAAAACAAACAAACAACAAAATAAAAGAAAACTCAGAGAAAATACAGAGAACAGACTTTTGTTTGCCAGAGGGGAGAGGTTAGAGGGGAGCAAAATGGGTAAGGAGATCAAAGGTACAAACTTCCAGTTATAAAACAAATAAGTCATGGGATGAAGAATATGAAGAATACAGTTAATAATATGTCAACTTTGTATCATGTCAGATGGTTAACAACTTACTATGGTGATCAGTTGCTATTGTATACAAATGTTGAATCACTGTGTTGTACACATGAAACTAATATAAATGGTATACCATTAAGAAAAATGATTAATAAATAAATAAAGACATAAAAGATTGTATCTGCGGGGCGCCTGGGTGGCTCAGTCGTTAAGCGTCTGCCTTCAGCTCAGGTCATGATCCCAGAGTCCTGGGATCAAGCCCCACATCAGTCTCCCTACTCAGTGGGAAGCCTGCTTCTCCCTCTCCCACTCTCCCTGCTTGTGTTCCCTCTCTCGCTGTGTCTCTCTCTGTCAAATAAATAAATAAAATCTTAAAAAAAAATGGGATTATGCTTAATGAATGGTGAGATAAGGATTCTGGCCAGGTCTGCTAAACAGGGTGGCATGCTTATCATTTTTTTGACTTCTCTGAATCCCAAAAGGGGGTGGGGAATATTTAGCACGTAAGTATGTAAGCAGGATTGCCAGATATAACAAATATAAATACGGAATGCTCAGTTAAATTTGAATTTCAGATAAACAATGTTTTGGTTTTTTTGTTTGTTTGTATGTTTTTTTAGTATAATTATGTCCCAAATACTGCAAGGAACATCCTTAAAGCAAAAAACTTAGATTTTGTTTACCTGAAATTAAAAGTAAACTGAGTCTCCTATATTTTATTTGGCAATGCTGGAGCAGGTTAGTTATCTCTAACTATAGGTTTGCATTTAGATCTCTGTCACCAGATTCTTCTTTGCCTTAAAGATCTATTCATCTACAAATGGGACCAGCTTTATTAGTAAGAAACGAAGCAATTGATTTTCCAATATATTTGATGGAAATGCGGAAAGGAATAATGTAAGAAATGTCATACTGATTGAAACCTTCTTATGATCTGAAGCTTCAAATTCTGTCATTAATAGTCCATTCCTTTCTTGTCTTTTATTGGAATTCGTTTTTATAAATATGAGCTGCTAGTGTATAGTATCACTCAGTTCTGATGCAACTAGATGTTAAAAATGTAATTCTCTTTTGTGTCAGTTTCAGGTACGTTCCACAGATACCAAAAAGGAGCAAGTATTTTTATAGGCCTAAGGTGATAGTTGTCTATGTAGGCTTTGGAAAGCAGTTATCTTAAAATCATGTTAGTAACAATTAGCCTAATTCCCAACTTGAGAGCATAAAATCATTAAGATTTAAGTAATTGGGAGAGAGGATTTTTTGAGGGGAGCAGTCCTTAGTATTCAGGGAGATACCCCCCTCTCATGGAAAAGGTGAAGGGTGGTTTTCTCTCCTATCAACCTCAGTGAGGAGAGCCACAAGATCTTTTAGAGAATGTAATGCTTTCCTGGAGTGGAATACTATCTGATTTAAGCATTAAACAAACCAATAAAAGAAAAAGAGAAAATGCTCTATGAGTAGGAGTCTGGCTGAAGTAGCTTGTGGAGGCAGGTTATAAGATTATTTGGGGGAAATAACTGCTCTCACCAAAAGCAGGCCATGGTTTTATGCTCCTAGGGGACATATGGTAGGAGTATCAGTTGGAGGTAGTTTTAAAATCCCAAGAGGCTTTCCTACCAGAAGTGAGACTAGTTAGTTAGAGGCTGAGGGAAGCTAACACGTGGCAAACAAAAAGAGGCTTTGGCCATTTCTAGGTAGTTCCAGTTGCAGGCATTCAGGAGCAGATCTCTAAGACATCTATGGAAGCACTAGAAGAAGCATATTCAGCTTTAAGCGGTGGCTAAAGACAGGGGAAATAAAGCTAGTTCAAAGAACGCCAGTCTCACATGACGTTTTCTGTACTTATTTCTGTGTCTTTCCTCTCTGAAACCTACAGAAGCCAGGGAACTTAGTGAGTGGGGGAGGATGGAAGAAGGACTTCATAAGTAGGGAAACAGAAAAAGATGTAATCATAGGCCCTACCCAAATGCCAATTACCAACCTGATGTAGGCCTAAGTTGAGGAATAAGTCAGAGAAACTTAAACTTGAAATGAAGTTCTGAGTTTCTGCAATTCTACAGAAAGAAAAATTTAAATACTAAATGAGTCTATTTTTGGGTTGAAAGTAACCAGAGGACTGCTTATTATCTGAATGACTACAGAATTCTGTGACTTGCCCAAGATAAATCTTGCAAAGTGGTGAGGAGTAAATGGCTGACATAGCGCATTTGCAAGGTAAACAGAGACTTTTGTCTGACCTCCAGAGCAGGGGTCGACTAACTTATTCTGTTAAGGGTCAGATAGTAAATATTTTAGGCTTTGGAGGCCAACAAGAAAAATTGAGGATATTATGTAGATGATTATAACAATAGTTAAAACACAAATTTTTTTTAATTAATTCAAAATGTAATAATAACTGAGTAATTTTATTTTATCTTTTTGGTAATATAGGTCTACAAATGAGAATGGAATTCTTTTTTAGGGGATGACATTTTACACAATTGGTCTTAAAAGTCAGCATTCCCTATTATCAAATCAACTACTGATGTTCATTTGCAAAATCAATTCTTACTCATAAGCCATACAAAAATAGGCAGTGGGCTAGATTTGACTCCTGGGCCATTGTTCCTATCCCCAGCTTAGAGTCCCATTGCTTTCATCAAATTCATTATAATTTTACTTGGGTAATTACCTAAGAATTCCTAAATGAAGCCACCAGGAGTGAAGCAGGGTGAGAGGCATAAGAGATGGTTGTCAAGCCCTAGGAGGGAGAGAAGTAGGAGCCTACAACGCATCACACTTCCTCTGTTTCTAGTGATTACTCTTGTGGTAAATACCCTCTATGGTAACCTTGCTCCATTAGCACCTACAGAAACTATCAATTGACACCAAAATCTACCAAAGAAAATGAATTTTTCAAAAGGGAGAAGAGAGATCACAAAGAGACTCCTCTCATACAAAAAAAAACAACTAAGATGCTTGTTCCATAGATTTCTTCTTATTGGCCCTCTCCCTTAAAAGAATTAGTCAAGTTAAATTGGTGCCATTTGTAAGGGGACTGACATAAGTAAATGACAAACTTTGCAATGTATTTAATCAATATCTGAAATTATGTAAATTTTGCTCTGAATGGTAGGTGAGATTTCTTCAGTAGAAAACACACTATTCCAAATAATATTGCATTTAAATCTGTGGCACTTTAGCATTTTCAATATTTTTCTCTAGAGTAAGGTACCCAAAATTAAAAACCCCAAAATGTAGCGATAGAGTTTTATTCAGTGGTATATCCAGTGAGGCAGTAGTTTTTGCTTTGCAGAGATGAAAGAATTTTGTTATTGTTTTTTGAGGTAGAAAATGAGCAAAATATATATAGCATAAATTTAATATGAGCTCAAGGAAATACTGACAAGTTACTATAAATCATTATGTGAGACAGAAAGCAAGGAACAACCATGAAATCTCCCCAAGATTCCTTCATTTTGGTTCAGAAGCTATTTGGTTTGCTTTGATACATTCCTAATGTAGTGTGGAAATGGGTTTACTAGATATATAATGCATCACCTGGTTACCTGTAAAAGAGGAGAAAACTCCCAGGGAACCACTTCAATGTCATTTGGGAAGACCCATGTGATGCTCAGTACCAGTTAATTGAAGAGGTTAAGGAGACAAGCCCTGCCTATTGGCAGATCTTTATGTTCAGGATTGCTCAGACTCTGTTGACCCTTTCAAACAGGAGATGCCAATGATTCCATTAGATGTTAACAGGGATGCAAACTGCTACAGGGAGATGATCTTAGAGTGGGAGACATTAGCTTCCATGTCACCTGTCTGGCCTAGCTAAAGGTCATTTGTAAACCTCTAGAGATTCTAGAGATCTGAGGATGCTTGCAACCTCAGGACTTACAAGCACATCATTCACATATGGCCTGCTGGTTAAAAAGAAAAAACAAAGAGAAGGACAAAACAAACAAACAAACAAGAAAAGAAACATGACTAGCTCTTTAAATGGGAGTATAATGATGTTTCGTGGAGCAAGAAACAGCTCTAACATGTCTGTAGTAGAGAAGAACTTAAGTAAAAATTAATCAGAAATGTACTTGCAATCCCTTAAAAACTGAAACCTAAGAAATTTTTATCAAATATGACTTCAAAATCATTTGTGGATATTTCATTATATTTCATATTTTCCAGTTTCCAAATGTTTTGTGAATATATACTGTTTTCAGATATTATATTAAAAACCAACTCAATCATAGACAGCCAGAGCCTAGGAAGGACCTTAAAAATCAATAAGGCCAGAATTTCCCTGGCTTCTGGGAAATAAATGTCAGTGATATCCCCTAGTCACATGGCAAACAAAAACTGTCACCCACATTACTCCTTCATTTTACAGATGAGGAAACTAAACCCAAGGAATTGGATGACAGTAAAAATATCACAGCATAGTTTTTTAAAGTTTAATACCCAGAATAACCTGACTCAAATCCTGGTTCCCACATTTACAGCAGAGATATTTTTTTCCTTGCTTTTCCAGGTGATCTTAAGTATTTTATAGGGAAAAATATTATCTTCAATGTATCTGAGTTGGAAATTTATCTTATTAATTATGATAACTAACATGGAATTTTGTGATTAAGAATCTGTACTTTAAGGCCTTTCTGCTACTTCTCCTTAGACCCTACCTGTCATTTCCTCCAAGATTCAGAAAATTCTGAAAAGATCCCTAAAATTGAAGTTCAAATTCTAATTCCCAAATCAATCATCTACCAATTCTGTGGCTTAGGCACCAAATTTATTCCTCTACATACAATATCCCCCATCTACATACAATATAGTGACAATAAGTCAACATATATTATTAAATGTGATTTTTCTAAGAATTAAAAAAAATATAAAGCACAATATAATTTAAAAATATATTTTGTTAAGAGAAGATTTGTGTCTAGAACAAAGATTTATTTACAATTTTCTTTATACTATAACACTATGTTATATAGTAGAGCAAAAGACTGTACTTTGTAGGGTTTTTTTGTTTTTTTGTTTGTTTGTTTTAAGGGACAGGGTTTCTTCCTATTATAGTGTCTCTTGTGATTTTTCACAATTCCCTGGTCGTTGAGAGTAGAGTGTTGATAGTGTCCTGGAAGGCAAACCTAGACAGCTGGGGGCATACATGAGGCATTACACAGTTTAGGAGTAATATTAAAAAGCAGCTGAGACATTATCATGATGGCAGCATAGATCATCCCACTTCAGCCCTACTCACGAAGACTGACTAGCACCATCCATAGAAAAAACACCAGTGAAAAAATCCTAGGAACTGGGGATGAGGCCAAAAAGCCCCCTAGACCACAGAGACTGAGAAGGACCTCATTGGAAGGCTAAGAGGAGTGGCTATACTCTGATACCCCCACGTCAGAAGAACACCACCCTAAGAGGTATTCCTTGGGCCTACAATTTCTCCAGTGTGAAATAAAGAGCCCAAAGTGGACATCCAGCTTCTCCAGAATTGTAGGGTGCTTCCTAGGAGGCTCACTTGGGTCTTGTCTCATAGGGATCATTGTGGAAATCTGCTGGGCTTAACAACTGGAATCAGATAGAGATGGAGAAGGGTAATGGGCCTTACAGCCATCAGAACACAGATTTTGGCAAGCTGCATTCCTCCTCACAGTTGCACCCAAATGGAGATCTCAGCCAGTGGCTCTAACCATCTTCAGAGTCAAGTTAGTGTCCTTGCTGGTTGCAAAACTTAATGGGCAGTTCTGCCTGCTGTAGTTCACCAGCAAGTAAGCTGTGCAGACCATGGAGAGCATTCTATGGCCCCACCCAGGCAGGAAACCAAAGTTCAAGCCCCAACTACTATTACACATAGCCCACATACTGCCCACCCAGAAGCCTAACCAGTGCATCGAGGTAGCTGTGTAGCCCATTTTTTAGCCATGCTTGTAGTGACACCTAAGGCAAGGACCCAGCCAGTGGCTCTGCAAAATCAATCTGGTGATCTTATTCCACCAGGGAGTTTGGTGTGTTAGTTCTGCTCGATTTGCATTACCAGCCAGTAAGCCATACTGGCTGTGAGTATGTTCTACTGCCCTGCCTTGGCAGGGAAGAAAATTCAAAGCCCTGCCCAGCTGTTGATTATAGCCTCCAGACCTCCGACCAGGATGTCTGATCAGAACCTAGACAGCCACAGATACCATTCTACAGTCATGCTTGGACAGAAAGCCAAGCCAGCACTCCTATCTAACAGTGAAATATAGCCTCTGGCCCACATAACCAGGGAGCATTAACAGTGACACTGGAAAGCCTTAGAATCCAGCCAACAGTATCACCCAGCTGAGGAACCCAGCCCACAGCCCTGTCCCACCATAGAGCCCAACTTGTCTTGTCCGATTGTTGAATGTAGCCTATAGCCTCACCCAAGCAGGGAGCTCAACCAATGACCTAGTCAGATCGTAGAGCAAAGCCTATAACCCCACCCAATGAGGAAGCTTGGACAGTGACCCCACTTAACCACAGTGCATAGTCTCTAGTCCCACCCACTACAGGACACAGCTGGAAGCCCCTCCCAACCACAAAGCCCAGCCAGTGACCTTGCCCAGTAACAGAGCACAACCAGTGGGCTATCTGATCATGAAGGCCAGCCTGTGTATACGTCCAACTTGAAGACACTCTCTTGCGTACCTGCCTGATCACAAAGTATAGCCTGCAAAGTCTTGCCTAAACTTGGGAATCCAGCCAGAATCACCATTTAGTCAAAAATCATATCCTGAGATTCTATCAAACCATGAGTGATTGTGGAGCCAAGCCCATAGCTCTGCCAGTCCAACCAGTGGCATCATGTTAAGGAAGTCAGCCAGTGACCTCATCTAAACAGAAGTAATGGCAAAGCCCAGCCAGTAGTTCCACATAACTACAGAGCACAGCCAGAAGCTGTATGTGATCAGGGAGTGTACCCTACAGTCCCACATGAACATGGAACCCAGTCAGCACACCCACCAAACCACAGAGTTCAGCTAATGGCACACCCATTCCCACCTCAGATCACAGGCAGTGACCTCACCCAAATAGAAACCCTGAAAGAAAGTCCCACCTGCTCAAGGATGCTACCAGTTAACCTGTTCTGAACACCAAGCTGAAGTGAATGATGAAAGACTGTCATCCAAAGAGAATCATGAAGTCTGGAAAAGGAGACTTTTTACTCAAATGCACACACATCAGTGCAAAGACATAAGGATCATGAACAATCAGGTAAACATAATATTACCAAAAGAAAATAATAAAGCTCTAATAAGTGACTCCAAAGAAATGAACATCTAAAAACTGTCTAAAAAATGATTCAGAGTAATCCTCTAAAGAAGCTGAACAAACTACAAGGACACACAGACAGACAACTAAATGAAATTAGGAAATTAGTGCATGGGCCAAATGAGAAGTTCAACAGAGATATTGAAACTATCAAGAAAAAAATCTTAGAACTGAAGAATACAATGACTGACTGAAGCATTCTACAGAGGACTTCAAAATCAGACTGGACCAACCAGAAGAAAGAACCAGTGAATTAGAGGATAGGTCATATAAAATTATCCAGTCAGAGGAGCAAAGAAGAAAAAAAAAAAAGAAGAAGAATATAAAGAGTGAAGAAAGCATGCTGGACTAATGGGACACATTCAAAGGAACCATCACAGAAAGACAAATGGATTGAAAGTCTATTTAAAGCAATAACAGTGGAAACTTTTTCAAATGTGGAGTGACAGGTAGATATGCTGATTCATGAGGACCAGAGGCCCCATCAGGTAAATCCTCAAAAGGCTGCACTGAGACACATTATAATTAAATTCTCAAAAGTCAAAGACAAGGAGAATTTTTTTTTTTTTACAAAGAGAATTTTGAAACCAACAAGAGAAGAGCAACTCATCACATACAAGGACACCCCCATAAGAATGGATTTCTCAACAGAAACTTTGTAGGCCAGGAAAAAGTAGGATAATATATATATATATAATACCGAAAAAAAACCCCCAAAACACCTTTTAATCAAAAATACTATGCACAGGGGCACCTGGGTGGCTCAGTTGGTTAAGCGACTGCCTTCGGCTCAGGTCATGATCCCAGAGTCCCGGGATCGAGTCCCATGTCGGGCTCCCTGCTCGGCGGGGAGTCTGCTTCTCCCTCTGACCCTCCTCCCTCTCATGCTCTCTGTCTCTCATTCTCTCTCTCGCAAATAAATAAAATCTTAAAAATAAATAAATAAATAAATAAATAAATAAATAAATACTATGCACAGTAAAATTGTCCATAAGTAAAGATAAAAACTCACAAACAAACATACAAAAAATTGAGGGAGTTCACCAAAATTAGAACTTCCTGGCAAGAAATGCTAAAAAGCATTTTTCAAGCAGAAATAAAAGGATGCTAATTAACAACACAAAATATAGGATAATTAACAACACAAAATATAGGACTATGTAAAACTCACTGGTAATAGTACATATATAATCAATATTAGATTCTCTAATATTATAATGGTGGTGCATTCACTTACAACTCTAGCTTAAAAGTAAAGAATCATATTAAAGATCACTATTACTGGAATAATTTATTGGTTACATAATATTAAAAAATATGTAAATTATAATATCAATAACCTAAAATGTTGAGTAGGGGTAGTTAAAAGTATAAAGTTACACTAACCTATTGAAATTAACTTGTATTCAGCTCAAAATAGCATGTTATAAATACATTTTATGTAAGCCTTCTTTCACAATGGAAAAACCAGTGGTAGAAAAAAAAAAGATTATGACAAAGGAGTCAAACACAACACTACAAAAATTCATCACATCATGAAGGAAAGCAGCAAGAGAGAAAGCAAGAAACAAAGGACTTACAAAATGGTAAGAAATGGTAAAAGTAAGTTCATAACTATTAATAGTAACTTTAAATGTAAATTAATTAAATTCTCCAATAAGAAGATGTAGTATAGCTGAATGGGAAACAAGAGGATTCAACAATATGGTCCATCCAAGAAACTCACTTAGCTTTAAAAACACATGTAGACTGGGAGTGAAGGAATGGGAAAAGATAATTCAATCAAATGGTAACAAAAACAAAACAGAGGTAGCTATACTTCTATCAGACAAAATAGACTTTAAGTTAAAAATGGTCAAATGAAACAGAGAAGGCCATTATATAATGATAATGATATAATGGCCAATCCATAAAAAAAGATAAAAATTTTAAATTTTAAAACATCAGAGGACCTAAATATATAGAACAAATACTAAGAGAAATAAAAAAGAAGAAATGAATAACAATACAACTATTATTTGGGGACTATGTAATACTCCACTTTCAACAATGGAAAGATCATCCAGACAGAGAATCAAAAAGGAAACAGTGGATGTGAACAACACTATAGATCAAATGGCTCTAAAAGACATACATACAACATACTATGGATACATACATACAAGTGTAGAGAGAACATTTTCTAGGATAGAGCATATATTAGGCATCAAAACAGTTCTCAAGAATTCAGAAGACAGAAATTACATGAAGTATCATTTCTGAGCACAATGGAGTGAAACTAGAAATCAATAATAAGAGGAGAACTGGAAAATTCACAATTACATGGAAGTTAAATACCACACTCCAGAACAACCAATGCACCAAAGGATAAATCAAAAGGAAAAAAATCTTGAGACAAACAAAAATGGAAACACAATGGAAACCAAACTTAATGGGATGCAGCAAAAGAAGTTCTAAGTTTACCGTGATAAATGCATACACCAAGAAAAAAGATTTAATTCAAATTATGAGTTTTTATTTGATCTATGTGACACTTAGACAATTTTATTTTCAGTCATATGGAAATTTTATAGTTTTCTTTTGCTAAATTTTGTATTATTTCAATCCTTTAAAATTTTCTAAGAATCTCCTTATAGTCCAGCAAATGGCCAATTTTCTAACTGATATGTGTTCTCTTGGGGAAAAAAAAAGTTTACTTCGAAGTCACTGCATGCAGTATTACATCATTTAATTTAGGTGTACTTTATTAGTGTTTTAATATCTTTATTTTGCTTTTTCAACTTCTTTTGGATCAGTCACTACAGAAAAAGGTTCGTTAAAATTTGTCCATATTAACATTGATTTGTTTATTTTTCTTTTAATTTTGTCAGTTTTCCTTTATATATTTGAATGGTATATTATTAAGTGTGTACTATTTAGTGTTTTTATATCTTTTTATATTTTAAAAAATTTTTATCTTTATGAATTGTTCTTTGTCTTTAGTGATGATTTTAACCTAAAAATGTCTTGCTTGATATTAGTATAGATTGACCAGATTCATATTTGGACAGTGTTTCCATGACATATTTCATAATCTTCTAACACTTTCAGGTCCTTATATTTAAGTGTATCTCCTATAAGTAATATATAATTGATTTTTTTAGTGCAATTACTCAATCTGTATCTTTTCATAGTGTATTTAGTCCATAACAGAATTACTCATTACTGGGCCTTAAATCTAATCTCTTAACATTTACTCTGATGTTTTTAGGGATGTATTAATCCAGATTCTTGTCAGTAGTGCCTTCTCTTATTTTGATGTCTTTTCTCAGTTTTGAAAAATCCTTACCAAATTATATCATCAAAAATATCTCTCTTCTCCTACTGACACTCAAACTACATTTAATATTAGATGATTAAATGTCTTTATCATTTTAATGTTCTCTTTCTTCCCATCTGTATTTCAATCTGTATATTTGATTCCCTCCAATATTCTAGATAATTCTTCTGCTAGGTCTAATTTGCAATGTTATCCATACATTGTATTCCTAACATTAGCATTACATTGTTTCAATTACAGATATTATTTCTTTTTTTATATTTTTTCAATTATTTACCAAAACACTCCATGTTGACTTTAATTTCTTAAAATAGTAACCATAATCATTTTAGTATATATTTGATTCCCCCATTATTTGAAATTCTTATGTATCTATGGTCTTTTGTTTTTCTAAATTTGTGGTCAAGTTGTATTTTTATTCCTGATTCATTTCGAGGGAATTCTAGACATTATTTATTAATATTTGGAAGGTACTTTGGCTAGGTAATAGGAGCAAATCATTCTGTAAAACATAATGGATTGTGATCATTCAAGCTTTAGTTCTGAATTTTGATTTATTTTCTTTTCATCCTTACTATACTTGTATTCCTGTAAGGTCTCATTTGACAGTCCAGATGCTTACTAGGATATCTCCTACTCAGGAGGCCCTGACCGCTAATATTTTCCATCATCCTTGGAAGATCTACTTACCTTCTTAGCCTCTAACTGCCAATTTCATAATTGACAAATCCTTCAATGTGAAATGCATTCCCAAAAGTCTGCCTCATCTGTGAAGACCTTCTTCTTCCTCTGAGTTTTTAGCACCTAAATTTCATTACCTCTATACCTCATTATGCCTTCAAACAATTAAAACAAGTAAGCAAACAAACAAAAAATCATTTTTAGGAGGAAGGTGATCTGTAACAACCTAATCTACCCTTGGACAATACCAGTTATCTTTAAACAATATGATGGCAGGTTTTTATTTTTAATTTTCTTTTTTATTAATACACAGATTTACCAAATTTTCTAAATGGTGATACATTTCTTTCATGGAATTTATTAAACACTAATATTTTTATGTATAAAAATAATATATATGGAATATCTGCTTTCAGGATTGACATGAAAAACAGTAGGAAGTCATCACTCCTGTACCTATAACAACAACAACAAAAAGATAAACAAAATTAATGCCTTTCTTGGACCAGATGGTGGGAGCCAGGTTTCTCACCGTTGGAATGGGAGTGTACAGATAAGGGAGGAGGATAGCATGATTCATGTGCTAATGGATTTGAGGTGGAGGTATCATTGTGAACTCATGTTTACCTTAATATAGACACACATGGTTACATATAGAAATATTTGTAGGTGTTTGTATACACATGGATTAGTATACACACATATATTTCCTTGATGTGTCAGCTAACAGAGTCTATACACAACAACTCTCCAGTAGTAATGAGCACACCTACTACCCAGATCTTGGTTTCTAACACCATCCTCCAATGAAAGTAAAGGCTCCATGGAAAAATGGCTGATGCTAGGGTTAAGCTGGAAAACACACAAGATGAATCTGAAGTATTTTGTAGTGCCAAAAAGAAAGAAAGTGCTCAAAAGCAAAAAACACACTGCACATAGATTGGGGTATGTCAAAGGCCAAATGAAAATCCTCCCAATGGACAAAGTCAGAAAAAAATTTGAGCAACAAAATAAATAAAATAGTATTAGATTATACCTCAAAGTATAAAATAAATATCCATGACTCCATATTGATACAAGTAAATGATCAAATATATAAATAAAAAAGGGACAAACCTGTGGAGAAGGATTCCAAATAATATATGTAAATACTCCACTCTCAAGGAAGAGTTACATAGATCCCAGCTCCTTAGTATAGGCTATGTATAGTGACTTCCTTCCAATGAATACGGTATGAAAGTACAGTATAGAAAGGGAGGGAAAAGAGCAACTTTAAAGTGAAGAAACCTGACAACACTATCTTAGCCAGTGTTCAAGATAAACCTCTATTACATTGATAGCATATTCCTTTGATATGATAAAAATGGCCCTTTACCTCTATGGTCTTCTTCCCTTAAACCTATATTCCCAGTCTAATCATGAGAAAAACATCCCACAAATTCCATCCTATAAAATACCTGACCACTAACTTAAAACTCATCAAAACTCATTAAATTGCACTTGAGAAAGCATAAGCTCACCAGGTGTAGGTATACACAAGGCTCATACTAGGTAGAGAGCATTGCTTTTTGAGAATTTGCAGTATGAACTTTTTCCTGCTGGTATATGATGCCTTCTTTCTTGAACCGTATGCCTTAACTCTTTAAGACTTGCATCAGGACTCTTGGGATTGATAGGCTTAAACAGTCTGTGTAGGATTATTTGTTTCTAAGAATCTCCCCTGAAATCATGCTGTGTTTTTAAAACCAGATTTCTAAAAGTGAATCTCTGCACCCACCTGTATAAGAAACACCTATTATACTTGCTAAAAGACAAGGTCCTTGGCTTTCCCACAGTTTTTCTGAATCAGAATCTCCAAGGGGTTCTCTTTGAAAATACTAGATATCATCTTAGGCTGTACAGTGGCATTAGAGATTTAAAAATAGTGGTATCTGGGTCCCACTTGAAGAGAGTCTGATTTAATTGGTCTGGAGTGTGAGTTGGCCATGAGATCTTTTAAAACAGTCCATGGATGATGATAACGTGCAGCTAAGGTTAAGAACCACTTTTAAAACAGCTCCCCAGGTGGTTCTCATGCATATAAATTTGGGAAGCATCACTTTTAACCAATTCCTAAGCAGGCTTTCCTGAACCAGGCAACCTTGACAATCTACTCCATCAGGCTCTGATTTGCAAAAGTTAGATTTAAATATCTCCCTAGATTTAAATGCCAGTGTTGGAATACAGGCTATCTAATTTAGTCAAATGTGTCCCTCTGTTTAAAGAGTCTAACTCAAATACTGTCTTTCATTTAACTAGATTCTACCTGATAACTAACTAGCAGCTTTTGGCAGTTCTGTCTTTGACTGTCAGTCTGGCATTCACTCATATAATCTACTGGTTCCTGGACCCTGGAACTGTAGCCTCTACACTGGATTCCACACAGTTCTAGCTCTTTTCACTCAGGTGACCTACTGTACCTTTTCTGCTTGTTTTGTTGTTACTCAGTATTTTCCATCTCTCTGCAGTCAGGCAACACATCCCTTCTCTCTCTTTCCTCCTTACCCTTTTGAGATATGCTTTCAAAAAAAAAAAAAACATCTTATATGGGTTATTCTCAACTTAGAAGGGACAGTTTTAGCATCATGTTACACTATGGAATGAACAATTTTATAAGTTAGCAAGTATTAAGCAACAATGAACATGTGGGAAAGGAATATTTTTATATTAAGGAAACCTATCTAATTTCTAGAAATCACAGCTTACCTTGTTTACATATATATATATTCAACCATCATGGTATGTGGGATGGAAAGTTTGAATGTCTGTTGTTTCTTTTTTTAACTAAAGGAAAAATATTTCAAATTATTAAAACTTATTATCCTATTGGAAGAACAAATATTGTGAGAATGTCCATACCATCCAAAGTAATCTACAGATTTAATGCCATCTCTACCAAAATACCAGCAACATTTTTCACAGAACCAGAACAAATAATCCTAAAATTTTATGGAGCCACAAATGACCCAAATAGTCAAATCAATCTTGAAAAAGAATAAGACTAGAGATGTCACATTCCCAGTTTCAAAATATACTACAAAGATGTAGTAATCAAAATGGTATGGTACCGGCAGAAAAATAGACACACAGATCAACAGAACAAAGTAGAGATTCCAGAAATAAACCCATGTTTATATGGTAATTTAATCTATGACAAAGAAGGCAAGAATATACAATGGGGAAAAAACAGTCTCTTCAACAAATAGTGTTGGGAAAACTGGACAACACCATGCAAAAGAATGAAACTGGACCACTGGCTTATACCATACACAAAAATTAACTCAAAATGGATTAAAGACCTACATGTAAAACCTGAAACCATAAAAATCCTAGAAGAGAGCACAGGCAGTAATTTATCCAACATGGGCCATAGCAACATTTTTATGGATATGATTCCTGAGGCAAGGGAAACGAAAGCAAAAATAAACTATTGGGACCACATCAAAATAAAAAGCTTCATAGCAAATGAAATAATGAACAAAACCAAAAGACAATCTATTGACTGGGAGGAGATATTTGCAAATGACATCTCTGATAAAGGGTTAGTACCCAAAATATATAAAGAACTTATACAACCCAATATCCAAAAAACAGATAATCCAATTTAAAAAAAAAAATGGGCAGAAGGGGCACCTGGGTGGCTCAGTTGGTTAGGTGTCTACCTTCGGCTGGGGTTGTGGTCTCAGGGTCCTGGGATCAAGCCCCGTATTGGGATCCCTGCTCGGTGGGGAGTCTGCTTCTCCTTCTCCCTCTGCTCCCCCAGTACCCCCCCCCCATTTGTGCTCTCTCTTGCACTCTCTCTCTCTCAAATAAATATCTTTTAAAAAATGGGCAGAAAACATGAACAGACATTTCTCCAATGAAGTCATCCAGATGGCCAACAGATACATGAAAAGATGCTCAACATCACTCATACTAGGGAAATGTAAATCAAAGCCAAAATGAGATACCACCTTACACCTGTCAGAATGGCTTAAATCAACACCACAAGAAACAAGTATTGGTGAGGATATGAAGAAAAAGGAACCCTCATACACATTTGCTGGGAATGCAAACTGGTTTAGTTACTGTGGAAAACAGTATGCAGGTTCCTCAAAATATTAAAAATAGAACTACCATCTGATGCGGTAATTCCACTACTGTGAATTTACCCTCCAAATACATAAAAAAATAATTCAAATACAAGTAATTAAAAAAGATATATGCACCCCTATGTTTACTGCAGCATTATTTCAATAGCCAAGGTATGGAAGCAGCCCAAATGTCCATCAGCTCATGAATGGATAAAGAAGATACACACACACACACACACACACATACACACATACATATATATGCACACATATATACACACTATATATGTCTATATACACACATGCTGTCTCTCTCTATATATGTCTACAGTGTGTCTATGTATACCCACACACACACAATGGAATGTTACTCTGCCATAAAAAAGAATGAAATCTTGACATTTGCCACTACATGGATGGAGCTAGAGAGTATAATGCTAAGTGAAATCAGTCAGAGAAAGACATGTACCATATGATTTGACTCACATGTAGAATTTCAGAAACAAAACAAATGGCCAAAGAAAAAAGAGACAAATCAAAAAACAGACTTTTTTTTTTAAAAAAAGATAATAGTATCTTTCTTCTTTTTTTAATATAGCTCTTTTTTTTTTTTGGTTCAAGTTTTTACTTCAATTCTAGTTAGTTAACATATAATGTAATATTGGTTTCAGGAGTAGAATTTAGTGATTCATATAACACACAGTGCTCACAACAAGGGCCCTCCTTAATAACAAATAATCCTAAAATTTTAGGATTTTTTAGCCCATCCCCTGCCTACTTCCCCTCCAGCAACCCTCAGTTTGTTCTCTATAGTTATGAGTCTCATATGGTTTGCTGCCTTCTCTTTTTTCCCCTTTTCCTTATGTCCATCTGTTTTGTTTCTTAAATTCTATATATGCGTGAAATCATATGGTATTTGTCTTTCTCTGACTTGTTTCGCTTAGCATAATATACTCTAGCTCCACCCATTTCGTTGCAAATGGCAAAAACCAGACTCTTAACTATAGAGAACAAACTGATGGTTACCACAGGGGAGGTGGGGGGATGGGTGAAACAGGTGATAGGGATTAAAGAGTAAACTTATCATGATGATCACTGAGTAACGTAAATAATTGTTGGATCACTATATTGTACACCTAAACTAATATAACACCATATGTTAACAATACCGGCATTAAAAAAAATAAACAAATAAAATTTATTATCATACATGAGTACAATGTGAACTTCTTTGATCCTAAGTGGAAACAAATTTATTTGGTGCTCTAATATATATTGAGCACTTACAACTTAGGCCTTATTTTAAGGACTTTTTGTATTTTGTCTCTATCCTGAAAACAACACATAAGGGAAGCACTCTTTCTATTGCTATTTTATGAAGAAGGCAACTGAAGTCCAGAGACTTTGACAGACTTTCACAGCACAGTGGGGCTAGAATAGGAACCTAAGTAACCTTTCCCCAAAGCCTGTTTTCTCCTCATGGTATAGCTAGGCTCCCTACTACTCTATCCCTTTCCTTAATTTTTTGAGATTGTAACATCTCTCAACAACACTATAAGTACTCACGTTCAGAGACACCTCTGTTTTACCTTTTATTATGCCATAGTACCCAACATATAAAGCCTTTCAAAAAGCAAGCTTTTTAAAAGAATGAACAAATGAAAAAATAGATAAATAAAAGAAGAACATGAAAAACAGTTATTATCAGTTCATATGGAAGCTTCATGGAAATATGGACTTGGATCCAGAAAAAAAACTTTAATAGTTGCTGGTTGGCCAGTGGAGTCTTTGATCATTTCTCTTGACATTTAGTGAAGTCCACCTAAGCTGTCAGGGTCACCAGCAGTGATATCATGAAGTTTTTGGCTTTCTTTGTTGAATTAATTCTACATCTAGCTCTTGGGATTACTATGGTGTGACTATTTATCATATTTGGAAGCTTTGACACAAGTAATAATCTAACTGGAAAATAAACAAGTCTGATGTGTTTGGAGTATCTGCTAAGATGAACTTTATTAAACATATACTCTAAGGACACTGTATATCAATTCTTTCTCATTTCTAACAAATCTTGCTATTTATGCATCAAAAAAAAGTAAAGGAGTAAAAGCCAATAGAATTTAAGCCAGTGCATGACAATATTCTTTACGTAACTACAAGTCAATTCATAAGTTGCTTACTTTCTATTGTTCATTCATTCCTTTATTCATGCACCATTTTAAGCATGGAGGTGGAACACAGAGGTGACATGGTCTAATGTAGGTTACAGAAGTATGAGAGATAAGTGACATTTAGACTTTCTTCAGCAGGCTGTCGGGTATAATTTAAAGATTTTTTAAGCAGGAGAGTCGTATGTTGAAATCTACACTTTAGCTCTCAGCTTCCCAGGATGGACTTTTCAAAAAGAGAGTTTGAGGGCAAAAGAGAAAATTACTGATGCAAATATGATACATATGTATTATGAAGTTTTAAAAAGGTTTCTTTCTTCCCTGAAATGAAGCACCTACCTTTCCAACAATTGTAAATAATTTTAGGTTCAGCAGTGCCCTCCAGGGTAAATATGCAGCAGCCAGCATTGCAGCCTTGTGGAGGCCAAAGGAGAGCGATTTATCACTTACTGATCCAAGAGGTAAATAGAGGCTATAATCAATCTGCACCTTTCAGCACACTCTAGGACAGTAGAATGCAACCCCAAAGGGATTATGCTGCAGGATGACTGTTCTTTAAACAATTGTAAGGTAGAATTCCACGTACAAATAAAATAAACAACAAAAGGATGGAGGGTGATCTAAGAATAAATTTATTTCAAATGTTATAGAACACACGTATTTATGTGTGTACATATGTGTTATAGAACAACACACAAAGGGATTAGTTTTATTTCCTTGAAAAAAATAACTTCATAATCAATGATAACGTCTAGTAAGACAAGGCGATTTGTATGACATTCACAAATATCCTCAAGTTTTAGTATTCTCTTCCTTTGTAGCTATACATATAGTCATAGATAAACACTGAGAATACTAACAGAAGAAAACATCTATTATATAATTTTTATCATTTTCCTTCACATCAGATCTCATCTTAGTGTATACTATGAATTCATATTTTTCAAAATCCTGCTTTCATCTTGTTTCACACTGTTTATCTTAAGTAATTTTTTGGCTCTTTTTCATTTCTTTAAATATTTATTTGTCCTCATGTCTAAGGAGAGGGGAATTAATATTTATTGATAACAGCATCTCCTATGGACTATAAACACATTGTCTTACAATAATATACATATGTATACATATGTGCATACATATATGCATCATAAAATTATACAGATTTACTTATTTTTTCATGAAGGAACTGGATATTCAGTGGTTAAGATTCTGGCACAAGACAGGACAACAGAGAAATCTCAGGAGAATCTTACTAATTCCTTTAACTCGCATCACATTGGTGATACACTTAAGTGTCTTCACGGCAGATGAAAGGCTGACTGAGGAAATCAGAGAATGGAATGCCTCTAACCTTCTTCAAAATGAGGCCTCATTTAGACTCAGAATATTACCTAGGACTATAATATTTCAGATGCTTATTTAGAATCCATTCAATGCTCCCTTCCATGGGAGGAGTTAAGTTTGGTGGCCAAGAGGATATTGTAATTAAAGGTATTTTTGTAGAGGTAAAGCCTGTCATGACGTTATACTGTTATATGTCACAAAATTTCCCCTATTTATTTTACATAGGAAAAAGCAGCAAATGCTAAGAATACAAGGTGGAGTTTATGATTTAACCCTTTTGTGCCATAATCACAAGCCTGTTTAAGTCATAAGGCCTTTCTTAAATCCTCATATGCACTTAACTCTTTCCTGCCTTAGGCCTTTGTTCACTCTTTTCTCTTCGGGAGAGTTCTCCACATCTCCTTAACTACTTCTACTCTCCTTCGCTTAAATATTTTTTTTCTCATCCATCAGAACTTAGCTATTCTTTCACTTTCTCAAAGAAGTCATCACTAGTTCTCTAAAATAAATGAGGTCAAAGAGACACAACATATGTTTTTATATATGTAGTTTAGATTTGTAGCTTTTTCAGTTATAATTGGGATATTGATTCCTTAAGAAATTCACTAAAATTATCCAAAATATTAACAAAAATATCTCCTTAAGTCTGAGTTTTCATTAAATATCCTCCTTTAATGTGAAGATAGATCTTAAGGGGTGCCTGGGTGGCTCAGTCAGTTAAGCATCTGCTTTGGCTCTGGTCATGGTCCCAAGGTCTTGGGATTGAGCCCCAGGATGGGATCCCTGCTCAGCGGGGAGCCTGCTTCTCCCTCTCCTCCCTACTTGTGCTCTCTCTCAAATAAATAAAATCTTAAAAAAGAAAAGATAGCCCTCAAAATAGTGGATGTAAACTAGTAGCCCATGGTCCAGATGCAGCATGCAGGTGTATCTGTTAGGCTCACATAGTGTTTAAAGAATGTGTTTAGTTGCGAGTATGTAAATAACTAAAAATTTAACAACAAAAAAATACTTCCTCTCCTGAAATTCAGAAGATCTGACACATCTAGAATCTTTCCTGAATGACAATAATCAACAAGAAACATGTGGCTTCTGTACCATTTTTAGATAGAACATATATAAAATATATTTCTCACTTACCACTATTCCTGCCTGGTTTTATGCCTGACTTTGTCACATTTCATTGCCTCCGTGTCTTTTGTAGGCATTTGAATAGCCAATTCAGTCTGGGAGGTTTACATCTGAAATCATCTACCCCTAAACCTCTAAGCCAGTGCTTCTCATTTTAATGTACTTAGGAATCCCGAGGAATCTTGTTAAAATGCAGATTCTGATCCAGTAGGTAGAGGTGGAAGGTTCTGTGAGTCTGGATTTGTAACAAGTTCCCAGGTGATACTGAAGCTGTTGAAACATGCCACATGTTAAGCAAAAAGGCAGAACTACATGTACCTAGGTGAAAAGGAGATTCATATGGAATTGCTCTCAAAACAGGTTGATCCTGATACTAGGCAAAATAATGAGGTTGGGTCTGTGGCCTCCTGTCCTGACTCAGGGAGATAGATTTGAAGTTCTCTGGAGTGAGGTGCTCTGAGCTATGTGAATAGAAGGCATTAGTGAGTGGTACTGAAGGAAGGAGTGCCCTTAGGTACTAATGGTAGACTCAGCCTGGATCACAGGCATGTATTCTATCTTGACAATGAATTGACAGCACTATAAGGTCTGGATTTTTAAGAAAGCTCTAGAACCCATGGCACAGGTCACAGGATATGGTAAATTGTGCCCTAAATGGTTCCACTGATAGAGAAAGTAGATAAATGTATTTTCTGTGTTTATCTGATTAATCGTTACAATTTAGACAATATATAATTATTAGGTTTCTGTTTGTTGTAGGATTATTTCTAAATAATATTGAGTCAGTTAGCAGCAGTATAGTTTAGCTACCATGTGTTGAGTTACTGTTTTGAAGGATCACAATGTTTTTGGTGGTTACTTTGCATTGTGTCATGGTTCAAGCATGTGTGGGTTGGGAGGAGGTATGAAAAAATCAGTGACTCACAGCATCATTCTCTTTTCCCAGTTTCTCTACCTCATTTGTTTATTGCCTAAACTGATTTACATAAGAAACAAATGAAAAATAGTACACCCAAAAGATGGTGGTAGATGGGAAAAGGAGAGGGGGAAATAAGGAAGACCATACAGCTGAATTTAGGTTGGGTAAAAACAGTGATGGAGAGAGAATGGGGAGGATTGCCCATATAAAATCAACTATTAATTGTGTTTTAGAGAATAATCACTGCTCTAACTTTGCTCTTCAGAAAACTTCAGTAGACATAACCTAGTTATTCAGTGCATTGAAATTAAAACAATTCTCTTCATATTATAACTATGCCATTATAGAACTTAAAGGAGGTAAAATCTGGCATAGTTTTATTAACTTTATACCTAAAACATATTCTTACATATTGTAAATGCAAAATATATTTATTAATTAGTCATTGATTCAAGTTAATATTTTTTTCATAACTCTGGCAGGTTTATAAAATGACTTTTTGCATGCAACTTAGGATATTTGTATTAAAAAACAATGAAATTATTAAAGCTGGAGATCTTAGTCCAGGGATAGGTATGGTGCACTTACCATCACAAGTGATTTCTTGATTTCATATGCCTGACATTGACATACTGATTTCAAACGCGCACCATAGAATTTAGGATTTGTTTAATTTTATACACACATACACACACACACACACACACACGTATATAAAGTATTATTAAATGTTACATTTCATATTAGAAATACATACAGATAATTGATAATTATAAAATTATTATAAAATAAGATTATTACAAAACTGGTTCATAAATACCCTAAAGAATATAGAAAGGAACATGTGGAAGATGATTTATTTTTGAAATACAGAAAGATAAAGACAAAAAATTTGAATTTCAGATTCCAGACAAATCAAGTAGTAAGTCTTGTTGATAATGAGAGAAAAACGAATATTTAGGACGGGTGAACATATACAAATACATATACATTCACACGGTTTTTTGAATAAGAAATATCTAGAAAGTAAAATAACATTTGTAGTACATTATTAATCTTTTATCTAAAGTGTCCCCCTTTAGAGAATGATGAGCAGAAATCATAGAAATGTTTTTAAAAATTTAACTCAATAATTTCTAGACTATCTAAGGCGGTATTCACCTGCACTGTCTCATCCTTGTTCACTTTCTCTGTCACTTCTGCCTCCTCCACTTCTTCCCCAAAGTTTATTAAAGACTACAACCTAAAAACTCTGCCCTGTCTCTGTGGAGAAGCCCATCTTGATGGAGGCAAATACAGTCCAGTCTCAGACTCTTACTACACAGAATTTAGAACCCAGCTACTTATCCAACTTGTTCCTCAAGATAAGAATAGACCCTGGAAAATGGCAAATGATCAATAAGTATATGTCGAAAGGATAAATAGATGGATAAATTCTTTTCCAGCATCATTTTGTTCTGGAGTATCCTTTGCTGCCAATTAGATCTGAAGTCCTCCAATGCCCTGGAATGACTTTGAGGCTCCTATGTTGCTCCCAAATCAAAGTTTTCCATCTTGTCCACCATGGCTTATGACTGAAACTCATTATCAGACCCATCAATATGACCAACTGCTCTCCCAACTAAAGATATCAACTGTTGAATCAACCCTTCATCTTCTTTTAGATTTTGTACTTCTCCTTTTACCTTCAACATCAGAGTCATCCTCAAAAGCTTGAACAATTTATCTCCAAGTTTTCTTCCACCTCAATAGTAGGGATGTGTTTTTTCATCATGGTCTAAATGACACTTTCAAGCTAATCTCAGGCTTTAACAAGCTTGGGACCAAGGCAGAGTGGGAAAGGCAAATTACATAAGAGAATACCCACAAATTTAAAAACCATCAACATCTACATTTGAAAACTTAAGTATGTGAACACATAATCTGTGTTTCTTTCTCCTTAACTTACTAATTTTATTTCAAGGAATCCACAGTGAGATAGTTCTGGGAAAGTGTGAAGAACTTTGCATGAAGTAAATGGAGGAGAACTTAAGAAAGTGCCAGAGGTAATTAAATTATTAGCCAAGTGTTAAGAATCTCATCTAGGGCAGAAATTATAGCCCTGGGTTCTTTATTATGGTGGAAGTTAACTGTGCCATCAGAGAAATGTCTGAATGGAAGCTTCTAATGGTTCCTTGCCCAGGTCTAATTTCATAATAGTTCATTTGCTAAGTGTCTGTTAAATGCTAAGTTTGCGTGCAGGAGCACATGGGGGGTTAGTGTATTATGGTTATGTAAATAAAACAGACAAATAAAAAATCATAAATCAAATGGAACAAAAACAACAAAACTTTACAACTTATGGAGAAATACATTAAAATCAAATGTATTAGCTTTTTTTGAAGTTTTTATTAAACATTATTACTAAATGAAGAGAACCTTTACGACATAGGAGAGAAATATGAAAATCTATGAGAAGTGTATGGTTCTTGGTCATTTCTCTTGGAGGAGGCTGCCCACTGCTTTTTCCATAATATTCAAATTCTTTGGCATGGCTTTTTACTGAATCTCTCCTACAAAAGAGAGGCCAAGGTTCCCATCATTGCCATTTACTCAATGATCATTTATTTCCCAGCTTGTCTACCATCTCCATTTCAATGTTATCACTGTTGAGTAAATTGTCCAAAGGCAACAATCTGTCATTCACCAAAGACAACTTCAATCCTCTCAGACCTTTAGAAGGAATATAGCTGTAGCACTATAGAATGTAATTTACAAAATGATATCGTGGGATCCTGAAATCTTTCGTTTACTTCACATGATAAGTCATTTCTCTGAAAGTGGTTATGTCATCACTGATTTGTGGCAGAGGGCCAAGGGCAGATCTTTTTAGCTAGCTGAGGTCACTTGGCAAGCCTGATGACCATTCTGGTCATGATGAGATTCATCTCAGACCAAGTAAATCTTCATTTGGCAAAATAAAGCCATTGAGTACTGTTGGCTAGGATACAGTAAAACAGCCTAGTTACCCATATAGAATTCTATGATAAGATGAAATTTAATTTTTTTATATCCAAATAAGTGACCATAGAATGATCATATAAATATTGAATGATTGATTCATTAAATCATTTATTCCCTCAACCAAACTTACAGAGTGCCATCTACGGCACTGCATCAGACATAAAAGGAGAAGGTCAATGAATTAATATGAAACAGGTACCTTACCTGTCAAGAGTTATGTAAGAAATTTGAAGGGATGATTAGCAAGAAACACAAAATAATTTCTATGAAACTATTTAATTATAGGTCAGGGAGGTGTGGTGTGGGTACCTTTTCCATTCCTGAATCATCTTGTGATCTCAAAGGTAACTATGCAAAGAATCCAAATAGCTCTGAATGTGAAGGCATGGCACACCACAGAATCCCCGGGGTGGTGTCACCTCTAGGTAGGGCTCCCTTAAAGGAGAGTCTAGATTCTTTCCAGAAATGTATTAGGAGAGCTGTCCACAAAAGCATGGGCTATCTCCCTGGGGAATGGAGGCCAAGTCTTTTTATTTTACCACATTGCCCTTGAAGAGGTTTGCTATCAAAGCAGACCCTATGTGTCAGTGAGGAACATGTGCGTTTTTGTGTAGTTGTTGGCTGCTTCCCCTTCCCTTTATTCCCGATTACATAAAATTTCACAATAAAATTAATATTTCAATTATAAAAAAAAACACACCAGAAACTTCCTCTATAACTGATAAGACTTGATAAATCGAGCCCCATCAACCCAATACCCACTGCAGACTTGCCTTCCTTCCACTACTGGTTCCCTACTCTCCTCTGCTGATATTCACATCCTAAATTGCACAACCTTTTAAAATTAAGGCAGGCAAAAGAGATTCTAAAGTACTTCAGTGGCCCACCAGTAAGCCCACTCCTTTCATCTTAACCTGTATCAATAATTTTGGAATGGAATGAGTTTTCTTAGAAATCATGATCTAATTCATTCCTTTTTTGAAAAAGAAGCCAGGTTAGTTAGTGGCAGTTAATTAGCATTGTTCATTTCTTAGTTCATGCTCCAGAATTTTAAAATATGTGCTTAATGGTACACCGGGAAGAAACAAGTTGTAAGATAGGAAGTGGTGGAAAAGACATACTAGAAGTGAGAATGACATTTGGCAAGTACTGCAAGCCAGTTAGAATGAGAGGGAAAGAGAAACAGAGAGAGAAAGAGAAAGGGAGGCAGGAGAGGACTGCTGGTCTAGCTAGACATCTTCAATTCCACTCTATTGAAGGTATGAACAATCTAAATAAAAGGTAATAGGGAAGATGTCACTTGGTTAGAAGTTAGACAGTCTTAGTAAATTAAGATGCTTACCATTTGGGAAAGCTGTTTGCTTCATGAACTTCAATTTCCTGATGTCTAAAACAGGTATCAGTTGTTGTGAGGATCAAGTAAGATCACACATGTGGAGCTCTGTGTTCATAATAGATCCCAGGCAAACATGTTCCGCTTAGTGTAGACAGCTTATTGTTTTATCTAATTCTGGGACAATCACCATAGGGTCCCAAAATATTCTTATTGATTTTTCTCCTAAAAACCAAATCTATAAAATTCTTAGCTGAATACACCATGGGAATACTTTTCATCCTTGTACCTAATATAGTAACTTCTGAATATATTCTTATGAATCTAGATTCTTATTTTCTGTGTTTGTATTGGCATATCAGTAGTGTGAGAAAACATACTGGAGGGGTGCCTGGGTGGCTCAGTCATTAAGCATCTGCCTTCAGCTCAGGTCACGATCCCAGAGTCCTGGGATCGAGCCCCACATCAGGCTCTCTGCTCACTGGGAAGCCTGCTTCTCCCTCTCCCACTCCCTCTGCTTATGTTCCCTCTCTCGCTGTCTCTTTCTCTGTCAAAATAAATAAATAAAATCTTTAAAAAAAAAAAGAAAAGAAAACATACTGGAGGCTGGAACAAAAGAAAAAATCATTAATACTGATCATATCTCCATTTTAAAATTTGACTTACTGTTCATCATAATTTTTTTGCAATAATTTTGACTTTTAAAAATATTGTATTAAATATGTTATCTTGACTACTGATTCATTTGGAACCTCCTTAAATTGTATACCTACAACAAATATCTGATTTGTCTCACCCTAGTCCTGGCACTGTGGGAGATGTTTTTAGATGCAGATATTGAGATTTTGTTTTCGTTACTTTACAATACATTTCAAGATGAACCCCACCAGAGTATATTCTGTCAAATCAGCAACAAGCATTAAGGTGAAAAAAAAAACCACGCACCCTCAGAATAGGAGTGGGATTAGTTTACCCCAACCAACAAGGTGGTATCCCCTGAATGTACTCCCTTTACTTTCATTATCTTCAGTGTGACTCCTTTGTGGCCTGCGGCCCAGTGTTTGAAGGTCCCTTCAAGGTATGTGGCAGGAAGGTATGGTACTGGAAAACTAGGCACCTCCTCTTTTTGTTAAGACACACCTAATGCTTTGTGTTTTTCTAACAATAAATTATGATTCATTGTACATTTATATCAGGCATTGGAGCATATTTTTTTTGCCCCCAGCTTATTTAATTCTCTCAAAGAAGTTAATAGGAAATTATTACTAATAACAATTTAGAGATGAAGATTTTAACAGAACAGATTTAATATTTACAACGAAGAATCTAAAATTCATAAACATTGGCCAACCTATCAAAAGCCTGTTCTTTGAGTCAGGTCTCAAATATGGAAGCCTTCCTCAAGGAAAAAGAAAATTGGAAGAAATTAGATAAAGTAGAGTTGGAACTCTGAAGTCTGGAAATAAGAATTAGACTATAGACTACTATGTCTATACTTGACAGATCTTTATGATCCACATAATACAGAAACAACATCCTAATTAAGTATTATAACCTTGAAAAAAAGATCAACAATGTAACAACAACACACTCAAAAAAAGTAAAAGTGTAAGCCCTGGGAATAGAGAAAAAGACATGAGGCAAGGATATTATTGTAGAAGAGAAAAACTGGCCAGGCAGTAGGGAAATCCCAGGAGCTCATATTGGCAGAGGCTGGAGAATAGAACACTATGATTAGTCTACAAAAGATACAGGCCATTAATCAGCTAGAACTTGGCAAGCTCTTTGGTGATTAAAAGCCAAATAGAGAGAAGTGGCATAATTATCTGAGGGTATGTAGATGATAAACCATCCTGGTTTACCTGGGACTGAGAGTTTTCCAGACACAGGTTATGCAGCGCTAAAAGTAGGACAATCCCAGGAAAACTGGTACAGTCTTAGGCAAGCCAGGATGGTTTGTCACTCTAGAGTATATTAGAGGTCCAAAGTCTTAGCAATCAATACACAGAACCGGCCAGAACTGGATGAAACAAGCAAAGATGAGAGGTTAGGCAAAGTGGTAGGATAGGGCAGATTCAGAGATGGAAATACAGACAAGAGAGTCAAAGGTCTTAGTTATTCAAAAATCCATTAGGCTAATTAGTAGATAATACATGTACACAGTGTTGCAAAGTAAATGATAATGAATTTCATAATAGAAATAGAACAAGAGTTATGTGAATTCAGAGAGGATAGAGAATTGCCAATTTCAGTGAGATGAGAAAGGACACATTAAAACTGAGATTTTAAGCATGATTGGTTGTTATTAAGCAGATTTGGAAGAAAGTCAGAAAAAGAAAATATGATATCAGAAGAGGATGTACAGGTTGTACACCAGATCTGCCCTTTCATCTGAGTGAAACTTGAAGGCGAAATATAGTTCGTAGAAGACAGTATTTGAAAGTAACTTTGGGATTTGTCTTTGATATCAAGATAATCATTTCAGATTTTATTCATCAAATATCAGTGAACCAACCATTTAAAAGATTCTGATCAGGGAAGTGGGCAATGAAGCTGACCTTTACTTCTGAGGAATTTGTACCAACATTGGTGAACAGATAGCTTTGGGATAGGGAGTCACTGGACACAGAGAGTTCTTGCAAAGCACAGTGATAATTACACAGAAAGTGAGAAGAGACAAAGGCTTGAAAGAATGAGAGGAGGATGGAAAAAATAGGATAGTGAAAGGATTAGAATTCAAGGCAGTGTGGCAAATAGGATAAACTCAGGCTTTAGAAATAGACAAACCTTGACTGATGTCCCTAATCCTCAGCTTACTGAGGATCTGACAAAATGGCCTGACATACTGACAATATAGCATCAAGAAGAAATCTCAACCTTTCCAAGCCTCAGATCCTATACATAAAATGGATCCATATGACCCATCAGAGGCCTTTTGTAAATTATCAAATATGATAATAAAGTCTATATTATAATATACAGTACTTAGACCTTCATTGAATGACAACTATTACACTAAATTAACAGAAATTGGTTAATTGGTTGAAGATGGCAGTAAATGGTATAGAAATGTCAAAGATATCTTCAAAACTTTAAGGTTATATGAGATTCCTCAAAAGTTCACAATATAGCTAAGAAGGGTCTCCTCTATAGTTGTAAATTAACCTGGTTTCAAGTTTCATCTTTCCCACATTCTAGCTCTATAGACTGGAGTATTCACCTAATTTTTCTGGTTATTATATAAATGCATTTTTCATTTACTAGTTGATAAATATCCTACAAAATACTTATATTCTTAAATTTTTCTTTAGGACAAGATTTTAGTATCAGGCATGTCAAAACAAAAAAAACCAAACAAACCCAAAACAACAAAAGAATCACTCTAAAGAAACAGACTCTCAATTATTTGCAATATAAAACAGGTGATAGATAAGCTTCTGATGCAGTGCCTGACTGAATGGTACTGAATTAAACCTAGTCTATACTCAGACAAGAGAGACTGTACTGTGGGATGGGTATTCCCATGGTAGGTTTATGGAGGATGCAGGATTTGAGCATCAGTATACGGCAGGATTCATTGGATGGGATTCTTAAATAGGAATCAGAGCAGTGTTTGCAATACTCCAACCTGTTCCTTAGAGTGGAAGTGCTTTGGTCTGTGATAAAACCCCATAGAGCCTTTCCCTTTTGTAGATTCATAAGTGAACACTTCTTACGGCTTGGAGATCCTGATGATGGAGATTTGCATGTTAAGGTGTTAAAGTGGGACCAAAAATTTTCCAGGAGCAGTCATCCGACACCAAGTTATAAAAACGTCTTGAGTGATGGCAACTTAAAAGACCTAATGATCCAGGCTAAATGGAAAATAAACCTGAATGTAGTACAGAACCATTCCCAAGAAATGTTGGCTTTGAAGGAAGTTCATTTTGCATGCCACATTGGTCCTCTCTGAGGATGATTTTTTAAAAAGAGGCAAACTGAGGATATTCTGTACTTCCCACACAGGCCATAGTAAAATGCGAGAATACCAGTGCTCACATTGGAATTTCTGTAATGACTAGAGAATATATATCCATATGGCTTGGGAATGTCCCTCAGCCAATAACTCTTAGAAGGAAATTATAAGTGCACTAAGGGGCATCGTTAACAATGATATTCTCTTAACCTTACAGCGATGTATTTCGGTTTATGGAACTTACACCAGCATTTACAGATCTTTGGGGAAAGTACTAAATATGAGTTTAATCACCATGGTTAGATATGTGAATGACCCAGCTGGTAAAACTGTTTTTGAAAGCATACTCCTTTTTTTTAATTCCAACAGGTGTTGGAAAAATGGATCTGCATGGAATATCCATGCCCTTGTATAAATATATCTATCCAGTAAAGAAAATGAAAGGTGCGCTATAAAAATTCATTACCAATATGAATATATTAAGAAAACCAAATTGTTGGTTGCTAGCGTAAAATTAATTGTTCTTTGTTAGAGAAAGTTGAATCCACAAAACAATTGTGAAGACATTCACAAGACTGCAGGCATTTATTGGATACAACAGCTCAAGCTAACACATTTTTATGAGAGGTAGATATGATTCAATTATTTGCTGTTAAGTTACATTCCCTTCCCTCCCTCTGTGTGTAAACCAGTTGCCTTAGCAACATAGGTGCCCAGATGACTCATCATGCATATTGTTTTGTCTTTTCTTCTGCTTTGATCTGCTCTCTAATATGTGAGGTTTGAGAAAGACTTTAAAAAAAATTGCTTTGGGGACATTCATCAAGAAAAGCCCCTAGGAAAGGGGAGTTTTATATACTTTTTTTTTTCCCTCCCACCACATGCACTTAATTGTTATTCACACAATGTGGTTTGTGCATCCTGCTCCATTCCCTATCCATTCTTCAATGCTTAGTTCAACTGGCGCCTCTGTGAAATTGCTTGGTACCATATTTGCTCAAGTCTCTACTGCTCCTGAAGTTTTGTAACAATTCTTAACTGGACCTTTCATCTGGCTGCCTTGTCCTTTGGTTATTGTTTCTTTGTATGATAATACTGAACAGTTAGGACTATAGCAGACATAAGCAGTTTGTGATACAAGCACAAAGGAGGAAAATCTGACCCAGTAAAGTTAAGACTTGCTCGATGCTCTAGTGCATAAAGGAGTAGTTATCTTGGATGAAAACAAGCCATTACTGTACATGAGCACTGCTCATATATATAAGCAAAAGATGGTCATTTTAATAATTTTCCTTGCTGGCTAACAGAAATTATATCTAAAGTGTAGGCACATATGTCTAAATAATTTCATCAGAGGTTATTGCCAGAAAAGGATTATGGGACCTGGATTTTACTTCTACTTGCTATAATATACACAGAATGAATTAAGTGGCTAATTAGTTGCCTGTACATACATTACACAGACCCTACTCTTAAAGGCAAAAAGGAATCTAGGGAAGTTTGGCCTAGTAAAAAAAACAACAACAACAACAAAAAAAACAAAGGCATAAAAGGAATGATTACCATTCTCACCATAGCTCTATGTCCCTCTTCGCAATCACTTCTTGCCCATGAAGCCGCTGCAGTACTTTCTGAGTTTTTGAATATGGCAATTTCTTTCTCATTACTAGCACCTCATGCTAACCACGCCCTTCCCTCCCCACTGTCCTTTGACTGCATCACCCCCAGAGAGGAAGTTAATCTTCACTAAGGTGGTATGAATGTTGTTTGCCAACCCTGTTTAATATGTTCTATCTCAGACATAGCACTTTTATATTTAATAAATGTCCAGCGGCATAACTTTCTAGTGTTACGGAGGATTTGTGGGCAAAAGACATTTTGGTCCACACCAAATCATACAGAATAAATGCCTTTCTGTGGCACCAAGCTTTCCTCTACTACTAACCTGGCATTACAAGTGAAAAAATATCAATTATCTAAGGCCAACTCTTTTTTTAGAGAATGGAAATTTTGCATTTTTCTGTCTTTTTCTCCCTAGAAAAGACTACTCCTCTTACATGGACCATGCCAGGTACTTCTCTTCCCTGGAGACTGCAACATCACTTAGGGGATTATGAATTGGGATGCAGTGCAAATTTACTTTATTAGAAGAGAGGGAAACAGTGAAGCCTTTTAAGCACTTTCCTTTTTCTCATTAGTAAACCTAACTGCATGGTATTGTGTAGGCATGATCATATTGATCTAGATCTCACATCTTTGCAAAGCAGGACCAATGTGATTCATAAAACTTACATGAATCTGTTCTAGTGGTAACCACAGAGAAACAAATACTTTGCCTAAATCAGCATATGAAACATAAACTCAGTAGAAACAAATTCTTCAGTTTAAAAAAAAATAGTGGTAGGTGGAGGCATGCTACTCTTCAACTGATTAAGTTCCTTCTGAATGCCTGAGATTTAACTCCCTGTTCAGTCTGTCAAAATATCTCCCCAACTTATTTTTGGTATAAAAAAATCCACATGGTTTTTATTAGGATACTCTTCTATGATCCTTTATGGATGCCTTTATGCTTTATTTTCCTTCTGCTTCCTGCAAGCTGTGAATCTTAGCTCAATGGAAGTATAAAGTAATTCAAGACTACTTGCCTTTCCTTCTACCTACTCATAGGAATGTATTTGTACACCAAATATGATGTCACTGTCTAGTTCATAAAAAATAAAAATATAACCCCTTATATCCCCCCTCCCTTAATGCTCCTAAGCATAGGAGAGGTTAAGTGAAGTGCTGGAACATTGGACATTAGTGATTATCCGGGCACAACACTGAATCTCATTGCTGGAAAGTCAGCTCCTTCCTCAACTTCTTCAACTCTTCTCATTTATGGAATAGGAAAATTTGGTTTGTGTCTAGTCTATCTATATTAATATCACTCTACCACTTTCTAAATAAGTCTCCAAGTTACAGTTTCCTTATCCTTAAGGAAGAGATAATAAAATCTCCTCCCTCAAGCAGTTGTTGTCAGAATCAACTGTGGCATTGTACCTACAGAAAATATTTAGAAAACAGAATGCCTCACAGATGATAAAAGCACAAATTCAATGAGCAATCATTAATATCATTACGATTTTCCATTAAAATAAAAGAAAAGGCAGACTCTGGACTCAGAATCTCAGGCATGCAGACAGGCATCAGTATCTTATCAGAATTCAAAAATTTGCTTTGCTTCCTGTTTATATTATGTTTCCTACTATTTAGAGCATGTTTTCTGTTCCTGGATGTGCTACAGCATTTTCTTTAGGAATAAGTTTATTCAAGGAAAAAGTAAGTCATTATAAAGAAAATATGAATTAAAGCATACTTTAGTTCATGCACTGATGTTGCAAAATATCTGAACAAAAAGACTTACACCTGGGACTATGTAGTAAACAGTGTATATGTTGGCTCTTATCTTTTTTACTGTCATATGCTTCTCCCGTTTCCCCTAGCACCACATCCTTGCCTTTACCAATTATGCTGCTCTCCTGCTTGAAACACTCCCAACCTTCCCCCTCACAGTTTGGTTCGTCTTCTTCAGGAAACCACCCCCAATCACCCTGACCTGTAATTATCTTCCTGTTTTGTTTTTAACCAATTCTGTTGTTTTAAAGGGCTTTGTGGTCAAGCAGCACTATGGTCACTCCCAACCCTGCCCCTTGCGAGATGTATAACTAGGGGAGAGATACTTCACAATTTCCTCAGCATTAGTATAAAGAACATAAAGATAATGACTCTTTGTCTGTTAGTGTGAGGATTAAATGAGATAAAATATAGGAGGCATATATTAGCTACCCAAACTCAACAAAAGTTCAGTGGTATGACAGCTATACTTGTATTTGAGAACCACATCCGTTTTCATATTCCTTCCTTCCTCCCTTCATCTTCCTTTTACATCTATTCTTTGAGCATCTTCTTTGGGCAGGGCCTTTGCTCACTACAGATGGTTCCCAGACTTACATGGTTTGACTTATGATCTTTTGACTTTATAATCGTGAGAAAGTGACATGCATTCAGTAGAAACTATACTTTGAATTTTGATCTTTTCCCAGGGAAGTGATATGTGGTATGATACTCCATCATGATGCTGAGCAGTGACAGCAAGCTGCAGCTCCCCATTAGCCATGTGGTCACGAGGGTAAGCAACCAATACAACCATTCTGTACCCATACAACCACGTTTTTTTTTTTCACTTTCAGTACAGTACTCAATAAAATACAAGATATTCAGTGCTTTATTGTGAAATAGGATTTGTGTCAGATGATTTTGCCCAACTGTAGGCTAATGTAAGCATTCTGAGCACATTTATAGTAGGCTGGCTAAGCCATGATGTTTGTTAGGTTAGGTGTATTAAATGCATTTTCGACTTAATGACATTTTCAACCTACAATGGGTTTAGTGGGAGGTAATCCCACTGTAAGGAGAGGAAGATCTGTACCATTTGTAATGTAGACAGAACAGCCTCCAGTCTCTTCCTAAAGTCTCTCACCAAAACCATATTTATTCATTTAATTTCTGTTTACTGAAGCTTTATTTATATCACCTTTAAAAGTTTTTGAGTTTACTTACAATAAAAGACATTTAAAATAAGACCACTTAAATTTCAATGTTAAGTTCAAATATTATATGGAGGGAATGGGATATAAATATGCCAAATACTTCAGCTAATAGAATTAGTGTAATTGGACATAAATTCAACTGTGCAGTTTTGGCAGCTCGGGCATAAGGGGAATTGAGACAGATTATGAGTCTGATAAGTATTTTCAAAGACCTGACTCTGGGCCTGAAAGCTGAAAGCTGAAAGTTGCCTTCCACAAGTTGGATCAGGGATAGTTGATCTATAAATTACTTTCCTAAGTGTTTTCTGTTGGGGAATATTTGTCATATAAGCATGGTAAAAGTTTATTAAATATAACTAAGTCAGGCTACATGTTTTAAAAAAAATTGTGTAGCTTGTCACTGTTCTTGTTTTCTTATAAAACATTCAACTATAAATTGGAATTTGATATATCACCCACCAAGTGACCAAACTGAATGCATAATGCAATATTTGGAGCTCAGGAATAATTTTTGGATAGCTGGTATATCAACAAACTCATTCTCTCCATTTGTTTAGTATTTTACAGTTTACAGAGTGCTTTGGAATATATTATCACTTTTAGAAACACAGCTGAAATATATTAGAAAGAGCTCTGGAGTTGAAGTCAGATGATTTGCATTCAACCCCGCCCACCACAGCTTATAACTGCTCCCCCTATTTCTGTAACTTCCTCTTCCTGACTCATCCATATAGAATGAATCTACAGATAGGCATCTCCAATTTTGATTATTAATTCTTTTATATATATTTTTATTCCTACAAGGGAATGCTGGTATAGGCCATTATATAAAAGAAAATGATTACGTTATTAGGCAGCCATATAGAAAGGTTAAAAACATGTTATTCCCTCAGGTGTTTTTGTTTTGTTTTGTTTTGTTTTTCCAGTCCATGTACCACTGACTTCACATAGTGGTCTAGAATCCCTTCATCTTATGACATTCTCAGCCACTTTCCCTCTTGAAACTCTACCCCCTGCACTGTTGGCTCGATTCTGGAGGCAAATGGAGAACTGCTATAGAGCTTGGTATTGACTGTTAAGAACAAATGAACAGTCAACTCTCAGATAATACTGATCACTTCCCCCTCCTCCAAAGAGTTAGAAGAGGGAAAGCAGGGAGTGACAAAGAGAAAAGATGTGTACTTGCCCCACCCACCCAGTAGATAGAAGAGACCTTGGAGGGAGAACCAGGGTTATTCAACGTTGTTGTTTTATCATCTACAAATGGATTCTCCATCATGTCCAGTCAGTAAGAAAGTGAAAATTGATGAATTGATGAGAGAAGTCATGCACTTCATGAGAGAATATTTTTCTTGGGTCTTAATTCTAAGAGGGTTCTTTTCGTTTTATCCTTCAGGTACATAATATTGATTTAATTATAATTTTTAGTATGTGGTACATTATGTTTATATGTACCTCATGCTAGTCAATCTATACCTCTATTTCTATCTCTGTCTTTATCTCTGGTTTGTTTTGTCTTCCTCTCAGATCCCCACTCTCATTCATTCCTTACACACACCTTTTTAAGCACCAATTCATTCTACTGGATATTTGTAAAATATATGGCAATAATTAATTTGTTTGGCTTTATAAGAAGAATATTGTGCTATAAATCCTGTCTCTTTAGTCCTCTTTATCAGGCTCATGTCTTTGTACTGCTCCACAAAATTCCATTCCTGTATTTCTGAATCTTATTTTCTATTCCAAAGGTGATAGACGTCTAGATCATCTCCAATTCCTTGTTATATTAGGTACTACATCCTTGCCTGCATAGAACCCTCACAAATGATGTGAAAATTTTTCCTGGAAACACACTCAAGATTGGGATTGGTCTGTCATGGGGTATTCATACTCCTCATACCACAAAATGTCACCAATATTACTACCACCAACAGTATACAAGAATTCCTCTTGTCCCAAATTCTTGCCAAAAGTTGGTTTTATCCAACTTTCTAATGTTCATCTCTAATGGGTATATAGTAGCATCTCATGATCATTTTAACTCACATTTATCTAATAATAGATTAAATTGAACATTTTATATTCTCATGTCCACACTATTTTTTAAAGACAATTTTTAGAGTTTTTGTTTTATAACAAAATTGAGGGAAATCTACAGAGATTTTCCATATATCCTCTGACCCCACACATGCATAACATTCCTCATTATCAACATCCCCCCACCAGAATGATACACTTTTTTTTTTTTTATTAAGAAGCTACATGAAACTACCATGAAACTACACTGACACTTCATATCACCCAAAGTCCATAGTTTACATTATGGTTGGCTCTTACTGTTGTACAATCTATGGGTTTAAACAATGTATAAAATATATCCATCATTATAATATCAAACAGTATTTTCACTGTTTTAAAAATCCTCTATGCTGTGCCTATTCATCTATCCCCAGCCTTTTCCCTACCCAACAAATGATCTTTCCATTATCGTCATAGTTTATCTTTTTCCAGAATGTTATATTGTTGGAATCACACAATATGTAGCTTTTTCAAATTGGCTTCTTTCACTTATTAATATATTTAAAATTCTTCCATGTCTTGTCATGGCTTGAAATCTCCTTCCTTTTTAGCACTGAATAATATTCCATTTTCTAGGTACACCACACTTTATTTATCTATTCACCTTTTTTTTAGGTTATTTTTAAATTATTTTTTTTTAATTATTTAAAAAAAATTTTTTTTTTTAATTTTTTAAATTATTTTGTTCAGTTAGCCAGCATATAGTACATCATTAGTTTTTGATGTAGTGTTCAATGATTCATTAGTTGCATATAACACCCAGTGCTCATCACAACACGTGCCCTCCTTAATACCCATCACCTGGTTACACCATTCCCCCCACCCGCACTCCCTTCTGTAACCCTCAGTTTGTTTCCCAGAATCCAGAGTCTCTCATGGTTTGTCTCCCTCTCTGATTTCTTCCCATTGAGCTCACAGCAGCAATGTCCACAATAGCCAAACTGTGGAAGGAGCCAAGATGCCCTTCAACAGATGAATGGATAAAGAAGATGTGGTATATATATATACAATGGAATATTACTCAGCCATCAGAAAGGATGAATATCCACCATTTGCATCAACATGGATGGAACTGGAGGGGATTATGCTAAGTGAAATAAGTCAAGCAGAGAAAGACAATTATCATATGGTTTCATTCATATGTGGAACATAAGGAATAGTGCAGAGGCCCACAGGGGAAGGGAGGGAAATCTATTCACTTTCTGAAGGACACTTCAGTTACTGTAAACTTTCTTATAAATTTAGTTGCTATAAAGCTGCTATAAACATTCATGTGCAAGTTTCTGTATGTACATAAGTTTTTAACTCCTTTGGTAAATACCAAGAAGAGTGATTGCTGGATCAGATGGTAAGAGTCTGTGGAGTTTTGTAAAAACACTGCTGAACCGTCTTCCAAAGTGGCTGTATACCATTTTTACATTCCCCTCAGCAGGATATGAGAGTTCCGTAGGTTCCACATCCTCGTCAGCATTTGGTACTATCAATGTCCTGGATTTTGGCCATTTTACTATGTGTGTGGTGGCATCTCATTTTTTTAATTTACATTTCCCTGATGGCATATGTTGTAAAACATCTTTTCATATCCTTGTCATTTGTATAATACCTACTTTGGTGAGGTGTCTGTTAAGGTCTTTGGGCCATTTATTATTATTTTTTTCTTATTGTTGTGTTTTAAGAGTTGTTTTTATATTTTGGATGAGTCCTTAACTAGATATGTCTTCTGCAAATATTTTCTCCTAATCTGTGTCTTGTCTTCTAATTGTCTTAATGTTTCCTTTGACATAACAGTTTTTAATTTCAATGAAGTCAGCTTATCAAGTATTTATTTTGTAGATCTGTCCTTTGGTGTTGTATCTACAAAGTGATCACAATAGCAAAAGTCATCTAGCTTTTCTCCAACTTTTAGGAGTTTATAATTTGGAATTTTACATTCTGGTCTATGATACATTTTTTTTTCTATGATACATTTGGAATTAATTTTGGGGGAAGGTATAAGGTCAAGTTTTTGACCAAGTTTTTTACATGTGAATGTCTGGTTAATCCAGCACCATTTATCAAAAGACTATCTTTGCTCCATTATATTGCCTTTGCACTGTTGTCAAGACCAATTGACTATATTTATGGGGGCCTATTTTCTGGGATCTCTATCTGTTCTTATTGCTCTATTTGTTTATTATTTTGACAATACCACACTGCCTTGATTACTGTGGCTTTATAGTAAGTTTATATATATATATAGTAAGTCTTGAAGTCAGGTAGCCTCAATCCTCCAACTTTGTTCTTCTCCTTCAATATAGTGTCAGCTATTCTGAGTCTTTTGCCTCTCCATGTAAACTTTTGAATCAGTTTGTCAATATCCACAAAATAACTTGCTGGGATTTTGATTGGCATTTCACTGAATCTATAGATCAGGTTGAAAAGAACTGACATCTTGACAGTATTGACTCTTCCTACTTATGAACATAATCTCCCCATTTATTTCTTTGATTTCATTCATCAGAATTTTGAAGTTTCCTTCATAGAATTCTGATGTATATTTTGTTATATTTATACCTGTTTAACTTTGTGGGGGGAGCGTTAATGTAGATAATACTGTATATTTAATCTCAAATTCCATTTGTTCATTGTTGGTATATAGGAAAGCAACTGACTTTTGCTATGATAACTTTGTATCTTGCAACCTTGCTATAATTACTAATTAGTTTCAGGAGAGTTTTTGTTTTTGTCTTATCTTGTTTTTTTTTGTTTGCTTTGTTTTGTTTTGTTTTTTGTCCATTCTTTTGGATTTTCATGGCATCTATGAACAAAGACAGTTTTATATCTTCTTTTATAATATGCATACTTTTATTCAAGCACTACTTTTTAATAAAGATGATTAACTTCATGAGGACTATTTATTTTCCCTTCTGTGAATTCCCTATTCCCATTCTTCTGTTGTTTTCTTTTTTAATGTTGGATGTTTTGTCTTTCTTTGTTGTTGATTTTAGAAGTTTATTATAAATTCTAGATATTAATTTCTTATTCGTCTTAAAGATGAAAATACGCTCTTCTATTCTGTCAGTTGTCAGTCATTTTGTTTGTCATTTGTTAAAGAAAAATCTTAATTTTGTATGAGTCTTTATGTACAAATTTTTAACAAAATGATAGATATTTCCAAAGTTAGTTTGGCAAAAAAATGTAAAAACACTCTCCATATTCCTGATTCAGACATAAGCCTTAAATACTGAGTGCACAGAGTTGAGGCTCTATCTACTTAAAAGAGATGAACAGACTGAATCTGTTTGTTTTGATAGTTGATTGCTTGATTCGTTGGCATGTGTCTATCCATTGTATAACCTACTGCATTGTTTCGTGTTGGTCTAGTGAATGTTACAGTTTCTACTTCTTCATTAACTATGTTATGAATAATCCATAAAATGAAATCCATAAAATAATTATATAAGATAGCTGAAACTTAATCAGAAATACAAAAATAGATATGGAAAATCAGGACAAAGTATATGAAACAATAACCTAAGCCAAAACAAAGTCATCTTATTTAAAAAAAAAAAAAGAGAGAGAGAGAAAGAACAAAAGAAATTGTCTCACAAAATACAGCTGATTACATTATTTTTAATGTAATGTTTTAAATTTTATACTTGAAATTTATTTTCTAGTGGGCAATAACCAAAGTTATCCCTTTGGACTTTCTAATCATATATAATCTTTTTCCAACTCAACAATCTCCAAAATCTTTAAAACACTGAATTTACCACTGTTCTTGACAATTCCGTGGCATGTAAGGCTGTACTCAAATTTTAAAAGCACTTTGACCAGTCATATTTTCTTTTAGGCAGTTGTTCTGAAGAAGGAAACATACTCATATCAAGAACCAATAGGGTCAAGTCCACATGATGCCAAAAAATAGAGTTTGTACGATATTGGTGAAGAGTCTGTCAACCTGGATTTTAGTGTCATATTAAACTCAGGAAAATATTAACAATAAAATCTACATAATAAGACTTAGGGGAAACACAACAGTTCCATCAATTACTTGAAAAACTGTCAGGTGTAAGAATTTGACTTATCTTGGATCATCTCATAGGAAAGAACTAGAAGCTGACAGTCAAATTTTAGCTTAATTTAAGAAATAATATTCTAAAGCTAAAGGAGTTCAACAATAAAACAGACTGACTCAAAAGACAGTGAGTTTGTTACAAAGGTCAAGCTGACCCTGGAATCTTAGTGTTAGGACCTGGAAAGGACAAGAAGAAAATGGTGAATGGAAATTTGGTAATTTTACTTTCCAAAGAGCTACTCTTCTTTTGGACAGGTAAGGTGATAGAAGGAATTAGGTCTTGTTTAAAATCATTCATAATGCCAAGACCTCCAATTTCTGTATCTCTCCTCTTCCTGCTGTTTCTTCAAAATATTCAAATACCAAGTGTTCTTGGCATAGTCTCCCTCTACTCTCAGTGAATCCCATGCTATAAAATAATCTGTAATTAAAAACACAAATAAAGTCCTTTAGTAATATTTGCATTTTACCGAAGAAGAAAGTTTGACAAGAAATTAAGATAATGTAATGTTGTCATTGTTCACTGAGATTAGAACTGTTAGAGGAGCTCAAATGCCCAGAGGTAAAGCTCAGGGAGGGCAAGTTAATGATGGAAGCACAGTTCTAACACATGTATCACCAGTGAAATTGTATCCATCCTTGTAAAGACATGCTTGCACACTCTTTTGTTAATACACACAAGCACCTGTGTGCATACACACACGTGCGTACACACACACACACTCATATCCCATTCTCACAGATAAATTCTGTTATTTTCATCTAGCACATAGTTACAAGGAATCAAAAATAATATCTGGGCCAGAACTGCCTGTTTAAACCTCTAAATCTTGGGGGTCTTTAGGAATCAGAATATAGTATTAGTCCAGATATCTTGAATACAAAGGCTTGAGTCATGTCAGAACCCTCACCATACCCAAATCTAAGATCTGTCATTCATTTTCAGATATTGTTGCTTCTGGAAGGCCTTATATCTGGTCATTTGTCTCCATTGACTTTCTGGTGACTTGCCACATAATGCAATTTTGTTTCCAGGAAATCGAGTATCAGGGCAGTGGTGTAGAAAACTGTTTATTTATGTGAAGTAGATTTGGGTCTTCTTTATCTAATTCTACCTTCCAATGTTAAATGCTGACATTATACTTTTGCTTACTGGGCCTCAGAATATCATCTTGGAAGTGATATGGGACCAAATTAATCAGGAGAAGGAGCTAATGTAAACTTGGGGATTTTAAGTAGTATTTAAGCTCTTAAATACTTAAAGAAATGTCATATCCAAATAAGAGTTTAGGCAAATTCAGCCTAAGGAAAGACCCAAATCCAACAGGCATGCAATCTAAGGACAAAGAAAAATACAGAGTTTGGAATATCAAAAGTTAGTGGATGAATCAAGGTCCAACTGAAGAAAACCATTAGAAAAAAACAAAGTACACATAATAAATATAGAACCCAAAGAAAAAAGTTTGAAGGAACAGGCAAGAATACAGCACATAGATATTTGGTCGGGTATAGAGGAGAGCTTCTCCATAGTACTGGGTTACACAATGGAAAGAGACAAAAGAACCTGGATTTCTAAGACACAGGCTTAAAAAGAGCAGGTGGTAAGACTTGGCTTCAACATGGGATATCCAGGAAAGACCTCCAGTAGACATTTCTTAAAGTGTTCAGTATAGCTGCCCAGGAGTATTTCTAATCAAATACTGTCACAGTGTGGGCTAATCATCACCTCTGGTTCCCGGAGTGGAAGGTTAGTCTGCAGGTGCCTGGGTGCTCATTAGACAGGTGCAGGATGGATTTACACTAAGAAAAGAATTTGTGCCCATTTTGTGCTACTTGGCATAGATTTTATTTTTTTTCCACAATCCTTATAAACTAATTTTCTTTACATATTTGTTATTAAAAAGCACATTTTTTGCTCTGTGTAATGAGGGTAACTATAGCTTTAATTAGCATGTGAATCTGTAGCTTTTATAATCAACCTCACATAATTTCATATGGGAGAAAGTTTAAGTTTAAGCTTTGCCTGGAAGCCTTCCTATGTGTTCACCAGGTCGACGGACTTAATTAATTTTTCAGGATATATTAATCAACATAACACCTTTGGGGAGGAACAATCTGAGATCGGAGTCACAAAATCTGGAACACAAAAGATTAAAAATAGTAAGAAGGAAAGAAAAGAAGCATTATGGATTAAGCTTACTTTGGGAAAAAATGTTTTTTATTGACTTCCTAGTGGCCATCACTTTGGCTCCAAAACAGTTACTTATAAGCATAATTTTGTTGACCTGCTGTCAGTCTCTGTCCCCAAATCATGAGTCCAGTGCTCTCTACTGGGATAGGTAGACTTGATGAAAAGCTGAATCCAAATAATCTACTTTGCATTTTGTAATTGTCAGTTCTTGTCGGGAGATGGTTTAGGGAGCAGGAATCATTGTAGTTTCATTCTTACTAATGCTGCTCTCTCTCCCTTCACCCAGAATCAGTATTTTAGTCACCTTGACATCTTCTTGAGCCCCTCTCCTCATGTTAGCAAACTGTATTTTTGTTCTGCTATGATATTTCTCATATATATGTTTCACTCCACCATAAATAATAGAAATAATAATAATGCAATCTTATTAATAATTAACTATTGAACACTTGTTAAGTGCCAGGTACCTTAAGTAGTTCACATATATTATTTTAATGAATCATCACAGTGACACTGGAATTCTCCATCTTACCAGTAAGGAAAATGAGGCTCAGAACAGTTAAACAATATTGCTCCAAATCACATAGCAGAAAGTAGACTGCGGTTTGAATCAAGAAAAACCTGAGCTTTTGAGCGCTGTTTCACACTCTTTCCATGTCACACTTTCTTCAGACACTAGTTCTAGTTTAAACTTTCCTTAACACTGCCACCTGATTTAATTTTCCTAATATGAATCTCTAACCATGTCAGTTCTCTTCCTCAAGAATCGTTCCCATTTATTAAAGGGAGTATAGTTGTGTTTTGTACCTAGGGCTCTAGCGGCTGACTGTCTAGATTTGAAATTTTATTCAAATATATCAAAGCTTCTAATGTCCCCTTTGTTGGATGTTAAGAGTATCCCTGAGTCTTATGGATCCAAATATCTGTGATAAATACCTGGTTCACAGTCTTACACATAGTACTCACTCTACAAATATTTATAGGAATGAGCTTAACTGAAAAGAGATAAAATTTCTTAAAGATAATTTTGATTACATAAAAGAGGTTAATGCTGTCACTTTTTGGAATGTTGATGGCATTACTGAGATAAGAGAATCAAACTTTTTGTTAAATGATGTAGGAAAATACAAATAACAGAATGATATAGTAAAAGATCAAAAAGACATAAAGTAAGGTCCATCTCTACTTTGCTGTGAAGTAATATGGCATATTGGAGAAGTCAGGAAGTCCTTGTGCCCTAATAGTTATCAGTCGAACAAGATAGTCTCTGTTGGGCTGTCCTATCCTCTAATACCCTCTCATTCTAGTCTGTGTCCCATTGCACTCCTTCAGTCTAGTGATGACTTCTAGGATCTTCTATATCATAAAATCTATTTTAGGTCTCCCGGAGCGTCCTTTACCTATTTTTGTTTCTAGTAGTAAAGGAGGAATTCTCTTCTCCCATGGCTCCAAACCAAACTAGAAATTCTATTCAAGAACCAGGGATCACGTACACAGCCTTACCTCACAGATGTGTCACACTGGGCTAGCACTAAAATTTCTTGAGACTAAAGAATCCCACAATGTATAACTTTGATAACCTACCTCTCTCATACCAAGTGTAAGATGAATTATTTAAGATAAATCTACTTTATAGGCAAGGATGTGTAATTATTCTGGGATTCTCACAGATATTGAAATTATATTAATCTGCAAGGGTGGGTTTGTGAACGTATTTCTAGAATACTTAAATCCAGGGTACAAAAGTTAGACTGCCTTGGCTAAAATCACCAACTACCATTTACAATCTGTATGACACCCAAAAACATACTTAATTTCTCTGTTCCTCCATCTGTAATATGAAACTAATAGTAGCACTCTTGTGATAAAATTGTTGTGAAGATTCATGAGAAATTAATTGTGAGCAGTATCTCCAAACATAATAAGTAGGCAATAGAATAAATACCAGATGTTAAGTTTGTTTTGGTTATTATTATCAAGTACTACCATATAATTATTCTAAGCTTGACTCTACACAAAATGAGGCTAAGACACTGCTTCTAATAGGATTTTTGGGAAGGATATGAAAAACGCCTCTGCCTCCTACAACTAGTATAATGCATTGGTTAGTTCAAGTTTTGTAGAAGCAGCATTAGGAAGGAAGGAAAGATCTAGCTCACAGGGTGAAGCATCTTAAGGGAGAAATCTCTTTCTTTCTCTCTCTCTTTTTCTTTCTTTCTTTCTTTCTTTCTTTCTTTCTTTCTTTCTTTCTTTCTTTCTTTCTTTCTTTCTTTCTTTCTTTCTTTCTTTCCTTCCTTCCTTCCTTCCTTTCTTCCTTCATTCCTTCCTTCTTTCCTCCCTCCCTCTATCCCTCCCTTCCTTCCTTTTTTTTTTTTTTTTTAAGTAGGCTCCACACTCCGTGTAGGACTTGAACTCAGGACTCTGAGATCAAGAGTTGCATGCTCTACTGACTAAGGCAGCCAGGTACGCCAGGATAAATCTTCTATTTAAAAAATATTGAGCAGGGGTGCCTGGGTGGCTCAGTCGGTTAAGCGGCTGCCTTCGACTCAGGCCATGATCCCAGGGGCCTGGGGTTGAGCCCCGCATCGGGCTCCCTGCTCATCGGAAAGCCTGTTCTCCCTCTCCCTCTGCTTGCCACTCTGCCTACTTGTGCTCTCTCTCTATCTCTCTGTCAAATAAATAAATAAAATCTTTAAAAAATATATTGAGCATGTGGGGTGTGTGGGTGGCTCACTTGGTTAAGTGTCTGCCTTCGTCTGGGGTCATGATCTTGGGGCCCTGGGATAGAGCCCAGAGTTGGGCTCCCTGCTCAGCATGAAATCTGCTTCTCCCCATCCCTGTGCCCTTCTTCCCCACTTGTGCTCTTTCTCTCTCTTTCAAATAAATAAACAAAATCTTAAAAAAAATATATTGAGCATTTAAAACATGCCAGGTTCTATGCAAGATGCTGTGGGATTATATATTGTATATTGACAATTAAGCCATTCATGCCAGCACACTCAAGGAACCATATATTCCCCTCCTAGAGAAAGACAAGCAAGAAAACAATTGCAACACAATGCAATGTACTCTAACATATGTAAATGCAAGATCTGTAGAAAATGAAGTGCCTAATACTTTCAGGGAAAGTGAGAATGCTTTATAGGTAAGGTGACACTGTCCATACAAAACAGATGTTTGTGAGTCAGTTTGTCAGGCAGACAAAAGAAATCAGCATGTGTAGAGACAAGAGGAAGAAAAGGCAAGGGATCTCTACAGATTCAAAAGTAATTTGGTATAACTAATGTGTAGCATATGGTGGATGGAGTCCAAAAGCTTCAGCAGGAAGAGAGGCTGGAACTTAAACCTAGGATTTAATATTAGAGATCTTACATGGGAAGCAGTTTATTCTTAATTCTGCCTGAGAATTACAAGCAAGAGGCTGGTATTCTCAGAATTCAGAATTTATTTCTGTAAGTGAAGTATAAGAAGTGTGAGTGAAGGAAGAGTACAGAGACTGGAGTTCTAGAGCAGCCCTTCTCCAAATGTGGTCCCCAGACCAGAAGTTATCCGCATCACCTGGAAACTTGTCAGAAATACAAATTCTCAGTCTCTACCCCTGAAATCCTGAATCAGAAACTCTGGAGTGCAGCCCAGTCACAGGTGTTTGACCAAGCTCTCTAAATAATTCAGACATTCACTAGTGTTTGAGAACTATTGTTCTAGATGGATTTGTTGCCTTCATCCAGGTAGAATTATATGTTATTTCCTACAAGCAGATGTATCAGAGTGCAGATGGAGTCAGAGAAATAGTCCTGATTTAAAGTGGGCCATAATTGAGTGACCAGATGTGAGCAGTTTGTGAGAGGGAGATGCTGAGAATGAGTTTGGTGGGGCAATCAGTCTATAAAGCTTAATAAGGAGATAAAGAATACAGAGTGATGTAATGGGGCAATTTGGAGGATCAGAAAAGGAGTTTTAGAGACCTGTAGTAGTAAAATATTATAATCAGAATCTTGAGCATCTGGCAGAAATGCCTAACATGGGGATGTGGAGAGAAAAGAGAAAAACAGCTTTATTTACATCCTGGACTTCATCTAATTTTATCTACATTCCTTATGAGCTTCAGTGAGTTTTGGTATTGGTCTGTACAAAAATAATGATTATGTTTTTTTTTTAATACGGAAGGACCAGAGCTGGAGAGAAATTTGTGGAGATATATTATATTCCTTGAAATCCTGGTATATGATAAATATGATTTCCATTCTCTTCTCTACAACACTGCTAAAAAAAAAAAAATCCCATCCTCCACCAATTTACACAAGCCCAGATATTTGTGAACTCCACACATCTCATACAGAAGCTCTTTGTTTCTGCCTCTTAAGCCCTTGCCAATTCTTAGTTTGACAGTGTTCTTTTTCCAAGCAATTTGAACCAATTTTACATGTGAAACTTCATCAAATTCTTTGCTTCAGCCCAAATATATAGCATCCACTGCACACTCTCAGCCGCTAATCTTATAATTCTATCTCAGTGAGTTTGACCCACACGGAGTGCTTTCCCTTCCAGGTCCACTTAAACACTGTAAAATTCTGGGCTCAGGAATAGTGCTCTAGGGTAGGGTCAGGCAAGAAGAACAGGAACAGTGATTAGGGTGAGAAACCGGGGGACATGTGGGGAACCCTGAATAGTTATAAAGAGAAATAATCCTAAGGAAGTCATATGCAGAGTGGAAAAGGGAGGGAAGAATCCAGCACTGCATACAGAAGGTAGATACAAATGGAGGAAGTATTTTTATATGATCAGCCCTAGGTATTATAATGAAAGGTAGTCTCTTGTTTTCAAGAGACTCCCTTAAGCTACAAGAAGGCAAGAGACATTTTTTCTCCTATACCATTCTTCTATACCACTCTAAATGCCCACTATAAATCTTGTCACGAATTAGTCACTCCTAAATAATTTGTTTCAATGTATGAATGAATCCACCTTCACAGATGCTCAGTTCCATCTTATTCCAGCACTGACATTGTAGCTCATATCCACAACGTCACTCCAATGTATGTATCACCTCCTGGACGCTTCTGATGACCCACCACTTCATCTGGGGCTAGAAATCTTGCCAATGCATTTGAAAGCTAGAATGAGACATTGTTATTTCAAAGTATAAGGTGCTTAGCTATCTTTAAGTGATTCAAGAGAAAGCAATAAAGTCTATAGGATGCCAAGGATCATCACATTTCTCCAAAGAGACAGTAATAGTTTATAGTTTTTGCAGTCCATAAGTCTCTGTTGCAACCACTCCATTTTTTTTGAGTATATAATACATGTAATACATAATACATAATATAATTATGTAATTATAGCACAAAAGCAGTCATAGATAATACATTAAAAAATGGGCATGGCTGTGTCCCAATAAAATTTTATGTATGAAAACAGATGTTGGGGCAGATTTAGCCCCAGGGCTTTACTCTGCCTTTTTTTTTTTGCCAAGGATAGATGAAGTCTTTGTTGTCTATGTACCTGAGCAGTTCTAACACTGTAGCAAGACCTATTGACAAAATACTGATATCCATGCTCCAACTAAAGACTGAAACAAGCAGAACTCTTTGAGGTTAATGTACCTATTGCAAACACATGAATTTGAAAGCCAGATGGCTGGACTTTATACCCAGTTTTTCTATTTACTATATGTTCTTGGCCAATAGACATGCTTTCTTTAGCCTCTGTGTTTACCTGTCCTCAAAATAAAGAAGTAACATGTACTTTTATTTTCAGGTTCTTATGAAAATAGTTCACATGAAACTTGACAGAGACTAGAACAGATGAGAACTCAGGGGAAAGAGTACTGGAAAAGAAATGGAAACTCAAGATCAAGTGATCTGCTAAAGTTCTAACAGCTTTTGACAGATGATAATGTTCCATAGAACACCATAATGCTTTTTCATCATGAAATGGTCCTTTCCATACTGGGCAACCGTGCCCTACAGTTTCAGAGGTCAGAGAAATGAGTTCACCCTTCTTATGTGACGTGCACCAATATAACCGAATCTATTCCAAAAATACAGCATGCCAATCGATAAAGATACAGATTTAATCACTGAGAGCAATGTGCTAGGACATTGTGCTGTCTTTCTAGCTAATGATCAATGTCAGGCAGCATAGTCTTTTGCATTTTTACCATCTGCTTACATACTGGTTAAGGATATATTTCTGTGTTTCAATTATTTTATGAAAAAAGTTAATGGAACGTAAGTGGGGACACACAAAATTGCTGTCTCACCATGCAGCATACAAAATACATGCATTATTCTGTTCCCTGCATCCCAGTTAGTCAGAATTCACTATTTAATTCCTCACCAACCTGACCTTCCAAGATATGCTGACAGATATAGACTCCTTGTTGACTTTTGGAAAGAGTCACATGTTTCAGTGTATGCATGGCCATATTATAAAAGGTAAAGTGCAAGTACACCCGATGGAGCTGCCAATTTGTTGCCACATGCAGTTAACAGGCTACATGCAACATACCTGATGCAAGACTGGAATTAAGGAGAAAGGACATAATGGATGAATGGAAGAAAAGCAACTCTTTCACATAAATTCATGTTAAAACTTTTAAAAAAGTGCTTTATAAAATCATCAACTATTAGAGTCAACAGAGATTTGGCCTTTAAGATAACTGCAAAGCAGAAACAAACCCAGAACGTGGGTCACATACCTCGAGTCTGTATTTTTTCCATTAAACTATGCTATCATATAAATCATACACATATAGTACACTTACATATTTATTTGGCATAAGAATAATTTCAAATATTATTTTCCTCCTGTTGAATTATAGCCATAAAAATCTACATAAGTGAATTATTAAAGATCATTTTTTATATGTGCAAAGTTTAGTGTCTTAAAAAAAAAGACAACACTGTGATTCTAAATAGTGCTCACCCTCTTCACATTTCACAATGAATCATGTCATGTTCTCTCAGAGGCTTCCGCCTGTCAGCCTGGGCTGATAGCTCCAGGCAGGAGATGGAAGTTTCCTATAAAACAAAGAGGTTACTATTCTATTGACTTATTTGACTGCTTTTAGGTAAGTGATAGTTTTGTGTGTGTGTGTGTATTTAAAGATTTTATTTATTTATTTGACAGAGAGAGACACAGCGAGAGAGGGAACACAAGCAGGGGGAGTGGGAGAGGGAGAAACAGGCTTCCTGCCGAGCAGGGAGCCCAATGCGGGACTCCATCCCAGGACCCTGGGATGCCCAGCAACCGAGCCACCCAGGTGCCCCTGTACGTGTGTTTTAATGCCATCATTGTGCAGTACCATATTAGGCCCTGGAGTTCATGCCTGCCGGAAAAGACAAGACCTAAGAGAGGACTTGGAAAGTATGAAGAGTCTGCCCTTTTTAGGTCAGAGAGTTGGGGTAACAAGAGAGAGGCTAGCACATATCACTGAGCATGCCCCTGTCCCTTTTGTTTCAGTGGTGGGAAAGGGGAGAAGATCCAGATGATTGTGGGAAGTCTGAGACCACTGCAGACCAAAGCACCCAAGTGTTAAAAGAAATCCTGTAAGTAATTACTTCTAAAGAGGTGAGGAAGAGTGGCAAATGCCCTAGATATGAGATGTTGCATAGATGAATCTGATGCCCTGTTTCTGGCTTCTTCTCGGATGCCTGTGGACTGCTGGGTCCCAGGAGTTCCAGCTTGCTTTGGTGAGTGCCCTGCATAAGGCTTAGCTTCTGGTCCCAGAGGCCAGGGTGTCTGTTGTGTAGGAGAAAATAATTCTACTCTACCCTCTTTGAGTCTCAGGCTGGTCCTAAGAATTAAACTGATAGAAGATAAACAGGAGAAAAGTATACACATTATACAGAATTTTTACATGTACATGGGAGTTTTCAAAAGAGAATGAAAACCTTAAGAAGTGACCAAAGAAGGAAGCTTTTATACCATTTGGGCAAAGAAACAATACATTTGTAAAGAACTAACAAGACAAAGGGGTTTGGGCTAGGGGCAGTAAATGGTGAAAATGTAAATAAGAAGATGAGGATTAGAGTAAGCAAGTTTGTGCACATAGATTTCTTGTGCCCAAATTCCCTGTCTCTGGTAATAAGGACCTCTTCTATCCTCCTGCTACAGGGCGCATACTTTTCACATGGGAGTTTTATCTCCTGCTTTCAGGAAGACAAAGGGCGGAAGGCGGAGGGGGGGTGTCTTTGTTTCCTCTTTACAGGTACTGTTACATAAGTGGCTTTATTTCAAAATAATCAATATGCCAAAGTGACATATTTTGGGGGTGACGTGTTCTGAACTCCTTCAGTGGCATACCAAGCATGAGCAACTGCTTAGACCAAGTACTCCAGCAGTGGGTTCCAGTATGTCATCCTGCAATGTCACCTCCACTATCACCTTTGAAAGAGGGCTCTCATTTCGATATGCAACAGAGAACAGTGAAGAGACACAAAACACTGTGTTCAGGTAAGAGCCCCTTCTATCCACAATTACAAAATGTTAAAAGTCCCTGTATATGCCCAAATTCCATGAAAGGGATTAAAGAAAGAGGACAGAATTCAGGGATAAGTAAAAATTTTCTAAACACACTGAATCATCTATAAGAGCTTATTTAAGCTATTTATGTTAAGAGATAGAAGTTTCAATATTTAGAGTCTTATTAAATATAATATTTGGAATTTATAAGGTTACATATTTAAACTGACAAGAATTTTTTTTAAATAGGAAGAAAGAAAATATTTTAGATTGGGAAATATAATGTTCTCAGCCAGTCTGTGGGACAAGGGTCACAAGGAAGGGATGATCAGCTATAGAAGTGAATGAAAGAATGTAGTAGGTTTTTGTACTTCTAAGGAAAGAGGTGAGCTGGATATACCCATAAGACATAACTAGTTCCACAAACTAAGACAGTTTAATTTAGGGAAGGATAAAAGGAATAAAACTCATGACATCATTTCTAGGAGACTGATACCATTAGCCTGTATTTTAAGTAATAAGAGTAATGTCATTCCCATTTTATATGAGGGCACTGAGTCTCAAAGAGGTTAAACAATGTTGTTAGGACCACCTATTAGGGACTTGACTTATTTGACTGCCTAAGACTGCAGAACATTTGAGAGTATAAATCTCTAGAACCTCTCCATAGTCTACAAATTTTGGGGGTGGGTAAAGTGTCCACAAACACCAAAATAATCAAATAAATGTATATTATACCTATATATCAAAATAAATTGGATGTTAGATGGTTCAATCTATCTGTGTTAATATAAGTAGAGATATGTATCAAACTATAAGGCTGTGTCAATTTCCATATTTCTTTTTTTTAATGCTCAAAAAAATGATAGGAAAAAAATGATAGAACTCATCAATCAGCCTTCGAATGTAGCTCCACAACCTCTAGACTAACATGTCTTTCACAGACCTCTGAAATTTGTTGATACTTCTTTTACAAGAAAGTGCCAGGGACACTGGAAGAGAGAATGCAAAACCAACAAACTTCTCTGCAAATATTCTGGAAGACACTGGAAGTAGAAAACATGATAAGGTGATGATGACCACAGCTTAGTTTCTTTAAACTCAAAGAAAATTTAGGGAAGAAAATAAACCTATTCTAGAATAGTAAAAGATAATCCATCAAATTTAACAGGAAGTATTACACTTTAATTTACAAATTATTTCAAGTATCAAAACATTAAGAGGTCTTTATTAAGTTCTTCTACTGTATCTCTTCAAAATTAGATTTAATCTTTCAATACCAGAAAATACCAATTTCTCTCTCTCTCTCTCATTTCCAATTTCTCTTAATTCAATAATATCTGTTCTTTTTTGGGGGGGTGGGAAGTAGGAGAACCACCTAAAGGCTAGCAATTTGTAATTTCTGTATTACTTTATTATAATTTTTGTTACCTGACCTCTATAATAATAGTCTCATATTTTATATGTAAAATTCCTAATGCAAGGTCAAATATCCAGAAAACCTGCCTTTCATTTACTTTTTATCTCTTTTATGAAATACTATTGACTATTTACTCTTTTTATTGTTCTGACCTCTTTGAATCAATATTCTACCAGGCTGTTGTCCTATCAGCTGGTATTTATCATATACAAGATGTGCAAAGGTAAGAGCAAAATCTTCTCCGGAAAACATGTAATTGAATACTACTACTACTACTACAGAGAAGGAGCTTGTTAATCTCATAAAGAGTATCCACATATATTAATAGGATTATAACTAATCCCATAATTACATCTTTTGGTAGAAGCAAGGAAAAATAGTCAATTTCATAGAAACAAACAGAAAAAGGTAATTATCTGGTTTAATTTGCATGTTTTCAAGTTCATTATTATAAATGTTCAATTCTATCAATGCCTTAAATTTTCACAATTTAAAAGGTGAATTCCCATCAATTCAGTTTTTGTTCTTATATTACACTTTAAAAAGTTAATATCCATCTATTAGATGATACATATAGATTAGATACATTAGGTTCTTCAGCTCACAACAGAAAATGAATATTCAAGGAGCAAGAAATAAAAGACTCATCCCTCATCGGGCCCCTTGCTCAGTGGGGAGCCTGCTTCTCCCTCTCCCTCTGTCTGCCGCTCCACCTCCTTGTGCTCTCTCTAATAAAATCTTAAAAATATAAAAAAAGAAAGAAAGAATAGACTCAATTATATGCTTAATCAAGCAAGGAACATGGAGAATGCTGTTCCCTATGGACAGAAGGGTTCACTTCGCCTCTAGAATCTTAAGGCACAAATAAAAAAAATCCTATTGTTTTAAAGTTGAAATTTGAGTCAATCAAGCAAAAATGCAATGGTAAGGTAGAGAAAAATACACAAGGTCTAGGAACAGAAGTCTTTTTATGGGCCTTTTTTCTCCCTAACTAGCTATATGACCTTAGACAATTTAATTAAGATCTCTGGCCCTCAGCTTTAACATGGATAAAACTCTAACGGTATAAAATACATTTTTTCCAAAATATATAACAAAAGGAAACAATGTAAACACCTCTTTAAAATGTTTTTCACTTAGTTTTCAATTACCTTTATATGGATTGCTTTATTATATCATAAATGTTACTAAATTACACGGATTATATGAATTAGATTCCCAAAGAGTTTAGAATCCCAGATTAGTTCAGGAAAAACATTTAACCCATCACCCACTTGCTCTGAGTTCTTTTTTGTTTAGCGCTTATCACCCCTACACTCCAAAATTAAAGATCCATTAGAGCAGGGGCATTGTGGTTTTTGCTCATTGTTTCTATTGCATAGATTGATATATAAAATAATGTTACTGAGTGAAATATGTCATTCAGAATTCCCTAGATTATGCTACAGTTAACTCAAACCCACAAGTCTTTTTATTCAATATGCACAAAAATGTATTAAAGTTTTGTTCACACTACATTTCCACAGTGAGTTACCAAGGGGATATGCCTAATGGTAGTGTTATGGGCTATGTTTTATGTCCTCAAATTTCAAGTGTTGAAGTGCTAGCACTCAGTACCTTAGAATGTAATTGTATTTGGAGATAGGGCCTTTAAAGAGGTAACCTTCCACCTTCAGAATTTTCTTTTCCCTACACTAGCAATGAACAATCCAAAATGAAGTTTAAAAAATAATTCCATGTACAATAGTATGAAAAAGAATAAAATACTTAGGTATACATTTAACAAAAAAGCGTAATACTTATCCACTAAAAAATACAAAACATTATTGAAATAAATTGAAGGCCTAAGTAAATGGAAAAACATCCTGTATTCATGGATTGAAAGCCTTAATATTTAGGATAATGTATTACCTAAACTGATTTATAGATTCAGTGCAATTCTATCAAAATCCCAGCTGCCTTTTTTTGCAGAAATTTATGAGCTGATCCTAAAATTCATATGGATACATAAAGGATCTAGAGGAGCCAAAACAATCTTGGAAAGAACAAAATTGGAGGATTCATACCTCCCAACTCCAAAACTTACTAAAAAGCTACAGTAATCAAAGCAGTGTGGTACCAGCATAGGAACAGACATACAGACCAACTGAATAGAATTGAAAGTTCAGTAATACACTCATCCGTTTTGTTCAGTTTATTTCTGACAAGATTATCAAGGTCATTTACTATAGACGGAATGTTTGTGTCCCTCTAAAATTTATACGTTGAAACTTAATCCCCTATGTGATGGTATTTGGAGGTGTAGCTTTTAGGAGCTGGTTAGATCCAAAGGCAGAGCCCTTATGAAAGGAATTATTCCCCTTATAATAGAGACCCCAGAGAGCGCCCTTGCCCTTTCTACCATATGAGGTTCTAGGGGATGATGATGGTCTATGAACAAGAAAGCAGACTCTCATCAATGAATCTGCTGGCACCTTCATCTTGGAACCTCTAGCCTCCAGCACTGCAATAAATTTCTGATGTTTATAAGCCACTCTGTCTATGGTATTCTGTTATAGCAGCCCAAACACACCATGATACAATTTATTAGGGGAAAATGGTCTTTTTAGCAAATGGTGATGGGACAAGTAGATATCCTCATGCAAAAGAATGAAGTTAGATCCCTACCTCACAATACATTCAAAATTTAAAGTGGATGAACGAGCTACATTTAAGAGAACAAAAGCTATGAAACTTTTGGAAGAATGTATATATATATACATATATTTATGTATATATATATTCATAAATTTGGATTATACAATTGTTCCTTAAATATGACATGAAAAACACAAAGAAACCAAAAAAAAAGTAGATAAATTGGACTTCATCAAAATGGAAACCTTTTGTTCTTCAAAAGACAGTATCAAAAACTGAAAAGACAACTCCAAGAATCCAAGAAATAGTTGCAAATCATATATCTGATAAGGATCTGACATTCATAATATATAAAAAACTATTACAACTCAATGATAAAAAGACACATAACCCAATTAAAAACGGATTTGAATAGATAATTCTCCAAAACAGATAGAGAGATGACAAATCAGCACATGAAAAAAAATGCTCAACGTTATTAGTCATTAGGGAAATATAAATCAAAAGCATAATATAATACCACCTCACACACACTAGGAGAGCTATTATCAAAAGGCAAACAATAAAAAATCCTGGGTGTAGAGAAACTGGGATCCTTATACACAGCTGATGGGACTGTAAAATGAGGCATCCATTTTGGAAAATAGTCTGGTAATTCTTCAAAAGATTAAACAGAGTTACTATATGACCCAGCAAATCTATTTCTAGATACATACCTGAGATTTGTAAACATATGCCTACACACAAAAACTTGTACATGAATGTTCATAGGGGGATTACTTATGATAGACAAAATGTGGAAAAAACCTAAACTTCATCAACTGCTGAATGGCTGAACAAAATGTGGTGCATCCATACAATGGAATATTATTCAGCTATACAACAAAGAATAAAGTAATTACTCATGCTACAACATGGAACAATCTTTAAAAAATCACACACAGTGAAAGAAGCCAGACAAACAAGGCCATATATTGTGTGGTTTCAATTATACAAAATATACAAAATAGGAAAATCCATAGAAAGAGCTAATTATTTGTATATTGTCTATCATCAGAGAATGAGACAATGATCAGTAATAGTCAGTGCTAAAGTTTCTGAACTGAGAAGTCTCATGGAGAGATGCTATACAAGTTGTTTTGTTTTATTTTTTAAAGGTTTTAAAAATTTATGAGAGAGAGGGAGAGAGCGCACAAGTGGGGGAGGGGAGAGGGGCAGAGGGAGAGGTAGAGGCAGGGTTCCCTGCTAAGCACGGAGCCCTGCCTCTGGGCTCGATCCCAGAACCCTGGAACCATGACCTGAGCCAAAGGCAGACACTTAACCAACTGAGCCACCCAGGTGCCCCTTGTTTTATTTTTTATGTTGTGTAACGCTATGGGAAATTGCAAAGAAACAGGGAAACGTTTTAAATGGTGACAATACTACATTCAAAGAATACAAAAATAACTAGATTAGTAGGAATTCTCAGTTTTTAGTTAGCTGACTAGTTACCTCAGATATGGGAAGTTTTAAAAAATGCAGGTACCTAGACATAACACAAGAGTTAATGAATTACAACTGATGTAAGATGTTATGATGGGAGGGTCCTGGGAATTTCTGTTGCTCAAAATGTTTCCCAGGTATTTCTTTTTTTTTTTTTCTTAAAGATTTTATTTATTTATTTGACAGAGAGACACAGCGAGAGAGGGAACACAAGCAGGGGGAGTGGGAAAGGGAGAAGCAGGCTTCCCGCGGAGCAGGGAGCCCGATGCGGGGCTCAATCCCAGCACCCTGGGATCATGACCTGAGCTGAAGGCAGACGCTTAACGACTGAGCCACCCAGGTGCCCCTCCCAGGTATTTCTAATACGCAGCAATACATAAGAATCACTCCTATACCCTGTTTCCTGGAGGGCAGATACCATGCTTTACTCATATGCTTATCTTTCAAACTCAGTCCAGAGCAGTTTTTCAACTGAAGGTGAGCTAAAATTCTTATTGTAACTTGATATACATGAAGAGGTAGAAGTAAGTAACTCACCCATTATTTAACTAGCAGGGTCAAATTATATTAAGGACTTTTGCCATAAATAACTCTTTAATATTCAAGTTACTAAATGGGTAGCAATTGCAAAATTTCTAGTGGTCCTATCAAATAACTCAATTTTTTTTTATCAGAAAACTATATTGATTTGGCTTCCTTTCTCAGATCCGAGTCTGAGCATCTGTATACTTTATTAATGCCATTACCTTCCATATTTCAATGCAAGGCATTTTATGGGAACCTGTCATTAACCATATAAAAACTAATTGCAAGTTGTATGCTACATTAATTCTCCCCATAAACAAACATCCAAGAAGTGAAACATATGCTAATAGAGAACTGATACTTTTATCCACATACCTGCCAAGACAGATGGAAGGCACATCAGACAGAATTTTCATAAGTGGAAGATTATAAGCTAAAACACTCTTTTATGAGATCTTGACAAGTTCCATGTGATCTGTTGTCACATTTACACTGTCAGGTGCCACTTTCCTACACCACCTTGCCTTTCTACTTGAACTCATATTGTACTTCCTGATAAGATATGGGTATTCAGGACTGTGTGATAACTGCAATCCATATCAAACACACAGCTTTGATCCTTACATTCCTGGGCTAATAGTTGTCTGAAGACATCACCTGGTCCTTCCTCCTGGATTTACACTGGTGAAAATCTATGTCAGCTGGCATAAGTGGCTCTCTCTTCTCCTCGAATACTTAAAATACATTCTTTGAGTATTCTTTTAGATACTCTTTGAGTATTCTCCAAGGATAAAATCTCATATACAACTTGACTCAGATAAAGGGGCTTCCTGACAAGTAAGTGCCTTATACATATTTTCTAGGCCATGTTAGAGCAAAGAGAATGATAACCTCTTCTCAGTTGATGGAAAAGGAGAACAAGTCAGACTGTCACTGTTTCCCTTTTTATCACTGGAAACCTAAGGAAGGTAAAATGAGGCTAAGTCTATTCATGTTTTTAGCTTTACAGATTTGTCTATTATTTCTCTTAAAATAATTATTGATAGTTTTGCCTGATTTCCCCCCCCCACATACAGGATTGAACAGTTTAGGGAAAATTGCAGAACTGGCTTTTGACAGATAAAGTTGCAAGTGTAAAAGGCAAAGGATAAATTAGGAACTTCATTCGACCATTCTAAACATAACTGCAATTGAAAAGGCAGAATTATCCAAACAGTGACTAATTATTGAGGACTGGCTTGATTTAGTTGAATGTTATAGAATATACATACACCCATGTACTGCTTACCAAACATACATGTGTTCTTCCTCCATACTCAGTCTTCTTGAGTGGGGTGTCCATGTGACCAGCTCTTGCCAATTGATTCTGAGAGAAAGTGACAAGTATCTCTTCTGCGCCAGAATATAGAAGAGGTGTGTCTTCTCGAGGCACTCTCCTTTCTTTCTCTTGTCACCCTGGAAGACACCCATGGAGACTGCAGAGCCCCCAAAAGGAGCATGGAATAAATTTCCATGGGCTAAGCTCTTGAGATAAGGGGTTAATTTATTCCTTCAGTATAACCTACTCTATCTGAATTGACACAAATATATATTGAATTTATAATTAAAAAAACCTGAGTTTTAGTCCCAGCTCCCTTATATTCTTTATTGCATTAATAGTGTTAGGCAACTTTAGTGAATAACTTCTCCATGAAGTTACTGCTTATCAAGTATCTTCTTTTTATCCTACATTTCTTACCCTATATTGTACTTAGTATGCAGTATGACTAATTATGGTTAATGGACAGAGAACAATAATGATATGCATTCCTAATAGTCAAAGGCAATAAAGAACTGGTATTCCCTTTTCATCTCTCTTTTCCCATGTCATGGGGATACAGAAACCAAAGGTTCCGGGTGGTATGAGCTATAAGAGAGAATCATGGCTTGACCCACAATGGACTCTGAATGATTGAGAAAGAATGCCTTATTATTTAATCCATTGATATTTGAGATTTTTAACTTCATCGTCGACTGGTCTATCCTCATTAATTAAATGGTCTTTGTCAATAGCATGCTTGATTCCTTAGTAGCTACCATATTTTCTTTTTTTTTTTTTTTTTAAGATTTATTTATTTATTTATTTGACAGAGAGAGACACAGCGAGAGCAGGAACACAAGCAGGGGGAGTGGGAGAGGGAGAAGCAGGCTTCCTGCCGAGCAGGGAGCCCGATGTGGGACTCGATCCCAGGACCCTGGGATCATGACCCGAGCCGAAGGCAGACGCTTAACAACTGAGCCACCCAGGCGCCCCAGATTACAGAAACTTTTTATAGAAACTGAATATTTCCATGACTTCTAAGAGTGTGATCATATTTCTGGTGATTCGTTTTTATTGTATTTCACATGTTTATTATATTTTATTCAATTGTATTGTTCCATGGCTGATTTCAGGAATAACGTGGAAACTGGCCTCTACAACACGTCAGGTACTTGAAAATGTTCAATGAATGAATAAAATTCCTGTGTTCCTTATATAGAGAGACATGGTTTGGCTTGACTTTAAAATGAAATTTACCACTTTGGGTAAATGTGATATATACTCAACCAATGTAAATAATATATTGGAAAGTACATAGAAGAAAGCAAAAGTCACCAAAATTTCATTATTATTAACATTTTGGTGAATTCTAGATATTTACTTATATACAACTGCAGGCTTTCAAGTATATACTTAATTGCATTATAAAATACCCATTATGCACTATTCCTTTTCAGTCAAATATATGACATGAACCAGTTTACATGTCAATAACTTCAATTTTACTCAACATTATTGATGTATACCTAGTTTTTTATTGTATACACATACCATAGTTTTGTTTATCCAGTCCCACGTCAAAATAAATTTTGGTTATTTCCAACCATTTGTCATCTGTGACAAATGGTAAAACCATAAACATATGAATACATATGTTCACATGCATATGTTTCTTAGTGTAAATTGCACAGGATCCCTGAAAATGGGTATGCCTATTTCACAGATAGTACTGATTTATGATATTTTGAACAAGATCCATTTCTTGACCATTTCTTCAGACTCAGAATTTTAAAAAACATATATTCCTCCCATTTTACGTAATAGGGATCCATTTTTCTTTTCCTGCTCGTGGAAGTAATGTAGTTCTCAGGGTCTGTATACATGGGATATGGAATGGGCTGCAATTACTATAATTCACTTTTATATAGTTGGGAACAAGCCAAGGTCAAACCCAGCTGGCTAGTTCGACCTGCGAAACCATTCTCTTGGATGGTTGTAAGTATGCGAATTGGATAGCGGCTGTTTTGTATCGTTCCCTTGGCCAGCAGGTGTAATGGGATGAGACTAATGTTCCTTGGTGAGCCCATACTTTTATGATCCATCTGTTCAAGTAGGAAGGAATGGGGCGGGTGGGATTCTTCATGCCACAACAGGGCCTAGATAGAAGCAAATGGAAACAATTTTAATAATCTTTTCAGAGCTATAACTCATAGTTTCCAATTCAGATTAAAGTTACATTCCCACCGTCAGGAAAGCTATGACTAAGGAAGGGTGAATTTTAAAACAAAATTCTGTATCTCTAACATATTACATTTTTTTCGTGAACCCTTTCACTGGTGGCGGCTGAGGCCGGCCCGAGGCCTACCTGGCGCTGGGTGGCCAGAGACGGAGGACGAGCAGCACAGAGGCGCTACAGCCCACGGCGGGAGACGCAGCTCGGCAGCCACCGCCTGGCTTCCCAGGCAGTGGCCGGACAGCGCTGCGTCCTCAGGGGGGGGTCACGCATGTGCGTCACGACGCCGAAGAGGACGTGGACCCGGACCAGCCTCCAGCGGCGCCCCCAGAACGCAGCGCAATTGGAGGAGGGCGGCGCGCAGCTGGAGGCGCGCGGCCGACATGCGCATGGGCAGTGGCAACCGTACCGCGGCTTTATCTGCGCTTGGCGGAGGCTTTGCGCCGAGGGGCCCTGGTGCCCTTGGTTTGTCGTGGAGCTCTGTGAAGGTGAAAACCAGCGCCAACAGAAGCTTCATGCTGCAGGTCGCAAGCACCACTGCCTTGCGGCACAAAATCATATCGTGCCCAGTGACGTAAAGCCAGGTAACAGCCTCATCACGAAGCGGTCGGGCACCCCCATCCAGAAGGTGGCCGAGTTGGCACTAAGCAAGGGCTGTCCTGGGCTGGCTCGCCCGAGGCAAAGAGAGCAATCAAGACAACAAAAATGCGAATGTGAATAAATACCACCTGTCCTCAGCCTGTGGCTCAGAGTTCCACGTGGCTTCTGAGGTCTGGGACAGACACGAGACAGCCAAGGCTGGTATCTTTATCAGCTGGGCATTAACACCTGGACAAAGAATCACTTTGACGGACTCTGAGACCTTCAAGAAGGAGCTCTTGAGGATCTGTATCAAACAAGGGACCCAGGTGGTCCTTGATACAGGACTGAAGAAAACTAAGTGCTTGTTATCAAAGTTTCCCCCCAATGTCCTTGAGATATGTGGGATTATTTAACTATGAATTAGAAGATCTAGAGGAGTCTTTCGAGCGGTGGTTGCATCTGAGGTGAGTCTTTTAATTTTTTTTAGAAACACTTTATCTCGTCATCAATTAATAAATGATTACTGTAGAACTTGCAAAAAAAATGCTGGATAGTTTATTTGACTTGAAACAACTTTTAATTTAAAATGATAAGGAATTATCATCCTCTTGAAATAAAAGAGACATTATTTTCCTTAGGTTGCATAGCATGTAAGGAATTCTCCAGATTCTTTCCTTTACATTTCAGGGAGCTCTCAACAACCTTTTTTTTTGTTGTTATATACACACAAGCATTCTGCCAATCCTATTGTTTCAGTGATATCTGGGAAAGGAAAGGAAAAAGAAAAGAAAAACACTTAATAGGAAATGCTACAAACAGGAAGTTCATTCCACAGGAAAGAAGCATTTTTTTGGATAAAGATCCATTTCACAGCTGTGAAAGGAATGATGGGAGGAATATATTAAAGGAAGAAAGGAGGTTCCCGTAGTTGGAAAGATTAACAGGTCTTATCTGGAACCTGGACTCTTATTGTGGGACTACTTGTTAGTTAAACATTAATCAGAGATCACTTTGGTTCAACTTAATGGATGTCTGGGCAGCATGAAAATGAACAAATGCCATCCAGCTCAAACGTGGACATTCTAAATAACGATTATGCAAGAAAGAGAAAGAAAATGAAGCAATTTCTCTTGTAACAGCTTCATTCCATTTCAAGCCTTGCCTTAGTGTGTGTCTGTGTGTGTAGGTGTGTAGTAATTCACACCTTTGGCATTGGGGCTAGGACTGTTGTGGAGACTCTAGGACCTCAGAGACTGTACACATTTTTAGGAAAGATGGAATTCAGCTTGTCTCTGTGACCTTTATATAAAATGCAGGGGTGTTTGTTCAGGAAAATCATTTTTGGGGGGCCAGATTGAAGTGGCTTATATAAATATTTAGGACCTGGAAGACAGTCTGAGACCCTAATATTCTTTGAATCAGTACAAAATCCATAGAAAGATTTTTAATTGATTCACCCTTTACAGGGACCCAGAAACTTCTTTTTTCCAACTCTACAGAGAAATAATTGGCATATAGCATTGTGTAAATTTTAAAGTATACAACATGATGGTTTGAAACGAAAGATTGTGAAATAGTTACCACAGTAAGGTTAGTTAAAACCTCCATCATCTCACATAATTACGTTTTGTTTTGTGGTAGAACATTTAAGATTTACTCTTTCAGCTATTGTCACCATGCTATACATTACATCCCCAGAACTTACTCATCTTATAACTGGAAGTTTGTACCCTTTGATTTGAGCAGTAGCTCCCTACCCGCTCCCCAGGTCCTGACAACCCCATTCTATCCTCTGTTTCAATGAGTTCAGCTTTTTTAGACTCCACGTGTAAGTGAGGTCATGCAATATTTGTCTTTCTCTGACTTATTTCCTTTACCATAACACTGCAATGTCCATCCATTTTGTTACAAAAGGTAGGATTTTCTTTTACTTATTTAATGACAAATTATATATGTGTGTGAATATGTAATATCTTACATTTTCTTTATCCATTCATCTGTCATTGGACATTTAGGCTTCCATGTCTTGACTATTATGAATAATGCTGCAGCAAACAGGAAGGTACAGGCTATCTCTTCAAGATCCTGATTTCATTTCCTTGGGATATTTTGCAGAAGTTGGATTGCTGGATCCAATTAGTTAGTTTTGTTAGGAACCTTTGTTAGTTATTTGAGGAACCTCCATATCACTTTCTAGAGTGGCTGTATTGATTTACATCCCCACCAACAGTTTATAAGTGTTCTCTTTTCTTCACACCCTTGCCAACACTTTATTGTACTTTTTTTTTTTTTTTAAAGATTTTATTTATTTATTTGACAGAGAGATAGTGAGAGCAGGAACACAAGCAGGGGGAGTGGGAGTGGGAGAGAGAGAGTGGGAGAGGGAGAAGCAGGCTTCCCGAAGAGCAGGGAGCCCGATGCGGACTCGATCTCAGAACCCTGGGATCATGACCTGAGCTGAAGGCAGAAGCTTAACGACTGAACCACCCAGGCGCCCCTTTATTGTACTTTGGATAATAGCCATACTAACAGATGTAAGGTATTATCTCATTGTAGTTTTTATTTGCATTTCTCTGATTATTAGTGATGTTGAGCACCTGTTCATGTACTTGTAGGCATTTTTATGTTTTCTTTGGAAAATATGTGTATTTGAGTTTTCTGCCCATTTTGAAATTGGATTACTTTTTTTAAAAAAATGTGTGACTTCCATATATATTTTGGGTATGAACCCCTTCTCAGTAGATTGCCTCTTAATTCTATTGAATGTTTCTTTTCGTTGTGCAGTTTAATATAGTCTTCTTCATTTATTTTTGCATTTGTTAGCTGTACTGTTCGTGTCATGCCTGAAAATTCATTGCCAAGACCAACATTAAGAGCTTTTTCTTGTGTTTTCTTTGAGTTTTCCAGTTTCAGGTCTTACATTTAAGTCTTTAATCTATTTTGAGTTAATTTTTATGAGTAAGTAACGTAAGCTAGGCTCCCGCTTTAGTTTTCCACATGTGATTATCCCGTTTGTGGATATCCCGTATGTGGATATCCATTGTATGTTCTCGGCTCCTTTGTTGAAATTTTTTTTTTTTTTTTTTAATTTGACAGGGAGAGAGACAGCGAGAGAGGGAACACAAGCAGGGGGAGTGGGAGAGGGAGAAGCAGGCTTCCTGCAGAGCAGGGAGCCCGACGTGGGGCTCGATCCCAGGACCCTGGGATCATGACCTGAGCTGAAGGCAGACGCTTAATGACTGAGCCACCCAGGCGCCCCTCCTTTGTTGAAAATTAATTGACCATGTATGCATGGGTTTCTTTCTGGGCTGTCGATTTTGTGCCATTGGTCTGTGTGTCTTTTGTATGCCAGCCCAGTACCGTTTTGCTTACTCTAGGTCTGCATGGATGGGCCTGGATTCTGGGTTGGGGAAAGGGGGTTGATCAAAAGCATGAGACCACTGGTGTGGGTCTAGCAAATGGGGTCTGTGGAGCTCTTACCAGTGTTGGGTCAGGTTGGGAGCAACAGTCTGTCACCTGGGCAGGGCTAGAGCCTTTATCCATGGGAGTCACAGAGGCAGGGAAGGAGCCTGGGAGACTGGCCTGGTGCTGGGGCAGGCTGTGAGTCTGGCACCATAGGCACTACCTGGTGCTAGGATAAGCTGGGAACATGGGGTCCCAGGAGCCAGCCAACGGGAGCTGGTGCAGGCCTGGTGCAGAGGTCCACAGTGAAGTCAAGAGAAAGGTGCCTCTCTCCATGCTGGGCTGACAGGGATTGGGGTATTGGTCACAGGGTCATGTGAAACTGTCTTTCCTACTCCTTAATATGTCTTTTCTTATTTCTGTGCTCCATCCAAGTGCTGTCATATCTCACCAGAATCCTTAGCAATTGTGAAGGTAATTTCCTGTGCAGGTGTTTATTCAAATTGATGTTTCTGGGAACAGGGAGTACTAGAAATTCCTATACTACCATCTTGCTAACTCCAGAAACTTTTTTTTCCTCCAGCCAAGTCTGGATGAACTCATTCACATGGTCCATGCACATTCCAGTTTTTGTTTGGAGCATCTTAGATACCTAGATACACATTTTAACATTTATGACTCTCTCCCATGTGCAGCAACTGTAGAGCAGAAAACACTATTAAATTGATCATAATATCAGTTAGGAAAAGATTAAAGTGTAATATTCATGTTATATTACAAGTGTGGTGGTGTTTGGTTTGGGGGGGTAGGGCCAGTGGGAAATCAATATTAAAGCATGTAGGGTTTTTTTTTTTAAGATTTTATTTATTTATTTGACAAAGAGAGACACAGCGAGAGAGGGAGCACAAGCAGGGGGAGTGGGAGAGGGAGAAGCAGGCTTCCCGCCGAGCAGGGAGCCTGATGTGGCACCCCTTAAAGCATGTAGCTTTGACTGGAGTGGGGGAAATGGTCAATAGAAATTCTGAAATAGGTGCAAACCAGTGAAGGCTATTCTTAACAACTTACTATATCAGCCTAAACTGCCTTTCTGATAAATTTTAGGTATATAACTGCTGTTTGTTGGAGCATATAATGTAGGTAAGGTCTTCATCTCTTTCATAACTGTGTACATTTTGATATTTCCCTGCCCAGAATGGATAGTAACAAGTTTTCATTCTGTTCTAAGCAAAAATCTGTCCTGTCTTCATCATTATAATAACCTTGCTCCATCATTCTCCATTTTTATATGCTCTTACTTGAGCATAGAGTCTTGCATAGAGCCTGAGAATGACAGACCCAATGACAAGTGTCCTGAGTAACTTCCTTGTCTTGAACAACAAAGGAAGAAAAAAAGTCACAGAATGAATCTATACCGTATCTTGTGGTTGAAAAATGACTGTGCTCTTACTGAATTCTGAGGTTCTAGAAAGGTTTCCTTTCTCTTCCCTGCCTTAAGTTTTTTGGGATTATGATCAAATCAGACTGAGCATTAAAACCAGAGCATTCCAGGGATCTCAATTCAATCCCAGCCCTCTGTTTTTCAGGAATAGCTTTTTTGAAGAACAGTGTTGCTTTGGAATCTATATCCAGATGGCAATGCAAAATGTGGAGAACTTGTCTGATAATCTCAGAATTTTTAAAATGTTTGTTTTGAGTACTAAGAAATAAATTTGTAGAGCTGAGCATGTGGTAGTGGAGAAGGCACAGGCAGCTTTCCTAAATTGATTCTCACTTGCATAAGAGTCTGTATTTGCTTCAAATTATTCTTTCCTTCCTGGATTTAGGGGTTAAGAACACAAAGAGACATGATATATTAATTTAAAGGTCAATTCTAAAAGGCCGTAAATGGATAAAGCCCTACCCTACCTTTGGATTTGAATAACTACATACCTATATTCCTCCTAGTCTGACACCAAAAAAGCCAATATCCAGTAAGAGAAATGATCAGATTCTCAAATTTCATACACCCTATTAGATTAGCATATATGGCAAAGCTTATTTGTAAAATGTGAGAGCAGAGAGGTTTGATGTCTAAATGGAAAAAAATATTACAACCCATATCTCTGGCTTTAAATAATTACTCCACCTCCAGGGTGAATCTGTCTTCATCTCCAGTCCTTTCTTTTTTTTTTTTTTTTCCAAGTTATGAGACTTAAATAATTAGAGTCTTATGTCTCCAGTGATAGGAAGTTGTTTCTCCTTCGAATATGTAGATGGGCAGTTAAGCTGAGCAGGAGGCATTCATTCTTTCTTTGAAAAGAAATTATAATTATGATGGTTATTGGAACTGGACTCTCAGACTCAAAGAACCCAACTCTAAAGACAGTAGAAGATTGGGTGAGTTGAGTCATAAAATCTTTGAGTAGAAAGGAAATGGCATCCATATGCAGTATGTACCTAAGGGATTGGGTGATGGTGATGTGTGTGTGTTTGTGTATGTGAGATTAGATTATTATATAGCAAATATTCATCACCTCCCAGTTAACGACAATGGAAGGTGCCACTTATGTGGGTTTTGCGAGTAACTTACTTGAGCCAGTAGAATGTAGAACAAGCAGAAGCTCAAAATGGCTATGCAGCTGTGCTTCCTTTTTCAAGCTCCTGAATTTCACCATAAGAACATGCTTCAAGTGAGGGCTGCTCTGATGAGGATGTTACCTAAAGCAGATCCTGATCCAACATGCAGCTTGGAACCTAGCACAGTTGAGTTGTTTAAACCAACTGTACTCTTAACAGATCCATAGATACGTGAGTGAAATGATTATTATTGTATATTTCTCCATTTTGTGGAGTTTTTATTATGTAGTATTATTGAAAATAATGTGAAAATAGCTATTGTGATGTATGTGTTTATTTTTAATATCCTTGTTCCAATAGCATTTTCTCACACTGATTATGGTAGTGATTATGAGCATTGACTATGAGTCAAATAACCTATGTTCAAGTTCTTGTTCCTCTCCTTATTATTTCCTGTGGGTCTTTGGGCTTTAACCTACATATGCCATAGGACTCTAATTCACAAATCCCAATAGTGATATCTACCCTGTGGAGTTTTTGTGACTATAAGTATGACGTTGTCTATCAACTTATAAGCAAAATATCTGAAACATAGGACATAATACACAGTAGTCATTATTATCATTTTAATTGTTTATACTAGTATCTAAGCATTGGAGTTAAAATATATTTATTTTAACACAGCGCTACACAAATGCCAAATTTTCTGAACTCTCAGTTACCATCTACTGAATGAGCCATTTGTGTGCACATATAAAATATCAACCAATAGCTATTTCAGTTGCAAGAATATGGCCCAGGGGTGGTTAATATGCATTAAAAGACTGCTTCTAGCAGATTCAATTCATTTACATAGCAGCGGACATGTCAAACCAGGACAATTTTGCTATCATAAAATTTAGACTCCCAGTCCCTTTAAGAGAGTAATAAATGACATCTCCGTATCTCAAGCCTAAATGATGCGTTAGAAGTATATTCAAAATATGTTTTTTCTTACTGGAAGAGGCAAATCAATATTTAAATATTGTTCTTTTGGTATCTTGTTAACAACTGTTGAATGGATAATTTATGGTATTTTGTTTAGTCTTTCAGAGTTTCTAATTATGAATTGAAGGAGTTTAAAGAGAAAGCAAACTAAAAATTCCAAATTAAGTAGAAGTTGAAAATTCATCAAATCCTAGTTTCAAATACCATTTTACCTTCTTGTTAAAACCTGTTCTAATTTTTCATGAATTCATCACTGTAATAGAACTACTAGTGGAAATGGAGGAATGATGGCTACATAGTTACCAGTTACTAGGTATATAAGATAAAGCAAAAAAAAATTGAGGATATGGAGATCAAAGGATATGGGGGTGGGGATGAGTATGGTACAGGGATAACATGCTTAAGCAAGAGGAATTTTCATTCTTCTTTCGTAAACTTTATCCTTTAGACTACACAAGCAAAGTCATACATAAATTGATCCTAAGATAATCAATTTATGCATAAAACTGTATAGATATCTTTTAAAAAATAGTAAAAAATTTATTTCTGTAACGTAAGGTAATAATTATGATCTGTTATGGTTATTGGTCTGTGATTATTATCTGTTGTGATTAATAATTTATTATAAAAACATGTTTTTCTTTTTTAAGTTTTTAATAGAATTTTTTTTTTTTAAGATTTTATTTATTTATTTGACAGAGAGATACACAGCGAGAGAGGGAACACAAGCAGAGGGAGTGTGAGAGGGAGAAGCAGGCTTCCCGCTGAGCAGGGAGCCCGATGTGGGGCACGATCCCAGGACCCTGGGATCATGACCTGAGCCAAAGGCAGACGCTTAATGACTGAGCCACCCAGGCGCCCCTTTAATAGAATTTTTGACAACTTGACTTTTTTAGAGCAATGTTAGGTTTGCAAAAACTTGTGCAAAAATGGAGAGTTGCCATATACAGGTTCTTCCCCAACAATTTTTCCACTGTTACTAACATTTTGTAATAGTTTGGTATGTTTGTTACAATTGATAAACCAATATTAATATATTAACTGAAATGCATGGCTTACATTGAAGTTTATTCTTTGTGTTGTAAAGTTCTATGGGTTTTGACTAAGTAATAATGTTATGTGTCTGCCATTACAGCATAGTGCAGAATAGTTTTGCTGCCCTAAAAATGTCCTTTGCTCTACACATTCATCTCTGTGCTCCTTGTTCTGAATCCGTGGACACCAGTGAACTTCACTGTATCTGCAGTTTTGCCTTTTCCAGAACGTCATATAGTTGAGATCATAAGGTGTATCACTTTCCAGACTTGCTTCTTTCACTTAGCCAAATGCATTTAAGGATCCCCCATGTATTTTTGAAGCTTTAGAGTTCATTTCTTTTTTATCACTGGAAATGCTCCATTGTATGGATGTGCCATAGTTTGTTTATCCAGTCATCTATTTAAAGACATCTTCGTAGTTTCCAGGTTTTGCCAACTATGAATAAAGCTGTTATAAACATTCATGTATAGATTTTTATGCAGGCAAAGGTTTTTAACTTATTTGGGTAAATATTTAGGACTGTGATTTCTGGATCGTATTATAAGCCAATAATTAGCTTTATTGACTGCCAAACTGTCTTCTAAAATAGCTGTACCATTTGGCATTTCCACCAGCAATGAATGAGCATTCCTGTTGCTCCACATCATCACCAACATTTGGTGTTGTCAGTGTTTTGGATGTTAGCTATCTAATAGGTATGTAGTGGTATTTCAATGATGGTTTAATTTGCATTTCCCCAATTACATATGATATTGAACACCTTTTCATGTGCTTATTTGTCATCTGTATATTTTCTTTGGTGACATGTTTGCCCACTGTTTTAATTGTTTTCTTATTGCTGAGTATCAAGAGCCTTCTATATTTTGAAAACCAGTTGTTTACCAGATATGTGTTTTGAAATATTGTTTCCCTGTCTATAGATGGTCTTTTTGTTCTCATAAGTTCTGTTGCAGAGCAGAAATTTTAAATTTTAATGAAGGACAACTTACCAATTATTTTGATGAATCATGCTTTTGGTGCTATATCTACAAAGTCATTGCCAACTTGAAGGTCACTTATGTTTTTCCCTGTTATATTCTAGAAACTGTATGTTTCTTTATATTACATTTACATGTATGATCTGATTTGTGTTAATTTTTATAAAAGGTGTAAGGACTATGTCTAAATTCTTTTTTTTCTTACGTGTGGATATACAGATGTTTTAGCACCATTTGTTGAAATTACTCTTCTTTTACCCTTGACACAATGTCTAGATCACTGTAGCTTTATAGTAATCTTGCAGTAATTTAGTCAGCATTGTGTTGGCTCTTCTGGATCTTTTGTTTTCCTATACAAACTTTAGAATTAGTTTGTTGATCTTCCCAAAATAACTTGCTAGGATTTTGACTGGGATTGTATTGAATCTGTTGATCAAGTTAGGAAGAATTGATTATCTTAATGTCTCTACATTCGTGAAATATCGCTCCATTTACTTAAATATTTGATTTCTTTTATCAGAATTTTGTAGTTTCCCTTATATAGATCTGTAATCTATACATGCTTTGTTAGGGTTGTAACTAATTACTTCAGTTTTTTTGTTGTTACCAATGTAGTGTTGTGTTTTTAATTCCAGATTCAAATTGTTTGTTGCTGCATATGTGAAACCAATTGATTTTTGAATATTAACTTTGTATTTTCTAACTGTGATGTAATCGCTTATTAGTCCTTGGAGGTTTTTCTTTTTGTCAATTCTTTGGGATTTTTCTACATAGATGATCATATCATCTGTGAACAAGATTTATTTCTTCCTTTCTAGTCTGTATGTCTTTTATTTCCTTTTCTTGTCTTGAATTAGCTGGGATTTTCAGTATGATGTTGAATAAGAGTGGGGAGAAGGGTCATTTTTGTCTTGTTCCTGATTATAGGGAGAAAACAACTAGTTTTTTACCATTAAGTATGTTGTTAGTTTTAGGGTTTGTTTTTGGGTTTTTTTTTGGTAGATGTTCTTTAGCAAACTGAGGATGTTCCTTCTATGACTTGTTTGCTGAAAGTTTTTATGTGAGCAGATAATGGATTTGTCAGATGTATTTTCTGCATTTATTGGTATGAAAATACGTTTTTTTCTATTTAGCCTATTGATATGATGGGTTACGTTAATTGATTTTTGAATTTTAAACCAGCCTTTCATACCTGGAATAAATCACATTTGGACATAGTATATAATTATATAATTTTTTCTATGTATTGGATTCATTTGCTAGTATTTTGTTGAGGATGTTTGCATCTACATTCATAAGAGATATTGGTCTATAATTTTTCTCCCTAGTAATGTCTTTTTTTGGTTTTGGTGTTAGAGAAATGCTGGCCTTATGCAACATGTTATTAAGTATTCCCTCTGCTTCTATTTTCTGGATGAGATTGTAGGAGAATTGATATTATTTTTTAAGTGTTTTGTAGAATTCATAGTGACACCATTTGGACCTGGTATTTCCTGTTTGGGAAAGGTTAGTATGTATTGATTCAGTTTCTATAATATATAAGCCTATTTAAATTATCTATTTCTCCTTGTGTCCCCTTTAGTAGATCATGTCTTTTAAGGAATTCATTTATTTAATCTAATTTATCAAATTTGGGGGTAGGAGTTGTTCATAGTATTTCTTTATGATCATTTTAATGACCATGAGATCAGTTATGTCGGCCCCAACTTCATTGTGATATTAATAACTTGTGTCATCTTTTTTTCTCTCCTGTTTAAAGTTTTATCAATTCTATTTATTTATTCTAAATCAGTTTCCTTGATTTTCTCTGTTAAATTCCTGTTTGCAATTTCATTGATTTCTATTCTATTTTTTTTGTTATTTCTTCTTTTTCTGCTTACTTGGATTCAGTTTGCTCTACATTTTCAAGTTTCTTAATGTTGAAGCTTAGATTATTAATTTTTATATTTTCATCTTTTCTGTCATATGTATTTAACATAAATTTCTCTCTAAACACTGCTCTTGCTACAACACACAAAATTTAAAAAGTTGTATTTTCATTTTCATTTAGTTCAAAATAGTTTTTGTAGTTTTGTACTTCTTTTACCCATGTATTACTTCAAAGTATATTTTTTAATATCCAAATATTGAAATATTTGGGGATTTTCTAGCTTCTGTTATAGATATCTAGTTTAATTCTGTTGTCATCTGAGAATGTGATGATTTATATGATTTTTATTCTTTTAAATTTGCTAAGATGTGTTTATGAGCCAAGATCAGTTCATCTTGTGAGCTTAAGAATATATATTTTGATGTTGTTAGATGAAATACTTTATAAATGTCAATTAGATTCAGTTGATTGATGGTGCTGAACACTTCAACTATACAGTGATTTTCTGTCTGCTGGATCTATCAGTTACTGATATTGGGGCTTAAATTCTTCAACTATAATGGTGAACTTGTCTATTTCTCCTTTCAGCTCTATCAGTTTTTCCTCACAAATTTTGAAGTACACATGTTGGATGTGTACACAATAAGGATTGTATGCTTACTTGAAGAATTGGCTCCTTTACCTTCTGTGATACCCCCTTATGTCTGGTAATTTCCCTTGTGCTAAAATCTACTTTGTCTGAAATTAAAATAGCTAGTTCTTTTGATTAGTGTTAGTATAGTATATCCTATATCCCTTTATTTTCAGTCTATCTTTGTTTATAATTGCATTGTCTTTTTCATAGACAACATACATTTGGGATTCTTATTTAACCCACTATGATAGTTTCTGTATGTATATTAAGACCATTCATATTTAAAATGATTTTTGATGGAGTTGCCATCATCTACCATAGCTGTTACTATTTTCTATTTGTTGCCCTTGTCTGTCTGTCTGTCTTTCTTTCATTTTTATTTTGTTTTTAATCAACCATTTTACATGATTTAATTTTCTTAACCTCTCAGGATATTGATCATATTGATCATATCATAATTTTTTTTCAATTTTTTTTCCCTAGTGGTTGCTCTACAGTTTGCAATATACATTAACAATTAATCTAAGTCTACTTTCAAATAACACTATACTACTTCATGGTCAGTTCAAGAACCTTGTCACTTGAGTATTCAAATTTCTTCTTCCCATGCCTCATCACACTGTTGTTACACACTTCACTTAACCATAAGCTATAATCATCCAATATATTGTTGCTATCATTATTTTATGTTTTTGTTTTTTGTTGCTATTATTATTTTGAACAAACTGTTATCTGTTAGAACATTTAATAATAAGAAAAATAAAAGTGATTTTATCTTCATATATTCCTTCTCACATGCTTTTCCTTTCTTTACATAGATCTGTGTTTCTGATTTACATCATTTTCCTTCTCTCTAAAAGATTCATTTTAATGTTTCTTGCACATCAGTTCTACTGGCAACAAATCCCTTCAAATTTTGTTTGAGAAAGTATTTCTTCTTCACTGTTGAAGGATAATTTTGCTGGATCTAGAATTCTAGGTGTTTATTTAGTTTTCACACTTAACTACCTCACTCTACTCTCTTCTTGCTTAAGTAGTGCCTGAAGAGAAGTCTGATGTAATTCTTATCTTTGTTACTCTACAGGTAAGGTATTTCTCCCACTTGATGAGGGATTCTCTAAATTTTTCTGCTTTGTCTTTGATATTCTGGTTTGACTAGGAAATGTCTAGGTGTAGTGTTTGTTTGTTCATTTGCATTTTTCCAGTTTGGTGTTCTGCAAGATTCCTAGCATTGTATGTGTCAAAAATTTTAGAAAATTCTCAGCCACTATTACCTCAAATATTTCTTCTTTTCTTTCTTCATCTTCCTGTATTCCCATTATGTGTATGTTATACCTTTTGTAATTGCTTCAGAGTTCTGTTATTTTATTCCATCTTTTCCTTTTTTTTTCTCCTCTCTTTACATTTCACTTTGGGACGTTTCTGTTGTTACATCCTCAAGCTCACTGATTCTTTCCATGCCTATATCCCAACTACTGATGAGCCCATCAAAGGCACTTTTCATTATTGTTGTAGTGTTTTTAAGTTTCTAGCAGTTCCTTATGATATTCTTTCAATTTCCATCTCTCTGCTTACATCACCCATCTCTTGCACATTATCCACTTTTTTCAGTAGAGACTTTATCATATTAGTCATAGTTATTTTAAGTTTTTGGTTTGATAATTTGAAAATATTGGTCATATCTGGCTCTGGTTCTTTTAGCATGACTTGTAATTTTTTGCTGTTGTTGAAAGCCAGACATGGTGTATAATGTAAAAGGAAACAAAGTAAATTGGTCTTTATTGCTTGGTTTTATGTTTATCTGGCTGGGAGTTGAGCTGTTAATTGTTTGCTATAGCTATAGATGTTAGAGGCTAAAATTTCCTCTGGTGACCCAGTTTTTGTTTCCCTAAAGACTTCTGAAATAGGGTCTGAGTCTTGCAATTCTATTCAGCTTTAGTCTCTTATTATTATACAGGAGCCCTATTCTTGTGATAGTAAGATGTCGGGGGTGAGAAAGCATTCTGTAATCCTGTGATTAAATCTCATGTTTTATTGAGTCTCTTTACCTGTGCTGTGACCTCTCTAAGTGTTGGTTCACTTTCTATTTCACACCTTAGATGAGACAGGAATACTAGAAGGGACTGGAGTTGGGTATTTACCTCCCCCCAATATTGGTTAGGTACTAAAAAGTAGTTTCCCTTGAGGGCAAGCATTTGGTGAGGAGTAAAGAAAGCTACAGTCTTATTTCACATGGCTGCTTTTTGTCTCTTCTTGCTGAAAGCAGGAAGTAATTTTTCTCTAAACTTTACAGTGAGAATCTGGTGGAGCTCTTGGAGGAAAGACTCACGGAAGTGTGGGAATTCCCCAAGGCAGGGCCTCCAGGAGTTTTTATTTCTCAAGCTAGCCCATACTCAGTCTTCAGCAGTCAGTCAGCTACCCTTTAAATATTCCTACTAGATGCTGGCTCCAGCAGCGGTTTCTGCTCTTGGTAAGATGTAATTCTCTGTATCTGCTTATCTCTCCAGTTTTCAGTAACTTGTCCTATTACCCTAATTTTCTTCTGGATCTCTAGAAGGGTTTTTGATTTTCTGTTTTTAAGCCTTTTTTGTTGTTGTGGGAGTAGAAGTGATGTTTTTTAAGTTCTTTGTATGTCAGACTGGAAATCAGAAGTGCATTTTATTTAAATATAAAAAGAAAACTCTCAAAAAAACAAAACAAGGCAATTGAAGACTGTGGAACAACATTTTAAAGAGAAAACACTCTAAACCTATAAATTCTATACCCAACAAAAATATCTTTTAAAAAGAAGGCAAAAGAACATTTTCAGACATACAAAAGCTGAAAGTATTTGACACTAGCAAATCCATACTTCAAAACATATTAAAACAGGTCATTCAGGCAAAGAGAAATTGTTACCAGATTTAAAAAAAAAATGGATTAAGTTGCAACAGAAAGGTAACTACTTGAATTAATTATATAACATTATTTTTCTTAAGAGGTAAATATCTTTGAAGTATAGCTGACTATTTAAACAAAAATTGCAGTGTATTCAGGTTTATAACATACATATAAATAAAAGTTATAAGAACAATAGCATAAAGGCTAGATGGTGAGACATGAAGTGTATTTTTATATGTTCTTAACTGTGTTTGAATTTATACAATGTTACTGGAGGTTGGCTTTTGATAAGGTAAGGATGTATATTATAAACTCTAAAGCAACTATTAAAGTATAAAAAATCCCAAAGAGTTATAGTTATTAGATTAACAGAAAGAAAAAAAAAAGACTAAATCCAAATAAAAGCACATTAAAGAAGAAAAAAATTTAGAAATATAAAACAAATAGTTAAATAGTAGACTCAAACTAACCACATTGATTATAATATTAAATATAACTAAAAATTAGAGATTGATTGATTGTTTAAAGAAGCAAGGCCCAAGTTAATACTGCTTACATTGGAATATAGTTTTAATATAAAGACAGAAGTAGGTTAAAAATAAAAAGATTAGTAATGATATATGCTAACACTAATAAAAGGAAAGCTTGAATGGCTATATTGATATTATACAAAGCAAGTTTTGGAGTAAAGAATATTATCTAAGATAAAGGAAGTCATTTCATAGTGACAAAAATGTTGTGTTATCAGGAGAGCAAACAAATATTAAATATTTATGCAATTAATAGAGCTTCAAATACCTGAAGCAAAACCTTAAAAACTGCAAGGAGAAAAACAAAAGAAAAGTGAAATCACATGATAAGATTTCAATATCTATCTCTGAAAAATTGATGGAACAGATAGAAAATTAGTAAGGAGATAGAAAACTGGAATAACAATTTCAGCAAACCTTCATCTAGTTGAAATTTATAAAATACATTGCACAGCACCAGTAGAATGGATATTCTTTTCAAGTCCACATGGGACATTTACCAAGAGAGAACATATTCTGAGTTACAACAAAAGACTCAAATTTAAAAGGATTTAATTCATACAAAGTATTTTCTCTAACCACAATGGATTTAAAATAGAAATATTAACAAAAGATCTCTGAAAAATTACCATATATTTGTAAACTAAATAAAACACTTGTAGATAAGCTGTGTTCCAAAAAGGATCCATAAAGGAAAATAAAAAGCATTTAGTACTAAATAAAAATGAAAATGTAACACATCAAAATTACAGGATGCCACTAAAGAAGTATTTAGTTGGAAATTTATAGTCTATCAGAAAAAAAGAAAGGCATCAAATCAATGAACTAGAAAAAAGTAAGCAGAAAAAGGAGAAACATAGATAAAAGCCGAAATTATTTAAACAGAACCCAGAGAGACAGTAAAGAAAATAAATGAAACTAAAAGCTAATTGTTTGATAAGATCAGTGAAATTGGTAAATTTCCATTCACACTGACCAATAAAAAATGAGTGAAGATACAAGAATAACATCTGGAATTATACAGGAACATCATTACAAAATCTTTAGATATTGAAAAGAAAATAAAGGTCTAATATAAATTAATTTTTGCCAATAAATTCAATTACTTAGATAAAATGGACAAATTCCTTGGATGACACAACTACTGAAACTTACTGAAGAAGAAATGGCCTAAACTGTTCTATAACTATTTTTTAAAAATCATTATTAGTAAAAACAAAACAAATAAACTAAAACTTCTCACGAAGAATACTCCAGGCCCAGATGGCTGCACTGATGTGTTCTACCAAATATTTAAGGAAGAAATAATAACAATTCTATAATAAATGTTACAAAAAATTGAAATTGTGGTATGAGATCAGAACATGCGGACTGATATAAATCTTTTCCAGCTCCCTCACTCACTTGTGATATCTGTCACTGACCATTGATAGACAAGAATTCAGATCACATGGCTCATCTGTCATGCTGGCATGACAGTTCAAATTTGTCACTTACAAAAGAATGCTGGTCTGGCAGATACACATGAAAGTCTCAGTTTAGAGGGATGTTGGTGACCAAAAGATTAAATATTGAAGGCTAACGTTGTGTATATGCAGAGAAGATTTAATACCAAGTGATTTGTACATAAAATGAAATTTTCCCTACCCGTTTCAGGTTCACAGGGTGAAAGAGTGGGCTCTGGTTTCAAATCCCGAATTAATTTGGTAATCTAAGCTGGCAGCAGTTGAATAGGAATAGAAAGACAGAATGATTGAAACTTGGCATAACTTCTAATTAAATAAGGTATCCTACCTCACTTGAATTTCTTTTCTGCAATGGGAATTTAGACTTCTAGAATTTAGAGGTTTAATTAGAGTGGGACTAGATTATTGAGGAGATTTGGAAGAACCAGGAAATAAAAAGAGTATGACTGCTGACCAAGCCAAGTTTCAAATTGGAACCTATCCAGCCTACAGGCACGCTACTTTGTAAGGACTCCCCACACCCAGCTCAGTTCTAGTTAATGTAATGATTTTGGAAAGCCATATTAGCATCAAGTGACTCTACTTTCCACCAGTGGCTGTGCTAGTGGTGAGTACATGATCCAAACTGAGGAAGGGATGCATTTTTTTTTTTTTTCCCTTAACTCCAAATGACTGCACAGTCCTGGTGCCTGACCCACAATGTCAGCAACACAAAGCTAACTGTAGGTTTATGTTTTAGGAAGTGAGAATAAGACCCCCTTCAGGGACCCCATTTGGTAGCCTGTGGCCAGTGGATGTAGTTCTCTCCCTTCCCCCCCAGATGTAAATATAGATATTTGCTGAGTGAAAGAAACAATTTTTTATTACTATATTTTTAGAGTAGAAGATCTTCACCTTCTTAAGCATTTATTTAGACATAATTGACAAATTATATGCTAAATGCATTTGAAATATGCATATGTATTTTATTACAAATATAAATAAATATATATGTATATTTACATCTATTTATCTCTTGGTCTGTCTACCTATCAAGAGAAGAACAGGATATCTTCCTAGTTCACCTTGGGATCCTTCTGTATTTTGACCAGCTGGCTTCCATGATATATTTTTTTTATTCTTATAGTTCTTTATGATAAATTAATCTATATGTAAATTACCCAGACTGAATTTTGGGTTTTTTTGCCACTAAGGATTTAGACTAAGACAGGAATGTTTTAACATTTAAATGCTACAATAATTTATCAGGAGAAACACAGTTCAGGTCCATATGTACTATCTGTGACAGATGACTAGTTAATTTCTTCTTTAATACTCCCAGGACCTAAAACCTAAGGCTATGAAGCCACTATGTCAAAAATCAGTATGTTTAATTAGTGCAACCCTATAATTGCTGAAAATACTTTTTATTTTGTATTAAAATTTATCTCTGTGTAAATTCAGTCCATCAGTCTTAACTCATATTCCCTTAGAATTATCACAAAATATGGCAGGGACTAAAGAATGTGGACTCTGGCTTCAGATCCAAGATCAGACATTTCCTGGTATTGAGACCTTGGACAAGATACTGCACTTTGTTCTACCCTGGTTTCTGGGTTGTTAATTGTGATTGAAGGGCATAATGTAGGTAATTTACTTGAATCAGTCTGTTTACTAAGCACTAGTCTCTGCTTCAGATTGATAATTAGTGTGTTTGGGGATATTTTGTAAGTTTTTATTTTATTAATTATTATTTGATAGTTGGTTAGAAAAAAATCCCATTTTTTATTCCGTGACAGAAGGTGAGAATCTTTAAGATTTCTTTGGAACTCTTGATTTGTACCCCCACAGCAGATGCCCTGAGTGAAACAACTTGAGAATTGTTTGTCCATGGTGGTGGTAGGAATTGGAGACCAGATGGCTTCTACTTTGAAATTGTTGGTCACTTTCCCCATTTTGTGACCTCTCCTACCTCTCTTGGTCCTCCAGTAGGACTTTCGTGGGACCCTTGTTTAGGAGGAAGCTGAGGCTGCCTGTATAAGCTAAGGAGCTTGTTAACACTTGGAGGAGGCTTACCTAACTTTCCTTCCAGATTGAACGCTTTAGCCTCCCAGTTATTAGGCACTACTGGCAATTAGGAAGGATTGACAGATACACGAGTGCATGACTAACTAGATATAAGTCAGAGATTTGGGGCAACGTAAAGATCATTTCTGATAAAGAAGTAGGCCTCTGCCAAGCATTTCTTTTGAATTTTTATTACACTTTTTTATTTTCAATTTGGATCAATATGAGCCTTTTCTTTTAGAGCAGCAGAGTCATAACTGAAATACTGTTGAGTTTGTGTATAGAGTCAGGCCAGTCAGCACAATTTACCAGTCAGAATTGTCAGAAGTATTACAATGCTTGTAGCTACTCTAAACTTCACAAAGAAAGCTTGTAATTATTAAGTGGATATGTTAGCAAGAATTCTGTTGAAAATTTTCTCATTAGTTTTCTCCTGCCATGAGAGATCTGTACAATTTTTAAAAAATAAGTATTCACAATAATTTTTGCTTTGTTGTGGCCAGACATCCACATGATTGTTTCAACCACATTTCACTTTAATCCAGATAGTCCAATAGGTAATTTATAGACCCACAATTATCACAGGAAATATTGTCACCTGGCAGAGATTCTTCCAGCTTTAACATCACAATGAAGATTTATTTTTCTATGAATAAGTGGTTAATTCTTTGTATAGAATCCCTTTGACATGAAAGAGGTTATTTATATTTAAATCTATGCACCTTACTATATTATTTTTATTTTGTTTTATACTTATATTTAAATCTATGCACCTTATCTATTCCATATTTGGTGATAAATATAACAACCAATTTGTTCCATTTACCACAGCTAGATAACCGTTTTGCAATTTTGTGCAGATCATAAAATGGATAATTTGCAGTGAAATAGTGTTTATCAGAACTTCAGCCATGTACCATACTGGATTCATTACTATATAAGAGTTTAATCACAGAACAGTTTCAAATTTTATTTACTTTACTGCCTTCCTGTCCAGATTCTCGACTTAAAATATTTTTTACTTCCTGGGCTAAAGATGGATGGATGCTTTAGTAATTCACAGCGTAATCAAGAACTGATGAAGTTTCATGGAGGTCACTTATGTCATGCTCTTGTCATCCTTGAGGTTTGTATATGAGTAATTGGGCATTGATGGGCCTTTGTGTAATTGTCAGAGCTCTCCAATACCTAAGAGTTTCCAATCATCTTCAGTTATATAATTAAGTTCATCTACCGTTTCTCTAAGGTCAAGTCTCCACATCTTCAAGAAATCTATACTAGCACTCATTTTCTTAGCAAGACCTTCTGTTGCATTTTAGAGCATTCTGTATATCTGGTATTATGTTTATTCACTGGGTTCCTAACACAGGTATGATGGGGAGCATTGATAGGACAGATGAAATCATTGCCGTCATTGGGCTTACATTTCATGTTATCATACATCATAACATAATACCCAGATACTGTAATTTTTCAGAAAACAGTCAAGATAACAGGGCTGGTCAAGATATGATGTAGTAGAGCATGCAACTCTAAATTTTATGAGTCAGTATAGTGGGCAAACAGCAGTGGAATCACCAGAAAGTCACGAGTTAGAACCAAGACCATTTAGGATGAATGGTTATTAATTCATTCACTTATTCACTCATTACTTTGCTAGGAGCTGCAAATTTAAAAAAAATACTGTTTCCTGTTGATAGTAATAGAGGTAAAAGTAGGAGAACCTGAAATTTTCATTATATATGATAAGCACAAACTGCTAAGAGTGAGTGGAAAGGAGGAGTGCAGACTAAGCCTTCAGATGCATCGATACTGCCCTCAAGAAGCTGAGTGACTCTTGAAGGATGAAAGATTTTTTATAGGAGGAAAGAAAGTTCTAGTCAGAGCTAGTAGAATATGGAAATCCACAATTCAAATATACGTGTCAGAGGCAAGAGACAAGCCCAAATCCCAGGAATAAACGGATAGAGGAATTAGAGGGAAATCCATATCTCATTGAAATTAAGCATGACACAGCTCAGACAGATTTTATAAAATGTTTGGCACTATCTTAGTTAAGTTTGCTCTTTTGGCATCTTAAAATCATCATTCAAGATTTGACATTTCAAGTGGTCTCATTCTTTCAGTGATTGTTAAAAACACTGGGAATAGCAATAGACTGTCCAACATTAAAATTTAACTCCTCTTCTTACACGTAGAGTGACTGTGTGAGTCCTGGCCCTCCAGGAAGAAAATGCCACAATGGGATTAAATGTGTAAGAGATATATTGAGGAAACACCTGTGATGGACAAGGGGGTGAGAGCAAGATAGTCATTAGATTACAGTGCTTGTCTGTTATCTGTAAAAGCAGAGTGAGAAGGAACAAGGATTGGGTACGAAGAGTCTCAGACTTCTGTTCAGTTCTAAGAAAGTTTGGCTAGGTCAACGGGGCGTTTCTGAGCCTACCTGTCTTGAGTCCTGTCCTCCAGAAATGGGCCGACATTAATACTTCCACTGTGCTTTCTTTTTTCCTAGGAGCAGCTAGGAGAAGCATGGCCTGGATAGAAACACAGTGGTCGATCAAGGGAATGGCAGATGAGGCTGTCAGTACATTTTGCTCCCCTCAGTGGGTGATCTGAGTGGTGAATTTTCATTTCTGCCACAGAGACTGTGGATGATATGTTTAACTCTTGTAAGGCCAGTTTTATAGTGGGCACAATATAGATAGTAGCATGGCTATCTTTTTGGGATTGTAGTAAGGATAACTGAGTTAATGCCCATATATTGATTATCATAGTGCTTAACATACAGGAACCATTGAGAATATTCTATTTTCTAAAATGCTGTATGCCTTTTTAAAGCAGGGATGTCCTCATCTTTTTTCTTTATCATGGTATATACCATGGTATATATCTACCAGGGCATTACAGTTATAGACCTCATATAATGTTTAATAAATAAATTGCCAAGGCCTACCTGTCAGTGACCATTGAGAACACGCTAATTAGCAAATAAAGCTGAACACCCTGAGGAAATGAGGGCTGTCTCAGAGGGTGTTAGAATGGATTAGTTATGAAATTTGGGCCCATAATAGGTAATTTTGAGAAAGGATCAAAGAAGCAGGTCTCTTCTTGGTTTGAGTGTTGTCAGAAAGTATTTTGTTTGTCTTACCTCATCACACTGGAGTTATCTTGTCTGATGTTGGTGTTCTGTGAGTCATTTCTGTGGAGTAGTGAGAAACATAGCCAAGGTCCTTAGGGCCAGGCCAGCTACCAAATGGCAGCTCTGCGAGTTGGTCAAATTAGAAGAAGCCATAATTCTCACCTAGGGAACTGAAATTAAGGAGCGAGCTAAGTCAGTCACATGGGCCAAAACAAGAAGCATACAGTTTGGGAGATCTCCAGATGCCCAAGCAGATTTTGATTCAACAAGAAATTCAGTGGGTTCAAACTATTTCAGTTTTGTAAATAAGAGTAGCTCTTCTGTTATCTATTGGCAGATCTTTTTAACTGGCCAGTGCTACCTTTAGTAACTGAGTTGTCAAACTACCTACTTATTCTGTGATATGTCAAAGTCAGATTTTCAGGGTGAGAAACAATCTTATCCTTAAAACATCCAAGCATTTAGTCACTGCACTCAATTTTGTTCTGGATCCATATGATGTCCACTAATCCAAACCTTGGGAAACAGGAAAAAAAAATAGATGACAGATAAAATATTGGTTTTTCATTTAGTAACTGGGCCTACCTCTGTCTCTCTGTAAAGTCATAATCCTGAAATTTTAATATCTCTGATAATGTACTTTTGGAAAATCTAATGCAAATTACTCTTTAAACAGATTAGTGTAATATTCCTACTCTTGTTTGGTCTCTAAAACAATGAAAGGTAAATATATTGGTTGATGGTGCTTGAGTTTATAACCATTTGGCAACTAATTCAAAATGCCATCTGTGTCCATTACACTGTTCTAAAGCCATTCACACCCTTCAAAATGTCACAACTAATCACACTGCATCTCTAGCCTCCAGAGAACAGAAGCTTCACACCAGCTCTATTTGTTCAGTCACAGTGCTTTGTACAATCAAGCATATAATCAACCTTTTGTTAGATACTTTGAAAATTTCCAAACCAAAACAAAAGAATAACCCAGACCAATAAGTGATTTTTAAAAAAGAATGAAGTTTCTATTCAAATGTATTATCTCACTCCACAAGTACTTCCAACCTCACACCTTCCCTTTCTCTAACTAAAAGTCTGAAATTAGCACATATCCATTTTCGATTGTTTTCAGTGGCACCACTTCATCTACTGAATTAAGTCTGACAACAATGCCTGTCCAGGCTATGGTAAGATGGTGCAAATGACAAGTGGTAATTGACAGATCACTTCAGCAGAGAGACAGTATGCATAAATATCAGACCATGTTCCTAATGAAGTCCAAAAGAATAAAGATTAACTAGTAACATTTGTAATGTTCAGGTTTGAATTCTTGGAGTCCTTGACTTAATAGGATCTTAGCTCTTCAAAAAAAATTGAGTATTATATCTTAATAATCTCCAGATTTAATAAAAAGTCCATAAGACAAAATTAATTTCCAGCATTTTAACTACAAATTATACTTATTGTGACTTCAGCCTTATTAAGTAATTAGATCAATATAGGAGTCCCTGTCTTAAGCCCTTAAAGATTTCCCAGATCAGTTCCTCTTTGATCATTGTTATACTCTGCTACCTTTTAAATCTGGGCCTTTTTATGTGTCACTCTTGATTTACCCCTATTTTTCATACAGACTATGTGTTAGTTATTGAATATCAGGGACACTACAATTTTATCTCAAATCTATCCCATCAAAGACTCAACTAAAGTTTTGTCCACATGCAAAAACAATCTTGCTCAATGCCTGATATAAGAAAGAAATATCAACTGTGAATTGGGAGAACATATTGATGAAAACAACATATTTATTCTTGATCATCATGATTGATCATTATTGATCACTTGATTTTTATAGGTAGTTGAGACAGAGAATAGGAAGATTAAAAGGATATAGTTTGTGCCCTCCAGAAATGTAGAATCCACTAAGGGAAAGATTAAAAGTATATTTAAGGACATAGGAAATCTGAAATGGCATAGGCAAGAAACAAATTATTCAAAGAAAAGAGATGCAAAGAAGAGAGTAGTCATAGTGAGTAGGGGCATTGGGAACATTTTTAGTGAAAGACTGATATTTGAGATGAACTTTCAAGGATGGATAGAATCTCGATATGTGGGCAGAGTGATAAGTGAAAATTCCAGGTGGGTGGGGGAGCCTGAGCCAAAACATGAAGATGGAGATGTTAAATACCAAGGTGAAATGGTTTTTTCAAGTAATTTGTACTTGGGAGGATAAATTTGAATAGAAAAATGGGAAGATGGGAAATAAGCAGGCAGCTAAGAGAATAATGCATTCATTCACATAGGAAATACTGAAGAATAGACCCATGATAAACATAAAAAGGAAAATAAAGGGGACAGCTGAGAAAAAGCTACAGCGATTGACTCTAAATGACTTAGTGACTGATTGGATGTGGGTGAATTGAAAGTAAAATATATGCATAATATATGCTTTTTTACTGCAGACTTTGAGTTCTATTCTTCCAAAATGATTGGAAGGACTGTAGTACATAGAAAACCATATGGAAAATGATGACTCAGCTATGCATAAGGTGTCAAGTGCATCCTCTGGTTTTGAGGGAAACATAATGAGTAGTTTGGATAGGATTGGAACAAAAATTAGTCATGGGTACATTTGATTGTGAAAGACAGTCATCTTGCTAAAAACAGGTTTCCTGCTGGAAATCTAGGAATGACAGGGTGTAATGACTTTGTGTATAAGATTGTTATAACATAAAACAAACAAAAATAAGAAACTAGTTCTGGGAAATTCTGGGGCAATAATTTATTGTTAATCATTTATTTTCATCAATGAAGATAACTTCTCTCAATTTTGGTTTCCACTCTGAAAAAAAAACTGGGGTTTATGCTATGAATCCAATGCCCTCTTTTTGAAGTTTAAAGAGAAATCATTTTCTTTTTAAAGTTTCAAAAGAAATACTAAGTGAAATTAACCCATAATCCCTATATTCAATTCAGATATCCTTGTTAAAATTCTAAGTAATTTTATTTATTTTGTGAACTAGAGAAATTGTATACTTTTTATTCTATCAAACATACATTTGATATTAAAAAGCAGAGATGGAGAACTACAGATTATTTTACTGTTTTGAAATTGTGAGGGGCAATAAGCCAAAGAAAATTTTTAAAGACAGTATTTGTGAAGATTTTTTAGGAAACTTACATAGTTTTTTTAAAAAAAAAACTTTTTTTTTTTTTAACAAAATCTTACTAGTTTTATGCAATTTACCTTTAACAAATAGGATTTCTAAGTGGCCTATTAAAATGTATATGTATATTTGTGAGAATGTATTACATGTCATTAAGGGCTTACTGTATAATTTTATCAGATTAGTTGGGCTCTAACCCACTGTGAACCTTAATGGACTTGGAAAACTGAAATATTAATGGGGAAGGTAAATGTATTGGTTGAGATGTCCTTGGTGTGGTTAAAAAAGTGAGTGCATATATCTATCTATCTATCTCTATATATCTCTATATATCTATATCTATCTCACACACACACACACACACAGATAGATAGATAGATAAATGCCTTAAGTAACAAAGAAAATTTATTGGTCACTGAAATGGTAAAGAATGGAATCAGGCTGGCCTTCATCTAATAGTTGGCTTCCCACATGGTGGCTCTTGCAGAATCTATCTATGTATATCACCATGCCTAGAGATAGATACAGAGAATTCTCTTCCTACCAACTTCTAAACAACCACTGTGCTGCACTCTGATCCCTACCTATGGCCAAGAGAGTATCAAGTTAGCAGCTACGCTGAACCAGGCACCTTGTAAAGGAGATAAGATTTTTTGATTGGCTTAGCAAATCAAGATTTTTGCAGAACTGGGTGAATATGAAGATTGGGTTACAGTTGGGAGGCATGTAACATGGATATGGGGGGGAATACCATGTCTACTACCTATAGTATGAGTCCCTACAGAAGAAGGGAGCTGAGAGAAGGTGCTGGGAAGGTAGAGACGGAAGAAATCAAAGCCCTGGTGAAATGGAAGAAGTGTCCTTATCTTGGTCTCTGGGCTGGAGGCTTGGGGACTCAGAAGAAAAAGATTGAATGGCTCTGAAAAGCAAGTAAAATTCCTTTTCATTTTAGTTTTGCTCCTATCTACATCTTATTTGGCACTAAAAATGGGCAGCCTCAATATATGAATCTGTATTGAAAACACAAACCTGAGGGGCGCCTGGGTGCCTCAGTCGTTAGGCATCTGCCTTTGGCTCAGGTCATGATCCCGGGGTCCTCAATTGAGCCCCACATCGGGTTCCTTGCTCGGCGGGAAGCCTGCTTTTCCCTCTCCCACTCCCCCTGCTTGTGTTCCCTCTCTCGCTGTGTCTCTCTCTGTCAAATAAATAAATAAAATCTTTAAAAAGAAAAAAAGAAAACACAAACCTGAGAATGTTGCAGTCATCTTCAATGTGTTAGGAACAGGTGGCCTCACTTATAAACCAAACTGTTATTAAACCAAAAAACCTCAATTTTTATAAAAGGTTATTAAAGAGTAACTGTTATTTACTTAGAAATAATTTTCACCTAGCAAAACTATGCACATTATAATTCTGAAGAATTAGGATTATGACAATAATGATAGCATCTGTTGAGCGCTTCATATGTCAAACACTGCAATATTTTTATGTGCCTTATCTTTCTTAATCTTCACAACAAACTGATGAAAAAGGTGCTTCTATCATGTCTCTATTTTTTAAAATGTTTTGAGGTATAACTTAAAAAGTCATCCTATGTTAATGTACAGTTCTGTGAACTTTGATAGATGAATAAAGTTATATGATCACACTCTAATCAACAGTCCTATTACCTGCAAATATTCCCTGATGCCCTTTCGGAATCAGTAGTATCTCCTCATCTACAGCCCATAGTAGCCACTGATTTGTTTTGTGTCCTCATGTCTTTGACTTTCCGTAATATCATATAAATGAAATTATACAATATACAACCTTTTATTTTTGGCTTTTTTCATTTGCATAATGTATTTGAGATTCATCTGTGCTACGGCAGATATCCATGTGTGCACCAGTAATTCATCCCTTTTATTCTTGAGTAGTATTATATTATATGGATGCACCACAGATTGCCCATTCACAAGTTAATGATTATTTGGGTTGTTTTTTGGTGATTATGAATTTTGGTGATTATACATAAAGCCACAATAAATATTTGCATTGGATTATTTTGGTATGGATATATAGTTACTGAGACGTATGTTTTCATTTCTCTTGGGATATTAGCAATGGAACTGTTGGGTTGAATATTAGGTGTATGCTTCATTTAAGAGTGAGGAACCAAGTAATTAATAGGTTAAGTAACTAGCCTAGTTTCACATAGTAATTAGTAGACCGGAGATTTAAATAAAAGCAATCTAACCCCAGATTACATGGCTTTAACCATATGTGATCTCTATCTTAGTAAGAAATTAGTACAAAGAAGATAACTGCTTCGTTTTTCTGGATTGAATATTCTTCTACCGCTGATTATGTGCTATAAACCTGGCGGTATAAAAGAAAGGCTGTCAGGGATTCAGGGATTAGGGTTAGCTCCTTACTGCAGATCCTGCTCTAGTTACTTTATTTTTAGAGTTAGTTACCTTAATGTCAAAGGAATTTCTTGAATTTTTCTTCCAGGATCTGCAATTAAACATTGTTTACATATGAGATCAACATCTCAAGGACAAAGCACTCACACATATACACACACACACAGGCAGACACACACACACACAAAACCTTCTCTGTGAAATATTTTTTCTTTCTACTTGGCCACCCCAAATTTGGAAGCTACCATATGCCAGAATAATAAAGACAAAAACACCCTTAGATGTCTTGAGTTCTAATCCCTTTGCCTTACAGATGGGAAAAAAAGGGACTGCCTTCTGCAAAGCACTGAGCAAGTCCGTAACAGATTTGTTTTCCTCTCAGATTTAATATTCTCCAAATTTCTTTTATAGTTACTTCTCTTACTAAATTCAGCATAAGTAAATATAATAAATATGTATTAGTGTCTGCTAATATGACAGTAATATTTGGCTATTTTGAAAACACTCATCATCATTATCAATTATCACAACCATCTCCTGATAATTTTGAGTCAGTAATTCAACTAACAGTATTGCAACATTAGTTATTTACATTTTCCTGACCCTGTCATTTCTGGAGAGGGCACTTTCAGCCTCATAGTAACTATCAAATTCTCTTAATCTCCTGATAGACCTTCTTATTTCTTTGCCTGTTCACAGTACCTAAATCCAGGCAACTATGGGATGATCTGGCCTGTTGTTTACTGGCAATGTAGCAGACTACCCACTTACAGTGGTTAAAAGTGCTGCTTTTCAACTGCTTTTTTTTTTCCAACTTTACTGAGGTATAATTGACATATAATGTTCTGTAACTTTAAGGTGTACAATGTAATGACTTGATATATGGGCTGATTTTTTACTCATCTTAGTAAACATTTTGCCAAGGCAAAGATTACCATGACCAATTTCCAATTTTCCAGATTTTCTGTTTTAATACTCCTTTCTTCCTTTCTGTTTCTCCTATTATTCTTCTAGAATATATCAATTACTCCTGTACTCAGCTTTTGGCTCATGGTCACTATTGAAAAATTAATCATTGTTCAGGTTTTGCTCAATGAAAACTTAATTGCCACCCTTTTCCCAACTCTAACAGGATTTCTGTATTTTTTAAGCATCTTTAAACCAGGAAAAGACTTAAAATTCCCTTAAGCATTCAAAACTAAATTAAATTTAGAAGTAAATTATGGGTAGACTTGGCAAATGTTCCCTGAGTAAAAATCCTCACATCATAAAGATAAAGGGATATTGGGCTGTTAAGGCTAGTTCTGCTCCTGGTCACCTTGAACATTCACCCATTTACAGAGGATTTCTTGAAACATTTATATATCATTAGCTTATTTCCTTGTTTATCAGAAGCCTAAGTTGTTTCTTCTTCATATTAGCGCGTTTTAAAGGATCTATTCCAGTATCATTCTTTTTGAGTAACTTAGAGAATATATAAGCTAAACCACCACTGGCTAGATTAGAGCAGGTGTTTTTGATACTCAATATTTATTTTTAAACATTTATTTTGTCCATTCTTTAGAAGGACTTATAACAAAACAACAGTAAATAAGCTTGTGGCTTAGGTTTCAGCAAATTAGCAGAGTTTGTTTTGGTTAGGGGTTCACTATTAGGTCAGTGGAAGTTTCTGCTAACTTCAGAAATGCTTTAACAGATTTTGTGGAGCTAATGCACTGGCCAGACTAAACTTACTCTGTCCCTGGCCTTTATGTTCATGTCGGAAACCCTTGGGAGCACTGGGTCTCCAAATTTCACTCTGGAGTGAGACTTTCTCAGTTTAACTTCTCATTTAGGGGTCACTGCAGTGCACCTTAATTGGTAGAGGGTGGCACATGTCTTGAGCAGATTAGCCTTCAGCGTGCTTGGGAATGTGTTTTGCTAATGGTGTGTCCTGGACTTCATTTACTTTTTATCCTGGGCTGAAAACTTCATATTTGTGAATAAAGCATGGCTGGGTTCATTGTATTTATCTGTTTATTTCTGTAGCTAAGTTACAAAGCAATAAATTACTATCTAAGATGTCTGCATGCTCAGCACTGAGAGACCCATGTTAATAAGTGGTTTACTAGCTAGCATGAAAGATCCTATGAATTTGCAGCATATGAACATTGTGCTGTGACCAACTATCCCTTACAGGACTGGGATAATTTAGTGATTACAAAGCACTCACATGACTGCTGCTGCAACTAACTATTACTACTTATAATAATTAGAAGAATATTTAATTAAATAATCTGTATCTGTATCTGTTTAGTCGCTGTGCTAAATGCTTTGCAAGCGTTGTCTCATTTGATATTTACCAAAACCCTACATAATCATTATATAATGTTATGTATTAAAATAGAATCATAATGCACCATAATCTATTAATATTCTCCCCATTGTAAGTATGGGAAATTGAAACTAAAAAGAGGTTGAAAGTTTGTATAAAGCTCACATAGATAGTAATGGAGTTGGTGGGAAGAGGATATGGATCCAAGTCTTAATGGATCTAAAGCCATGCTTTTGAGTACAGAAGTAGGAAGAGCAAGCGCTAAATATGGATGCAGTAACCCCACAGTCTCCTTCCCAAGACCTTCTGTGGAACTTACAAAGTGCCATAGTTGAAGATCTCATTATATTTACTTATTTACTTATTTTTTGGTCTTCCACATCAGAAGACATCCTAGTGGGGATAAAGATGTGTCTGATAAATAAAACCAACTATTACAGAGGGGCACCTGGGTGGCTCAGTCAGTTGAGGATCCAACTCTTGACCTCAGCTCAGGTCTTGATCTCACGGTTTTGAGTTTGAGACCCACACTGGGCTCCGTGCTGGGCCTTACAGAAACCAATGTATACTAAGGAATTCTGTTAGTGCTACTTTTACTCCCATTTGACCTTTAATGTAATTATCCTTATTTCCTCTTAGAACTGTACAGTTTGATTGTGGGACACTAAGTCAATCTTAGGTGCTACAGGGCAACTTGGTCTCTTTCCCATCTGGGTAAGTTGTAGATCCGTGACACCACTTTTATATTTCTTACCTAAGTTATTGTGTTGGTGGTCCCCAACACCACCCATAGGTTCATTTATTTGCAAGAACTCAGGAAAGTTTCTATACTCATGGTTACAGCATATTACAGTGAGAGATACGGACTACAGTCAGCAAAGGTAAAATGGGCAGAGTCCAGGAGAGACCAAGTTCAAGTTCAAGTTCAGTTGTCTTCTACCAGTGGAGTGGTATGGACAGTGTTTAATTCTTCTAAGAGCAGTGTGTAAGCTTACTTATCTTACAGGTTTGGTAAAAAAATTTAACATCAGCTTAGACATTTCAATGCACATGCTTATATTTATTCCCATAAAGGTTGCTAACACTAACATCACAGCTTTGAACTTAGGACTCAGAAACTCTATCAAAACCATGCACCAACAAGCACCTGCAGAATCAATGGGGAAGTGCATTTGGTGGAGTAGGGATAAAGCTTAGGGTTTTTCTCTTGTCAAAAAGTACTTGACTAGTTTTGAGCTTCATTGTGGGAAAAAAAAAAACTCTTAAGCCTTCTTGGCCTCTGATAATAGATCAGAATAATAGAAAATGCACTTGATGCTCTATAACCTCAGTCTCTGTTCTCTCTTGAAAGAGTAAGATTAGTTGAGATATACTTGTGGATTTACTTCCCTAATATTTTGGCTTGCTTAGTCAGTTTACAGAGGAAACATACTAGCCTATGTAAAATGTCCTTCGTAGCTCTATCTGCCATGGGAATGATTTTAGTTGAATAGAAACAGAAATAAACCAAGGAATAGAAAACATATATGTGATTTTTAGATTATTTTCTATGTAGATTCCATTAAGGAGAGAGCAGAAATATTTGAAATAGATCTTTTTTTTTTTACTGACTGAGATACAGAAATTTATATCCACAGTTTTATTGACTGGTGATTTTAACAACCTTGAGGTTGGTTTGCTCTTTGCTAGTATATAGAACCATGAAGAGTTTGCAATGATCAGAAATTCTGATTCCTTCCACCAGGAATTTATTTTCTCCTTTCTCTCATATTTGCTTTCATAGATACTTTTCTCATTTGCTGCAAGTGATGATGAAGTCAGGTTTCCTTTAGAGTGCTGTTCTTCATGCAATTATTTTATCCACACAAATTTCTTTTAACTTAGCCAATGGACAATACTCTGGTTTCTCTTCAGATCGCATAAATCTTTCGCCTTTTACTTAGCCAATGGACATTATGGAGTTTCGATGGGTTGTACCCATATAGCAGCATTGGATTATTATATTGTTTACATTCTCTGGAGAAATCATTCCTGCTAAAAGTTCTTTGTCTACTTGATAAAAAAGTCCTTATGAAATGCAATATATCAATATCCCCAAATTATGGCATATAGAAACTATTAGTTGATCTACACTGAGGAAACCTAGTATCTGTCAAATACTCATAAGAATTCAGTTTTTCTTGTTTCATATTTTAACCTGTGGCTTTAGGACTTGAACCATTTATTAGTCTCCTTCACCCAGCCATGACCTATATTAAATTGACTATAATCACCATTATAAAGTTAATTTCAGAAATAAAGCCAGTATAATAACTTATACAGATATTATAAATCTTCTCATTCACTTATTTATTCAGTTACTAGTTGCTGTGGACTTAATTGTGCCCCTCCAAAATTCATGTATTGAAGCCCTAACCCCTAATGTGACAGTATTTGCAAATGGGGACTTTAAGTAGTAATAAGTTTTAGATGAGGTCCTGAGAGTGGGGCCCTCATGGTGGGATGGTGCTCTTCTAAGAAGAGATGCCAGAGAGTTTCATCTCTGTCTCTACCATGTAAGGACACAGCAAGAAGGTGTCTGTGGGCCAGAAAGAGAGCCATCACCAGAACCCAACCATACTGGTGCCCTGATTTCACACTCCTAGTTTCCAGAACCATGAAAAATAATTTTTTGTTGTTTGAGCAACCCAGTCTATGGTTAATGGCAGCCCAAACTGACTAAGACACTCACTAAACAGCACGTTAAATGGTTCCTAGGTGCTTAGCATGTGATTATGTGCTGAGGATACCAAGATGTTGTATTATGATAATTCTGTAAGCAAGTGACAATAATCTAACTCAGTTTATTTAAGGTAAAAAGATGGGAAGAGATTTGCGTGGAAAATACAAAGGTACCTCTGATTTCAGGCATGCTAGATCCAGATACTTAAACAGTATTACCTAAGTTTATCTTCTTTTCTCTGCCTCCTATCTTTTTTTTTTGCCTCTACAGTATGTTGACAAAAGGACCATAGCATTTCTTGGTGCCTAGGCTTATTACGTAGCTCATAATCTCAGTCCATTTTTTCATAATCTTTCCAGAAAATATTGCAAGGTGATCTCTAATATTTTTCTTTCTTGAGTCACATGCTAATCTCTTCAACTATTTACTCTGGCTAAGAAGATACAATATTCTAATGATTCTAATCTAGTTCATGAGTTTACCTGTGATGTTTTAGTGTAGGAAGGGTATACACACACTCATAGTCCATAATGACTGAGAATGAGGGAGGTTGGTTCTTTTATAAATTAACTACGGATAGTAAAAACAGAGCTCCAGTTCTTACGGTGTTTTTTCTCTCTCTCTCTCTCTTTGTCTCTCTCTCTCTCTCTCTCTCTCACACACACACACACATACACACATGAAGTGATATATTAAACTATAGAGCTTAGTTCCTGACTACTTTTCAGAGATATAAAACAAAGTTTGCCTGAGGAGGTTGATTTTAATCTGGCATTGAATAGTAAAGATTTGACCAAGTAAAATAAAAAAGGTTCCTTATGAGAAGCATTCCAGTTACAAATTAACACTGGATTCGGACTATAACCACACATTCCCATATGTAGAAAAAATAATCATCTCCATTAAAATATTTATCTACCCTGACTTAGGTCATAATTCTAAGAATTATATTTCATATATAGAATTCTATAGAATTGTATAATTCTAACAGTGGCCATTCTGTAAGTTAAAGATTTCCAGTAAAGATGATCTCTGCCCCCCAGGACTTGTACTGAAGAGGTTGATCCCAATATTACCTCACACTAAAAGCGCATTAGGGCCTTACAACAATGCCTGACACTCAAAGACAACAAAATCATCCACCTTTAATAAATCAAAATCAGAAAATTCCATTCACACAGAGGAACTTATCTTGTCTACTCAACAATTTGAATTTTTTCTCAGTATATGCTGTGTTAGTCCATTTGGGTTGCTGTAACAAAATAACACAGACAGGGTAGTTTGTAAAGAGAAATTTATTTCTTGCAGTTCTGTGGCTGAAGTCCAAGATTAGGGTGTCAGCTGGATTTGGTATCCAGTTAGGGACTGCTATTTGATGGCTCATAAGTGCAGCTAACCATTTGTCAACAAATTATTATCTTAAGTTTCTGGGGCCAGAAATCCAGAATTGGTTTTATGAAGCTAAAATCAGAGCTCTGTTGCTCTGGAAGTGCTAAGAGAGAATTCATTTCCTTGCATTTTCTAGTTTCTAGAGGCTATGTGCTTCCTTGGCTTGTAGCATTTACCTCCATTTTCAAAGAACATCACTCTAACTTTTATATCCCTCATTGTATCTCCTCTGAGCCTCCTGTCTTCTTCCTTTAAGGACCATTGTAGTTAAATTGGGAGTACCCAGATAATCTCGCCATCTCATGAACCTTAACTTGATCACATCTGCAAAATCCTTTTTTCCATGCAAGGTAATACATTTGAAGGTTCTGGGGATTAGAATGTGGACACTTTTAGGGCCATATCATTCTGTCGACCACAGTACCTTATCTGCCTTCCAAGTAAGCACAAACAATAATTTTACCAAATGACTTGCCTCATCATAACATGGAGAACATAGTTCTAACCTTCAAAATCAGTTCACTGTCCTCACTGTGGGACTCAGGCTGATAGAGCACCTGCTATCTGCAATATTACCAATGGCACTGGCAGAGAAAATAGAGCTCTGGGTAATTTTATACTATAAACAAAGGTCCCAGAAGTGATACATATTACTTTTGCTCAAAAGTTATTGGCCATGGTGAGTCTTATGATCCTAGGAAGTATGATCTTAACAGGTTTTCAGAAGGGAAAAAGAAAAATAAATGTCAAACATCAGCATTGATCACCCCACAAAAATATTTTATTCCCCCACAGATATGGTTCATTCTTAGTACATCTTTCATATCACCTAATTTTCAGGTCATAGGCTTTTTTTTCTACTGTCTTTGTAGAAAAATGTTTGGGATAATTATGATTTTCTATATATTTGCCTAAATGTATATGTTTCTATGTATCAGAAAAAAATGCTGGATCTAATATTTTCAGGATTTTTTCAAGCAAATATCTCTTCATTTTGTTAAATCTTTTCTTCCTTCATAGAAACTTTTCATATCTGCTGTCAGCTTTTTTAAAAAATTTTTTATTGTTATGTTAATCACCATACATTACATCATCAGTTTTTGATGTAGTGTTCCATGATTCATTGTTTGTGCATAACACCCAGTGCTCCATGCAGAACGTGCCCTCCTTAATACCCATCACCAGGCTAACCCATCCTCCCACCCCCCTCCCCTCTAGAACCCTCAGTTTGTTTTTCAGAATCCATTGTCTCTCATGGTTCGTCTCCCCCTCCGATTTCCCCCCTTCATGCTTCCCCTCCTGCTATCTTCTTTTTTTTTTTTTTCTTAACATATATTGCATTATTTGTTTCAGAGGTACAGATCTGAGATTCAACAGTCTTGCACAATTCACAGCACTCACCATAGCACATACCCTCCCCAGTGTCTATCACCCAGCCACCCCATCCCTCCCACCCCACCCCCCACTCCAGCAACCCTCAGTTTGTTTCCTGAGATTAAGAATTCCTCATATGAGTGAGCTCATATGATACATGTCTTTCTCTAATTGACTTATTTCGCTCAGCATAATACCCTCCACTTCCATCCATGTCGTTGCAAATGGCAAGATCTCATTCCTTTTGATGGCTGCATAATTGCTGGATCATATGGTAGCTCTATCTTCAACTTTTTAAGGAACCTCCATACTGTTTTCAAGACGGGTCGGGTGGGTGTGGCTTTCGTGCGAGCCCCTGACTCGCGCACGTGTTAGACTCTTTGGTCCGTGTTTCAAGACGTCCATACTGTTTTCCAGAGTGGCTACACCAGCTTGCATTCCCACCAACAGTGTAGGAGGGTTCCCCTTTCTCTGCATCTCCGCCAACATCTGTCGTTTCCTGACTTGTTAATTTTAGCCATTCTGACTGGTGTGAGGTGGTATCTCATTGAGGTTTTGATTGGATTTCCCTGATGCTGAGTAGATGTTGAGCACTTTTTCATGTGTCTGTTGGCCATTTGGATGTCTTCTTTGGAAAAATGTCTGTTCATGTCTTCTGCCCGTTTCTTGATTGGATTCTTTGTTCTTTGGGTGTTGAGTTTGATAAGTTCTTTATAGATTTTGGATACTAGCCCTTTATCTGATATGTCATTTGTAAATATCTTCTCCCATTCTGTCGGTTGTCTTTTGGTTTTGTTGACTGTTTCTTTTGCTGTGCAAAAGCTTTTTATCTTGATGAAGTCCCAATAGTTCATTTTTGCTCTTGCTTCCCTTGCCTTTGGCGATGTTTCTAGGAAGAAGTTGCTGTGGCTACGGTCGAAGAGGTTGCTGCCTGTGTTCTCCTCTAGGATTTTGATGGACTCCTGTCTCACATTTAGGTCTTCCAACCATTTGGAGTCTATTTTTGTGTGTGGTGTAAGGAAATGGTCCAGTTTCATTCTTCTGCATGTGGCTGTCCAATTTTCCCAACACCATTTGTTGAAAGAGACTGTCTTTTTCTCATTGGACATTCTTTCCTGCTTTGTCAAAGATTAGTTGACCATAGATTTGAGGGTCCATTTCTGGGCTGCTATCAGCTTTTATTCTCCTACTTTTTATTGATAGGCATGCAGAGAACAAAGGCAATAGTGACTAGACAAGAGGTATGAGCCCTCCTTGCTGACTCTTTACCTGAAACTCCTTACAATGTCTACTCTATTTCCAGTAGGCTGATGTCCTCTAAGCATTTAATTTTTTAAAAAAATACTGCTCCTGAAAACCAACTAAGCCAAAATTCCAATTCTTCCTTAAATCTTTTGGTTATAATAGCAGTCATCTTTGGCCATTTTCAACCTGAATTCCTGTCTTCCTTATGATCATTTTCAAAATGTTCTGTTCTTTGTAAACTCATAAGAAAATACATTCTTTTCCCTCTCTCCCAAGTTCTAATACTCATCATTCTATAGAAGTAGAAAGAGTTCTAAGCTTTTAATTCTATCCTACCCGCCCCCTGTCTTCCCCTACTGCAAAGTTGTGTTCAGTATAACTAGATCACTCAGTTTCCACTGAAACAGAGATTTACAACAACAGGAAAGTAGTTATTTGTATACAGACAGAAAAAAATGGGGTATTCAGTACAAAGCAAATGCTTCATATAGTGAAAAACCACATATCTTTTACCTAATACAAGACTTCTCAGTCTCAACACTGCTAACATTTTATTCCAGCTAACTCATTGTTGTGGGAGGCTGAACTGTGTGTTTTAGGATATTTAGCAGCATACCTGCCTTCTACCCACTAGGTGCCAGTAGCATCGTCCTGGTTGTGACATCATAAATGTCCGTAAACATTGCCAAATATCCCTGCGGAAAGAGAGGCAAAATCACCTCTGATTGAGAACCAGTGACCCAATAAGTATTGTGTCCTTTCCTATCCTGTTAAACAAGTCAGACTTCTAAAAGATACTGTATTATCTTGACCTCATTTGTAAATAAAAACACTCCTAACATTCTTAACCACTGCAACAATGCATTAAATTGATATGTAACTAGCGAATCTTAGAGCATATGGGGAGGAGGTAAGCTTTAATTGAGTGCTTGCATATGGATGAAAAAATTAATTAAAACTGCAATAGTGTGTCATTAAAATCTCTCTGACATGTTAAATCACTGAGACTGTTCCTAAGGAAGGTGAAGGTAAGATGTCTTTGCTAATCCTTTGCTATATAATGCCATGCTTGGAGATTTGCTTTGCTTCTTCCTCTGTTTCAGATTATTTCCTGGAGCTCATTAAACACTCTTCTGCTTGCTTCCATAAACACTAGTTGGGGTATTTTACTTATTTTAATAATCAACTCATCCTGTTTTCCTTGGGCTCTCTCTAATGCTCAGAACCATATTATAAGTTTTGTCTGCCCTCCTAATTTCCCCATCAATTTCTTAAAGATTTAGCATGCTTGCAATCTGTGAAGCTAAACATTCAGGAGGGGAAAAAAAAAGGACTTTGAAGCAGCTTGGAATACCTGCAGCTGTCTGAAAAAGGCACAACCAAAGACAATGACATACAGAAGCTCCAGGTCCATGTGCAGTTAGACACGTTAGGCACATGTGTGCTGGAAGGCCCAAGCTAACAGCTGGAAATCAGGATCTTAATTCCCCAGTTTAATTATTTAAGGATTTTGGACTTAAAGTCATTGATGTTCCTATTCTGGGAATATTGGTCATAAGGTGGAGAGGCTGGGAAGAGTTAATAATGACAAGAAACACAGTTTTTACCATTGAGATGTTTATGCTTCAGATCAGGTCTAACACATCACCTTAACTTTAATTTGTGCTTCTGTTCAGTCCATTCCCTACAACCTATTTGAGTCATTCTAATCAGGGACTTTATGCATGTATATTATTTTATCTTACCATTTTTGCAAGGTTCTTGTTTTTATCCAAAACTTTTTTCTCCTCCTTTTTTTGCTTATTATTTCATATTTACCTCTTATGAATAAAATTTAAATATCACTATGGAATTACCTTTCTCATCCATAGTATTTTTTGGAACCTGCTATAGTCTGATGATCTTATTATGTTGGTAATAATAATAAGTCTAAATATTACTATGAATTGATTATCATATACTTTTCTTTATAGTTACAGGTATTAAAATTTTAATCCTTTCGTAAGTCTTAGAAAGTAATACTTATTCCTCAAATACAAGTGACAAAAATTAGGCAAGGGAATGTTAAGTAATTTGTATAACAGTGAATAACTGGTGGGGACAGGATTCAAATTCAGACAGCCTAACTGCTCCTGAGTTAGGATGAGGTTGAGGTTGGGGCCCCTGCTTATCCTCTGAGACCTTATATTTACATACTTGTGGAGATATTTCCAATACATAGATTACATAGATTATACTTCAGTTTTAAACCAGAATTTGGCAAACCTGACATTAAGTTTTTTGTTCGTTTGTTTGGTTTTGGTTTTGGTTTTATCGTGAGCTGGTTGGTAAATTTGGTGGGAAGTGAAGGAGAGGTTAAGGAAGGCAAAGCCAAGTTCATCAGGATTCCTGTTAGTGCTTTCAAGGTGCTTTGTTTTATTACATTTGATTTGCATATTAGAGGAGATGGGTATATACTTCAGGAAGATAGAAATAATGATGATAGCAAAACATTCTTAACATGCTTTACACTTTATATATAATCTATATATATAATCTTACTAAGTTTACTTTTACTCTAGGAAAAGTAAACGTAAAACACCTGTTCTAAGAAAAAAGGTTTATGACTTCACCAAGATTACACAACTCTAGACTTCTACCACAGAAGGTAATAACGATGGGATTTTTATTATTCAATGCCTAATTTATGTTTATTTTCCTAAAACTGCCTTCCTCTTCAGATAAACACACGTGCATATCCACACACACACATCCGCATGTTCACTTCTCTCCTCCACAGACATGCACACACGTGCATGTATTCACATCCACTCACATCTCACATACACAAGAATCCCCCCATACATGTAATACATTTGCAGGTCTTCCTCAGCCAACAAAAGAACCCTGAGCTCCCTAAATGATCCTGTCTCCCTCCTGTTTACTCTCATAAGGCCTAGGTTAGGGGATCACTGAAAGTGGATGCTTGGGTGATAGGTTCTTTATTAGCAATATTCAAAGATAAGTTTGGTCAAAATAATATTCAAAATAATCTGAAAGTATATTTATTGTGAAAATTGTAAAATGACACTTTCATAGAGTCAATATATTTGGCATCCTTTCCCCTCAAGAGTCTTTCTGTAGGAAAAAAGGGAATAGAAGAAAAGGGAAGGGGAGGGAATCCTGTGATCGTCAATTAAAATGTCATAGCTAACAACAGCAACATGAAGTCTTAGACCTTTACCCTTTGGAATGTGAAAGTGCATTTTCTGGTGAGTACATTTCATTCTAGTAAGTGTTGTTTGATTAAAGGGGACTAAATCAGGGCCAGCCCAGGACAGGGGTGTAGGGGTGTAGGACCTCACAGAGGTCCATACTTCTTTCAGAACACAAAGGCTCTCTTCCAGTATCACCAAACCTCAGATTACAAACACTTGTCCAGTTCCATTGCTGTTATGAGTGTCGCTGTTGTCAGTGTCAAGTAAGATGTTTACTGTAAAAAAATAACGTCTTGTATTACGACGATAGGGGTGATGTAAAGAGAACCTGGGAAAGGTGGGTAGAGGTGAGTTGGGGTGTTTTTCAAGTTGAATTCTTTTTCTTTTTTGATGTAAAGTAGCCCTCATCTCTCTTGGCTATTCTGTATCCCTCACGTTACATATCCCATTCTTCAATCTGATGGCTCAGGTGAAATGTAATTTGGTTGCTACCTAGCCACTTTCTCTCCTTTGCTTCTGGGGCTGGGCACATATTCCTTGCTGCCACTGAGCCCAGAACTCCAAGGGGGTGAGACTATCCCCACCCCCGCTTTTCTGTCCTGTTCACAGCTGGAGAGGCATCACCATGTCACCTGCATTGGATATCCAACATTCTTAGACCTTTTTCACTAAGCCCTCTACACACCAGAAGTATTCCTACATGCCATAATTAGATGTGTGAAAGTAGTCAAAATCAGAAAAATCCGAAATAGTACCTTAGTATCAAGAAATATGGCTACTTTGCAATTTTAGAAGGCTCTTACAAATGCATTTGAATGAGACCTCGTGTAAAGTTTGTCAAATATACTATGTATTCACACACACACAAAGTTAAAAGAAATTATATTTGATAAGTTAAATAAAGGAATATGCACTGAAATAGCTCAGGCTTGTGGAAGGACTCAGTCAGAGTCTGATATCCAGAACTCAGGAATCAGAAGACCAACTGAGCCCTGGAAAATAACTGGTGTCTAGGAAACAAAGAAACTTAGGACTTACTCTAGAGTCATAAGACTATCAAGATTTTGGATCAGGTCTAGTGTTGAAGACCAGTTGCACATTATATGATACATGTTGAGATTGTTACAATTAGTTTTGGCAAACATAAAAAATGGGTGCACATGGTCTGTAAAGGGAAAAATAGGACAGATACTAATTTCAGGAACTAATTCCTCAGGCAGTTGTAATGAGATGAGGCTTATATTATTGATTAGGTATAATACTGAAGATTGTGAAAGAATATGACTATATCCTAAACCTTAATTTCAGAGTGTAATCCCTAAAATAAAAATAATCTAGTGTCTTGGTAAATTATATGAAAAACACGTACCAGTGTCACTCAACTTGGGGGATATTTGGCCTATTGATAAATGGTTAAAAATACAGCTTGTCTAGTATTTTATGCTCTCCCTCCTTTTCCTGCCATTGCTGTCTGCTCTAGTCAGACTCCTGACTTCACAGCTTAGCAGGGAAACAAGTAACAATTCCTATTGTCACAAAATCCCCTAAATCCCTGAATGTGTGTGTGTGTGTTTATACGTGCCAACCTCCTGTCATTTTTCCAATCCTGGTGACCATAGAGAATTGGTTCTTTTTTTTTTTTCTTCCTCAGCCAGTGATTAAGATGTCCATTTCTCGATCTTTGCAAGAAACTCCCAGTCTCTGAGCTATTCTATAGCAATCTTCACTCTCTTTGATTTGAGAATGGGAAAGTATATCTTTCCTACTTCTTCTGTTGGGAGAGGCAAAAAGCCAAGGAAGTATTTACTCCTATAAATTCCTTTCAAAGTAGTTTTCCTTTTCTTACTTAAAATGGAGGTGTGTCAGGGGGAGGTGATAGTCAAATCACTAGTTACAGCTTTTCTTATGTACCATGAGACATGGATGTAGATCTATTTAGAATACACAGCATATTGTTTTTAGCTTTGAAACATTAACTGATATTTAGCTTTAAAAAATTTAACTGAAATTTTAAGAGAAAAAAATCACATTTGGAGTCTTGTTGCTGTAGTTTAAAATAATCCATCCATGTCCTAATATTTCCATTTACTTTAGATTTTCTGTTTCTGCATGATTGAGAGTTACTCCAATTAAGGTGCTTTTCATCTTCAGAGTCTTTTACAAACAGTCATTAATTACAGCTACACATGTAGTCAGGTAATGATTTGGGATCTCTCAGGGGCTTCCTGATTTATGTTTCAAAGGACATGATGATTAGCAATCCTTCCTTCTACTACAGCACAGAAGGTGACTTTTGCTGAAGTCAGTGTACCAGAGACAAATTAGTTTGAATGTCACATGTACAGATTAAAAGACTTTTTTCAATTTTCTTTCTTTATTTCCATCCATCCTCCTGTCCTTCCTTTCATCCTCCTTTCTTCCCTCCCCCTCAATGCTTCCTCCTTTCCTCCACCCTTCCTTCCTTCCTTCCTTCCTTCCTTCCTTCCTTCCTTCCTTCCTTCCTTCCTTCCTTCCTTCCTTCCTTCCTTCCTTCCTTCCTATTCTTAATTACACAGGATGACAGAGAATGGTTTGAGTTTTCCTCTTCCAGGAGTAAAAAGAACATCTCTCTGATTTCATAGCGTAAAGATAGAAGTACAGGCAATGTATGTCTCTTCTTGCTCACAGACTACAGTTGTTGAGCCAGAAAGGAAATGCAGGCACTTCAATAAGAGCAGCTGGTCTTACACCCAGATATTTCCTTAATTCTATATGTGTATTTCATCATAAAAGTTACTGTTTTTGTACCATGAATAATTGTAGGAACCATTGTGCTATCTTCAATTTATAACTACCTAATCACAAGGGCTCATATTTCACCCCTTAAATTTGTCCAAAGCAAAATATAGATCACTGATGATCCTAATGGAAATTATTTCTTAGGAGATCTGATTGAAAGTTTCTGATGAATGTTTCAAAAATAGTATGGTCACCACGGAAAAGTCAGGGCACTCAACCAATTTACAACAGCAGCCCCAGGGTGGTGCTAACACAGAGGGCAGTCAACCATCATGACAGAAAACCAAGTGTTTATGTAAATCACCCCATAAATGTTTTATGAAAACTGTAGAGTATTGCCATTTGAATTGTAAATTACCATATGCAAAGTAAAGTGATCAAGTGATTCAGTTATTGTTTTATTGCTTAGATCTGGGCATCTTGAACCTACAAAAACCTTCTTCCCCTTGGGACCAATGACACTAAAACAGACATAGGAATACATTTGGCACTCCTTTCCTCTGATCATTACTCTCCCGCCTAATCCTACTTGTCCAGCCCCAGCTATCACTGCACTGCACAACTATTAGTCTGAAGTATGCACTTGATAAGAAATAATTAAGATATATCAGAGAACGTTCAGGTTTTTCAAGTAGGTATGAAATCAAATTCCACCATTTTAAGATAGATACGTTAAGGAATTTGACTATTCAAAGTTGAATAGCCTAGCCTCATCATTTATTTTACACACACACACACACACACATCCAGTGGAAATGGTTTGACATTTCTCAACCCTTAATTTTCTTCTTTATAAAATGGGAATCTTTATTTTATAGATTTGTTGTGTAGATTAAATTAATAATGTAATTGACATGTAACTTCTGTAACTGACATGGTAGATACTATTTCAATAAATGTTTTATCAGATAGTTTTCCTTCTACTTTAAGTTATGAAATATAGCTATTTCTCTAGAATTAGGATTTAAAATTGGGGTTTAGAAGGAAAGTATTTATACATGTATCCATTTATTTAATGTGCTTTCAATTCACAATTTGGATCAAGCCAAAACACAGACTGTGAATGGCCAATACAAATATGAGAAAAAGTTCAAACATACTAGTAGTCAAATAAATGCAAATTAACCACAAAGTAGATTTTATATTTATAAATATAGTATTATTGGTAAATGTGTAGGAAATTGACAGTTTCATTCTTCCTGGGCTGTACAAGGTGGTAGTAGCTTCCTATAAGATAATTTGACTCTATTGAGTGCTTGAAAAATGCTCATTCCTTTTGATTCCTCATCTCTAGAAATTTATTCTTAGAAGAAAAATTATATTTACACAAATATTTATATAAAAGAATTGGAAATTATATGAACATCCAATGATAGAGAATATTGGTTGACTAAATGGCTATATTCCAACAAAGCATAGAATCCAAAAATGATGCCATGGTATAATTTTTGAAGCACTGGAAAATAGGCATTATTTATATATATATATTAAGATTTCCTTATTTTAGAGAGAGAGAAAGAGCACGAATGGGAGAGGCGGAGGGAGAGGGGGAGAGAGAATCTCAAACCAATCTGTACTGATTGCAGAGCTCCTCGCAGGGTCTGACCTCACAACCCTGAGATCATAACCAACTGCACCATCCAGGTGCCCCAGCATTATATATTCTTAAGTGGAAGAATGACAGTTACAAAAATGCATGTACAATATGAACCCATTTTATTACACATCGATATGTATATATATGTGTGTATATATGTTTTTCTTCAAATACTTTATATAAGAAAATATATTCTATCTTTAATAAAAGGAAAACAATATGACTTTATAAAAATATCAAAATATTCAGCTCACCATTTACTCCTGTATACTTCTATTCATTAACAGACTTCGTGCTGTTATGATATTCTGGTCATTTACTTGTTTCCACATATATCTTGTTTGATTTAAAAAATTACATATTTGTTGATATCTCCTGTTTGTATATATTTTATACCTGTTAAATATATGACACAAAGAGGAAGTTGGATTAGCCAAAAACTCCTTTTTCCTTCCTTTCCATCTCCAAACTTTTATCTTAGGTGACTATGTTATTTTTGGTGGTACCACCAAGAAAATCAAAGCCAAAAGGAATTTCAATTTCAGCAGGAAAGATTAATTTAGTTCTGGAAATGCTTGTGTTATTTCAGGGTGATGATATTTAACTGGCGTACTTAGGCACATGTAGATGGAGTATTTGGGAGTTGACATGGTTTAATTTTACCCAAGCCCTGTGATCTTGAAAAACTGAGAATGTTATAGAATCTCCCCACCCTTTTGTGTTTCAGAAAATGGTTTACTGAAAAGAAGCACCCTTCCCTCAAATAATTTAGGTGAGACTCACAGATGCCCCCGTGCTTACCTATGAGAAGACGAGACACAGATCCTCTAAATTCCCATCCTTTGCCTGATAGGTGATTAAACTCTCCTGTCCTTCCTGATCAGTCAGAAGGAGATACTTGATAACCAGACTTCAGTAAGATTTTTTTTCCTTCCCTCAGACCTGTGGTCTTTGGATGACCCTCAGCCTGGGCCAACCTACAACCTATCTTTAATAGCTTCTCCTGAGAATAGGATGGCCTCGGGATAAATCATTCTCTAATCTACTATTTAATCATGCCATTCCTGTTCATCTCACTTCCCCATACCTGGTTCTTTCCAGCCTTGTTTGCCCCTCCCAGTAAAAGAAAAACCCTTTGGCCTAACCCTTGAGAAACTTGTATATTGTAGTCATATTGCTATCTCTACAACAGTCTCTTTTGCCCACTCCTTGTAATAGTCCTTTCAAATACAGTCTCTTCTTAATAGGTCTGAATTTGTCTTTTATTGATCAAGGTAATTGACATATAATTGGTATAAGAGAACAGAAGGAGAAAACTTGGCAGAGTATGCAACCCTGAAAATCATCAATATTTACAGGGCAGAGCAAGGATAAGGAGTAGAGAAGATAGTCTAAAAAAGAACCATCTGATGAATACAATGGAAATTGGAGACATTTGTATGAAAAATTAAAAGTGAGAGGCATAGCCCTTGTCAAATACAAGGTTTTATTCTCTTGACAGCTAGAAAGAAAAGAGGAGGGTCTAGGAAGACTTAGAAAGTATTTGACACCTAATTTGTGTTGAGATTTCCTTGTGCTATAGCAGTTAACTCTCACAAAGCACTCACTATTACTGATGAAGAGAGTGAAGACTTTGTAGTCAGACTGACCGGGTTTGAATTTAGATCTGTGACTTAGATGCTGAGTAATCTAGCATAAAATAGCAACAATACTAATATATTAATATATATTAATATATTACTAATATATTAATACTAATATATTAATATATACATAATATACTATACATAATATTGATTATTGAACAGTTATGTTTCAGGAATGATACTGAAAGCACACCCACAATATCACAAATATATAAAGAAACTATAGCACAAAGAGATTAAAAAAAAAAAAAAGATGCCCAAACTTACATGATGAATCTGGGATTTGAACCCAGGCAGTTCTGCACTATGACCCATGCAACTAACTTCCATGACAACTTAGATTGTCAACCTTTATAAACTTCTTAAATTTGCTTTCTTTTCTTTCTTTCTTTCTTTCTTTCTTTCTTTCTTTCTTTCTTTCTTTCTTTCTTTCTTTCCTTTTCTTTCTTTTCTTCTTTTCTTTTCTTTTCTTTCTTTCTTTCTCTTGTAGAAACCAGCTAATAATATGTACCTCAAAGGTTTTTTGGAGGATTAAACGAGACCATAAAATAAAGTGATTAGCATAGTGCTCAGTAATGTCTCAATAAATGTTAGTTCTTAATCTTTTGTAAGTTTAAATGAGAATACTAAGGTTCAGAGTAGAAAACAAACTCACTCAATGTCATACAGGTAACAAGTAAAAGAATTAGGATTCAAAGCTGTGTCTCTCTCTAACTCAAAGACTTCTTTTCCACCACAGCTTGCTGTCTCAAATGAGTGAGATAAATTGAATCTTGATTAATAAATGAAACAGTGCATTTGCTTTTATCATTCTGCTGCTTTTGGAAAGGATTTTCAACCAGTTCTCTTGTGGGAAGGGCGGTGAGACCAACAGGACCTTATGTCTTAGTGATTGCTTCTCCATCTGGCATGATTGAGTAAGGATGCAAGACTTAGGAGGAAAATCAATTCATTCTCAGCTGTCGCCTTTCTTTCCTCCTTACCGGTGTTTTACAACATCTGCTTGCTGCTATTTTTTTCACGCCCATGATTCTTAATCATTTTTTTCCAGTTTAAAATTACATTCTTCTCTAGGGGTGTCCTCCTCGCTCATTGCTAAATAATGCGGTACATGATGTCCCACGACGTTTGCTTCTGTCCCTGGTGAGTGGACAAAGGCAGAGCAGATGTGGCACACTGTCCAACAGAGAGAGCAGTAGCTCTCCAAAGCTGCTTCCATGGAAGGCCTGATTCACTCTGGTATGAAAGGGTAGCAACAATAGGGGCCATTAGGGCTTGGAACTGATTGCATGTCCATAGCCTGTGGAAGATTGAAGAACACAACAAATTGAGCTGCAGAGGGCCTTCTCGGTCTAAAAGTAGCCTTCTCAGACTAGATCTAGAGACTTGACAAAGAGAACAAGAAAGAAATATCCATTTATGTGGGCTAGTGGCATAAAAGAAGCAGCATTAAATGAAACTGCTAAAGATGGTTGTAATTTTCTCATTTTATGAGTCCATTAGAACATAAACCCTATGAAAGATATTGAAAAAAATCATTCTAGGAGAGTGTGTGTGTGAGAGAGACAGACAGACACAGACAGAGACAGAGAGAAAGCAAAATATCTCCTCCAGCTTGGGTTTACTTATTTAATGTCTATATTGCTCACTAGGCTACAAGTTACACAATGCAGAGACTGCTTATAAAGCGCCTTGATTGTGGCTCTTTTTTCAGGCAGTAGCAAAATGCCTGTCACTGTCCCTGAAACACAGTCTTAGGTGCTCAAAGACCATTTACTGAATGAATCAATAAATTGATGAATAAATGCATAAGGAAAAGGAAGGACTGGGATTAAAGTGAAGGTGCTCATCTTTATGAAATCAGTAAACTCTTAGAGAGGAAAAGAGCATTTAATGGGTGGTTGTGGTTTGCCCGATTCCCCATACTTGAGACAGGCTTGTCTGTTTCAGAGAACTTTGGTGGTGGTGAAATAGCTAATATGGAGAAGGAACAGAAGAGATGTCCAAGTTTCACCAATTATTCACATGAAGGAGGTAGCCGTCGGGGAAATGAGGTACTCATTCCCAGCCTCTGGACCTCTCATTCTCACCCAAGCAGACGACAGAACATCCCTGACCCTTGTGCATTGTTCCGTTAAAACCATATTCACAGGGTGTTGCAACTGTTTCCTTAGGCCTGTCTCTCCTATTAGACTTCACAGTTTTAGAAGATATGAGACTACATTATTTAATTATCCTGGACTCTTACAGGCCTGTCAAATGATAGACATTCAATCCATGAATGAATGCATTGAATGAGTGGAGAAATGCAAAGAAACATAGTGTAAATTGCTTTGTTTATTTTCATCAAATGCATTTGTTTCTCAAAATATTTATCGAACAGAGGATTCTGGGGAGATGGCATGGTAGGAAGCACCAGGAATCTGTCTTCCCACCTAGACAACAGTTATATTAGCAGAATCTATCTGATGTAACTATTTTGAAACTCTGGAGCATGTTCAAAGCCTTGGGACTTCTAGGGGGAGACGTGGTGGTAAGTGGTGGTTAATTCTGGTCAATTTCAGCTATTAGGTTGGTATAGTTACTCATCCCCCAAACCTAGCCCTGTGGCAGGTAGCTGTGTACACGTTCCTTGAGCAACTTGCAGGGGTCAGGGTGGGCAATAAGGACACTGTCCTTTAAACATCAGGGGTCTGTGCTCTAATCACTAATTGCCAATTCTGATTGGAGACACAGAGGTGCAGACAAAGAGGTGGATAGTCATCGTTTGCAACCTTCACTGCTAATTGTCATTATTTATAATAGCCAAAAGGTAGAAACAACCCAAGTGTTCATCAATGAATGAATAGGTAAACAAAATATGGTATATATATATATACAATGGAATATTATTCAGCATTAAAGAGGTAGCAGTACATTCTGAAATTTACTTTAACATGGGTGAAACCTGAGGACATCATTTTTAGTCAACTTAGTAAAAAGAAGAATACTGTATGATTCCACTTATATGAGGTCCCTAGAGTAGTGGAATTCATAGAGACAAAGTAGAATGGTGGTTGCCAGGGGCTTGAGGGAGAGGGAGATGAGAAAAAAATTGTTCACTGGTATAGAGTTTCAGTTTTGCAAGATGAATTCTGGAGATGGATAGTGGTAATAGTTGTACAATAATATGAATATACTTAATGCCCCTGAAGAACACATTTAAAAATGGTTAAGGTGGTAAATTTTATGTTATATGTATGTTACCACAATTTTACAATTAAAAAAATAGAACAAAATTATTAAATGCACAGAGATACTTAAAATTTCATTATAGCTATGTTTTATTAGGTTTATACTGAGCTCCATATTATATTTTGGAATCTTAGATTATATAAAACTATACTATTATATAGTATAATCCCATATCTATACATATGCTATACTCTATATACATATAGTCTTTGTTCCTTACATTAAGAGGAAATTATTACTGTTTCATTTTATAGATAAAAGAAACAGAATAGGAAGAATAAGTCACCAAAGATCATAATACTCAGAAAGTGTGGTTAGCATGTAAACTACTTCTGTCCCTGAAATTCATTTACAAATAGAAATGAGGCTCGAAGGTAAGCCAAGCTGTTCAGTTGCTACAAAATTAATCATTATATCCCCTTTCTTGCCCTAATTATGTGACCTTTTCTACAAAACAAACAAACAAACAGAAACAAAAACAAGATAAAAAAAAAAAACCAAAAACCTCACCCCTAAGCAAAAGTGAGAGATACTAGGTAATATTAGTCAAGATAGTCAAAAATAGTAAAAAAAAAAAAAAAGGGTCATCAGCTCCCCAAGAAAAGGCAACAAAACATTTGGGAAAACTATTACCATTCTCTCTGAAAAAAATTGTACAAAACTTGCTTAGAGGGACTGACAGTTACTTACTGATCAAACTGCTATATTGACCCCCTACTGTGGTACTTTGAGCAGTGTCAATTTATGAACATAAATTTCATGGTATCTCTACATTAAGACAAAACATGTCATCTGGGAATATATTTTTCACCTTGTTTGAATTCAGATGTCATTGTGTTTACGCATTCTCTGTTATTGGCTCTATTATTGGCGGCTTAGAGCATGAGCTGACATATATTGTTTTGGTCTTGCTGCCATGCTATATCAAGGTCCTATGACCCTAGCAGTTTTAAAACCATACTAGAAAAATATTGGTGCTTGAAAACTAGTCTATTTGGACAAACAGTATTTCCTTAAAAATAAATAATCAAGGCAAACTAAATGTCCTTTTCCCCTAAAAAAACAAAACAAGACAAAACAAAAAAACCCTGTAAGGTCAAGGTCAGGTAATGCATTTTTGCCTCCAGTCAATTTATCAAAATTTATAGGCTGAAAACAGTAAATGGAACTTTTCCTATATTTTTGGAATTTTAGGAGCTTAATAGGTAATATGTTTAGCCTTCACCTGAACACTTCACTCAAAAGATTTGGTTACTGGGCCATCTCCACCTCCTCTTCTCCCATCTTACCCACTCAACATCAGACCATCACACAAAGAAAAGAGGGAATGAAGAAGTGTATCCAAGGATTAAGCAACAAATGAGCAGAAAACAGAAGGGGAAACTGAGGTTAAGGGTAGAGGTGCTAGAGCTTGTCTGTGTGCCAGTCAGAATGGCTCAGTGTAGGAAAAAATGCAGTGATACAGAAAGAAGATATGTGTGTGTGTGTGTGTACCAATTCACATCTGCTAATTCAAATATTAGTCTCATTCAGAAACACCCTCATTGACACAACCAGAATAATGTTTGAATCCATGTCTGGGCACCCTGTGGCCCAGTCCAGTTGACACATAAAATTAACAATCATCAGTGATGGATGAGGAGTGGACTGGACAAGATACAACTGGAAGGAAACACAGAATACTAGTGGACAGGATGTTTTCTTCTGACATATTTTCCACTTTCATAATTTTACCTTTAGTTATTATTTGAGTCCTTGTTTTGCTATTATATCTTTAAATTCTAGACATTCTATATCATTCTTTCCTATTATTATCCCATTTTCTGGTAAATATCACCATTTTCTAGGGGAATTCTTCATCTTGTCCTTTATTTCCTACAACATAATAATCACTTGTTTTTTGTGTGTGTTTGTAATTCTGTTTTCTGGATCTACTATGGGCTTTTTCTTACGTGGCACAGTAGGTTCTGAACTCCAATTTGTGTACCACCAGCTCCATGGATCTTGTAAATGCTCTCTCAGCCACCACATTCAGTACTAGCAGTTGCCCCCTCCTTGGTCTTGACACCATACTTCATATTATCTCTCCAGTGCTTTTAAACATGAATTTTAATTTTTGTGTGATTTTTCTATTTGTTCTCACTGGGGGTTTTTGGGCAGACCAACTTTAGTTTGTTCCTGCCAGAAATGGAGTCTCCTCTATATCATTTCATGAACTGATCCGTCTGCATTATAGTCCTAGCCAAATGTGATTTTAAATCTTCCATTTCAAAACATGAAGCAAAAATAAAATATTTTAAAAAAAGGAAGAATAAATTTGCAAAAACAGTATTTTTTACTGTCCTAATGTTAACTCCTTATCTAATTAGAGAACACTCACTTTGCATGGTCTTATACGAATTTAGCTCTTTTCTCCTAGAATCTAAAACCTGACTTTTGACAAAGCCATCACATTTCTTAAATCATTATAAAACTGGCAATACAGAGTGAGTTTTAAACAAAACTACAGTAAAACGGTCAGTTTGGTTCTAAGTTGTCATACCGAATGAAAATCTATAAATCTATAAATATTACCAAGATATAAGGGGAAATTATGGAAACCAGATGTTTAATTAATGTTATCTATAAATTCAGTATAACATCATATCTGTACTGTCTATGGATTGATCATGTTGCTTTGATTTAAATGCCAATTTCAAGAAAACAAACATGAATTTATTTACTCAGTCACTTTGCTAATCTGTATGTGACAATTAAATATTCAGAAAGTAAATGGATTTGTTTGCAGACACACACACACAGACACATATATATATTCACAAGAAATGTTTCCAAAGTAAAAGGTGTTATGAATCCCCAATTTTTTTTTTAATGGACCACACTGTTAGCCTAATTGTATTGTCCACTTTTTAACTGCTAAGTTTGTAGCCTGAGAGTTGAGGGTACCCTGCAATGGCAGCTCTTGTGGCCATGCACCAGCAGCAGTCAATGATTAATTATAGATATCATTAGGATTCACAACTGACTCTGAATTTTTTATATATGGAAATATTTTCAGATGCTATACATAAAATATTCTTATATCTGTCACATAATCACACTGTGGCACACTTTATTTTCCAAAGAAGTTTGCAGAAACATTTTCCCTCCCCCTATTACTTCTTTTTTTTCATTTAATTTTATTTTATTATGTTATGTTAGTCCCCATACAGTACATCATTAGGTTGTAGTGATGTGGTGTTCCATGATTCATTGTTTTCGAATAACACCCAGTGCTCCATGGAGGGGGAGACGAACCATGAGAGACTGTGGACCCCTATTGCTTCTGTAATGTGACCTTCAAACTCCCCCCTCATTGGGAAGTGAAGTTTCTAACTTTGTTCCCTAGAATCTAAGTGTTTTGACCAATAGAATAAGGGAAAAGTGATGCTACAGTGTTTGTACTGACAGCCCTTAACTGGCCTAGAAGCTTCTGTTTCTTGCCTTTTGAAAACCAGCAGCACAGCTGTGAGAAACTCCCAAGCCACATGGAGAGGCCCTGTGTGGGTGCTCTGCTGTTGGCTGCTCCTGAGGTCCAGTGCACGACCATGAGCATGAGCTGTGAGCCTTCCGTGTTACATGTTTGTGTAGCCTTCCGTGTTACATGTTTGTGTAGCCTTCCGTGTTACATGTTTGTGTAGCCTTCCGTGTTACATGTTTGTGTAGCCTTCCGTGTTACATGTTTGTGTAGCCTTCCATGTTACATGTTTGTGTAGCCTTCCATGTTTGTGCTGTGCAGCAGACCGGCAGCTCCAATCACATAATAGAGCTCAGTTGAACACTAACCAATAGAACCATGAAAGAGAATAGTACTTTAAAAAAAAAAATCGAGACATTACATTTTGGATATATTTTGTTCTGCAGCAACAGATTGTTCGAACCCACAGGCTAAACAGAGATAATTAATGTCCTTGAAGAAACATTCTGTTGTGATCTAAGAGTACACATCCTAAATACTTCCTCTGCCTTCTTACACCTCTACTCTGAGAATGTTAGAGCTGGAAGAACATTACTGTATTCCATCTTGTTTACAGATGAGGAAGCTGAGGATTTTACAGGGAAAAAAAAATGACAAATAACTTGCCCAGGATGTTACAAACGGAGTACCAAAAGTTTGGTATCAGTCTAGATTTTCTGCCTCCAGTCCTAGTCCCAGCATGTGGATGTGGTTCCCTCCCCACTATGCGCACAGTGAATTAGCCCCAGACCTTATTGCTACCGTCAAATTGTTTTAATCTTTCTTCTGCTGCTTTCTCTTTCTTCCTTTCTCCCTCCTTTCTTGCTCTCTCTCTTTCTCTCTTGGTCTGTTTGTTTGTATTTGGTTTCTGTTTTATTATAACATAAGGCTGTTTCCTCCTCCCCTTGAGTGTGGGCTGGACTTTTACGGACTCATTTCGAATGAATAGATAAGACATAACTGACACCCAAGATGAAGAGGTACTGTGATATCTGTCTTGATTACTCTCTTTCAGATCACTCCTGCAGGGAAAACCAGCTTCCATGCCTTGAGAACACTAAGGAGAGACATATATAACAAGGGATGCAGAACTCCCCTGACCCAGCCAGCAGCCAGGTGAGTAAACCCTCTGGGAAGTAGATTTGTAATCCTCAGTCAAGCCCAGCAATTTTTCTGAAACCTTATGAGAGACCCCAGGCCAGAAATTCTCATCTAAACCACTCTCAAGTCCCTGATCCCAAGAAACTGTGATATAATAAATATTTATTGTCTTAAGGCACTATATTTTGGGCTAATCTGTTATGTAGCAATAGATAGCTAATTAAGATTTCACATGTTTTTATGGTTAAGAAAAACAACAAAACAGGAGGTTGAGAAGAACATTTATCTTTTTGCATGTGTACTTGTTTACTACTTGTTCAGCAATTGAAATGAATTCTAAGGAAACTAAATGTGACCTTTTATATGTTTTTCCATATGGCTTATTCATCTGGACCAAAACGTCTGTCTGGCCGTTATATTATAGCTATTTACATAGTCCTCCATAAATACTGTTCATGTGCCTACTCTACACATTGCAGTATCTCAACTCTATTTCTGTCTGTGAATTTTTATCATTTGAATCCCTAAACCAAAGACAACATAGCTGGTAAGTACATTTTGAATCCCTGTTCCCCAGTAGATCGGATCTAGAAATAATTATAATTTTATACTCACTGTATCATAGTCCATTTGCCTGACGTTCTGATTTTTTTGTTACCTTTTTTCTTTTTTTTCCCAACTGTTCCCATTGTATTGTTTCATACTGTTGAATCTGGAGTTTGATCCTTATGATAGAGTTCCCTCCCTCACTTGCTCACCTAATTATAAGCAATCTATTTCCTTATACCCCCATATGTGGGCCGATGTATACAACAATGTGAGTGAGTTTCCTGGTATCATGGCATAGTAAAATAAGCATGCTTTGAAGTGGAGATGAGGACCAAAAGGTCTTAAACATGGACTATTTCCTTAAAAGGCAAACTTTCAAGAAATACTTTAGGATCTCTATTTTTTTTTTTTTAAAGATTTTATTTATTTATTTGAGACAGAGAGAATGAGAGACAGAGAGCATGAGAGGGAGGAGGGTCAGAGGGAGAAGCAGACTCCCTGCCGAGCAGGGAGCCCGATGCGGGACTCGATCCCGGGACTCCAGGATCATGACCTGAGCCGAAGGCAGTCGCTTAACCAACTGAGCCACCCAGGCGCCCCAAGGATCTCTATTTTTAATTAATTATTATTACTATCATCAGTAGTAGTAGTTCTTAAATTTCTCTGACCATCTTGATGTGGGAGTGGTGAAGGCAGTTCTGAAAGGGAGGCAGCATGATAAATGAGTGGATGGGAACTCTCTCAAGGCTGTTATTCAGAGGTAACTGGCCATAACCAATCAAGTGAGAGTACAAGAGAAAGAGGCACATGGGATGAAGAAGTGGAAACTAACATTTGGGAAGCATTTGCTAAGTGCGAGCCACTCTGAAAGACTCTACATTATTTCAAGATTTCCTCATAAGAATCTAAGAAAGATAAAATTATCCCAACTTTACAAATGAGAAAGGGGAATATTAGAAAAGAAAGTCTGGGTGACAGTTACTAGTTCCTACAGCTAATAACTGAATCTGAAACTACAATTTATTCTCAATGTTTTCCTCATCTAAAAGTAGCCTGTTGAGGAGTCCAAAAACCAGGTCATAGGAGGACTAGCTGAAGGTAGTGGAAGTGTTTGACACAGAAAAGAGAAGATTTGGTGTAGGCAAAGTATCTTCAGGTATTTGAATGATCATCATATGCAACATAAAATAGACACAATTAATTCTCACAATACGAGGTATTGTTCTAAGCTACCTAAATGATAATTTGGTAAGGAGATGGAAAAATGAATTTCTTAGGAAGAAGAGATTAGACTAGAAATATGTAGTGGTTCATTCCAACCATGAAAGTTTCCATTCTTGAGCATTGCCAACCTAGTAACTTTATATAGGTCATAGCTTCCCAGTTTATCCAGAGCTTAGATTCATGCAAAGTAATCTGTTTACCAAAGAAGAAACACAGAGATGGTGATTGTATTTTCTGTGCACTCCTCGCTGTACAAGTCTGTCCAAATTTTATTAATTTTCTCCCACCAGAAGTCTTTACCAGTAGTTAACTTTTGGTTCTTTAATTATTCCATGTCTGTATCTCATCTTCCTATTTCTTTATGTATGACATCGGAGATATAAATCTTACGTTCATTCATTCCTTCACTCAGTAATCTTTTTTTTAGTCAGCATGTTCACAACACTTTTATAGAAGGCTTTATAAACTAATACACAGATGAGAAATACTCTTTGACCTTAAGGAACTCTGCCTAGAAAAGGAGAGAGGCAAGTTAGCAAAAAAATTGCAGTGCAGCATGGTAAATTCTATGATTGGTAGAAGTATAAGTGAGAAAAAGAGTAGAGACACCTAATTGGAACTGGTATCATCAGGAAAGGCTTCAGGAGGAATTGGGACCTGAGCTGCTGAATCATAATAGGGTCATGGAAAGGCAAAGAGGCAGAGAGTAGACCTTTCTTAAAAAGGCATTTAAGTAGTGAAAGGAGTATGCATGTGGTAGTGACCTAAGGTCTACTCTGCTTTTTTTCCTGCTGTATATATGAGATGTTTCTGAGGTGGGGAGGATGGGAGTAAGTCTTTGTTCAGTGATATTGGCACTTCAGCAGAAATCTGTCAATATTTGTAGGCATTTCATGACTGGGGCAAGGGGCCTTTTGGAATTTAGTGAGTAGAGGCCAAGGATGCTGCTAAACATCCTAAAATACACAGAAACAGGCCCTTACACAAAGAACAACCTGGCCACAAGGTATTTATAGCACTAAGAGGCAGAAATTATACCTTAGGTGCATAAAAAAAAGTTTGAAACCAACCTCTACTTTATTTATTTTTTATTTTTTATTTTTTTTCACCTCTACTTTATTTATTTATTTATTTATTTATTTATTTATTTATTTATTTTTATTTATTTATTTATTTTTAAGATTTTATTTATTTATTTGACAGAGAGAGACAGCGAGAGAGGGAACACAAGCAGGGGGAGCGGGAGAGGGAGAAGCAGGCTTCCCGCCGAGCAGGGAGCCCAATGCGGGGCTCGATCCCAGAACCCCAGGACCATGACCCGAGCCGAAGGCAGACGCTCAACTGACTGAGCCACCCAGGTGCCCCTCACGTCTACTTTAAATAAAAGTTATCTTTCAGGCTTTAAAGTGAGAGAGTAACTCCTCTGATCCTCCTCTCTCCTGTCTTCCCTCAGGCCATTCAGAGCTCTGCTATGAAAACAATAGGCATGGGTATGGCTCTGCAGAGCTTGCTACTTTTTCTAAACTGCCTTGGGTTTGTTCTGACCTTTCTGCATGGGAGACAACCTTGCATTCCTAATTCTCTTGGATTCTTTTTTTAATCTAGGGAAATGTGTTTCTTGATTAAGTGCAAGATCAGGTGTATCTTCTTCCTAAATTAATGGTTCTCTTGACCAGAGTGCTCACTCATTTGTTAATGCTCCAAAAGGAAATGTGCATTCCTCAGACTCCATAAATCATATAAACAGGATTTTATATTCACCACTTAAATGGAGATAAATCATAACTTATCTGCAGTATTTTTGGTTTGTACTGCAAATATGTATCTGTGGATATACCCAGGACTTTGGTAACTCTGTCATTTCTTCAGGGTCTCATTCTTTCATGGCTCCTCCTCTACCGTAACTAGGATTATCAGTTGTTCATGCAAGTATCCCATAATTTAGAATATCAACATCTTTTAAAAAACATATCCAAATATTACAACTGTAAAGGCCTAATTCAAGGCTTGTATTTTGTGAGTCCTTCCAGCTTGATTAAAGTTCACATTAGCCTTTCACATTTAATTTATCTAGAAATTAAAATGAATTATTATTTTATTCTCTCTTGTCATCATAGCACAAAATTACATTTGCCACACAATTAGTGTGTGTTTGTACATGTATGCAAGCACATAAATACATATATGTACATATTATTTTATCTCATTTGGTTCTTATGTGTTTTTTTATTGTCATAGAGTTTTGAGTCTCTAGTTGATAAAAATAAAAAGATAAAATAAAAAATGTCAAACATGCATTATAAAATAAAAGAATGTGCTTTGATTCCAGAAGTAACTGTAGATTTAACTAGTATATTTGCTATTATAACTAGCATATTTGCTATTAGTATAAATTCAAGCCTTTCTCATGAGAGTCTAATAAAGGGTTGTAATTATGCTTTAACTCTTGCCAACTTGGGCCGGGTTCTGAGGTTCTATTTGTACTTAGCGGGAAGTGGTATGAAATTGACTAGTGAAGTTGTGATATTATGATTTCTAATGGGAAATATATATTTGATCTTTGTCCCAATTCTGGCACAGAACTCCTAAAACCCTTGGAATTTCCTAAATTGATGATAACCATACAGGTGTCTTTGTTAGGTTAATGAGGTGACTTTGGAATCCACCTAAGGAAGGAGGCCAGTTGCCAGGAGTGATGATTAGAGGGTTGGAACTTTCAGTTCCACCCTGACCTCAGGGATGGGGTGAAGGGGTAGAGGTTGAGTTCAGTCATCAGTGGCCAATGATTTAATCAATCATGTAATGAAGCCTTAATAAAAACCCAAAGGACAAGGTTTGTTAAGCTTCTGAGTTGGTGAACACATGGAGATACAGGGAAAGTGGCGTGCATAGAGAGGGTAAGGAATCTCCAAGCCCTTTCCCCATACCTTGTCCTCTGTATCTCTTCCATCTGGCTGTATCTGAGTTATAACCTTTTAGAATAAATTAGTAATCTAGTAAATTAAATATTTCTTTCAATTCTGTGAGTGGCTCTAGAAAATTATCAAAGCCAAGGAGGGGGGTCATTGGAGCTTCCAGTCTGTAGCCAAATAGTGATAACCTGAACTTGCAATTGGCATCTGAAGTGGAGGGCAGTCTGTGGAACTAAACCCTTGTCCTGTGGGATCTGATGCTGTCTCTGGGTAGATAGCAACAGAATTGAATTGAATTGTAGGACACCCAGCTAGTGTCAGAGAATTGCTTGGTGGTGTGGGAAAAACTCCTCCACACATAATTTGAACCAGAATTATTAGAGGTCAGCCTTGGTCTCCAGAGTGATGAGCACAACACCAGTGTCCTGCATTTGTCAAAGCTTGGTTAGTCCATCAGGGGAACTGGCTGAGTGCTTGAGGACGGATCACAGTCTTAATGAAGTAAATGCTACAGTTGAGGAAATGAAGTGATTAAAACGGGGAAAAGGAGCAAGCATTTCTGGGGCATGTTATGGATGCTTATATATGTATATCTTATTTAATAGTCACAAAAGCCCTTTGAAATCATCTTCATTGTCAAAGATGAGAGAAACTAAACTTTGAAGAGCAGATGTTTACTCAGCTAGTAAGGGCAGAGCTTGAATTTAAACCCAGATTTAGTTGGCTTTGACCCCTATGCTCTCCTAATCATTATAGGGCTTTGGGCAACCATGAATCTTTTAGAATTTGTGTTTGGGAATGAGGACAAGAGAATCGTGAGCTGAGAAAGAATGGCCATGGATCTGCACTTGTGTCTGAGAATATGAGGTATCTGCAACCATTACCACAATCAGTCTTGTAGAACATTTTATTTTCACTAAAAGAAACTCCCCACCCATTAGCAATCATTCTCTATTTTCTCCCAACACTCCAACCCAAGGCAACCATTTAATGTATTTTCTGCCTCTATTGATTTCTATATTCTGGACATTTCCTTCAAATGGAATCATGATATGAGGCCTTTTGTGACTAGCTTCTTTCATTTGGCATGTTTTCAAGTTCATCCATGTTATATAGCATGTGTCCGTACTTCATTCCATTTTATAGGTAAATAATATTCCATTGTATGAATATAACACATTAGTTGAGATTTATCCATTCATCAGTTGACAATATTTGGATTATGTCTGCTTTTGGACTATTATGAATAATACTATTATGAACATTTGTTTACAAGGTTTTTGTGTGTATGTGAAAGTATAGTTTCAATTCTCTTGGGCATATAGCAAGACTGGAACTGCTGGTTTACATGGTAACTCTGTTTAATTTTTTGAGGAACTGGCAGACTATTTTCCAATACAGCCGCACCATTTTACATTCTACTAGCAGTATATGAGGGTTCCAGTTTTACCACACTCTCAACCAAAACTTGAATATAGCCATTCTGTGTGTGTGCAGTATTATCTCACTATGGTTTTGACTTACATTTCCCTAATGGCTAATATTGTTGAGCCTCTTTTCACATACTTATCGGGCATCTATCTTCTTTAGATTATAGCTTACTTTTATTTTTATTTATTTATTTATTTTTTTAAAGATTCTATTTATTTATTTGACAGAGAGAGACACAGCAAGAGAGGGAACACAAACAGAGGGAGTGGGAGAGGGAGAAACAGGCTTCCCGCTGAGCAGGGAGCCCGATGCGGGGCTCGATCCCAGGACCCTGGGATCATGACCTGAGCCGAAGGCAGCCGCTTAACGACTGAGCCACACAGATGCCCCAAGATTATAGCTTACTTTTGAAGTTTATATTTAACAGTACACATAAAGAGCTGCTTCATGTGTATCTGCTGCATAGTAGCCTAATTTTTAGTATAGTAGCCTAATTTTAGCCTATTTTTTCCTGTTTTCTTAACTATGATATTTCTCCACTGTAAATCTTCAAGAGTCTTTTAAGTCTTTATAGTTAATAATTTATCAGAAATTCCTTAACTTTCAGTAGCATGGGCTTGCACTTAAGTTCTCTTTAATGTGCTTTAAATTTAAGGGCTTGTGTATAACTTATAAACCGTAATTAAAGATGGATGCCAGTATTAACTGAACACATCTACATGCAGTTACAAAATTGTTATTTTGTGAAATTTTACATGACCTTTGTACAGGTTGAGATAAAACAGTAGCAGTTATTACCTACATCAGTTGCAGTAACATTTTGCACAGAAATAATTTGAAAACTTCAGCTCATCCCTTTTAAAACCTTCCAGAGAATGGATACACCTAATATAATAATAATGGTGATCCTTATTTATTGTTCATTCAGTATGTACCTAATATAATGCTAAACCCTTTACTTCAGCTTTTACAAGTTAATATTTATAAAGAACCTCTAAGGTAGATATTATTATCCTAATTTTATAGTTGATGGAATTGAGATTCAGAGAGGTTAATTTACTCTTTAATGCCACACAAACCTTAAATATTATGTGTCCCCATTCTGCAATGTCTTCCTATCTTCTGACAATCCAAATTAAGTATTTTAGCACACCCCAAATTCAGTATCTTTCATATAGACTTCCTTAACAATTTAATCCGCAGGATCATAAAACTTATTCATTCAATAAAAGCTTCATTGAGCCTTTTATTAGGTACCCGATGCCACATATATGCTGTGGACAAGAAAGTGAATAAAACATTATGACTGCCATGCTAGTATAAGAGATAAACTTGCAAGAAGTGTGAAAATGGAGAAATTGTGTTGCTATCAGAATAAAGTGGAGGGTCATTTTAAGCTCCAGGAAAGCAAGAATCTATGCCTGCTTTATTTTGCTTTCTGTCACTCATGCCTACCCAGGGCTTAGCAGAGTGTGGATATAATAAACTCATACTGATTTGAATTAAATATAAAAAAAAAATTCCCAGTGGTATTAGAAGGGATTGATGCTGATGAATTTGCATTCAGTATCAAAGAATAGATTTAGGGCCATGAAAGGCAAAAATAGGGAAGGACACTCCACCAAAGGGGGACCAAAAAAAGGCAGAGCCTCAGAGGAGTGAGTGTGTGATCTTTTGCCGTTCTGAATGGCTGCAGCAGAAAACTCTGACCAACCAGCCGGAGATGAGGCTGCCAAGGGTGTCTGCTGGGGTCCGTTCAGGAAGGGTCTTGTGTGTCAATTTTGGGGGTTTGGGTTTTGTCCTAAAAGCAATGGGGAATTGCTGAAGTGTTTTAAGCAGAAAACTGTGAAAGATGGTGTCTATGATTTAACAAATCATCCCAGCAATCCTGTAGAAGACAGATTAAAATGGAAACGCGGTTCAGGGAAACAATGGTAATTGTTTTAGCTCCGCTGCTGTAATAAAATACCATGAATAGGGTGGTTTAAACAACAGACTTTTTTCTCAAAGTTTGGGTGGCCGAGAAGTCTAAAATCAAAGTGATGGCAGATTCGTTTTTAGGTGAGGGCCCTCTTCCTGGTTGGCAGATGGCCACCCTCTTGCTATGTCCAGTTGAGGAAACTGGTGTTTCTTCTTCCTCTTATAAGAGCACTAATCCCATCATGGAGCTTCGCCTTCATGACCTCATTTAAACCTAATTACCTCCTGGTACCATCACTTTGGGAGTTGGGGCTTCAACATATGAATTATGTGGAGAACACATTCAGTCCATCACAGGAATTTTTTACACTACTTTAGAAAATTCATAAAGGCCCAAATATATAAGATGAATTAAAGAATGATAAAGGGCACATAGACTTAAGAGAAGTGGGTGACTGACCAGATGTAAGTTTTTGTAAGGTTTCTAGCTAACTTGTTAATGTGACTAACATTTACCTAGGTAGATCATAATAAGGAATTAAATATTTCATTTTTTGTTTTTGTGTTTGGGGGTAAGGATTCATGTGAAGATGATGAGCTTAGCTTAGAGTTTAATATTGCTGTGGGACATACAGTTACAGATATGCAATTGAACTTTGTTTTTCTAATCAATGAACAGATATGTATCTTAGACTTAGACTTGAATCAGACATTTTTTTTCTCAGAATATTCATTTTATTGTATATATTGAGTTCTGAAATAGGGTGAAAATTTCTTAAGGGAAAGACTTAAGATCATTTTTTATGGTCTTTATGGTACAGATAGAAATCAATATATCTTTAGAAATGCCTGCTGAAGTAAAGTCTGAGCTTCTTTAATGTAAATAATACTACAGTATTGGTCACATTTGTGCAATGCTTTGTGGTTACAAAACACCTTCGACATTTATTATCACATTGGGAATTCAGTTTTTGCAACGATCTCATGTGTTAGGTAGACCAGGTATTATTCCCTATTGCAAGAGAGAAAATATATATGAATTTATGTAAATTCATATAAATATATAAATGAGCATTGCAAATTTAAGGGTTTTATGCCCTATTTAAGAAGCAGAACAAAACCTTAAGGCCATGTCTTCTGCGTCCTGTGTATGTATTATTTCCTTTATCAGCTTTTGCCTCACTAAGATTCCTGTTCTTTTACCCCATCCAAATGTTTTTTCTCTCATCTATTGCCATTTCAGGTTCTGTTGATTTTAATTTATTTCTCCGTTTTTTACCCCATCCAAATGTTTTTTCTCTCATCTATTGCCATTTCAAGTTCTGTTGATTTTGATTTATTAAATAAGCTTGAACCTAAGGTAATATTCAAATCCATAAGGGCAAATCTTCTGATTTTGAAGATAAGACCTTCATAACTTACATAAAACATTATAAAAGTTTGTTGTTGTTTTAATAAAGGTGAGACAGAAACTTTGTTTCTTGAAGGAGTTAGGAACATATTATGTCATCTGTCTAGGAGATCTGTACCTCTGCTTAATGGAAGAAGGAGAGAAACTAATACTTACAGATATTAGATTGATTTTTTTATTTGTCAACAACAGACTAATAATGAGCTTATTTTCCCATAATTTCATTGAATCTGAATGCTTTGCCCTTTTATATTATTAAATTGATCATCCACAACTTGTTGTCGAAAGTTACACTATTTTCATGTGATTATTGAAGATTTTATGTCTTCAGTTGAAATTTTACAATTGATGTCCTGGCCTGTTTGTCTGTGGGTACAAACCATTCTCTGATGTGTACAAACATTTCATATATTTTTAGAGCAACACTTTGATATAATCAAAATGTTTATTCCTTGTTTTTTTGTCTTTTTTTATTTGTTTCTATTTCGGACACATGCAGATTTCATATTTTCCTTGATGTATTTTGGCTTTGATGATGTACTTTTAAAAACCTGTACCAACCCTGTAATTATAAAAATGTTTATAAAGTATTTGTAATACCTTTTAACTTTATTTTACATTGTTGTAAAAAATGAACAATCCAACTTAATTTATTTTTTAAATAAGTCTCTTTTATCAAACCCAATTACTGGATATATTTTTACCACCCCACTTTATAATTCCATGCAAGAAGCTGATTTTTGTTTTTATTTAAGCTTCTCCTATTTTTACTTCCTGAAGATCTCTTCCTTCATTTCTTGGTAATTATAAATAGAACAGTGGGGAAATCCAACAGTGGACACAAATTGAATAAGGAAAGTCTTAGAAGCAATATCCAGCCTTTCCCAGACTGTATCTAGAATAAAGACTCACAAGCATGATAAATAAGATTAATCATTACTTTTTTTCTGGGCAACTTCTGTCATTTTACAATTAGATACACTAAGGCCCATAGAGACAAAGTGACTTGACCAAGGCTAGTTAAAGTAATGCAGCTGATATCATGGCAACTATTGGAATAACTTTATTCTATTATAATATTTATTATGTTAGAATCTTGTAATTCCATCTACTAGATTGAGCTTACCTAGCCTTCAACTCTCCATGTATTCCCTCAGCAACCTTCACAAGTATGACAGTTTTGCAGAGTAGTGATAATCTCCATTGCGCTAGGAAAGCACGTCTCTCTGTTCATCTTGTTCCTCATTTTAAACTTCATTTGTTCTTATTGGTCAGGTAGTCAGCATTATATTCCTTTAATTACACAGCCATCGCCATTTGCAAGTTCTTCACATCCAGCTAATAAAATATTCTTTTACAAATGAATAAAGTATATCCATGTAAATTAATGCTCAACATTTTCCACTTTCTCTACAGTCTTTGCTTCCTGCCTTACATTTTCATGGGTTTATCCATTTTCCATGTTTTTGTGAGGCAATTTTTAATTTTGTTTTAAAATATCTATTTTGTTATTCTCTAAGGTATCTTGATTTGATGCTAATTTTTATATCCTTAATTTATATAACACATTTTTTAATACTAGCTCATCCATTTTGGAATATGGTACACATGAAAACTTGCTAGAATAATAGCAGACTGTGGACTGCGTGATAAGACACTTAGATTGTTGACCAGTTCTTACCAAAGTGAACAAGTAAGTGAATCATTGTGACTTCATGGAGAGGTCTAGTTGTTGCCTAATGGTCTGAACTTTAACAAGTACTTCCTTCAGAAACTTGGGTGAAGGCATTCTTGAAATTATGCTTGAATTAATTAATGGGGAAAGTAAGGTGAGGATATAATAGAGGCAAAACAAAAAATAATGGAGGAGAAAAAGGAAATAAACAGTAAATATGAACAGTTGTTATCTTTCAAAAGATCAGTTTTTTTAAAGTAGATAAAATAATTTATAACCTAAGAAAAAGAAAGAGTTCACAAATTCATACAAAAATGAAAATGAGAAAAGAGAAAGGACTATGAACTGTCATGGAATCCAATAATAGATCTTCTAGTTTTTGTCTCTGTATTGTATATACCCTCTATTGGGTTATTTTTTTTCTGAACTGAAATCATAAAGGTATAATACTAGAGAAATATTAACCTGTTTTATAGAAATATTGATGAAGTAAGGATTTCTAGAACTGACAGTAGGGAAATTTTTCCAAAATTATTGTTTATGAGTAATATCTAGGAGAAGGGATAAGGATGATGATCTGTGTATTTGTGTTTATGCTCAAGTTTTATTTTCCCTAAGTCAGCATTAACTAGCCACTCCAAAGTTGCCTTTATACCTATGATGAAATTTAATTGATCTATGATTATAAGACCCATCATTAGTTCATGCATGATTAGGAATGAAGAAAAATGTTGTTAATTTAACCATAACTCAGTGCCTCAAAAATATTTTACACAAGCGTCCTATTGCTTTGAAATTTCTTCAGTCTGTTTTAGAGGATTTGGCAATTCTGTCTACAGTTAGCTGTGCTGTTTGTTGTATGATAGGTTATTCTTTTCATGTATCTCAGAAATAAAATTTAGTTCTCTTTCATTTACTTATGGGTATGGTCTTTTCTTAGGTTCTGCATAGTACTTGATGGTTTCTTTACAACAAAATGTGGAATTGCTCTTATTCCTCCAAAAATAGACCGTTGTTCCACTATATCAAATGCTTGTTTCTGAACTCTCCTGCATGTCAGAGACATTTCATTTTAAGAATGACTCATAGTGTAATCTTCATGATGCCATTTTAAATAGCAATTAAACTCAACACATGCATTAACAAGGAAGCATATCAAATGATTGCACTGAAAAACAAAATAAGAATGACCAAGTCTGTGTATGTCTGTATATGCAGGCACTGACAACTACTTCACAACTCCTAATTGGCTGACAAAGACACTTCGACACTATTGATAATGAGATAAAAATGCTTTTATGTATGGTACTTCTTTTTTTTTTTTTTTTTTTTTTTTTTTAAAGATTTTATTTATTTATTTGAGGCAGAGAGAATGAGAGACAGAGAGCATGAGAGGGAGGAGGGTCAGAGGGAGAAGCAGACTCCCTGCCGAGCAGGGAGCCCGATGCGGGACTCGATCCCGGGACTCCAGGATCATGACCTGAGCCGAAGGCAGTCGCTTAACCAACTGAGCCACCCAGGCGCCCCATATGTATGGTACTTCTGAGAGCATCATGCATCTTAAAACCAGTGAAATAGAGTATATCATATTTTCTTCTAGCCCACTGCCATATTCAGAATTTACTCTTTCCACTTAAAAAATTCAGTCCATCAAAAGGAGAAAACAAAACAAAAGGTGGGGGGAGAAAACAGAATCAAAAAGAAGATTGTGTTTGTGCTGTGTTTGGTCCAAGAGTATGTTTGTATAGAATGCAGGAATGTCAGTTGCTAGTGGCATTATCAAAATGGTGACACAAGTGACACAAGAAGACCACCTAGCAACTAACCATAGACAGAACACCATTGTGAAAACCCCAGAACAGAACCTGGAGGTATAGCTGAAGCACCCCTATGGACCACAGAGACCAAGAAGGACCACCTTAGAAGGATGGAGGAATGGCTACATGATACCTCATTGCTTCTCTGCTAGTCTGGCACAGACCTGCACTGAGAGGGTGCCCCTGGGCCTGTGGTATCTCTAGTGGGAAAAGAGAGCCTGAGGTGGACATATAGTTCCCCCAGTGTTGTAGGAAGCTTCTTGGGAGGCCCAGTCAGGCCTTGTCTTATGGGGATCACTGGGGGAATCGCCAGTAGGGCTGAACCACTGGGGATTGCAGATAGAAATGGAGGGGGGCTAGGCAGGGCTTACAGCAACCAATGCACAGATACTGGCAGACAACATTACTGCTCACTGAGTCCCCTGAGCAGAGATCACAGCCAGCAGCTCTGTCTATCTCTAGAGCCAGTGTAGTGGCCTTGTTTGGCCAGGGAGCTCACTTGGCAGTTATGCCTGATTTGGATCCACAGTCAATGGGCCATACCAGCTGGAGCCCATTCTACTACCCTACCTGGACAAGGAAGCAAATTTTCAGGCCCATCAAACTCCTCAGCATAGCTTTTACTCCTGCCCATGCAGGAAGCCTTGCCAGAGAACCCCGCAGCTTCAAAACTCCTTTTATGGCCTCACTTAGGCAGGGAGCCAAACCAGAAGACCATCCCAACTGTGGAGCATAACCAGAGAGCCTAAACAGTGATCCTCACCTTGATCCACCCTAAAGCTCTGCCCAGCCATGTAGCTCAGCTTTCAAGTCCACCCAACAGCAGAGCACACGTACTGCCCTGACTGACTGCTGAACACAGTATGTGGACTTGCACAAGTAGGAATCTCAGCTAGTGATTCCACCCAGTCATGGAGTAGGCTGTAGTCCCACCCAACTGCAAGATACAGCTGGAGGCCCCTCCCAACCAGAGAGCCTGGCCAGTAACCTAGCACAGCCACAGAGCACACCACCAACCTCTCTGATTGCTAAACCCAGCCTGTGCCCCCATCCCCAACTTCAGGACAGAGCTTGTCACCCTGCCTGAACATGAAGTCCAGGCAGTGGGAGCAGCTTATAGGAGAGCACAATCTGAGACACACCTGACCATGAGTGATGGAAGACCCAAGCCTGTAGCCCTCCCCAACAGCAACAACTGCTCATACCACCTCCGAGGGAACACAGCCTTACACAGTGCTCTATGTCAATTACATTTCAATAAGTGGTAAAGAAATAAAATAAAATACAGGATGTCTAAGTTTAACTGTTTTGTGACATGTAATTGTAGTTTATTTCCTAGTTTTCCCATGGCTCCCAGGCCCCAGCTGTTACCTTTACTATTTATATTTGACAGAAGGAAAGTTCTGACATGGATTGAGCAACCATAGCTCATAGCTTATTTTCCTCCCCTACCTTTTTCATATAGTTGGAGAGCGATGAATGGTTTTTACATGTTTACATTTTTAAGTGGTTGGAAAAAGGCAAAATAAGAATAATATTTTGTGATATGTAACTTTTATGACATTCAAATAATTTTAGTGTTCATAAATAAAATTTTATTGTAACAAAGTGCCACACATTGTTTACTTATGATCTATGACTGCTTTTGTACTACATGGCAGAGTTGAGTTGCTATAATAAAGACAATATGGCCTTGAAAACTTAAACTGATCCTTTCCAGAAAAGAGTTTGTAGATATCTGCTGTATGTCAATTTTTTATGACCTTTGTTGGATTTGAATGATAGTTTGGAATTTTTAAATTTTTCTGTTTTCAAATTATGGAAAGTAACCACCTTCAAATTTGTACTTATTTTTGTTCAATTTTGCTCATTTCAATTGGTGAAGTATGTCATTGTGGTCTCTCCCTCCTCTATCTTGCTCAGAACTCATACTTGTAATTTTCTAAATAGACTAAAATTACCATAATCACTTCCTCTTTGACCCAAGAGATATTTAGAAGAGGTTTTATCTTTCTGGATATATACATATATATGTTTTGATTCTTTATTCTTTTGTTATTAATCTGACACATTTTGCACTGAATTCAGAAAATCTGGGGTATATATATTTTTATATTTATAAATTTTATGTGTATTTATAAATATATATATTTATAACCCTGTGAAGGTAACATATGATCCTTTTTTGAAAACAACCTAGGAATTTGAAAAAACTATACATTTTCAGTGATGTATAGCATTAGATTTATATATGCTTTATGATTACCAAATGCCTTTTGTTCTTACTTAATTTTTGCTTAATTTATCTCTCAAAGGTAGAGGGAGGGTGTTGTCTTAATGCTTCTGAGTAAACATTTTAATAACACAGGTTTAAATACATACAGCATTTAAAAACTCCATTCAGCATAAATTTTAAAAACACTTTATCTGTCCCAAATAAAAAATGAGTCTCTGCTCTCTTGAAGCCCTCATGATGGGAAATATTTTATGGACATCAAAACAAAACAAAATGAAAGCCAATTTTATTACAGTGTATAATTTCATCTCAATTTTTCTAGCTACTAAGAAGGAGAAATATAAGATACTATAGATATGCAGTAAGAAAATTTTATTTTATGTGGAAGCAAGGACTTTTTCTCCTGGGCTTCTGTTTTAGATGGTATTTAATGTATGATTTCCTAGGAAGTGTGTGTGTTGAGGATTAAAGAGTGAGAATTACAGACCAGAGAAAAGCAAAAGCGTGAAGGCCTTGAGTGAAAAAGGAACAAGAAAAACAAGTAGAAGGAGATAAATACGGTTGGAGGGAAAATAAAGAGGAAAGAATGACAAGAGAAAGAAAGATAAAGAATGCCTGAATAAGACTAAGGATTCTGAATTGTTTCCTCAGAGCAAGGGAAGAATTTTAAGCAAGGAACAACAGAATCCTATTTTTTTTCCCCATCTAAATGGATCTGTTTTCTTTAGTGTGGAGAGGATGGGCAAGATACTGGATATAGGAAGAAAATTTAAGAGGCTAAACTCTACAGCTATTAATAAATTGATGTGAAATGTTGGGGTCTGGGAGCAAACAGCCAAGAAATAATTCTTGAGATATCTTGGGTGCAGAAAAGGTGGTTTTATTAAAGCACAGGGACAGGACCGTTGGGCAGAAAGAGGGGCACTGGGGTTGTGAGGAGTGACTGATTACAGACTTTTAAGTTGGGAGGGGGTTAGGGATAGTGTTAAGTCTCTAAGGAATTTGGAAGCAAGGTTTATAGGACCTTGAGGGGAAGGCTGCTGTTATGATAAGGTCATTTACTATTGTCTAGTAAACTCTTAGTCATAAGACCCTTCAGATGTTTATCAGTGGGCCATATGTTTGGAGGATGATTGCTGACATATATCTTGGGAGGGTAGAGATAAAAGGAAGTTTCCAAAGGGGTTTTTATATGTTAAAGAAGACTTACAGGATCCTGGAGGTTGGACTAATGTCAAACTAAGGTTGCCTTTTGCCTCTAGCAAAGTATTAATTAACATTGAGGCAGGTGAGTTCCTTGAGGAAGGTCACCCTGCCTATCTTAAATACTTGTCAATGGGCTGCAAAGGAAATCTAATTTTTTTTCTACATTTCTTTTGCCTTTGTTCTCCACATCAAAATGATTTATTCTACCACTATTTCCACGTGAGAGATTTTTGTGGTATCTAAGTCTGTCCAGTTGGATGGGGACCCCCAAATGTGGGGCAATGATCAGGTGGAATCTGGTGGTGTGGGTGGTAAAAGGACTCACCCAAGGCAGAACAAAGGAGATAGAAGCTTTTGAATACAACGGCAAGGGATCAAGTCAGGACAGCAAAGGAGAGGCTGTCTACAAGGAGGCAATGGGTAAGGGCTGTATATAAAGCTGGAAGGTGAGGAGGGATGGGATGTATGGAATTTTCCCTTTTTTGGTCGCTGTGCCTGGTTGTAAGTAACCCTATGGGTCAGTTAGGGCCTATGGGTATTCTGAGGTGGGGTCCTGATGGGCCTGTCTGTATTCATCCAGGTGGTGGCTGTGGCCCCTTTTGCCTTGACTGAGTTTCCATTGTGCAAGTCTGTTGCCTAAAAGTGGCCTCGACCGTTTTTACTGTTTCTGCTTGTGAACTTGCAATCTACCCATTTTAAAGTTAATATTATGATCGCTTTTTGTTGTTGTTATCTGTGCATCTCTAGTGAGTCTGCCCTGACTTTTCTGTCCATTTGTCTATGCCTCCAGATATATCACGATTTCTTTAAAAAGTGTATTGGTTTTGGTTGTATATTTTTATTTTATGCAAATAGCCTTGCACTATTTATCTAATTTTCTTTTGCTGCTTCTAACTGCTGCTTAACCCTACATAATATACATCCATTCCATTTCACATCTTTGCTCTCCTGATTATGTACAACCAGGATACTTCAGACACCCCCAAATCATACATAAGGCTGTAATTACCTTGGTCACATTGGTCCTTTGATGGAACTATGTGAGCTTTTCTTTGTGACCATACATCCACAGTGAATTTCAGACACATCATATATTTGCCTGTCTCCAGGCTATCTGCTCTAGACTACCTTATGTAAGAAATGAATGAGGATTTTTATATTGCCACAGTTCACCAGCACTTAACATTATTCAGTTTTCTCATTTTTAAAATATATTTGGTATAAATGATAACTTAAAAAATTTCATTATAAAATTTTCAAATATACCTAAAAATACAGAGAAAAGTGGATCTCCTTTAGTTAACAGTTATTTAAATTTGCTTTACTTGATTTAATTTTTTTATTGTTTTGCTGAAATATTTAATTCAAATCTTGGTGTCCTAGTTTTCTTTTGCTGCTGTAACAAATTACCACAAATTAGAGGCTTAAGTTGGCACAGATTTATTACCTTACATTTCTGGAGGTCTGAAGTCCAAATTGGGTTTCACTGGATTAAATCAAGGTATTGGCAGGATTGCATTCCTTCCTGAATGCTCTGAGGAGAATCTATTTTCTTCCCTTTTCCAGTCTCTATAGACCTTATGTTCCCTGGCTTGTGGTCTCTTTCCATCTTCAAAGCCAGCCATGGCTGGTTGAGTCTTTCTCACACCAAATCATTGACAATGAGAGTTCTACCTCCCTCTTTTTTTTTTTTTTTTTTTTTTTTTAAGATTTTATTTATTTATTTGACAGAGAGAGACACAGTGAGAGAGGGAACACAAGCACAAGGAGTGGGAAAGGGAGAAGCAGGCTTCCTGCTGAGCAGGGAGCCTGATGTGGGGCTCGATCCCAGGACCCTGGGGTCATGGCCTGAGCCGAAGGCAGACGCTTAATGACTGAGCCACCCAGGCGCCCCTCTACCTCCCTCTTTTATGTTTAAAATACTCTTGTAATTATGTTGTATCCGTTCAAATAGTATAGGATAATATCCATATTTTAAGGTCACCTGATAAGCAGCCTTAATTCTATCTGCAGCCTCAGGTCCCTTTATGTAATGTAACATAACATATTCACAGGTGCTGGGGATTAGGATGTAGACATCTTTGGGAAAGTGGTCATTATTCTACCTACCACACTTAGATATCATCCCTTAGTGATTAATCTCTAAAAATTAATGACATTTTGCTATATATTTATAATACCAGAATACCAGAATGATGTCTAACACAGTGTTTGGGTTTTCATTTTGTTTTATTTTTTAATCAGGATCCAAACAAGGTGTATTTGTTGTATTTGATTGTTGTTATATCATTCAAGTGTTTTTTAACGTAGACTAACCTCACTATACCCATTTTTTAAATGCAATTGATTTGTTGAAATATCCAGTCCATTGTCCTGCAGAATTCACTTTATGAATTTGTTCTAATGTCTCCTGATGGTGAGGTATTTGTTGTATTTCCTTTAAACCTCAAGCTAGATCCAAAGGTCTAAACAGATTCAAGCTTAACATTTGGTGAAAATATTTGTCAGCGGATCTTATATATTTCACATTGTGTCACATTAGAAGTCTGGCCCATATCTTCCTTCTGTGTTGTACTGAAGGGAGATTTCAACATTCTTTCATAATGGTTGAGATTTGCCTACTGCCAATTTGCATGGAATTTCATTACTTCTACTTTGGCACTGTTGGAAATCCTGGGGGATTTCTAATGCATGATCCACTCAGCTGTTATCTGTGGGGTATTTATTTTTTTCTAAAACATTCATTGTAGCCATAATTCAATTAGACACTTCTGTCCTTCTCTTAATTTGGTCTCATCTACCCTGTATTTTTAGAAGGCTTGTTTATAGGGGCACCTGGGTGGCTCAGTCCTTAAGCGTCTGCCTTCAGCTCAGGTCATGGTCCCAGGGTCCTGGGATCGAGCCCCGCATTGGGCTCCCTGCTCGGCCAGGAGCCTGCCTCTCCCTCTCCCACTCCCCCTGCTGTGTTCCCTCTCTTGCTGTGTCTCTCTCTGTCAAATAAATAAATAAAATCTTTAAAAAAATAAAAAGAAGGCTTGTTTACAGTTTTTGGTTGGGTAACTGGTGCTCATTCCTGTTTAACAATGCTGTTAAAGAATCCATTATTTATTTCTATACTGCTTTTTACATTTCACTGGGAATTTTTGAGAGAGGAAGACTAAGTTGGATACGTGACATCATTTTTTAAATTTCCCATGATTTTATTCATAGAGACAGATGACATAGTCTGATTTTACTATCTACTGATTAAGAGAAAATACAGAAAAAAATGACAGTATGATTTTAGTAACTTTTAAATACATGTGAAACATTAATCAAAATATGGAATTCATTTGCATTTTTAAAAAAGTTCAAATATGTACTAGATATATATTTTAATATTCTGCTAATGTCTAATGCATGTGTGGATTCATGAACTTTTTGCAGTTTATGACCCCTCCCTAGGAGACTATAGACTTTAGAGTAGAAACCATGGCTTTAAGGAATATGACTTCCAATTTGGAATTTCAATGGGACTTATTATCTGAATTAATTCTTAATCCCTAGGCTATAGAAGTGCAATTGAAAATTAGCACTTTAATGCTTAAGTGATTCATAGAATGAATTACCTTTTCAGCAACTAAATGTTACCCTAGGGGTATAAAATATTTACTATGGTTTCCCAAATTATCCATTTTATCCATAAAGCAAGCACTCTATATTAAAAAAGGATTCATTTCAATTTTCAATAAATACTTATTTTTCTTTGACCATATGTCTTTTTGTTGTTATATATTGGGGATACAGCAGTAAGAAAAAAACAGATACTTATTATATTGTTCTTGCATACGGAGTTTGTAGTTAACTTCTGTGAAATTGGATCTGATCTTCGTTCTATTAAAATATCTAATTTTCGCATTGAGGATAATTCTACTATTTGGGATGAGTATAGAGAAAGGCTGTATATTAGTTATGATTTGGTTTTCTGTAAATAATAGAAAACACTAAATGATCAGCGGCTTAAATAAGTAAGGAGTTTATTTTTGTCACCTGGAGGTCATCAATCCAGTTTCTGGTATGGCTCTCTTCCACCTTACGGACTTAAATAAATTGTCAGAGTTTAATAAGGGAAGCAGAAACACTATCAGTTTTGATTGAGGGATATGTAATAGGAATTAGATATTGCATAGCTTTGGAGAAAGCTAGGAAGTAAAAGTCCAGGAGAGAGTTGGGATTTTTCTCCAAGCAGTCAGTCTGAGAAGCCAGCCACGTCCGGAGGCTGAAGGTGTGGTGAAGATAAAGCTTGTGGGGATGTCTATAGAAAATTCTGTTTCTGTGTGTTACCTTCTCTGTGGGTCTACTTCCAGGCTTCTCCTGGAGGGCCTAGAGCTGATGCTGGTCAACAGGGTCACCATTTGGAAAGAAGGTCAAAGGGACAGTGAGAGCAGGAACCCACTGGCACCCTTTTCATCTGCCTGTCACAGCATTTGACCTTGGTGACCAGTTCAAATTGAGTAAGAATTGTATTGAATAAATAATGAATAGGAATAATGGCTGTTGTCTGAATGCCATCCCCCATTCTTGCAAATTCTTTCAGAAAACTCTAACCTGGAACCTTGCAAAGAATATGATTCTGGGTAACTTACACCAAGTCTACATAATCCAGACTACCTGAGGTAAAAAAAAAAAAAAAGCCCAGCCAGGCCCTCAAAAGCAAAGATTGGCAAGCAGAAAATATTCATCTGGATGGTAGGGAGTCACTTAGGCAAGTCCATTGGTCCATGTAGGTCCAATAGTGTGAGAGAACTTTGGGAAGTGAGATTAAGAAGGTAATTTGGTCAAAATTGTGTGAAATATTAGCAGAAAGCAGGGCATGTTGAAGATATTTTAGAGGTAAAATGTAGCTAAAGAGAATGTTGAATATTGGGATAACATTTTAAATCACTTTGTAAGACTTAGGTAATTTCTGGTTTGCCTTTCCCTTTTAATCTTTATATTATTGGAAAAAGAAAACCCAACAACCTGAATTTAGGACTATTTTGCCTTCTTTAGACGCATATCCTATCTGGATGAGTTTAGGGAATGAACACTGAAGTGTGTATCAGAGAGTGATGGAGTGTGTGTTCCTAATGCATTTGGCAAGTGCTCTGAGGGAAATTACTTTGTTCTTATTCAGACAGATACCATCGTGTTCTCCCTAAATAAAATGCCTATAACCAGTCATTTCTGTGTGAGGAAGAGGGATGGTCAGTATTGAATAAGAAACAAACATTGTTGAAATTTATTAGGATGATGGTTAAGCTGTGAAGAGACACACAGTGGTGCAGTTTTCTTGGTAGCTCAGCTGAATTTTGAATTCAGAGAACCAGTTGACTGTATTCATGTCTATACAAGGATGCTGCATCATTAGGAAAATGCCTGCAGCTCCTAGGAGAGAAGGGATGGAAGCCTGCAATCCAAGATTGGATTTCATAGGAATCAATTTCATAGGAAATGCCATTAAAAGATAGTATCCTCCAGTAAAACTGTCTTCTTTCCCACAGCTATCTGGCAGCATTCCATGTTGTAATTTCTGGAGACTATCCTACAAGGTAGACAGGAATATAGAAGATAGAGCTTCTACCTGTGAATGCTAGGTATATATGCAATTTAAACACTCAGTTTTGCACCAGAGACTTCTAGTTGTCTCCCAATGTCTTCTCTCTTTCTTCAATACAAGAAAGGCCTGAGATTTGATAGCTGGGCATATTTCTGCCTGAAGAGTACATTTTCCAACTTTCCTTAGAGCTGGATGTGGTCATGCAACTAAGTTCATCGAGAAAATGAAAACAAAAGTGATGAGGGCAATTTTCAGCATGTGCCTCCCCACCAAGGTTGATGATGTATTCTTTTCCCTTCATTTCACCTTCTGGTCAGGTGCAAATGCAGGTATATCTTAGACCAAGAGGTTTTGTTAATAATGGATGTCAATCACACAGGTAATCATACCTTAAAAAGAGACTGGGTTCCTGAGGTAGGTGGCCACATTGCCACTGCTCCTATCAATAGGTGAAATCTATTTCTCATCTCCTTGAGTGTGGGCTGGCCCTTTAGTTTCTTATAACCAAGACCATGTGGTTGACATCTAATACCAAGCTCTAAAAAGACTTTCAAGTTTCAGCTTTTGCCCTTTGGTGATGTTCTTTGTTAGAAACCAGTTGTCATAAAAGAAATCTTATTACCCTAAAACTACCATTCTTTGAGAGAGCTCAACATAGCCATGTTAGAGGCTACATGGAAAGAGATGCTCAGCCAACTCCTAGCTGTTTGACCTCCCTCAGGGGAGGCACAAAACATGTGAGGGAGGAGGAACACCGGGGACATTCTATCCCTAGCATACACCATGCCACGAGAAACAGAAGAACCACCAAGCGGAGTCCAATCCAGATTAAAGAATTATGAGAAATAATAAAGTGGTTGTTGCTTTAAGCAAGTAAATGTTGGAATAGTTTGTTATGCATCATAGATAACTGAATCACTCTCTTTATTTTATTCTACTCATATGATATAACCACACTACTTCCTCTTTGAAAATCACTCAGAGCAGCTCTTGAATGAGTCACAACATTTGAGTATCATGTGATACCTGTGAAATAGAGACCTGTTTCATTACCATGATGATGGCAACCCTTTCTTTCTCCCTCCTGTCCTCAAATCTCAGGTTTCTCTCCTCTTTGATTTTTACTGATTCATGAAACTATGTTACTTATGCACTGATCCAGATATATGAAACCACTGATTTTTTTTTTTACAAAAGCATAAATGATTATACTGTTGAACTTTGCAGCTTACAGTTTTAATTTAATTTGAACACATTTTAAAGATTGTATTGGGAGTTTCAAATAGATGTCTTTACTGTTAATGATATGGTTTTTATTGAGTGTATTCCTACTTATTTAATTACTGGGAAGTAAATGTATTGAACATGTTAACCTTTTTAATGGTTCTGACATGTACTGTAGAAATGGCCAAAATACAACATTTTGCTGTCTAATATTTTATTTGTCTTGAAGCTTTAAAGTTATGTTTTATCTTAACATATCAGATGAATGAAATTCACCCAGTATTATTATTGCTACTGCTATTGTTATTTTAGTCTTTGTTATTGCATTCTCTCTTTTTTTTCCCCCCATCTTATACATTCTTTATTGTGGCTCAATAATACTGCCCCATTTTAAGTGCAGCCTCTTCATGCATGAGTCTTTTCTATCTGCTCCATGGAGAAGCAAGAATATTAAGGCATCAACAGTGATTTCCTCCCTAGTTCTATAGAAGGAATGAAAACATCACGTAATGAGGAAAGAAATATACATCAAATTAATGTTCAGCAGTGTATCACAGTTAAATGTAACCAGTGTCTTTAAGGAAAGAATACCCACATTTTTAAAAAATGGAATTTGTAATATAATATTTAATGTCCCAAACCTTTTTAAAACCTATCCTTTTGATTTTAAATGCCCTCCTATGTGTTCTTCATTGAAATAATAATGAAAAAATTAAAAAAAATACTTCCAAACCATTTATTTAAATTACATTTAAGATTCAGCTGCTGTATGAAACATTTTCTATGTAATACTACTGAATAATTTACCTTTTTGTAGATATGAATATTGACATTTAAAAGTTTATAGGGACTATAGAGACTCTTTTGTTCAAATCTTATAATTTAAAACCCAAAATACATGTATAGCCTGATAAAAATGGCAGTCTTTCATACAAACACATACGCAGAGAAATCTCAACCACTACAGAAGTCTAGGTTCTCATTAGCTAATATTTGAAGTGTTCCATTCTGAATCTAACTTCTTTTAACTTTTAACTCCTTAGTACTATATTTGCTGTATCACATCTACCACACATAACTGCTAGTGTCATCCTCTCAAAACCCTCATTCTGTTATATCATTCTCCACTGGCAAACTAATTCCTCATACCGAGACAATCAAGGTCATAAGTACTAGTCTGATATTAAAGATTATGTAATAACTATCCTCATTTTGAAACGCTGTTTTCACTAATTAAAAAAAAGTCTCTGATGGAGAATGGTCAAAATGATACCTTATGTATTCACACCATTTTTAACTTTTAAAATCCCTTGAAAGGCCTTGTCTTCATTTTTAAATATGCCTAATAGTTGTATTGATTATCAAATAATGCCCTCTTTATACTAATACAGATGCCCACTGTCTTTTGAGGTCCAGCTAATGATAAGCCCCTCATCATAAAGCTCTCATTGATCCTATTAACCCCTCTCACTTTTCCTCTTCTCTACATCTAGAGATTTTATTTGCTCATCACTTGAAACTTATTCCACATTGCCTTGATTTGTGTTTTTTCTCATTTTTTATCATAGGGTCTGGGACAGTTTCACAAACACTGTTAAATAATTAGTGGGTATCTTACCTTTGAAAAAATAAAGAGTTCAAGTAAAAAAAAAAAACAAACAAACAGGTGAACAATTAGCCTGGAGATAAAACCAATATAAATTAAAAATAATACCTGCTGTTTTTTGAATGTATACTGTGAACTGAGTTTTTTGCAAAGTACTTTATATACACTTTCTCATTCAGCTAATTAAATATATATAAATTATACATAAATTATACTTATAATTTATATATATTATAATTTACTTGAAATAAGCTGCATTTAAAATAGCTTGGACTCTAGGTAAATTTGAGATTCATGAAACAGGCTTTAAGTTCTCAGAAACCTATATCTTCTGGTAAAAGATTCCTTTATTTCTTTGAAAATGATTTCTTAAAATAGAGCCTCTTTGAGCACATGTCAGAGAGTGAAACAAGGAAGGAAGACACATGGAGACATGGAGAGTCAAACAACACAATGACTATGCTACTTAGATTTTGATGTCAGACATGCTAACCTTCTCCTTAAATTCCATTTGCTTGTTGTGGTCTTAGCATCAAGTGAAAACAGAATTTCTGTTTATTTCTCTCATAGAATCAACCTATCTCTAAATCTTGCCAAGAAGCACTCATTTGCCCTCATCTTCCTTGTTTCTTGGCTTCCATGTCTCCTGATCAAATTCTTAAAAGTTATTTTAATATAACTTTATGTCATGCTATTTGCTTTCTTTAAATTCACTTTGGTTCCCCAGTAGTCAGCACTTCTACATCCTTAGGCAATATATTTTCCTAAAAGAGCACAATAGCCAACATTTTCTAACCCTTTTGTGAGTTCCTCAGGACTATAAATTCATTATAATGGAGGAAGTGAACACTTGCATCTCATGTCCATTCATACCCCACCAAAATATAGATGTGCTGATTAACACATAATACAAATGCGTTATGTTCCAAATAGCCATCCAGAGGAAAGAATGTGCATTTGATTTTATTGCAGCATTATGCAAGATGAAAGGGGCACGTGTGTATAATTAAACAGCTGCAAATGTCACTGACTCTGTGGTCAGGAGGCTAGCTTAAAAAAATTCAGGCAATTGTGTATTTTGTGACCTTGTCTACCTGCCAAAATGAAAGGATTGAAAATGAAACTACTGAGCTGGGAACAGAAAAACAAATCTTAGGCCCAGTGATTTCTTTCTGGCACAGAAAGATCAATGCAGTACAGTTTTAGGGGTACAGAATAGCCACTATTCCAATTTTGTCTATTTTTCTGTTGATGTTCTAGTTTCTGAGAAGATTATCAATTAAGAAGAGTAAAGATCTGATTCTTTTTGAGAGGGACGTTTTAATTTAGTTGCTCCGAGCACAGGCATAGAAGCCATTCTGCTCAAGTTTACATGTCAGCTCCACCACTCCTCACTGTATAGCTTTGAGAAGATACTTAACCTCTCTGTACCTCATTTTCCTCATATTTAAACTAGACATAGATAATTGTGAGGATGGAATGAGTTAATATATACAAAGGGGATTAGAAAAGTGTCAGGCATGTATTAAATCCATAGACTATTATCATTCGGTGTGATCCCACCTCACCCTGGGAATCTTTATGTCTCTGTATTCAGATTCATTTTTTGTCCTCTTACTTTCCTCATCAAAACTTGGTCTCTAAAATCTTTTGCCACATTAAAGGGAGAAAACCAAGTGAAGAATTAACATCATATGTGACCAGCATTATATTAGGTAATTTAAATATATTTTTAAAAATAATTATTATAATAATAGTTCCTTACATATGGATGTTTCATTCCCTTTACAGGTAAGGAAACTGAGGCTTGGAGAGGAGAAGTTATGGACATGATTACATAGCATAACGCAGAACCTAGCTTTTAGGACAAGTCTGTTTAAATGCAAAGCCCACAATCTTTCCAAGATATCATGCTATGTTTTAGTTTTCAATCAAAAAGCATTTGTATTTCAACCTATAGTTTATAAAATATTTTCATAAAATCATTTCAATTGATTCCTGTGAGGAATCTGAGATTTATGTTGATAATATATCACTTTACAAATGACAAAATAAAATTGAGAAAGCAAGTTTACTAACCTTATACAGATAGTAAATGGCAGAGAAAAATGCAAAGTTAGGATATCTTGATAATTTTTCTTATTATTTCTCCCAAAGTGACTTATAATGATAGGCAGCATTCAAGTATTAACTTTTCTGGAAGAATGTACGTTTTTAGCAACTGGCTAATGGTCGTGGCATAAAAATCCAATAGGGAAGTTTCAAGCAGCTGTAAATGGAGGCTAATATGTGAGAGAAATAGAACTCCAAGAATCACATTTAATGGGTAATATAGCTTACCTCCTGCCTCACCTCTCTGTTGACCAGCCCTGTAACTTGGCATATATGCCAAGTTTAATATATGCTTTTGACAAAAATAAAAACTGCTTCTACTGCTGCTGGAGGGGACAAATTATGGAATTGAAAGAACCAGGAATTCCAAGTCAGCTCTGAAGTTATAGGAAGAAAACTTCAGAATATAGGAGGATAAGTGTTATTTTTACCTTTTTGTTTGAAATTTTCCACTTCTGGATCTCTGTATCTGTACAATGACAGATTTTTTTTCTTCTTCTATCACATGAATGTCTCAACCAGAATGAAGGATTCATGAGAAGAGCCACAGTTTGCATATGATTTCATCAAGCAAGGGCAATCTCTGTGGAAATAAGTATTTTAAAAGAAGCTGGCAACCAAAGCATGTTTCTCTAAAATAGAATACAGTGTCCACATAGAGGCAAGACTTGGAGTGATGAGGAAACTCTAACCTTCCAGAAACCTGGAATCCCATTCCAGAATGGGAAATGGAAATCCCATTTATCAGAGCATCTGGACTAATGTTGTTGCTAATTCACCTCTCAGAATGAAAGAATAGGGAGATTGCTAATCTGGATCTAATTCATGTCAGTGGGAACAAATACCAGGAATGATTAGAGACAACTATTAATGCCAGTGCTGAGGACTGAACATTTATGTCTACTCTCCAGCAAATTCATATGTTGAAGCTCAGATCCCAATATGATAGTATTTGGAGGTTGGGCCTTTGGGAGGTAATTAGGTTATGAAGGTGGAACCCACATAAATGGGATTAGTGCCTTTATTAGACATGAGAGAGATGATTGTTCTCTGCTCTCTTACACATGAGAATGCAGAAGAAGATAACCATCTGCAAACCAGGAAGCATGCTCTCACCAGACACTTTGCGGGTACCTTGATCTTAGACAGTCCAGCCTCTAGAACTGTGAGAAACATGTTTCTGATGTTTAAGCCACCCAGTCTATGGTACTCTGTTACAGAAGGGCAAACTCACTGATAGACACATTGAAGGTCTTAGTAGCAAAGTACAAAATAACACAAAAATAAAAATAAAAATGAACAGGGAGAAATTAAGGCACAGTTCACATATACTTTATGACAGAGAGAGAAAACTTTAAAATCATAAAGACATGACATAATTTCATGACTCTCATCATCATCATCTGTTTACTGAACATCTCATTTGTATGAGATTTTTTAAATATTAGTTCAAATGGGAATCCTAAAAAAATCCCAATAGGATATAAGTTCTTTTCCTCATTTTACAGAGAAGGAATATAAGACTCACAGAGATTATGGGGCATGCCCAAATTTATATGCATGGAGCTAAGGATTGAACCCAGGTCCACATTAAAAGTCCTGATCTTTGTACCACAACAGTGAATGAGCTTCTTAAATGGATGATTGACTCAGAGGGATATTAAAAGTACTAAAACACTATGTGATAGCAAAATAACACAAGAAAAATGGAAAAATTGGCTAAAGCACAGATTCAAACATTGTGGCAATGAAAATTATTGAGATGGATTTTATATATGGAAGAAAGTATAGATAAATATTGCCAGAAGCCTAGAGTAAGATCAGAACAAGAATGAAGTTCATAAAATATTGCAAATGTAATTCACAGAAGTTTTGTTTTTGTTTGTTTTTGTTTTATTTTTATTTTTGATTAATAAGGAGAGGGTGGAAGGGATAGGCCAGTTGTTTATTTAAAAAAAAAAAAAAGAAAAGGATGCAACAGTGTAGCATAAAAGAATAAGGTATAAGGCAGAATGATTAAACTTTCATTTTAATCTTCTCTTGCAAGAAGACTATACTAAAAGTTCAAAAGGGTAGCAAATTATGATAAATAGTAAATTTAAATTCAAGATAATTTGGATATTATGAGACTGTTCCAACTTGGTTTTAGTATGCAGACTCAGACAAAGGTTTACTAGACTGCTAAATGAATTTAAAGTTGAAAAGCTGAAAATATTATTTCTGTTTAGAAATGATGGAGGAAAAAGTCAAATATAACAATGTATTTTATGTCTAAGCTTATAGAAATAGAAAATGGTCAAATGGGTATTTATTATAGAGAAGAGAAGATAAATTGGGAACAAAAATAATTTTTCACAAATACCTGAAGGACAGTTATAGGGAATAGACAGTGCATTTTAAATGATTCAGAAAGGAGAACAAAAAGAAATAGATGGAATTTTTAAGAAGGAGTATTTTGTTGAAGACATTATTCATAAAAATACTTGGAAGAGTTCACACATCAAAATGGCCATCTCTTATAGAATGAGTCTGGAGGTATTTGTGTGGATTTACCCTTTTTTACTTTGTATATATCCACATTGTTTCTACTTTTTCCTCTATAAATGAAAATTGAGGGTGAATGTTCTTTGAAGTAGGATAATTAGGAAAGACATGCTCAACAAATAGCATTTAATTAGATATCTGATGTAATGTAGCAGTAATGAAGAGAACTAGAAATCAGAAGAAAGATATTTTTCAGGCAAAACAAATAGTATGTTTAAAGGTCCTGATGTTGGGAGGGGTTTGACTTGTGTAAGAAATAGCAGAGAGGCTAGTGTGACTAGAGTGGGTAAGTGAGGAGAAGGGTGAACCAGCGAGGTGAGAAGGTAATAGAAGGCCATGACATGATTGTAAGAAACTGACTTTGACTTTGGCTGACATTAGAAGTCAGTGAAAGTATTTGAATACAGAAGTGGCTTGAACCAAGATTTTTTTCCAGCTTTATTAAAGTATCATTGATAAATAAGATTGTATATATTTAAAGTATACAGCTTAATGTTTTTATCATATATTATATTATATATATACATTATTATTATATATATTTGACACAATCCGTTCACTCCGGCTTCTAAATGGAGAGTAGACAGAAGCTAAAAACAATCCATTTAGTAGACTACCTCAGTTGCCAAAGTGAGAGATTATGATTACTTGGAACAGGAAGAAAACATTAGAGGCATGAAACATGGTAGGATTTTGGATATGTTACTAATAACCAATGAGATTTACCAAAAAAATGGATGAAAGCTTCAAGATAAAGAGAGGAATAAAGGATTACTGCAAGATTTTTGTTTTAATCAATGGGAAAATTGGAGTTGTTTTTCCAGATATAGATAAAGGAGAAACTTGAGAGAGTCAAGAAATTCATAATAAGACAGGGACATAAAATGGTGTTAAATTGGAGGGGCCTATTAAAAGTAGGAATACTGAATTGGCAGTTGATAATTTGGTAGATAGAGGTCAGAAGGGGGATACAGTTTGGGAATTATTGGAGAATATATGCTATTTAAATCAGTGGGGCTAGATGAAGTCACAGATGAGTATGTATAAAGAAGAGGTCCAAAGGCTGAGTCCTGGGCATGCCAGAATATAGAGATTGGGGGATAAGGAAAGTGAGTAACAAATGAGGAACAAGGTAAATCAAGAGAGTCTGGTGTCTTTAAGACACTACTTGAAAGTAGCATTTCAGGAAAATGAGAGCAGTCAGTGCTGATTGGTCAAACCAGATGAAGACTGAGAGTTAACTAGTAGACACAGAAACATAGTTGTCATTGGTGATCTCAGTAGGGTACATTTTAGTGGAGTGGTTGAAGCAATAGTATTACTGAGGAGAGTTGAACAGAGAATGAGAATCTAACATCTAGGGTCAGTAGGATAGACAGTCACGAACGCCAAATCATTTTGTTATGAAGGAGAGATGGGACAGTAAATGGAAAGGGATGCAGACTCAGAGTTTTATTTTATTTATTCATACATTTAAATAAATATTTTGGGTGAAGAAATTATACAATTTGCATACTGATGGGTATGATTCAGTAGAAAGGAAATGGGCAAAATTAGAGCAATATCCTCATTAGGTGAGTAGGGAGAGAATGTCATGAACAAATGGTGAAGGTGCTTTTAGAAAGATTTATGAATAGTTTACCCATAGCTCCGGAGGGGAAGAAGTAGATGGGGTTGAGGTGAGTGGGTAAATGTAATTATGTTCATGGGGTAGCAGTCTTCTAAATGGCCTCCTTTTTTTTTTTTTTTCTCCGTGAAAAATCAAGCATGACCAGTTTAAATTATTTTTGTCTTCTGATTTCTGCTCCTAGATTCATCACATGTTCCAAGTATTGACCCGGTCATCTTCCTTAAACTACCCTATCTCCAAACCAGGGTAAGGGCCCTTGATGTTCATTTCGTTTTGTGTGAGGATTTTCTGATGACTACAGCTACCCAAGAAAGAACAGGGTATATTAAAAAGCAGTATGTTCCTACAGTGATTCAAACAGTGAGATCTTAACACAGAAATATTCAAGAAGATCAATGGAACAGAAATCAGAGTCTACAAAAAAAAATGTACATGTAAAAATTCAGTATTTAATGAAGGCAGAATTTTAAATTGTTGGGAAAAGAATGTGATACTTTCAATAGAGTTTTTGGGATTAACTTCTTGGGAACCAAAAACACAGTTAAATCTTTATTTTTTTACCCAAGAAGAGATCTAGATATATTAAAGATATAAATGAAAAAAAAAAAAAAGGAAAAAGAGAAAAATATATGAACTGCCTGAAGAAAATATACCCTATTTGTATAGTACAGTATGGAGAAATACTTTAAACAATTTTATCAAATCAATGAATGCATTTAAAAATAAGATCTAAAACAAAAATTAGCAGCCCAATATACATAGCTGTTTCTTTGGTTTGTATTTGCATATTTATAATAGTAGGGATATGTTTCTGTTTCTTATTTTATCAAATACGTATCTGTGTGCTTTCTTTTATACAAGAGTCTTATCTCATATACTATACACCCCTTCCCATGCTCATAATGTAACTATGATTTTTCCCCCTACCTTTGATCTTTTGTCTTGAAAATCTTCTTGGAAAAGAAAAATGTTTAAGCAAATTTTGTTGATTGTGGACATTATGTGGACACCCCATGTTAAAAATAGCTTTTCACTCAGGGAGCCCTAAGTATTTGTTTTATAAGGCATTTTTCTGGAGGAGTTCAGTTTTCCAAAAAGACTCTCCTAGTGTCCAATGTGTGTGTGGGGGTTGGTATGCTTGCCTGAATTCTAAAGCAGTGTATGGGAAAGAAACCTGGGCCCCTCAGCATCCAGACTCTTCCATACCCACCACATGTTTCTTACAGCTTTTAGGCTCAAGCTTCTTTGTAGCTTTTGTTAATTGCTGGGCTTGAGGCTCCCGAGTTCAGAGCATTTCCAGTTCAGATTCCCTTGGAAATAAACTTTTTTTTCCTCCTGTCTGATTTTGGGTATTATATTCCTCTTTGGGACCATGTATATCAGATCTGAGGTATCTAATCCATCCTGTCCTCAAATCTTCATGTATTCTCTACCTCTTAAGAATTTTACTACCTAATTTCTCTACCCCACTCAGTCATTTAACCTAATTTATCTGATTTCAATCTTCCAAAAATTATTGAAATGATTATTTGCTGAAATTTCCCTTCCCATACTCTTTGTATTCATTCATTTTTTTGAGGAAAAGGAAAACATTTGTGAAACACCCACAATTGTAACCCAAACCAGTTAAAGATATTCTAAGCATGACACTAAAGGCAAATTCTATAAAGTGAAGATTCATAGATTGCATTTATCAATAATTAAAACCATTTAAAAATTAAGTAATTCAATTAAAATTAAAGAGACATACAAAGATAAACATTGTAACTTATATGAGATAAAAAAGAATGTTGATTATGTGCATAATCATGTGAAAATAATAATGAAAACATGAGTAACCTGATAGAAACAATAGGCAAATGTATGAGTATGCATTTCACAGAAAAAAAAAATGACTGATTAGTATATGAAAGATGGTCAGATAATTAAAGAAAGGCAAATTTTTAGAATAGGATTCCACATTTATCCAACTATGACATTTACTAAGATGAAATGTTTGATAATCTCTTGTATCAATAAGTGTGGAGAAACAAGTATAAATTAGCTCAATGTAAATGGAGAGTTAATTGGTAATGTCCATCAAAATCTAAAATGCTCAAACATTTTAATCCAGCAACTCCATTTCTATAAAGTATCCTTAAGATATTTACATAAAAGCAAGCAAAATTGCATTTATAAGGTTATTACTTGCAACATTTCAGCAGTAACAAAATAAGGAACACCTAAATACTAAAGATAATAATTATATATAACATGATGTACCCACACAATGTAGTAATCGGTAGTTGAAAAGAAAGAAGATCTATATATACACATGGCAAATGTCTAGTATTTTTAAAAATGTGAAGCCATACTGTGTATAGTATGCACTGATTTTTTCAAGCAAAAGAATGTATATATATGAATATGCATTTAAAATTACTGGATGGTATGTAAAACTTGTTATAAGCCATTGAAGAGTAGAACTGGTTGATGAGAAGTATGGTAATAAATTTTGCTTTCACTTTATGTTCTTTTACACTTTTGAATAGCATTATTTTGTAGAAAATATACTCAAAAATTATGTTTTTAAATTATTTAAATAATTGGGAAAGTGTTTCTGATATTTTGTTAACAGAAAAAAAATCCATAATCATGAACCCATTTTGTTTAAAACTGCATATATGAAAGTGGTAAAAAGTTGGTGAATGTGTATGTGTATAAACAGAGGAACATACAGAAAATATTTCATTTAATTTGTTTATTTACATTTCTTAAATTATTTTATTTGTTATATGAAGCAATAAAATTACATACACACACACATGCACATACAATAAAATGTTTTGAAAATAAAAAAGGAAGAGAGAAGGGAGGGAAAAGGGAAGCAGCACTTTTCCTTCTGCCAATTATGTTAAATAGAATTACTTGCCCTGGAGTAGGGAACTGAAATAACCTCTAAAATGTGATTATACTCTAAATTATTGTGTTTTATTCCTTGAATTGTTGTATCCCTTTTCAGGCAGAGAATACCAAATCTGTCCCCACTGACTGCCTCTGCAGTCCCATCTTCTGTCCAGCATTCCTGTGATGCTCCATCAGGACCACTATTTATAGGGGGTAGAAAGGCACAGTTCTGCTTTGCATCCTTCTGCTTTGTTCAGTGCTGCTGTGACCTGGAATGCTTTTCTCCCTGTCCTTCCACTGACCTCCGCTCCAGCCTATTTCTCTGGTGACATCCTTTATCCATTCCAAACTTTGCACAGTCATAATTTCTGATAGAATCGTCATTTGCATCAGCCAACTTTTCATGACTAGAAGAAAGATTAACAACTACCCCTTACCACTTCTTAATGTTGTGCATTTCAAATATTTGTTCACATGTACATTTTTTAGAAGAGTATAATCTTGATTTATTCATCATTATATGTAAGAAGTTTTTTTTTTTAGCACACTATTAGGTAAAAAAAACCAGGTCTTTCTAAATATTAGCACATTTCCTAGAATAAAATTTAATGATTACTTAGCATCCCATGTAAATAAAGCCATTAGTTCAAATTCATATTCTTACTTCCACAAATATAGTACTTTTTTCCAGCTTATTAGTTTATGTTTTCATTTTCTTCTCAGCAAATAAAAGAATTTCAATTGAAAATTTAATATGAGCCACTAGGATAATTTGGACTGAGCAGTATATTAAATCCTCAAAAATCTGAGTATATAAAATATAACGCTTCTTTTGGTACTATCATTTGTGTTCCTGAAGCCAACTTTAACTAGCATGCTGGAACTATTTCTGATTATTTCTTTTTCCTGGGTAATAGTGTCTCTTAAAATGCTTCAGATACCATCTGAAATTAAATGTGAGATATTAAATACAATCCTTCTGGGAGATGAAAACATTTTACTTAATTTCTGTGTTTCTCACACTAGGAAAATTCTTAACACATGGCAGAGGGAAATGCATCCACAGAATATCCTAAGGAAGGGGTAAATTTTTTATTACAGACAATACGAAAAATATATACAAATTCAGGCCAAGTTAGAATGCATAGAAGAGGCATAGAGGATGGTGAAGCCATGCTAAATGGAGAACCAGTAAAGACTGCCCAGATGAGTATACATGCCACCTCAAAAATAGTGGGTGAAGATAAGATACCATTCTTCCCAGGCACCAGCAGTGAAAACTGTGAAGAAACTAATTGTCTTCCAATTAGAGGCTGAAAGGAGATGCAAGATTTTTTTTCCTTAAAGGAGGATTTTACCTCTCCTAGCAATGCTTTGCTTACACATAAAAGGTTTCAAAAATGTGGAGATCATCTGTCTGTGTCTATTCAAAAGCAGATAGATTACAAAGAGACAGTTATAACAGGCTGTGACATGGGAGACAGCATCAATGGCCTCCTTGAATAATTCTTGTCTGGATCATAATGCAAATGAAAAATTATTTCCTCCCCAAAGCTCCAGTCAAATTATCCTGAATTGATAAAAACAAACAACCAAATCCCAATTGGTTTTAAATATTAGAATTTACTCATAAGCAGTTTTTCTCATTATAAAAAAAATAGTCAAAAAAATGTCTAAAAGTTGACCACATTTTGGTCAGTTATTTTTATTTTTTCCTCATTTAAATATCCACTTCTCCATCACAGCAATTATCAACTGGTAGATTATTTAATAAGTCTGGTTGTTTATATTTCTCATATCTCTCTTCAGATATTATGAAATTCTTGAGGATAGGCAATAATTACTTATCTATACTAGAGAAAGACTATGGATATTTTATGATCATTGAGATGTGCACATGGAGATTGCCTGGGCCAACAGGTGTGGCAAAGAAATGGCTAACAAGATAAGTCCCAGGATGCATACAGATAGTTCTTGTTTGAAACACACACAGATCTTAGTTATCATGGTTTAGTTACATAAAACCAGTCCCCCAACATCACAGTTCAGATTTCAGGTATATAATAATATACTTTACCAAGTATGTTAACTGCAAGTAAATGCATAAAGTGCAAACTATTCTGCTAGCTCTTGAATCCACAATTCACTACATAAAAAACATGTAACTGTGGTGGTCAAAGACCATATCACTTCTTCCAAAGTCTCTTAGTTATTGGGCACTATACATTTGTTACTTCATGCACAGACAGCAAAGTATATAGGTGTGGTGTGTCCTTGTCTCCCAGGTATAACCTATATGCCATTTTATAAAAATGGGTAATCAAAAGATGATCTAGGCCAACAAAAAAGGTACAGCAAAGAAGTAAAGAGTGATAACATTGTAAGTGAAATTCAAATCAGACAAATGCAGTTATAGAAGAAAAAACTGACCATGGGAATATTGACATGGCTGCCATTGGAGAGACTTTAGACATGGGGCCAGAGGAATGTAGTGAAAGAGACCTTACCAACTTAAAGGAAGTGATTGTGACAGAAATGCTGAAGATATCCCAGAAGAAGTGACACTGGCAAAACAAACAAAAAACACTTAACATTAAAAGAACCCTTGGATATATTTCATCACATTGAAAGCAAACATGATAAAGTGTTGGAAGTTGATCTAAATTTAGAAAGGAGAATGACAACTCACCAAGACAGAAAAGATACTCATTCCATATCAGATGTTATACAGTGAGAAGGCAGTCACTTTTCAAACAGTTCTTGATGCATTTTTTTTTTTGCTAAGAATTAAACACATTTTTTATTTTGTCATATGTTTTAAATTATAATGTACAAAATAAATATTAGTTTTACTATTTTTTAAATTCTATATATTTATAACTGACAGTTTTTATGTTTTGGCAAACATTTTTGAAGGTCACAGAACAATCATTATTTTTCCCATTGATTAAGAACAGTTTCACATGAAGTGGTATTTTTATGAGCTGTCACTACAGTGGAAGTGAAAACTGCTTGTATATATTGTTATCATTGTCACTCTTTAGAAAATCATATGTGAAGAAAATATTATGCCATACCATAAAAATTAAGCAGAAAATATCAATGGTCTTTTCAATGAATCACTAGTAATTACTTTAAAGTTACATTGGAAGTATACACTTTGGATTAACATTTGTAGTCCTATAAGAAAACTACAATGTAGGGAAAAGTTCTTTGGATAGAATTTCAGCAGAAAAATATAATTTTATTATTTATATTCACATATTTACTGTATTGCTACAAATTTAATTCAGAAACTTATCATTTGATTTTTTGTTGTTGTCATTTTAAATTTCCATTATGGACTAGTTTTGTCAATCTATAGCACTTTCTAGTAGACATAGTAAAAATGTCATGGCTCTAAAATGTTTCTATATCTTCCTTGATCTCTCATTTTCTTATATCACATTCTCGTTCCCATCACCTCCACCACTGTCCCTACCTCATTCACAACCATAGTCTGTAGATCAGATTCATGTTTAGCAGACCGAGATTGAGGAGTTACAGAAGCGTCCTTGGGTACATTCTTCATTTTATATTTTGACAAGAGTGGATATGTGTGTGTATATACATATGTATATGCCCAAAGACATAACTAGTAAAATATTTGGAGAGGAGGTTAAAATTAAGAAACTATTGCAAATCACGAGGGGAAGGATTTTGCAATGGGATGTTTGTCCCATTGGAAGGCATTTCAGTAATACATGAAAGTGTTAATTTTAAGCCAAAAAAAAGTATTAGTCAAAATCAAAGCAAGTTCAGTTCAGTTGGTGGGAAGCGAACTGTATAGATTATGGGATGGTCATAACTGGGTTCTTTATTGAATATAATACCACCACCAATGATAATAAAAAGATGAGAAGCAGCAATAGCATTGACAGAATTTACTATGTCCCTGTCAATTTTCTTCACAAGGGAGTGGCTCATTTAATGTTCCCAATAATAGTATGAGGTAAGAACTATTAGTAACCCAATTTTAAAATGGGAAAACAGAGATTTAGTAAATTCCCTAAGGTCACATAGGTAGAAAATATTACAGCCAGTCAGAAGTCAAGATCTTTCACTCCAGAACACACATCCAATGCTACGCTTCATGCACAGATTCAGAAATGGGGCCAAATATATGACGTCTCCTTTAGCCACTATTTTATTCCAACTAGGGACGGTAAAGATAGTCATGTGAAATAAGATGAGTATCTACATTTTGAATAAATGGATGGATAATAATAGAGTAAAATAAATTAACAGTTAGGTTTCAACAGTTGTTTGCACAGTGGTGGTATGTCTCCCACTCCTTGAGCCTAGGTATCTTAAAGACAGTTTTTACAGAATTCAGCATGTAAAGGCAGATCAGTCAATTCAAGTCATTATTACCAGCTGAAAAGAGATACAAGTTCCATTTGAGTTTCACTCATATTCTCAGTAATAGAAATATGAGAATTTAATTAAAAAAATTCTGAATAATCCATGATCTCACTCTAGTTCTTCAAACATTATAGTTGGGTAAGCAAAGCCAGTAGAGAAAATAGAGTACATTGCATATGACATTTTATTCCATCTCTGTCCAGTCAAGCATACAAAAGATTCAATTGTACAGTACCAAAATGCCTGCCTGAGATTTTGTCCTGAGTTTGTCTAAAAAAGGGCTCCATTCTTAGAATTGATTTATTGACAACTATTTATAGATTCCATTTATCCATTTCACAGAATCCTGAAATTATAAAATTTCACAAAAGAAAGTACTTTGGAGTAAGGAGCTTCTACTTTTCAAACTCTGCTTTCTTTTATACTTGATTAAAAGATTAAAATGTATAGACAATTTCATTTGTTAAATATGTGGCTGTGATTGATTTCATTTTGAAAAGAATCAGGCAAAGTATTGACACTTGCATTGTTTAGGAATTATCATAGTTAACCTACCCAGAAGCCTAATAAAATGTCTTATTCATCAGTAAATTGAACCAAAATATACAAAAGAAGTTTTCATGTTAAGTAGATGTGAAGGTCAATGGATAAATAGCCACTGAGAAAAAAAAAATGTATTTTGTTTCTCCCTATGTCTTTTCTATAAAACAGCCTTTGCATCTATCAAAGTTAGTCTATTCCAAAGCTTGAAATTGGAAGGAAACTGCAATTTAAGAAGCAGTAAAAGAACACTCTGTACTCTCCTTGAACTTCTCTGCCCCAATCTCTACATATATTTTCATTTTGTCCTCAGTCTTTTGTGATTGCTTTTGAGGAATAATATGGGCTCCCTCTGGTGACTAATTTCACACCTAAACATTCCCATGGCAGTTAATTAAGAGGCTGCAGTCTCTGTATTCTGTGCTTGTCTTACGCAGAAAACTATGTGAAGTTATAGGCCTACAGGGAAGATGGAAAAAATAAAAGAAAAAAAAAACCCTCTGAGTTTAGCATTGGTTCTCTCCATTGAATGCACAAAATAAGTTTTCATCACTTAACTAACTTCATCACATTAAACTTACCAGTTGTACACCATCTTTTTTTTATTATTGTAGCTGCTCTGTTTTAGAATTAAAATATTTGACATTTTCAGACAAAATACTTTTTTAAATTCAGACAAAATTAAAATATTTAAAAATAATATAAATGAGTGATTTTTCAGTGTTTGTGCACATAGAAAACGGTGTATAGCCAGGGGGAATAGGAAACTGATGCCATAGATGAAGGATTTCTCCAGGCCCAGTCTCTCCAAGCTAGGCAACTCTTCATTAGTCAAAAGAAACTTAGGTGAGGTCTCCTTCCCAGCATTATGTGGCAAAATTCAGGCTCCTTATTCAACCCGTCCTTATATGTTTTTCTGTCTTTTTTCCTCTCTCTCTTTCATTCTAAGAAATAAAAGTATATTCTAAGAGATATTAAATTTTTGAGCCACATTCTGACCTTATACTCATTCTTCTCTATTCAGAAATCATCATTTTGAATTTTCTATGTGTCTTTTCCATCCAGCAGTTATATTTTCAAGACATGTGTGTGTCTGTAAAACAGTCATGAAATTGAATGTTTTGTGTCTGTTTGTAATTACCTATGTTAGTACCATTGTGTATATATCTTCCTACAATTGGCATCTTTATGAACCTGAGATTTTAGAGATTTATACATGTTGATGTATGTAAATATAGTTCATTTTCTCTACCTGCTTTCATCTGTAATACTTTAGTATTTATTTATCCAGGCCATTAATGATTGCCATTTAGGTTGGTTTTCATTTTTCTGTCAACCTAAGGATTTGGAGCATCTTAGGGCCTTTTCCTCTTTCATATATGAGGGTTTCTTAGCACACGGATTCTGAAGTTGGATTGTTGGTCTCAGTGAATGTGCATCTTCAACTCATATTAACTAATACAAAATTATTCTTTAAAGCGATTGTTTCCATTTACTTTCCAACTCACTTCTTATTTATTCTATGAGAACATTTTGCCTGGGGTGTAAAAATATCTTTTCAGTTTAATTTCTGCCATTCTTGTAATACTTTTTTAAAGATGGTTTTCAAAGATGACTTCATTTATTAACAGTCTACCGTTGTCACAGATTTCCCCTAGTCCCCTGATCCTTTTCTACATGACAGAATAAATTGAAACGCTTGCCTTGCTTCTATGTATATCTCCCATCCTAAAATATCATAAAATCTTATCTGACCTGAAATCCTTGTCTGCAGAAATTAACTGGTTTCTGGGTTCGCCTTTGTAGAAAATTTGCTGTTTTCACTTCCCCTCCTCCCATTTTTCTCCTGAAGTTTTCAAAATCATATATTATTTCCCTGATATTATTAAAAGTGCTATTACTCTGTTGGACACTCATGACCCTCATGTGCTAAAACCAATTCTATTTTTTTGGCCTTACTTTATTCAACTTATTATAACATTTGACCTAATTGATTACTTCCAATTTCTTTAAATACTTATTTCCTTCATTCTGGCTACCACTTTCCCCTAATTTATTAAATGTTTGTTGCTGAATCTTCCTTATCTTCCAAATATATAAATTTGGAGGGACTTAGGATTCATTCCTTGGAACTCTCATCTAATTTCTCTTGATGAGCTCATCTAGAACTATGACTTTAAATGCCATCTGTATTCAGATGCCAGGTGTATTTATTTTTCTATCTGACATCTCCATGTGAAAGTCTCGGAGTCAACAAGACAAAACCAACAAGTCAAAATTTAAATCCTGATCTTCTCTTCAACTCATATTTTTCCTTTTCTCAGTTTTCTCCCCTTGATGGTAACTCCATCATTCCTATTGCCAAAGTTAAAAGCCATGGAGATACTCTAGACATCTCTCTTTATCAACTCTTCCTCATCTAATCTATGACGTAAATTCTGTTGATTTTTCCTTCAAAACATAGCCACATTCCAGCTGGTCTCCCTAATGCTACCTCTATTATTTCAGTATAAGTTTTGCAGGCTTTCCATTATCTAGCACCTGAAACATGTCCCTGATTCCACTCTTGTGCTCAGCAGTATGTTTTTCTACACAGTACAGAGAAGATACTATTAAAGATATGCTAGATCTCATATCACTTATTTTGTAAAATTCCTATAATTTTTTCATGTATCTCAAAAAATAACCCAAAGTTATTACCATGTCTGCATTTAATTTGGTGCCAGCTCTCTCTCTTTTCTCATATCCTGCTTCCTTTCCCATTGCTCACTTCTCTGCAGCCATTTGACTTTTGTGGTGTTTCTTAAGCACACCAAGCATCTCTCTGTGTTCGGGGTCATAGATCTAGTGCTTCATTGTTTTAGAATCCCCCTCCCCAGATCTCTGCATAGTTTCCAACTTTGCATCATTTATTTACCCTATTAGAGAAACTCTTCTCTGACCTCCCTTTCTAATACTGGAGTCTACTCCACCCCTCTCTATCCAGGACTATATACTTTTTAATCTTTATAGAATATATTATGACCTATCACATTTTGTATTTATATGTTTACTGGTTATTAGCTATTTACTCTGATAGAATTAAACACAATGAATGCAGGGGCTGTCTTTGCCACTATATCCCCAGCATCATGAAGGAGACACAATAAATATTTGTTGAATGAATGAATAATTTTGAATTCCCTAGCCACAAACTTCTGTGTACTCTCCTCTCCTAATATTCAAGTCATAAAGCTGATTTTTCTTTTCAACATTACCTGTGCTGCCTGAAACACTTCTCTTACACAGTCAGCTTCCTCCTCATTTGCATTTTTATCCTACCTAGTCTGAATTTAATTGTTTCCCATTTCAGTTGCATTCATGATCACTCAATGTTCTATTTATTCTACCATATTCTTATATTTCCTTTACCAATTTGACTAAATAAAATACAATCATTTATTTTTTTTCAGTCCTATTTCTGCCATAAATAATAATTTTCATTAAAATAACATTGGTATGTTCATTTTATTAAACCTGGATGTAGAAAGATTTGGAAATAAGATCAGTTTGTTGTTGGTAGTGATTTCCTCTAGTAACATTTGATAATCACTATATTTTGTCCAAGGGTATCATTTTGTAAAATGTTATTTTCTGTAGGAAAATTGTATTTGTTGTATAAATTGGGGCTAGGATACAGGCTCTTTCAGGAGTAAGATATATCAGTAATTGAAAGTTGAAAAATACTTTTTTTAAAAAATAGTCCAGTATAAAAGAAAAGAGGTGGGGAGACCACACAGATAGGGGTAATATGATAGGATTTGCACCCTGGTTAAGTCAACTGTGATTGAGAATAGACATCTAGCTCTTGGATATCCCTTCATTCTTCAGACCATACACAGCTGACAGATTAAAATTCAGTGAGTCATTCAGATATCCAAATATGGAACAACTTTATTGATTATTTTCCACATTGACATTCTGAGCAGACCACCTCCTATTTAACTTCTCATCTCTTTCTAAGACTCAGAGACCCTTCATATATGTCATATGACTTGGAGCAAAAAAAAAAAAAAAAAAGACATTTTTCTGTTTTTCCTTTTCTCATGTTATTTTCTTTTTTATTGTTGTTTTTCTCTTGGTAAAATAACGGAATGAACAACCGTTTACTTTGTATGTATGTATTTGTGTGTGTATGTATGTATGTATGTATGTATTTATTTTAAGGCAGGGGAAGGGGCAGAAGGAGAGAGAATCTTAAGCTGGGTGTGGAGCCCAATGCGGGGCTCCATCTCAGAACCCTGAGATGATGACCTGAGCTGAAATCAAGAGTTGGACTCTTAACCTGCTGGACTACACAGGCAACCCTGGAATGAGCAACAATTTAAAGAGACCACTGAGTCTGCCTTGTGATCCTGATTCCTCACAGCCTTTGGGTACACTTGTCTGTTTTAAATACAGATTTAAGAATTTTTATTAGGGATTTTGAAATTCAAGCCAAAAATGCTTGTCTGTAATGTAAGCTCTAGGATAATCTTTTTCATTCATCCTTAGTGGTACTGATTTTATTTTTAATTATGTTTCCTCAAAGCAACTCTTAATTTTTTTTTCTTCTTAGATCTTAACTCTACATAATAAGATAGAATTTATCATATTATTACCAATCTAGAAGAATAACTATATCAATTTATAATGGTAGAACTAGCTCATCAAACATATTTCTCTGGAGATCAAGTAGAAGCAGTCAATACCAGAGTAAATAAAGTGTGTTTTCTGGTGGATACAGTCCAGTTCTTTGAAGATTGTTTTGGGGCTGTGAAACAAATAACCTGATTCTAATTCTAATATATGTAGATTATTTGTTTTGAATTAAAAAATGTAAAGTAGGGCACCTGGGTGGCTCAGTTGGTTAAGCAACTGCCTTTGGCTCAAGTCATGATCCTGGAGTCCCAGGATCCAGGATCCACATCAGGCTCCCTGCTCAACAGGGAGTTTGCTTCTCCTTCTAACCCTCCCCCATCTCGTGCTCTCTCTCTCTCTCAAATAAATAAAATCTTTAAAAAGACTTAAAAGTAAAAAAAAAAAAAAAAAACCAAACCCCAAAACTATCTTTGAATCTCAATCTCTCTCTTTCATTAATTCTTTCTCTAAGATTATAGTATTCTAAAAATATACAAGGATTCCTACTATATGTATATTTTCTTTTGGGGACTTGGGTTTCTACTTTAAAAATCAAGGAATCAACTTAATTCCCCAGTGTTTTCATGAGAGAAGAAATTTTAATTATCTAAAAGTGATTGATTTGGACAATTTTCAAATCTTCATCACTTACGCTTAGTTGTCAAACCTCATACATTTTTCCCAGCACATTTTATAGGGAACAGATCTCTGTATTATTCAGAATCAAACTTGAACTAACAGAAGTAGGGGAAATAATTTAGCAAGACACAGGAACAACATCAGTTATATCAGCACTAGGTCATGATATTATACTCCACCTTGAACTTAATTTTTATTGGAACTTAAAATGTCTTGTCTTTTTTGCTACTAGTAAACATTCTAATCAGTTTTTCTTGCTTTAACTACTTTTTCTGTGGATGAACGTTTTGAAGATACTCTCACATTTTAATAATACTTACTATGGTATGGTAGGTAAATTAATTAATGTTAGGAATCATTGCTTTCTATAAGGAATGCAAAGGTGTTGCTTTAATGGTATTCTTTTAGGGGAAAAAAGTAATCTGTTAAAATGTGCCAGAATCAATAAAAAGGAAGAGATTGTATTTACATTGATCAGGATGAGTTTAGATTCAGATTCAGCTTTTTCTACACACTGCCAAAAGCAAGATTGAAGCCCCAAGTTCATGAGAATGAAAAGATTGTGAGAAAATGATTTGCAAAATATATGTCTGCTAAAGAGTGTGCATCCAAAATATACATAACTTAACAACTCTTAAAACTCAACAATGATGGGATGCCTGGGTGTCTCAGTTGGTTAAGTGTCTGCCTTTGGCTCAGGTCATGATCCCAGAGTCCTGGGAATGAGTCCCACATTCCCACGTCGGGCTCCCTGCTTAGCAGGGATTCTGCTTCTCCCTCTGCCTGCCACTCCCCCTGCTTGTGTCCTCTCTCTTTCTCTTGCTCTCTCTCTGGCAAATAAATAAAAATATTTAAAAAAACCCTCAACAATGAAAAAGCCAAGAGTAGAGTTAAAAATGACAAAATAGCTGAATGAATACCTCACCAAAGAAGGTACTACTTAGGTGGCAAATAACCATATGAAAGGATGCTCAACATCATTTGCTGTTAGGAAACTGAAAATTAAAGCAACAAGGAGATGGCACTACATACCTGTAGAAAAGCTAAAATTCAAAAACACTGACAATATCAAATGCTGGCATATGAGGAGCTAAAGGAACTCTCCTTTATTGTCGGTAAAAAAGCAAAATGGTACAGCCATTTTGGAAGTTTATTTACCAGTTGCTTATAAAGTTAACTGTAGTTTTATTATATGATCTACCTATCAAGCTCCTAGGTATTTACCCAATTGAATTGAACAAAGTATGGACTTAGTTAACAATAAGGCATCAGTAATTGTTCATTAATTGTGACAAACATACTATGTAAGATACTAAAAATAAGAGAAATTGGTATGGCATATATGGGAACTCTGTACTATCTTTGCCATCACTCTGTACAGCTATATCTATCTATCTATCTGTCTATATATATAGATATCTATATATTTGCTGATGATGTGTTTTTAATTGGTAACACTACCATGTGAGTCCCCTTAACAATTCCAGTCTTTAGGGTGGGGAAAGTCAGAGGAAGGTACTCATGTAATTTGACTGCATTATAAAATTCATATTTGTTATTTAGGTAGTTTAAACTTCCCAAATGTTCCATTCAATATATATGTATTAAGTTAAAAACATTTCATTATGTGTGAAGAGAAAAATTTTCAAGGTAGATTTTTTTTTTTTTTACGTTCATGAGAGGCTTGGAGCACAGAAGGATCTTCAAATAAGTGAAAATTGGAACAGAAAGTCACTTCTCCATCACTATCTGTTTTATTAAATCAAGTACTTTAATTTTTCAGTTACTTTATAAAGTAAATACTTTCTGTAACTTAAGAGTTAGCCACTCACCTTATCACTTATTTTCTTCTTTTCTGCTGTTTGCCATATCCTCTAGGAGACATAGAGATTTTTTTTTTTTTTCTTACACCAAAATGGTCAATCCACACCTTCATTTCAGGTTAGATATAAAGGAGTCTATGAAGTGTCATTTGATTCTATGGTAAATAACAATGGTGCTTACTAATTCCAGATGTGCAATAGTGATTATGAATTAGGTAAGGTAATATGTTCCTTGTTGATAAGGGTGTAGATTGTAGCAGCCTCCAGAATAAATGTCTGACCATGGAGGGTTGCCTGGGTAGCTCAGTTGGTTAAGCGTCTGCCTTCGACTCAGGTCATGATCCCAGAATCCTGGGATCGAGTCCTGCATCGGGCTTCGTGTTTGGTGAGGAGTCTGCTTCTCCCTCTGCCCTTCACCCCACTTGTGCTCTCTCTCTCTAATAAATAAATAAAATCTTTAAAAAAATGAATGTCTGAACATGGAAAAAGAGTTTGATTCCATACGTTCAATGAGACAGAAATCTGTCTGCAACTTACTGTAATGAGATATTTCAAAGGAGCCCTTGAAACCTGTCATTCCAAATTTCCTCTCCATTCTCCTACTCTGGGTCCTCAACATGATTCTTTGAAAACTTGTCAATAATGGGCAAAATTGATCATCTCAAAAAAAGACCCAAAGTCCTAAGAAGGATAATTGAGATGTGAGAATATTTGAAGAGTAATAAAGGAAGAAGAAAAGAGATTCAGAGAGCAGAAGGCCTTCTTGGAATAGAAATGGATATTATTCAAATGGGAGTGAAAGTCAGAGAGACTTGAAGATTTTTGAAGTATTTGGAAAAGTGGGCCATAATTATTAAGCTAGGAAATTGGTACCCCTCATGAGAGAGAATGTTATGGAAAGATAAAGTCCTTTGGAGATTTTTCTTTGGACTCACACTTAACAAGAATTTTCCAGAGTTGTTATTCTACTCTTTATTGGCCCAATTACTCAAAAATAACTTCATGTTTATTTGTAAACTTTGGTGTAATAGTTCTCAAAAGGCTGAAGAACAATGGGTTTAAAGCACAAATTTTGCCCCCTCCCCATATATCCTTATAGGACATATATAGAAGGAGCATCCATCTTTCTAAACTACAGTCTTGAATTTTTTAGGTGGTAAAGAGCAGTGAGCTTGAGAGACTTAAACCTCAAGTTTCTGGTTACTTTTATCTAATATGTATGAAAGGAATCTAGTCAATTAAAGGATAGTGGGGGATGAAATTTGTGTTCTATTGATAATATTTGAGCCTTTATGAGTGTTCCATTATCCATTGAAGCAAAACAAAGTAAGCAAAACTTAGAGGTTAAGCAACAATGACTTATTCATTATCATAATTCTGTGGGTGGCTCTTCTCCATATTTTTTTGTTGAAGTCACTCAAGCAACTATATTCAAATGTGAGCTCAATTGGGGATGTAATTTCCAAGATGGCCTCTCATTCTTCGAGGTCTCTCTCTCTTTCTGTGCCACCTGTCATTATTCAGTAACCTTGTCTGAACTTCTTTACAGAATGGTAGCTGGTTTCTAAGAGAAGGAGTTTTAAGATGACAAGCCCCAGTGAACAAGTAGGTTTCAAACCTCTGCTTTCATTGCCATGCTAATTTCCCATTGATCAAAGCAAGCTATGTGGCCAAACCCAGAGTTAATGTAGGAGAGGATTACATAAGCACCTGAATACTGGAAGGCATGGTTTATAGGGAGCTTCCAATTGAATAGCCTCTCATAATTAGAATTTCAAAATAAACATCAAATTCCAACAAATTGAATTTAAATTATTATGCCGTGGGTGATAGAGAAGGTACATGGGAAATAGAGGTCAGGCAATGTTCCAGAATTTTTTTAAACAAAGTATATTGGTTTCTAGTAATTATCTTCTGGGGTCCAGTTACCACTTTAATATACCAAATCAATAACTTTAGTTGAATTTTGTTCCCCGATGTATTAACAACTGAATTTTTCAGAACTAATTGGTTTCCTGTGTATATTCTCTGCTAACATGGTTTCCAGACACCAAACTTCTCTCCCTACCCACTAGACTTGTTCAAAACAGTAAACATTCATGTATATACACACATACACACTGTGTGCACACATCTGAAATTAAAATTAGAAACAACATAAAAGGCCACCTTAAATTGATTAATTATTTTATAGACCTGCTTCCTGAATTTTATTTTCCTCATTTCATCATCATCTTTAAAACCATTGCATTTAAAAATAGTTGAATGGCTTTCATATATCAACACTCAACTAGGTACTGAGGGGTTACAAAAGAAAATATGAGACATCACATTCAATTTGCATAATAATTTTTAATTCAGATATTCCTTCATATGTGTTATGATTTTATTGAAACTGAAACCATATTGAGAAGTTTTCAGGAGAGATAATATATCCATATTATGGATGATGAAATTGATACTCAGAAAAAAGAAGTGAATGTCCACAGTTTTATAACCAGAAGGAGCTTGAGGTCAGATTAGAATTATGATTGTTTGAGTAGAATTTCAGTGCTTCTCTATGATAGAATAAATATGAGCTACAGGGTTTTATAGATCTGGGTTTAAATTTTAACATCAACACTTGTGAAAATGCTGATTATGTGTCTTAAACATTAGTGATACTTTATACCATTACTATGGCTACATTAATATTATTCTACCACATCACTTGATGTTTCACATAATTACTGTCCTTAAAGCCTTGCAGGTTGGTTAAGGAGTAAGGTGTGATCACCTAAACCAATGGCATTAGATATTCCAAAGTATTAAAAAGAAGAATGAATAATACAAAAATATGGTTAAATATTAAATTGTATAGCAGTGAAAGAAGCAATATATAAGCTCATTGAAAAGGAAGAAGAGTGAGGCTAATGTAGTCAGAGAGGACTTGATGGAAAAGGTGACACTTGAACTTGGCCTGAAATCTATTACACTCATTTGTAGCTTGTGTCCTTTGCCTCCAACTTCAGTAGAGTTCATATTCATTCTCTGGCTACTCACAGACATGATGTCTCTTGTCAATCACATCACAACCAAGAAGGCTTGATCCTTTTGCCACACTGATTAGGCATCATTTTGATCTGCCATGCGTTATGTCAGCTCAACTTACTCCCCTTTCTGTTGTACAAATGCCTGAACTCTGCCCTTCCAGGGTCTAAGTAACCATATCCAGCATATCTTGCCTGGAATCCATGTACTGAAAAACACCGGGGTCTTTATAATAAGCACTTACATTGGAGAAAATGTGCTCTCCAAAAATACAAGAGCTACTACTCTAAGTACCTCAGGTAAAAGAACAGTTGTGAAATTTAATAAAGAAGAAATGAAATGTTCAGTTGGAGACCAAAATTTCTTTACAGCACTACAATAAAATAAAACACAACCCTGTTGCCCTCAGCACCAGACTATTATTCACACACAGCAAAACAGGAAGTAGCCCTCAGGGTTGCTTGACCAGAAATATATGAGTGATGAGAGTTTATTTCTTCCCTTTTAGCCTCTGAGGAACTATGGGGAAGGGTAGAAAGACTCACATTCAAGCAAAAGGTAAAAATATTTTCCATCCTGTTCTTCTATCATCTTTCTCATATTTTATTCTGATGAACTGCTACTAGATTGAATAGAATATGTACTTCTTTATTCTCTTGGTAATGCTGCCAGTCAGGGGTAGAAATTTGCATTTCCTTCAGAAATGACACAAATTGTTTCCCATTAGTGTTAGGATAGGGCAATAATTCTGGACCCCTGAAGAAACTGGTATGTATCCATCTTAAATCTTTTACCTCAAAATCCTACTTGGTACCTAGTGCAAAACTGGGCTCATCATAGCACTTAAGATCTTTTGTTGAAAAATAAAAACAGACAGAAGATACTTACGTAGCAAGAGAGTGACAGTCTGAATAACAGATAAGGAAGGATTGTGGAGGATTTTTCTTGAAATTGTTTGTTCAGGGAAGCACACTAATTTTACTCAGTGTGTTTATATAGGCTGAGTTAAAGAGAGAGTTGATGGAAAGTCATTCCTGTCTGCCTGTCTACTCTTTTACCTCTTTAAAAATAATTTGTGCATTCTTTACCTTGGACCAGTTCTTTGACTGTTTTTGTTTTGCTAGAGGGACAGAGGAGAAAAAAATAAATGAACTATGGTTGACTCATGTTGGCTTTTATGTTTATTAGCATCCCAAATTTTGTGCACTCTCTCAGTGAGTCACATGTATTTGGCTATCATCATTGTATTGCTACATGCATGAGAGGTAAAACTTGAGCAGAATTTTACAGGCCTAAGTATTTTAATCTTCTTTTGCAGTAATAGTAGTAGTTGTGGTAGTTGTAGTAGTTGTTGTTGTGGTTGTTCTCTTCTTTAATTTTTCTCAGCCTCTAATCAAATCTCACACTCTGTTAAAATGAGATCATATTCCCATATTGTGCATTCTCTCTTTGCCCAAGCCCCTATGCTAGTATTTTACAAATAATCTATAGAAAGTGACCAGGAATTTAAGTCAGAGGTAGCAAATATCCCTCAGTCTTTATGAAATGTGTATATATGAACCATGAACAGACCCTCAGAGCCTGGACTGATGTCACATAGGGGCCATTTTTGGAAAGAGGGAAAAATGGGGGTAAGAAGACCACAGAGTTTTCATTCTTTTCCATTCTACAATCCTTTGAATTCCTTTATAATGTATGTATCAGATTTTCACATAAATTTCAAAGGAAGAAAGTGTTGCTTTTAAACAAAAACTGAAAGCTACTCCTTTCTATAACCTTATAAATGAATGGGTAAGAGAACCCAAGAGGATTGTTCCATAAAGACACTCATTTTAATAGTAATACAGGTCTTTTGTAGGCAACAACATCATTCTCCAGCTCAACCAGTTGTGATTGGCAGACTGAGATTTGAAGGAGAATGAAGAGGAGAATGCATGATGTAAGGCCAATCAGGAGAATAATTTGAGGCAGAATCAACAGCATCAAACCAAGAGCATCCTCAAGAAAGACCTAATCACAGAGTGAATCATATTACTGAACACTAGGGAAGAGGTACCTCCTGAAATATCCATCCTGCACCTGATACCTGAGGCAGAGAGGAGGGGAAGTCTCTCCCCACTTCTTTATCTAGCCTAATTCCACCCCTGCCCTTAAGGAAACACAAGAGTTAAACCTTGCAAATAGCAAGACTCATTGTTCTAAAGCACTGCATTATTTTTTGCCCTTAAGTTCAGTTTAGTTCCCCTCCTGATAGTCTGATTTTCATGTAATTCCTAACCTTTTTCTTTCTTTATAATACCCAATTCATGCCTTCCTGATAGTGTTAGTGAAGCAACCAGATATCTGTGGACTCCTGCACTTCTCAATTCTCTCTGCAGTTGAAGTTTCTTTCACTGTCTGTGAAAGCCAGCCGGTGCCCCCCAAATTTCTATAAACATTTCTATTAGTCTTATAAATTGTATTTTTCCAAATATTGTCCTTTTTCTTGGTCCTTCAGACTTGATAACTGCCTCAATTATTGTTACAAAAGCAACCACCTTAATGTTCTCCCAAGTGGAGAGCAAATCTTTATTTATGAAGTGAGTTTAAAAAGATCTCACCTATGCTTTCTCCTATTTAAGCAGGGAGGTCAAATATGTTGCAAATGTGTCATTCTTGGCAGCATTACCAGCCATGTCCTTAGTACTTGCTTAGTACTAGAAAATTCAGAGAGTAATGTTAGCTCTCTTTCTGAGTGATGGAAGGAAAAAGAAGGAAGAATATCGACTGTGGGGTGAGGAATGATGATAAAAAGATATAAAATAATAATTTGAAGGAATAAATGAGAGGAAATGGAAGAGAAAGAAAAGAGGAGTACAGTAAGGGAGTTAGAGGGGTGTTAAAAAAAAAAAAGCTTGCAAGGTAAGAAGATAGGAAAATGGCATTTATGTATGACTTTATATCTGTTAAGCACAAAACCAGACCATATATTTGAACCTAGGATATTTTTTCCTCATTTTGCAAATGTATTTCATCAAACAAAAAGATAAAAGCAAACACAAACAAGTAAAGGGTCCTGAAAATTGGAAAGGTTGTGAACCAATTAAAAGATGACAGAATAAGAAAGTGTCAGAGCCAGTATACCAGATTCCTTTCTCATATTCTAGGACAGATTTTCCAAAAGATGAGGAGGAAATGAAAAGTTGCTCATAGGAAGTGTTGGGGAGAAGGAAATTTCTTCTTCCATTATCAGAAGTTCTTCTGATTGGATTAATAATTGACACAGGACAGGTTAACAGGAGAAAGAATGAAGTTTAATTATGTGCACATGGAGGTCCTATATTAAAAATTGAGACCCAAAGAAATGACCAAGGCATGTAACTTTTGTACATTTTAGAGAAACATAAGTTGGTGAGGAATTGACAAGACAAAGAAAACTTAAGTTTAGAAGTTTCAATCGGTAAGAAATCTAAACAAAAGTTGGGCCAGGGCAGTAAATTAGTAAAAGTAACAATGCTTATTTGTATGGTTTTCTTCAGCCCTGAATTCCCATCTCTGACAAGAAGGGTGTCTCTCTACCTCCTGGTACAGGGAGGGTACATTTCACATAGTTCCTGCTTTCTGGAGACAAAGGAAGGTTAGGGTGCCTTTTCTGTACTGGCTGCTTCTAAAGTAATTTTAATTCAAAATAATCTGTATGCCACTGTGGCATATTTTGGGGTGGCCTGTCCTAATCCCCAACAAAAGGAATAGGTGAATCTTCCTAATTTGGAATTTATCTGTAAAGAGTGACTTTTTAAATTAGCCCACACTTTTTCACTAACATTTGCCAAGATAATATTAATGTTTCATTATTAATTAATGACTTCCTTAATGAAAGCAAGGGCTGGAATTTTTTAAAAAGTTATTTAAAAAAAGAAATTTAATCTCTTCCTTTAAAGAAAATATTATGTGAATGGATGTGAAAGATGCCAACAGTCCAACACCCCTGAAAATGTGTTCCCTCATATAGCAGAGAAACTTGAATTTCTGCTTTAAATTGGCTTCAGCTAAGAAGATGGTATATAAAACTTAAAGTGAAAAGAGAAATATCTCTGGTTTTAACCAGAGGAAGCATAGATTACAAGCTTTTCCAAATTCAACCTCTTTAGCATATGAATAATACTCATAGGATAGGAAACAAACTGTCATCAGTAAACATAGTATTTTATCCATCCTTTTAAATGAGCCTGAATTGGGTTTGTGTTTCAGAATAGAAGGGTAGAGTCTAGAGCACAGAACATGACCCGTGAATATAGACTAGTGTATATATAGATCACTGGGTCCCTGGCAAAATATGGGGGAAAATGTGTTAGATCTTGGGAGGAAGGAGTGGAGTTGGCTGCAGTCGGACAGAGCAGGTTGTGAGTTTGTGAAACCTAAAAACAGACTTTCCTGTGGGAATGGATAGTCATTGGAAAATGAATCTAGCTTCAAATAGTATAGGGTCACCTCCTATGACTGGCATACCAGAAGAATAAGTAACATTGAAGAATCACTCACATTGAATAAGAAAATCTTGATTCTGAATGCCAGTACATTCAGCTGGAAAATAAATCTAGCTTCGAATATTATAGGGTCACCTCCTATGACTGGCATACCAGAAGAACAAGTAACATTGAAGAATCACTCGCACTGAATAAGAAAATCTTGATTCTGAATGCCAGTACATTCAGCTGTGTCCTTGTACAATTTTGACCTCAGATCCCCAACCCAAACAGTGCTGAGTTGCAGGAAAGGAGTCTGTGAGCTCTGGGAACTAGATGGGACCTAGCAATGGGTGCTGAAGAGGTCCTTAACCTCTTCCACAGTCTCACCCAGAGTGGATCCTGCCCTTATGTAAGCCTAATGATTAAATACAAAATCTTCTAAACATCACAGACATTTCTAATCTAATTAAATTGCCAGCAAAGTCAGTGCATTCACTTTGCAGTCTTTGTCTACAGTCGTAGTTTCTGGAAACAGAAGAATAAAGGCATTTTCTCCTATTAAAAATAAAGAAAGAAAGCAAGCACACAAAATGTCATGCATGACTATGACAATAAAGAGATTTCTTTATCTGTATTTTTATAATACCTTTGGAAACATCATCAGAGATAAAAGGTCTCTAAGTTTTATTCTTACTTAGAATGAAGACGTTTTCATTCATTCAGAAAAAATAATCTGTGTTCCTTTTAATATTAATTCAACTCATGACCAAGTATTAATTATTTTAATTCTGCTTCTAACAGTTCAGAGGTCAGACTCCATATAAAACAGTCTCTCAGTATTAAGAAGTTTTTAATTTTTTTTAAAATCACAAATACATTCTATAACTCAAGAGAATAATTTAGCATGCTATATGTATTTTCTATTGTTATATTATTATGCCTCAGGTCAGTACTACTTGAAAATTTATAAATCATCCTGCTGATTTAATTTTTTATGAAAATTCCATTTTTAAAAGTCCTTTTTCACAAAAGGAGTAAATGAAGAAGTAGTAAATTGTATTATGAGTCTTCACTTTGCAAAAGGCTTCACCTGGGATTCATCACGTAATGATTTCCTTTACTGTCATTGTTTATTCACACAGATAAATAAAGGAACTGCAGTGAAGGGCTAAGGGGCTAAGATAATTACATATAAACTATATGATATCTAATCCATCCAAATTGAAGATGAGGCATTCTGAATAAAAATTTTGCCCCTGGTAAAATAGTGCAGTTGAACCATCAGTTGATTTATAGAAAACTTTTTTTTTTTCTGGAATATATGACTGCTGAAATAAAATCTACTTTTCAAGGATATGAAAATCACCACATGGTGTGACCACAAACAATCTCTGTAGAATATTTAGAGAATCCCTCATTGACCATATGTCTCCCTGACCCCTCGCCTATTATATCCTTTAGTTGAAATAAAGCATGCAAACTGATGTCCACTGATAGGGGGGTTTTGTTTTTTTGTTTTTTGTTGTTGTTGGTTTTGTTTTTTTTTTTAGTTTTTATTTCAATTCCAACTAGTTAATATACAAAGTAATATTAGTTTCAGGTATACAACATAGTGTTTCAACATTTTCATACATCACCCAATGCTCATCACAGGTGCACTCCTTAATTTCCATCACCTATTTAACCCGTTCCCCCCCACCTTCCCTCTGGTAACCATCAGTTTCTTTTCTATAGGTAAGAGTCTGTTTCTTGGTTTGCCTCTCTCTCTTTTTTTCCTTTGCTCATTTGTTTTGTTTCTTAAATTACACATATGAATGAAGTCATGTGGTATTTGTCTTTCTCTGACTGACTTATATGATTTTTTATTTTGAATACCAGACACCTAACTCAGAAACTCTTCCTCTCCCCTATTAGAATGTGAGCCTCATTTAGGTAGGGATTTTCTCTAGGGTTTTCTCTACTGTACCAGCAGCACTGAGAACAATCCCTGGTTATATATTATATGTTGCTATATATTATTTGATATTTTTTTGTTGAAGGTAGAATGAGTGAGCTACCTTAAGACCAGTTTAAATGATGTTACTATGCATTATGGATCCAGGGTCCCAAACAATGCCACAAAGTTTCTGGCTTCTCCAGTATCTTGACTCTGCTTAGTCTTGCCATTTATTCTTGCTTACTCACATCTCTTCTAATGATGGCTTAATTCCCCATAGAGAAGGTAAGATGGCTACTGGAAATCCAAGCCCTTTCCCATTTATTTGTGATCTACTAATGATTATCAAGTATAATATGGAAATATGGAAAGACTCCAAATATCTGGGTACTCTGTCAATTTTACGTGTTAGCTTGGCTGAGCCACAGAGTACCCAGATATTTGGTCAAAGACTATTCTGAATGTTTAAGTGAGGGTGTTTTGGATGAGATTAACATTTGAATTGGTGGAATTTGGCTACTCTGTGGCTCAGCCAAATTGATATGTAAAATTGTTCCATACCACTGGACCCCTAGAAATTTCCCTGATGTAGAAGGGCCCTAGTTTTTGTCAGATTTATCTTTCATCCTCTGACACATAAGTGTCTTTAAAATATATCAAAATAGTTGCTGTTTCTTGCTCATCTGGTCCAATCAGCATAATATCACTGATATAAAGGACCAGTGTGATGTCTTTTGTAAGGAAAACATAAACAAGATCCCTTCTACCTAAATTATGACATAGGGTTGGAAACTTGATGTATCCCTAAGGTAGGACAGTGAAGGTGTATTGCTGGCCTAGTCAGCTGAAAGCATATATTGCTTCTAGTGGTCCTTATTGACGGACATATAGGGAAGTCATTTTCCAGAGCAATAGCTACATATCTAGTACTAGAAGATGTGTTAATTTGCCCAGGCATTGAAACCACATTTGGTACAACAACTGTGTTTGGAGTCACCACTTGGTTAAACTTGTGATAATTCACTGTCATTATCCAAGATCCAACTTCTACATAGGCCAAATAGGCAAATTACATGGGGATGTGGTAGGAATCACAACCCTTGAATCTTTCAAGTCCTTGATGGTGGAACTAATTTTTGCAATTCCTTGAAAAATGCACTATTGCTTTAGGTTTGCTATTTCTCTATGTAGAGGCAATTCTTATGGCTTCCACTTGGCTTTTTCTACCCTGTCAGTGAACTTATGTGGGGATTTTGCCAGTTGCTGAGTATATTTATTCCAATTATGCAATCTGGAACTGGAGAAATAACCACAGGCTGGGCTTGGGAGTCCATTGGGTCTGTTTTGACTCAGATCTAAGCTAAAAGTTGATTGATTGCTTGACCTCTTTAAGCTTTGCTTCTGACTGGTGGACCACAGTACCATTTTGAGTTCCCTGGGATTAGCGTCAGTTCAGACTTGTGTCCATTGGTTCCCAAAAGATCCAATCATTTCCTTTTTTCCAATACAAAATTACTTTGTTAAAAGGCCATAGGTCCCTTTGGAGATGACTGTGAGAAGATCCTGGCTGAATAATTTAGGTGCAGAACACAGCTCCTTTTAAAAGGCCCCCACATTATCCAAATTGTGCAGATCATCCATGAATCTTTCTTTATTTTTCATCTTTACCATCCAGACCTCATAGCTTTTTATCCTCTGAGCTGTCGTTCAATCACTAGGAGCCACTAGAACTGACATTAGAGCTTATTTAAACTATTTTCAACTCACTTTAATATCTTAAATAGCACTGTACAGTTGAAAAAGTACTTTGGTATAATTAATTCTAGTTGATCAATGCAATGTTTTGGTAAAGCAATTTGATTAGATATTAGCATTAACATGAGGAAAATGATCTGAGGCTCATACATGTCATCAGTATTACTCTGTTTAGAGAATGTGAAGAGATAATATCTACTGAGGACAGTATTATCATTGTTTATTTGGATTATTACCTCATTGCTCAACTTTCCTAAATTAGACTACAGTGAGAAAATTATAATTGTAATGAGAATGTCACATTTAAAATTTATTATATTTGTTGATTTCACACAAAATAAAAACTTACAAAATATGTTGGATTAATTTTCATAGAGCCAAATTTCCTTTTGTTAGAGAATTTTTTTAATAAGATAAACTGAAATAAATGAATGAATAGATAATTACAAAAGACGATAATTGTTAATGCTAAATTACCTGACATATCTCCCTAGGAAGAAAATAATATTTGTACTGACACCACTTGTGACATTGTGATGTTGTTACTAGTTTGAAGAAGACAGAGATATGTGAATATGGCTTTATTAGCAAACATTTTTTTGCATTATTCATTCAAATATGTTGTAAACAAATGGAATATGCTGTTTCTATGACTTCTCTGTCTTGAAATAATAAATATACAATAGAGATCTGCTTCAGTACAGCTTAAGCTAATAGGAAAGCTCATTTTTAAACAATACAGAAGCAATTCACACATTTAGATTTAATCAAATAAAATATAAGAACCCAGAGAATTACATTGGACTAGTCTATTGAAAATCAAAGAATAAAAGAACTAGATGAAATTTCAAGGTCATATAGCCCATTCCCTTACATTTTACAAATGAGGTAATAATCTCTAAGGGCATGCCACATGCTCAAAGTCATGGAATAACTAAATGGTAAAGTAATTCCCAGTTTCCTTTCAGTGGAAAACATAGACTTCCCTTTTCAATTCTTTGTTAAATTGCATGCACGGTCTCAACATTTTAAATTTTTTATTTTGTATCCAGCTCACAAAAGGGTTGGATTATATGATCACAAATTTATATATTAACAATTATAATACAGCAACAACCAAAACAACAGCTATGTTCTCTGGAAGAGCAAATATTTAGACATGATTAAAATTCATAAAATTAATAAGATGGTCAATCAAGGAAATAAGTTAAATGTCCACTAAATTGTTGCATGAGCAAGTATAAGGAATTACTTTCATATTTGTTGATCTGTTGTACGTCTAGCATTGTACAAGTAACATGTCATTTAAGCCTTAAAATAAAATTTTATCTTCATTTTACAAATTAAACAATTAAGATTTATGTATGTTATGCAACTTGATCAAAGTCAAACATGTAATAAATAGGAGATTTGAATATGATTCTGACTAGAGATTTGATCTTAAACTGTTACAGTTGCTGAAGTTTGGAGATAAAAGCAACTTGATTAAGAAAAAAACGATTTTATGTATTTTTATGAAATCTATGAGTTTTTAACTGATAACAAGCAATATCACAAATATTAACATACAAAATATCTTCATGTTTGATCCATACAAATTTTTTATTGTCTTTATTATTTGTTGTTATTATCTCAATACTGACATTATACTAAACAGAATAATAATTTAAAAAATGTACAATGTAATTTGAAAATAAAATCACTCAAATTTTTCAGTGAACATTTCTTGGTTGTTTTAGTTAAGATTCTTCTTTTATAGGGTGCCTGGGTGGCTCAGATGGTTGAGCGTCTGCCTTCGGCTCAGGTCATGATCCCAGAGTCCTGGGATCGAGTCCCGCATCGGACTCTCTGCTCCTTGGGAGCCTGCTTCTCCCTCTGCCTCTCTCTCTCTCTCTCTGTCTCTCATGAATAAATAAATAAAAATCTTTAATTAAAAAAAAAGATTCTTCTTTTATATATTTTTGTTTTCCAGTTAGTTTTTATTTATTCATCAACTTAATTTTCTAAAGAGATTTCAACTACCCTAATAGAGAAGAGATTATTTTGTCAGAGAATGGCTGCTAAAAATTGACATTTTTTAAAGATTTTTTATGCTATATGTACTTTTTACTTTCTATCACTCTATAAACAGTTTTGTGCATTGATATGTTTTAAACTACCCGCAAAATGCAAATGTCTCACAATTCTCTTGGGGTAGATATTGGTAGTGCTTCCTGATATTTTCAATCATCTTGATATTACAGGCAAAAAAGACATTTATACTTTTTGCCCCATTTAAATTGGAACTGAGCTTGTATTCTGCTTTGACTCATGAAATATGATGCACGTCAATTCCAGGTAGAAATTCTTAAGAGCCAATGAAAAGTTCTTTGTGTTCTCTTTTTCTGCTAAAACCCCTTATTGAGATGATGGAATCCTACATACTGGACTGTGTCTCAGCAAGTGTTCATAACTATCATGTGCAGAGCCTTCCTGCCAAACCATATTGGTCATGCTTCTAAGAGTTGGGAGTGGTTGCTACAACATAAAGTAACCAATACACCTTTATAAAAGATATCTCTCTCCAGAGCCCTTACCATTACATCCAGATTTAAATTAAATATTTCTAACCGGATGATTCAAAGTCCTATCAAGTTCAGTAGACCCCAAATTGAGGTCATCTTTTTTCCTCATCGTCCAAACCCTTCTTTCTTCTTTCCTCTATCATACATAATTGCCACCATATCCTTTTGTATTTCAAGTAGTTTTTCACTTTGGATCCACATCTATATTAGGACATAGTCTACATCAACCTAAATGGACCAATTATAACAAAGATATTAGTGCCATATTGTATTCTGTAATACCTGTTTTGGAATAAAACCTTCCATCCATTCTGTTATTATTATGTATGATATATTTCAAACATAAAAAACTGCAGGCCACAACATGATACACATCTATGCCTCCAAATTCAAAATTAATAAAGATGATGCCACATTGTTTTCTTTTTCCATAGAACTTAAAACTACATGGAAATGCCTTCATTTTCTATTATTGGTTCACTTTTTTTTCCTCCCTAGCATTACATTATGATTTCCATGAAATCAGTGACCTTGATCATATTTCTCATTGTTTGATCCATAGCACTTAGAAGAGTGCCTAACTCATCAAAAGCATTCATCTGATATTTGCCCAATAAAGACTGAATAAGTAAATTGCATGTTTTTATTATTGCATTATTTAACTTTAGATAATAATCAAAATGACTCATCCATAAAAATGTATTTTTCTCACTTATTTTTTGAAGGCTATCAAGACTATTTTTTCATAGCATACATTCCAATTAATATGGGTTAAAAATAATCAATCCAATTGGAAAATGATCCTCCACAAAAATAGGATAAATTTTAAAGAAATAAATTACAAGCTTCAACAATTAAAATTAAAATCCTACCTGTTTAATTCTATCCACATTGCTTTTCAGTAAGAATTGTAAGAACTAATCTTTCTGATTTAGTACAAAATCTCTGTCCTTTGATAATTTTTTTTTAAGATTTTATTCATTTATTTGACAGACACAGTGAGAGAGGGAACATAAGCGGGGGAGCGGGAGTGAGAGAGGCAGGCTTCCTGCCAAACAGGGAGCCTGAGGCGGGGCTCGATCCCAGGATCCTGGGATCATGACCTGAGCAGAAGGCAGACGCTTAACGACTGAGCCACCCAGGCACCTGTCCTTTGATAATTTAATGTTAACTCTTATTTACATGCTCTCTCTGCCTTATTTTCAAGGCTTTCTTTTATCATTTCCTTTGCCAGATTATCAGTGAAAAAAGTTTAATAATTGTCTTAATCAGTCTGGACTGCCATAACAAAATACCAAAGACTAGGTGACTTATAAACAATAGATATATTTGCATCGTCTAGCTAGATATGGAAGAAAGGAAATCTAGACAGAAAGTATCTTATACCTAGATGCTTGAATTGATGACTGATGGGTGGTTAGAAGGATGAATAGATAGGTAGATAGATGATAGATAGATATAGATAGAAAGACAATAGGTGGGTGGATGGCTGGATGAATGGACAGACGAATGAATGAATGCATGATAAAATGGAAAAGTCAGAGAGCTATAAGTCTTGATGATAGCATTACCACCTGTAATAGAAACAACAGATTAAGAAATCAGGATAGAAATTTAGGATGTTAGAGGTGTAAATTTAGGATTTCCCCAGTAAAACATTTTGCTCACCAAGATCTAAGTGTGACTACAGTTATTAGTGGCCAAATTAAAATGGGGATATGTATTATGAGTGCATTTAGGGTCCATGGATCTGGGTATGTAATCCATAGGACTGGTGAAATCATATAGGTGATCACATAGGATAATAGCAAAATGTGAGGTAAAGGGAAGGATTTATCCAGGTGCAAACGTCTTTGAGGAATGCTGGCTCTTGACAGATGAGAGATGATAACATCAAGTTTAGGAACTGATAGTAGTCTTTATTGAATACATCAACTTCAGTGGGATAGAGTTTTTACCTGAGTGATAAGGAATTGGCTATATATGCATGACTTATTTCTGGGTTCTCAATTCTGTTCTATTGGTCCATGTGTCTATTTTTAATCACGATAGTTTTGAAATTTAGTTTGAAGTTAGGGAGCATGGTACCTCTAGATTTGCTCTTTTTTAAGTTTGCTTTGTCTCTTCAGGGTCTTTTGTAGTTCCATGCAAATTTTAGGGTTATTTTATTTCTGTGAAAATTACCTTAAGAATGTTGATGAGGGCAAGATGGCCGAGGAGTAGGAGACCTAGATTTCGTCTCCTCTCAGGAATTCAGTTGGATAGGGATCAAACCATTCTGAACACCTACAAACTCAACAGGAGATCGAAGAAAAGAATAACAACAACTCTCTGAACAGAAAAGCGACCACTTTCTGGAAGGTAGGATGTGTGGAGAAGTGAATCCGAGCTGATATTCGGGAGGATAGACGGCGGGGGAGGGGCCTCTGTCAGCTGCTTCTGGCAAGTGATAGAGCCGCGGAGCACAAAATCAGAACTTTTAGAAGTCGGCTTCGCTGAGGGACGTCGCTCCAGTGGCTAAGCAGGGGGGTGGAACCCCCACGGGACAGTGTGGTCTCAGGACCCTTGGGGTCACAGAAAGACTGGGGGTGCCTGAGTGTGGCAGAGCTCCCAGGTATTGGAGCGGGGAGGCCGGCTGCAGAGACGGAGCCAAGGCATGGGCTCTCAGGTCGGGGTTACCATAAACCGTGATCCACAGCACAGTCGGGCCACTGCTCCTCCAGCAGGGACCCAGCAAGCGGCAGATCCGGGGAGACTCACTTTCCTCCCCTGGGAGGAGCGGTGCGGGAGCACACCACAGGGATCTGCTGGGTTTGGAGACTCCACACGGGGTCGGGTGCCAGAGATATAAATGTGCGGTCACAGGCCGGGTGAGCACAGAGTGCGGCCAGAGACCGGGGAGACGGGAGTGACTGACGGCTTTTCTCTGGGGGCTCACTGAGGAGTGGGGCCCCGAGTTCTGGGCTCTTCTGAGGTGGAGATTGGGAGGCCGCCATTTTCACTCTCCACCTCCAAAGCTGTACGGAAAGCTTGCGGGGAACAAAAGCTCCCAATAGCAAACCCAAGCAGATTACTTAGCCCGGACCGGGCAAGGACGGGGCAGTTCCGCCTCCGGCAAAGACATTTGGGAGCCATGGCAATAGGCCCCTCGCCCAGAAGATCAGCAAGAACAGCGAGCCAAGACTAAGTTTACTGATCAATGAGAACGGCAGAACTCCAGCGCTAGGGGAATAATGCACATAGAATTCATGGCTTTTTTACCATGATTCTTTAGTCTTTCAAAGTTAAATTTTTTTTAACTGTCTTTTTTTTTTAATTTTTCTTTTTCCCTTTTTCAACCAACATCTTATCAATCCCTTTTTTAAAAAACATTTTTATTTTTCATTTTTAGAGTCATATTCTATCCCTTCATAGTAGTTACCCGTATTTTTGGCATATATATATAAGTTGTTCTCTCTTTAAAACTTGGAGATAGTTTCTTCTAACAGATCAAAACATACCCTAAATCTCTAGTGTGTGGTTTTTTTGTACTCCCCTGCCTGATTACATTCTCTCCCTTTTTTTTTCTTTTTTTTTTAAATCCTCTTCTTTCTTTTTTCAAACAACTTCTTATCAATTCCTTTTATAAAATTTTTTATAATTTCCATCTTTACAGTCATATTCCATCCCTTCATCATATCAACCCTTATTTTTGTACATATATAAGTTTTTCTTTCTTTAAAATTTTGGGAGGCACTTTCTTCCAAAAGACCAAAATACACTCCAAATCTAGTGTGTGGCACTGATCTAAATACCAGCCTGATCATATTTGATCACATTCTGTTTTTTTGTTGTTGTTGTTCTGTTTTTGTTTGTTTTTATCTTTTTCTTTTTCTTTTTTCTCTCTTTCCCTTTTTTTTTCCCACTGCTTCAGGTGTTTTCTGATTTGTTTAGAGTATATTTTCTGGGGACGTTGTTACCCTGTTAGCATTTTGTTCACTCATTAATCTATTCTCCTTTGGACAAAATGACAAGATGGAAAAAATCACCTCAACAAAGAGAACAAGAGGTAGTACCGACTGCCAGGGACCTACTCAATACGGACATTAGTACAATGTCAGATCTAGAGTTCAGAATCATCACTTTAAAGATACTAGCTGGGCTTGAAAAAAGCATAGAAGTTATTAGAGAAACCCTTTCTGGAGAAGTAAAAGAACTAAAATCTAACCAAGTAGAAATCAAAAAGGCTATAATGAGATGCAATCAAATATGGGGGTGCTAACTGCTAGGACAAATGAGGCAGAAGAGAGAATCAGTGATATAGAAGACCAAATGATGGAAAATAAAGAAGCTGAGAAAAAGAGAGAAAAACAACTACTGGATCACGAGGGCAGAATTCGAGAGATAAGCAACACCATAAGACAAAACAATATTAGAATAATTGGGATCCCAGAGGAAGAAGAAAAAGAGAGAGGGGCAGAAGGTGTAATGGAGCAAATTATAGCAGAGAACTTCCCTAATTTGGGGAAGGACACAGGCATCAAAATCCAGGAAGCACAGAGAACCCCCCCTCAAAATCAATAAAAATAGGTCAACACCCCGACATCTAATAGTAAAATTTACGAGTCTCAGAGACAAAGAGAAAATCCTGAAAGCAGCTCGGGAGAAGAGATATGTAACCTGCAATGGTAGAAACATTAGATTGGCAACAGACCTATCCACAGAGACCTGGCAGGCCAGAAAGGACTGGCAGGATATATTCAGAGCACTAAATGAGAAAAATATGCAGCCAAGAATACTATACCCAGCTAGGCTGTCACTGAAAATAGAAGGAGAGATCAAAAGCTTCCAGGACAAACAAAAACTAAAGGAATTTGCAAACACAAAACCAGCCCTACAAGAAATCTTGAAAGGGGTCCTCTAAGCAAAGAGAGAGCCTAAAAGCAACATAGACCAGAAAGGAACACAGACAATATAGGGTAACAGTCACCTTACAGGCAATACAATGGCACTAAATTCCTATCTTTCAATAGTTACCCTGAATGTAAATGGGCTCAATGCCCCAATCAAAACACACAGGCTACCAGATTGGATTAAAAAACAAGACCCATCGATATGCTGTCTGCAAGAGACTCAATTTAGACCCAAAGACACCCCCAGATTGAAAGTGAGGGGGTGGAAAACCATTTACCATGCTAATGGACACCAAAAGAAAGCTGGGGTGGCAATCCTTCTATCAGACAAATTAGATTTTAAACCAAAGACTGTAATAAGAGATGAGGAAGGACACTATATCCTATTTAAAGGGTCTATCCAACAAGAAGATCTAATAATTGTAAATATCTATGCCCCTAACATAGGAACAGCCAATTATATAAGGCAATTAATAACAAAAGCAAAGAAACACATCGACAACAATACAGTAATAGTGGGGGACTTTAACACCCCCCTCACTGAAATGGATAGATCATCTACGCAAAAGATCAACAAGGAAATAAAGACTTTAAGTGACACACTGGACCAAATGGACTTCACAGAGATATTCTGAACATTCCATCCCAAAGCAACAGAATACACATTCTTCTCTACTGTCCATGGAACATTCTCCAGAACAGATCACATCCTAGGTCACAAATCAGGTCTCAACCGGTACCAAAAGATTGGGATCATTCCCTGCCTATTTTCAGACCACAATGCTTTGAAACTAGAACTCAATCACAAGAGCAAAGTTGGAAAGAACTCAAATACATGGAGGCTAAAGACCATCCTACTAAAGAATGAGTGGGTCAACCAGGAAATTAAAGAAGAATTTAAAAAATTCATGGAAACCAATGAAAATGAAAACACAACTGTTCAAAATCTTTAGAATGCAGCAAAGGTGGTCCTGAGAGGAAAGTATATAGCAATACAAGCCTTTCTCAAGAAACAAGAAAGGCCTCAAGTACACAACCTAACCCTACACCTAAAGGAGCTGGAGAAAGAACAGCAAATAAAGCCTAAACCCAGCAGGAGAAGAGAAATAATAAAGATCAGAGCAGAAATCAATGAAATAGAAACTAAAAGAACAGTGGAACAGATCAACGAAACTAGGAGCTGGTTCTTTGAAAGAATTAACAAGATTGATAAACCCCTGGCCAGACTTATCAAAAAGAAAAGAGAAATGACCCAAATCAACAAAATCATGAATGAAAGGGAGAGATCACAACCAACACCAAAGAAATACAAACAATTCTTAGAACATATTATGAGCAACTCTATGCCAGCAAAGTCAATAACCTGGAAGAAATGGATGCATTCCTAGAGATGTATCAACTACCAAAACTGAACCAGGATGAAATAGAAAACCTGAACAGACCTATAACCACTAAGGAAATTGAAGCAGTCATCAAAAATCTCCCAAAAAACAAAAGCCCAGGGCCAGATGGCTTCCCAGGGGAATTCTACCAAACATTTCAAGAAGAATTAATACCTATTTTTCTGAAACTGTTCCAAAAAATAGAAATGGAAGGAAAACTTCCAAACTCATTTTATGAGGCCAGCATTACCTTGATCCCAAAACCAAAGACCCCATCAAAAAGGAGAATTACAGACCAATATCCCTGATGAACATGGATGCAAAAATTCTCACCAAAATACTAGCCAATAGGATCCAACAGTACATTAAAATGATTATTCACCACGGCCAAGTGGGATTTATCCCTGGGCTGCAAGGTTGGTTCAACATCCACAAATCAATCAATGTGATACAATACATTAACAAAAGAAAGAACAAGAATCATATGATCCTCTCAATAGATGCAGAAAAAGCATTTGACAAAGTACAGCATCCTTTCTTGATCAAAACTCTTCAGAGTATAGGCATAGAGGGTACATACCTCAATATCATAAAAGCTATCTATGAAAAACCTACAGTGAATATCATTCTCAATGGGGAAAAACCAGAGCTTTCCCCCTAAGGTCAGGAACGTGGCAGGGATGTCCACTATCACCACTGCTATTCAACATAGTATTAGAAGTCCTAGCCACAGCAATCAGACAACAAAAAGAAATCAAAGGCATCCAAATTGGCAAAGAAGAAGTCAAACTCTCACTCTTTGCAGATGATATGATACTTTATGTGGAAAACCTCAAAGACTCCACCCCAAAACTGCTAGAACTCATACAGGAATTCAGTAAAGTGGCAGGATATAAAATCAATGCACAGAAATCAGTGGCATTCCTATACACCAACAACAAGACAGAAGAAAGAGAAATTAAGGAGTCCATCCCATTTACAATTGCACCCAAAACCATAAGATACCTAGGAATAAATCTAACCAAAGAGGCAAAGGATCTGTACTCAGAAAACTATAAAATACTCATGCAAGAAATTGAGGAAGACACAAAGAAATGGAAAAACGTTCCATGCTCATGGATTGGAAGAACAAATATTGTGAAGATGTCAATGCTACCTAGAGCAATCTACACATTCAATGCAATCCCCATCAAAATACCATCCACTGTTTTCAAAAAAATGGAACAGATAATCCTAAAATTTGTATGGAACCAGAAAAGACCCCGAATAGTCAGAGGAATGTTGAAAAAAAAAAAGAGCAAAGCTGGCGGCATCACATTTCCAGACTTCCAGCTCTATTACAAAGCTGTCATCATCAAGACAGTATGGTACTGGCACAAAAACAGACCCATGGATCAATGGAACAGAATAGAGAGCCCAGAAATGGACCCTCAACTCTATGGTCAACTAATCTTTGACAAAGCAGGAAAGAATGTCCAATGGAAAAAAGACAGTCTCTTCAACAAATGGTGTTGGGAAAATTGGATAGCCACATGCAGAAGAATGAAACTGGACCATTTCCTTACACCACACACAAAAATAGACTCCAAATGGTTGAAAGACCTCAGTGTGAGACAGGATTCCATCAAAATCCTAAAGGAGAACACAGGCAGCAACCTCTTCGACCCCAGCCACAGCAACTTCTTCCTAGAAACATCACCGAAGGCAAGGGAAGCAAGAGCAAAAATGAACTTTTGGGACTTCATCAAGATAAAAAGCTTTTGCAAAGCAAAGGAAACAGTCACCAAAACCAAAAGACAACCGGCAGAATGGGAGAAGATATTAACAAATGACATATCAGAGAAAGGGCTAGTATCCAAAATCTATAAAGAACTTATCAAACTCAACACCCAAAGAACAAAGAATCCAATCAAGAAATGGGCAGAAGACATGAACAGACATTTTTCCAAAGAAGATATCCAAATGGCCAACAGACACATGAAAAAGTGCTCAATATCACTCGGCATCAGGGAAATCCAAATCAAAGCCTCAATGAGATACCACCTCACACCAGTCAGAATGGCTAAAATTAACAAGTCAGGAAATGACAGATGTTGGTGGAGATGCGGAGAAAGGGGAACCCTCCTACACTGTTGGTGGGAATGCAAGCTGGTACAGCCACTCTGGAAAACAGTATGGAAGTTCCTCAAAAAGTTGAAAATAGAGCTACCATATGATCCAGCAATTGCACTACTGGGTATTTACCCCAAAGTTACAAAAGTAGGGTTCCAAAAGGGTACGTGCACCCCGATGTTTATAGCAGCAATGTCCACAATAACCAAACTGTGGAAAGAGCCAAGATGTCCATCGACAGATGAATGGATAAAGAAGAAGTGGTATATATACACAATGGAATATTATGCAGCCATCAAAAGGAATGAGATCTTGCCATTTGCAATGACGTGGATGGAACTGAAGGGTATTATGCTGAGTGAAATAAGACAAACAGAGAAAGACATGTATTATATGACCTCACTGATATGAGGGATTCTTAATCTCAGGAAACAAACTGAGGGTTGCTGGAGTGGGGTGTGGGGTGGGAGGGATGGGATGACTGGGTGATAGACACTGGGGAGGGTATGTGCTCTGGTAAGTGCTGTGAATTGTGCAAGACTGTTGAATCTCAGATCTGTACCTCTGAAACAAATAATGCAATATATGCTAAGAAAAAAAAAAAAAGAAGCTAGCAGGAGTGGAAGAATGAAGGGGGGGAAATCAGAGGGGTAGACGAACCATGAGAGACGATGGACTCTGAAAAACAAAGTGAGGGTTCTAGAGGGGAGGGGGGTGGGAGGATGGGTTAGCCTGGTGATGGGTATTGAGGAGGGCACGTTCTGCATGGAGCACTGGGTGTTATGCACAAACAATGAATCATGGAACACTACATCTAAAACTAATGATGTAATGTATGGGGATTTACATAATAAAAAAATTTATAAAAAAAATAAAGACATGTATATACTCAAAAAAAAAGAATTTTCATGAGGATTGCTTTGAATACATAGATTACTTTGGGTAATATGAGCATTTTCACAATATTAATTTTTTCAATCTATGAATATGAAGTATCTTTCCATTTGTTTTTTCTTCAATTTCTTTCATCAGTGGCTTATAGTTTTCAGTTCCCAGGTCTTTCACCTTCTTGGTTAAATGTATTCCTCAAATTTATTCTTCAGTAGATGCCATTATAAATGGGATTGTTTCTAAATTGTTGGCATATAGAAATGCAACTGATTTTTATGTATTGATTTTGTATTCTGCAACTTTACTGAAATTGTTATAAATTCTAACAGTTTTTTGGTGGAGTCTTTAGGATTTCCTATATATAATATCATGTCTTTTACAAATAGAGACAATTTTGTTCCTTTCTGATTTAGATAAATTTTATTTCTTTTTCTTCCTAATTCCTCTGGCTAGTATTACCAGTACTATGTTGGTGAATAAAATAGCTAGAGTGGGCATCCTGGTCTAATTCCTGATTTTAGAGGAAAAACTTTCAACTTTTCACTATAGAGTATGATGTTAGTTGTGGGCCCTTCATATACAGCCTTTATTAAATTGAAGTATATTCCCTCTATACTCACTTTGTTGAGAGTTTTTATTATGAATGGATGTTGAAATTTTGTCAAATACTTTTTCTGTATTTACTGAGACAATCATGATTTTTTTTTTCTCTTAATTTTGTTAGGTATATCAGATTGATTGGTTTCTGGACATTGAGCCATCTTTGAATCCCTAGACTAAATCCCACTTGATCATTGTGTGTGACACTTTTAATGCAGTTATTTATTTTGATTTGCTAATGTTTTGTTGAAGATTTTGCATCTGTGTTTATCAGGGATATTGGCCTATAATTTTCTCTTCTTATAGAGTCTTTGTCTGGCATTGGTATCAGAGTAATGCTGACCTCTTAAAATGAGTTTGGAAATGTTCTCTTCTATGTACGTATGTATATATGTATGTGTTTTTGAAGAGTTTGAGAAGGATTGGAATTAGTTATTCTTTAAATGTTTGATAGGATTGATCATTGAAGCTATCTGGTCCTGGACTTTTCTTTGTTGTGAGGTTTTTGATTTCTGATTTTTTTTTAAGATTATTTATTTATTTATTTGACAGAGAGAGAGAGAGCGAGAGAGGCAACACAAGCAGGGGGAGTGGGAGAGGGAGAAGCAGGCTTCCCGCGGAGCAGGGAGCCTGATGCGGGGCTCGATCCCAGGATCCTGGGACCATGACCTGAGCCAAAGGCAGACGCTTAACGACTGAGCCACCCAGGTGCCCCTTGATTTCTGATTTAATCCTTACTAATAATTGGCCTGTTCAGATTTTCTGCTTCTTCACGTTTCAGGTTTTATGGGTCGTATATTTTTAGGAATGTATTTCTTCTAGATTGTCCATTTTGTTGGCCTATAATTGTTCATAGTAGCCTCTTATGAATTTTTGTGTTATCAGTTATAATGTTTGATATTTCACTTACCATTTTATTTATTTGTGTTCTCATTTTTCTTGGTTAAGTCTAGCTCAGAGTTTATTTTATCTTTTTTAAAAAAATATGACTTAGTTTCATTTGCAAATCCTTTAAGAACTGCTTCTTTGTTTGATGTAGTCTTGTGTTTGATGTAGTCTTGTGCGTCTCTTGGATGCAAACCCTGACTTTCAAAACTAGATGTTTGCTGGGGGCGCTTGGGTGCTCAGTCAGTTAAGCGTCTGACTTGGTTATTAGCTCAGGTCATGAACTCCTGGGTAGTGAGATCTAGCCCCATGTTGGGCTCCGCACTCAGTGGGGAGTCTACTTGAGATTCTCTCCCTCTGCCCTTCCCCCCTACTCATGCATGTTCTCTCTTTCAAATAAATATTTACAAAAAAAAAAAAAAAAGAACCAGATGTTTTGGGACTCCTTTCTTTTGGTGAGAGTATTAAAATTTGGGGCACAAGATATTATTTTAACATACCATGACAGTTAAGAATTTATTGGGATATATTTGAATTTTTGTGGGAGAGTGAGTAGAAGGAAAATATAGACACAGCAGCTATTCTAAAAAAGATGAAAAGAAGAAAAAAATAGATGATAACCACAGAAATGTATTTATTTTATTGTGACTTACAATGACAGTACTATGTGGTTTGTTGAAAATGTCTGAAAAAATTTCACCCAATCTCTAGAGGTTGGTGAAGAGTAAGATTGCTCCGGAATGAGCCTGTATTAATTGTGAATCTGAGGGATCTAGCCACCAACAGGAAGAGCAGTTTCCTGTAAACTCACTACGAGTTAGAAATTTTCAGCTATAGGTAAATAAGGTATCTGGGCATCTTTGAAAATAATCAAAAGCTGCTTTGGGGCAGCTATTTCTGCCCATGGGTCATGTCCCCATGTTGTAATAAAAAAAATGACTTTTGCCCATAAAACATCTGAAGAATTCTTTCTTGACTGTTGTTCCCAACAACCCCCATTATAGTTTTGGTGGCCTGTATGTATGGGGAACCCACATCTTCCTTCACCTGGACTTCGAACCTTGGTATAAACTTAATGAGTTACTCTTTTTTCTCCTTTTACATTCAGTTCAGGGGCTATTCAAGGAGTACGTTCTTATTAGAACACTTTCATGTTGATTGCTCAGGCTGTAATCCTCTAGCCCACAGCTATTCTCCTGGGAGGAACAAAAGCCTGATTTTTGACTGAAAGCTGGTAACCTGGCTGGAATGATAATAAGATCCAGAAACTTGGTGCCCTCTCTTCATTTCTAGTCTTAAACAAAGCTGTCTTTCTTGGGCACAAGACTGCCACTTAAGTCACTAGGATGGTTGCCAATCTTAAGACTCTGGTATAAGGTTTCCTCCTCATTGGTTAATACTGATCTAGCCACTAGAAACCAGGACCTGATTCAGGGACCCAGGGACCATTACCTGGGAATTTCAACTGCAAAGACTACATGTGTTGGAAGGTCGCTTCAGCCATGGTGGATTTCCATCTTAATTGTTCTTCATCAGTGTCCCCTACTGGTTACTTAAATTGTAACATTAGGTATTTCCTCCTGCAAATTCTTAGCATCTCCATGGACTAACAGGGCAGGCTCTTTTGGTCCATCTACTGGCACCTATTATATCCAGGGGAAAAACAGTAAGGAAGCAAAAGTATGTCACCATCCCTTCAGCAGGACAGGTGGGTGTTCATAATGACCTTTTGAGGGATGCCTCTGGTTGTTTGAACACTGGGAACCCTTGACATTATCCTGAGTGGGATGCCACCTAGGAGTCTGGAGAATTATGGTAATGGACTTTTCTTCTTCTTCAGTCCCCAAGCACTCCCCCTTGGGGTATCTCTCAACCCACTGGAACCAAATTGGATTGCAAGATATAAAGAAGAAAAAACTCATCTTCTAAAATAACACATGGCCTCAGTACTCCTTAGGAGACCAGAAAAAATGGCCCATTAATGGGTCCTTAAACTTCAGTATTATTTCTGCCGAGATCCTCTACATGCCTCCCTCTTTTTCCTGAATTACTTATCTCATTTTTTGTTTGCTTCGTCTCAGGATCTGAAATATGTCTTGAGAGGACTAGGTGAATGAATGTTGTATGGGGAGTTTTTCTCCCTCATTCATTTCCGGGTTAATGGCTATGATAATTGGAGCCAATTGTCTGGTTAGTCTACCTCCTTTTGTTTTAGCGAAGTTGCCTGTCGTCTCCAGCCCTACACGGACTGCCTACTTCCATGTTTTGTTGGTGGAAAGAAAACATGTGTCTGCTCATCTCTCCAAGCTGACTAGCTTTAGGAGCAGAAGTCCTGTTTCTCTGCCCTCTGGGCTTTTATCTGCTTCCAGCTTTGCTGGCAGTACCTCACCTCTTCTGCCTCTCCTTTCCCCTCCTCGTGTTTCCGCAGTACCTTGGGCATGGCTTACATAATGCTTCTATGCAGTGCCATCGGCTCCTCCTCCTACCCTTGCTATCAAAGAACAGACAGCACCCCACTGGACTTAAACTGCCCACTTCAGATTTCCCCACAGGTACCCCAGGTAAAAAATTGACAGTGGGGAACAAAATGATTGACTTTTAAGTGGACTCAGGTGCAACATCTTCAGTACTTAAACTAATTTAAGTTTGTTAGTTTAATTAAGATAGATATGTCTTTAGAGTTATCTGCATTAAATATAAAACTTTTATTCTACCAAGGTTTACTGAAGATTAAATAAGCTCATGTTACCTCTGTTGTAATTTGTCAGCAAAAAGATGACTTAAAATGATGGTTAGTTTTATCTGTCTCAAAGTTTGCATGGGTAATTGTTAAGAAAACAAGTAGGTTGAATAAATAAAATGTTGAATGGATTTTAAAAGTAGACTGGTATAAAATTGAAATTCTGCTTTTCTGTTAAAAAGACAAAGTTTTCTTGGATTGTTGGTCTGCTCTTGATAAGAAAATGTAAACAAAGTTTTGGTTTTGTTGTTATTTTTTTTCTCTTTTCTTTGCCTGAAAACCAAAGTTTTTTTTTTTTTTTAATGAAAGAAAACTTTTATGTTTTCTCTTCATCAGGTCTTTGATTACTTAAGAAAGTTAAAACTTCTCAGTATTAAAGGAGCTAAGTTTTACTAACAACTAAATAACTTCCTGAAGAATCCCTTATTGCCACCTTGGTTAAATGTAAATACTAATTTTTTAATGATTTGAAATCCTATTTACGCATGAACTTTAAAACTTTCTGAGGATTTTAACAAACTTCCCTGAGATTTGAATTGTAAATGAAGTCTTTTTGACTAATTAGGCTTGTTTATTTGGTATGTTAAGTTACTTGGGGAGCACTGTCAAACAAATATTGATGAGCCTTAGGTTATGCTGTTTGGGTAAATGCTGTAACTGTTTTAGAAATTATATGAAATTCCTAAAGTTTTAATATGTTCTGGTATAAGGTCATCACTTAACATTCTAATTATTACAGTGTAGTGTGTCACAGAAATAACCACATTTCCTTGTCTGTTATATTATAATGAACTCTCATATCCGATCCTTAACCACGTCCATTTTTGAGTCTTTTGTCATTTAGAGTTATTGTTCTTACTCTCTTGCAAGATATGTTTCATCTTCAAGGAGATTCATGAAAACGACTTTTGACAAATACAGGTTTTTGATATCTTTAAAATCAGGAAACTAAAGTGGATAAGAATTTTCAGAACTAATGGAAAAAGCTGCATTCAGACTAAAGAATTAGTAACATGGGACTAAATGAATTGAAGAAGATGATTATATCTTTTGTGACTCTTGTTTGAAACATCATTGGTTCTTTAACATTTGCTCTTCCAGATTAATGAAACTTTCTCTTAAGATATCCATGATATACAGAAATATGATAAAATATTCCTTTGTGAACAAATTGAAGCATTTAACTTTCCTCTCTATTGGAACCCTCCAGAATTCAGAAACTCTCAGTGAATATTCTTTATTTTATGGCAATTGGAGTTATTTGCATAAGTTCAGTAAAAATCTGTTCTCCTTCTAATAGGACACCATTGGAAACATTGGTTATTTTACTAGGGCTTTGACTGGAATGTCATATTTGAGAGACATGCATCGACTCAGATATGACCAGATGGCTTTAAGGAACTAAGGTTGACTTTATGAAGCCAATAAAGCCTCTTGGAAATGTTGGTCCCATACCTTGCTTACAGACTTCCCCAAAGCCTTACCAGGTGAGTAAAGAATGTCACTTCCTGGCAGGTACAGGAACCTCAGGATATTTTGGGGACGTCAAGAAGAGGGATTTGTCCAAATCCACAGGTATTGCAGGCATGTCTGATGACAAGTATTTGGCTTGGCTTCTGGCCTCAAAAGGCTACTAAAAGTTCAATCTAGAGATTCCTTGTGAAAAGTTCTAGCAAAACAGATTTTAGAAAAAAGATCCATATGGCCAATCACTGTTCTTGCTGGGTTTATGTGAATAATTAAGCCAAGTTTGTTAAAACTATTCTTATTTTACAAGCAAATAAGTCTTTTTTTTTTTTCTAACATTTTATGTATGTATGTATATATGTATTTCTTTTGGAGGGGGGACGGAGTGGGAGGGAGAGGGAGAGAATCTCAAGCAGACTCCACACCAAGAATGGAGCCTGACACGGGGCTTGATTTCAGGACCCTGAGATCATGACCTAAGCCAAAATCAAGAGTTGGATGCTTAACTGGCTGAGCCACCCAGGTGCCCCACAAGCAAATCAGTCTTGATTTGGCTATCTTGAAAAAAATGAGGGTGATTGGGGCACCTGGGTGGCTCAGGCATTAGGCGTCTGCCTTTAGCTCAGGTCATGATCCCAGGGTCCTGAGATCAAGCCCCACATCAGGCTCCCTGCTCTGTGGAAAGCCTGCTTCTCCCACTCCCCTTGCTTGTGTTCCCTCTCTCACTGTCTCTCTCTCTCTCGGTCAAATAAATAAATAAAATCTTTTAAAAAATGAGGGTGATTATAGAGAAAAAATATGTTTTAATGACACATCTTTGTAGATTTTAGAATTTAATACTATTTACTATAAGCTAGGCTAAATCCTGAATTCTCCTGGTTTCCTCAAATATCTGGCTCTGGGTCTCCAAACTAAAGTTTCCAGTATTCTTCCATTCTCTTAACTTAGTCATTAAAAACTAAAACTGCCCTTTTTCCTAAAGCCCTGAAAACTGATGCTCTACAACTTGAGGTCAGCTTCAGAGAAATTGCCTCAAAACTCATGCATAGACAATCGTTGTGCCTATTGCTGTATGGGCCATTCAAAAGGATCACTGGAGGGCGCCTGGGTGGCTCAGTCGTTAAGCGTCTGCCTTCGGCTCAGGTCCTGGGATCGAGCCCCGCATCGGGCTCCCTGCTCAGTGGGAAGCCTGCTTCTCCCCCTCCACTCCCCCTGCTTGTGTTCCTGCTCTCGCTGTGTCTCTCTCTGTCAAATAAATAAATAAAATCTTTAAAAAAAAAAAAAAAAAGAAGGATCACTGGAGACATTTGAATTACAAACCAGAAAAACCCATCTGATTCTGCCTGCCTCTTCCCACTCCATCTGAGGCTACTTCAAGCCTGACATCTATAAATCTCACTAGCAGCACTAGAGACCCAGACACTGGGTTTGTAATTTGCCCCATTAACTTACAGTTTTCTTTTGTTTCCATAGAGGTGCCTCTTACTAATTACCTGCTTGCTTGCTAAGAAAAACAGAGTCTCTGTGATGGCTAACACCACCTGCAACACAATCAAGGCCTTACATGACTCTCAAAATAGTATTACATTATTAAAAACTGAAATAAATCAAGTATGTAAGAAAATTCTACAAAATCAAATGGCCTTAAATGTTTTAACAGCTGCACAAGGTGGTATATGTGTCATTATTAAAACAGAATGTTGTGTGTGTATTTCAGATTATCACAAAAATGTAACAGGATTGCTAGAAGATATGAATACTTAGGTTGGTGTAAACAATTTCTCTCTCTCTCCTTTAGTGATTGGTTAAACTACTGGACTGGAGGAGGATTTTGAACAACTTTTAGGTCTTTTTATTGGGCTTCTTTTTCTCATAACAATATTAACCTTACTTTGTTGTCTTTTCTGGCATTTCTCCACCTGGTGCCTAGACTCCTTCACTGCCATAACTTCAAGCTGACAGGTGATCCTTTCTATTCAAGGACAGTCATATATGTTGTCTACCTTGGATTTGGCAGCCTCTGCCTTTTTTAACTCCTATACATAATTTCCCAACTGACCAGTGTTGACCCATAGGTAGGAATATCTCTATGCCCCTATTTGGCAGGAAGAAGTTATAGAAGATAAAACCTTCCACCCTTAGCAACCTTAAGATTTAAGGGTCAGAATTGTTCAGGGGGATGATGAGAACAAAGGCAATAGAAATTCAGGTAAAATTAAATTTCCTTACAACTTGTAGCCCACTGATAAATACCTGAGGCATGCAGAGTTTGACCTTCCTCAAGGAACTCACAGTTGCCTTAATGTTAATGCTTTGCTAGAGACTAAAAGCAACCTTATCTTGACAATAAACAGACATCCAGGATCCTGTAAGTCTTCTTTAATATGCTCCCTTTGGAGACTTCTGTTATCTCTAAACTCCGCCCCCAACTTAAAAATATATCACAGTGCAGCTCTTTCTAGCCACAAATCCTGTCCCCTGCTATAATGAAAGCATCTTTTTGCACCATAAAAAGCCAAAAAGCTGGGTGCCTGGGTGGCTCAGTTGGTTAAGCGACTGCCTTCGGCTCAGGTCATGATCCTGGAGTCCCTGGATCGAGTCCCGCATCGGGCTCCCTGCTCAGCAGGGAGCCTGCTTCTGCCTCTGACCCTCCCCCCTCTCATGTGCTCTCTCTCTCTCTCATTCTCTCTGTCTCAAATAAATAAATTAAAAAAAATCTTTAAAAACCAAACCAAAACAAACAAACAAAAAAACATCAAAAAAAAAAAGCCAAAAAGCCAAAAATCAAACAAAAAAATCCTAGTTTGGATCTCTTCACTTCTTTATTTTGATTGCCTTACTGATTGAGACAACTTGTTTTCTTATTTTTTTAATAACAAAAAGCAAAGTTTTAATTACTTCTTGCAACTTGCCACATCATCAACATCAAGTAGAAAACTGCAAATAGCAAAGGCAGGTTTAGCTATAGATGCTACTTTTGTAGTATTGTTCTGGTAAACCAACTCAGTAGAAGTTATGAGGATGCCTTTTTTTCCTTGTTTCCTGTTATAAGAAAGGTATGCCAATGACTTTTTTCCCCAAAATAGAACAGATTGCCTCAAGAGTATCAAGTATGAAACGTGTAATAGAAGTCATTGAAATTCTTTTTTTATATTTTTTATTTATTTTATTTATCTATATATTTTTAGGTAGGCTCTCTCCCAATGTGGAGCCCAACGCAGGGCTTGAGCTCCTGACCCTGAGCTCAAGCCCTGAGCTGATAAGATCAAGTGTTGGTTGGACGCTAAACTGACTGAACCACCTAGGTGTCCCAATGTCATTGAAATTCTCGATTGGTGGATAGACCTTGAAATTTGCTACAAACTCTGAAATTTTTTGAATACTTACTGCTAAGATTCATCTTCCTGGGCGTATAACAAGTACTTTATGAATATTTGTTTGGTAAGGGAACTCAAGAGCAGGAGTTCTGAATGATATACTCACAGGGTTCTGCTCAGAGAAAAGTCTTGATTAATTATTCATACTTGATTACCCCTCAAGAATAGGAAAAATAATGCTATGTAAGTCATGACTCCTTTGCAGAGAATTCCCAGCTCTGAGAGGCATTTCCCTACTGCCACCCCTACATCTTTTAGATTCAAGAATATAGAACTGGTGGAGTACTCTGGGTAGAAGTGGAATAAACACACAAGCCTTCTCTCAGTGCTAGATGCCTGAGAAGAGATTCATCAATCCATATTTTCTTTTCTTCCTCCTCTCCCTCTCTCTCTCCCCCTTTCTCTTTCTTGTGTTTCTTTCATAAAAGATCATGGATGTTTACTCATAGCAAGCAATGCTCTAGACATTGGGTATATGGCAGTGAACAAAGCTTTGAGTCTTAGATGGAGGAGAGAGAAAAATATACATTAAAAATAACATACATATAGGGACACCAGTGTGGCTCAGTCAGTTAAGTGTCTGACTCTTGATCTTAGCTCAGGGCTTGATCTCAGGGTTTTGAGTTCAAGCCCCACATTGGGCTCCACACTGGATGTGGAGCTTACTTACTTACTAAATAAAATTAAAATAAAATAATAAAAATAATATACATACATATGCTGAGAATCATCTATATAGGGCTAATAAATGTTGACCTATTATTTTGTGCCAAATTCACTTTGAGAAAACCTTAAAATTACAGAGTAAACGGGCTTCTTCATAAATATCAGTGGGACACTGATTTTTAAATGGGACACATTTTGACATAATGAAGTTAAAACCAATTTGCCAATTAATTTAGGCAAGATAATTCACTTCATAAGCAAACATCATAGGTCTTCTTAAATTACTTGAATTGTCTATCTACATTGATCAGAATAATTAAATTTCAAATGAAGCATTAGAGTTTTGTTCTATTTTAACTCAAATGACCAGAAATATTCTGTAAATCAGAACTAATTTTAACTCTGATCTCAAATACTCTTCCTACTCTTCTGTATCTAGTTCAAATAAATTACTTCTTACATAACAATGAGTGAAAAAAGTAATGTAAGCTTAAAATTCATATTTATACTCAGGAACTTCCTGGCAAAAAATATTTTGAACAAGAAAATGTTCTTGTTGGGGCGCCTGGGTGGCTCAGTCGTTAAGCGTCTGCCTTCGGCTCAGGTCATGATCCCAGGGTCCTGGGATCGAGCCCCGCATCGGGCTCCCTGCTCAGTGGGAAGCCTGCTTCTCCCTCTCCCGCTCCCCCTGCTTGTGTTCCCTCTCTCGCTGTGTCTCTCTCTGTCAAAGAAATAAATAAAATCTTAAAAAAAAAAAAGAAAATGTTCTTATTTTTGATTATTTTTATCCACTGACTGATGATATTGATTATAGACACTAATCTTAACTCCTTACAGAGTTGTTCATTTAAGTATATCTTGTGGAATTTGTAACCTTATTATAGTTCTAAAGAAAAAAAAAGTAGATAAAAACATATTCAAGGCATTCCAGGCTGGGAAATTCTGGTGTAAAATGTCTTCTTGATGTTTATTTCATACCACATGAGAATTTGTGAAATTAAGCAAGGGGTAAAAAAATGATGTATGCATTTTAATTTTTTTCAAAGCTTGCCCTAAGCAGGACCTCTCAAACTTACTTCATCTAGTGTTATCTTGGAGAAAAAAGTATTTTAAGAACCATATCTGATTCCATCTGTTTCTACAAAAACAAAGTAGCAATCACAGTGACAGGAAATAATTTGTTTTTGAGTGTACACAAATAAAATATGGGATGTAAAACAGAAATCAAATTAACCAACCAGGATTGTACCTTGATAATGGTATATGTTTACTAGTAGATGGTAGATTTTATTAGGTCACAACTTTATCCCATATGCCTAATAACTGTCTTTAGAACATAAGATATTTAGTATGTGTCTATTTGAATAAGTAAGTTTTGATGGATAAAATTGGGCAGGCAAGAATCTATGTTAGTCATGGGATTCTTAATGGGAAAGAAAAAGAGAAGTATTCAGTCTACCAAAAGACAGTGAATGAGAAGACTAGAGGCAGTACACACTAGCTTTCCTGAGTTTAAAATTTTTCTGGAGGCCTGTTTTTATTTACTTGAAATAGTAGTAGAAAGGAGGCACTTTGGCATACTGTTATACTAAATACAACTTAGCCAGATAGAAAGCACTTTATTTTAAGCACATTCTCTTCATTATCTAGTGGTGAACTTGGACAAACATCTGATTTTTCATCAGTAAACTTTTTGTAAACCTACAACAATATATTGGGCAACTTACAACTCCAAAATTTTTGCTCTCTCAGTACGATAGTTTGAAAGATGAATAAAGCAAGACTCCTTTCTAGTTTTCAGAAACTCATAGTATATAGTGGTTGGAGATGATGGGGGAGGTGTCTGAAACAGTCCGTGAGTTTATATCTTGCAGGGAGATTGGGTTTTATTTTGAAAACATTGTGGAAGACATTGGAAGAGAATTAAAATGAGTTCCAGAGCTTCAGTGCTGTCTTTATATGCATACTGCTTTCTCCAAATAATGGAATTTGGCATTAAAAAAAAGAGAGAATTTTATGTTTATACCTGTGTTTGGGATATGTAGCAATTGTTGTCTATTAGTGTTATCAGGAACAGTGATACAAATGAAACATCAAGGGCATATTCATCAAAAAGTGTTTGTACATTGATGGAAAAATTTGGAGGAAATGCCTGATAAAATCCAAATCATGCCTGGAAGAAACCAAGCATAAAGTATGAACAAAGCAGATATTATCCTTTTAACTACTTTTTACCCCTTGAATCTCCTTTTCTTAGGTTTTAGTAGAAAGCACATAAAAAGGAATCTCTGTGCATCTCTCTTGATATTTCTTTTAAGAATTAATGATCAGTTTTAATTAAGCCATGTTAATATTTGTAGCCGGGTTGCTCTGACCCTTTTAGTGTCTGAATAATCAATAATAGTGCACATTAATTAGCTAATATGTTTGAACAGTATCATATTTTTCTTCATCCAACTTTATCTTGTCCACTTAATGAAATTGCTTTTGTATATAAGGTTTATAAAATAAATTAAAATTTTCTCTCCCTATCTCGTATTATCATTCTCGCATACACCTATATCCTCTCCCAACTTTATTCTGCCCAAGTCCTAGTTAGTTTTCAGAGATTCAGAATAATAATTTTGCTTGAGAAGAAAAGTCTATGAGAATATTTTTTAAACCTCTTCAGCTACACGTGGCCTAAAACTCTGAAATCATGAACAATCACTTCAAAAAACAATAGACTTTTTATCATAGCTTTTTTTTTTTTAAGATTTTTTATTTATTTGACAGAGAGAGATACAGCGAGAGAGGGAACACAAGCAGCGGGAGCGGGAGAGGGAGAAGCAGGCTTCCTGCCGAGCAGGGAGCCCGATGTGGGGCTCGATCCCAGGACCCAGGGACCATGACCTGAGCCGAAGGCAGACGCTTAACGACTGAGCCACCCAGGCGCCCCTATCAGAGCTTTTTTAAAATCTATTTAATGGAAGTCAGTCCTTCCCCAAACACATAACACTCATGTGGATTAACCTGGGAAGCAGGTTTTTGTGTAGCATTACAGAGGAAAAATTCTGGGTAAAGAAGGCACTTTTATGCAAAAATTCAAATGCATATTCAAAGTGAAGTTTGTGAGAGAGATTAGAATTTGAACTGTTGAAGCTCAGTAAATATATTTTCTGTTTATTTCAACATCACCACCTCACCAACCTCTTCTTTGTTTCCCTTACTTTTAGGATTGTAGAACCATAATCTCCCAAACTCTTCCATAGAAAGAGAGGGCTGAGGGCCAGGACAAGATTCACCAACCTTAAAGCCTACTAGGCACAGTAGTTTATCTGTATTTGGGGCACTGAAGGCCAATATGAGCTGCAGTATCTCAGGGACATGAAGTGCCTTAAATGAATTTTCAGTCCAAAAATAGTGAAAAGGGAAGGCAAACCTAGCTATATAGCTAACAGACCAAGTTGGGATATAAAAGAGGACAAATATTTTGAAGCTGTACTAGACATTGGATTGTATATGACCAGTATTTCTTTGAGGAACAAGTCTCCCTTTTTCATAGGCTAGAATGCCCTGGTATTCTGATCCTTCCTCCTCACTACAGGCATAAATAGAAAGCAACCAATAATACCTTCTGAACATTTAGCTCTCTTGGGTATAGTGATTGGTATAAGTATGGGCATGTGATCCAAACAGATTGAAACAGAGTCCTATCCCTCTACATTTTCTGTTAACATTAGCAGGGAAGATGACCTTTTTTTTTTTTTTTCTCATGTTAATATGCAAGAAGTATATTAAACCAAGAAGAAATAGGTATGCAGTAAGAGAGATTTGATGTCAGTGCACAAAGAGAAATAGAGCTAAGATAGAGGAACAAAATCATATAAGCCACAGAGGGAACTGGACCTATCAGAATTCTTTCAGTTATGTGTGCCATTCTGCAGACTACTTTTGAATGCCCTTTTGTTCATGCACCTAGATGCATGTATACTGTAAAACAGGCAAATTCAAGAAGGGCTGCATATTTTAAGGAATTACGAGGAACCTCACCTCAGTAATCTTCATTTTTCATCTCCTGAGCACCCTAGACAAGGTAAAATAGTATGTAGATTTTAGAATGCAAACATATACATTTCATAAGATAATTCTGGCAATTTGGGCACAAGAGGAAACCCATGGCTGCCTAGATTAGAAGCTACTGCAGTGTCAGCTCATAGAAGTATGTTACAAAACAGATGCACTGCTACAGAGGTGAGAGAGCATTGTAGTGTTTCCATACCAAACTAGCTCAAAGTTAAAGGTTATCTTTTGGAAAACAGAAATTTCAGGTCCCAGGGCACCTGGGTGGCTCAGTTGTTAAGCGTCTGCCTTCGGCTCAGGTCATGGTCCCAGGGTCCTGGGATTGGGCCCCGCATCGGGATCCCTGCTCAGTGGGAAGCCTGCTTCTCCCTCTCCCACTCCCCCTGCTTGTGTTCCCTCTCTCACTGTCTCTCTCTGTGTCAAAAAATAAATAAAATCTTAAAAAAAAAAAAAAAAACTTAAAAAAAAAGAAATTTCAGGTCCCTAGAAGATAAACTCCATAAAGATAGTTTCTAAGGTCAGAGTAAAAGTAGTATTTGAGATGCTAAAGTTACGGAAGCAGTGCTAATCTTAGCAATATATTAAGGTGTAGCTGTTGTTTTTATGGAAGGCCTGAAGGAAACTTCCTCTTTTCAAGTCTCTCTTGAATTTGCTCACCAGTTTTCTAGCCATATTAAGTTTCATTGCTGCTTTTTTAGTTATCTCTAACAGTTTGTCCATTGTTTTGTTGTTGTTGTTCTATTTTTGTTTTTGTTTTTATTCCCATCCTCTGCCCATGATTGGTACCAAGCCAGTATCACCTATTTTTATGTTGTTACAGAAACACTTGTCTCTGGGTATCAATAACTATATTATTATTTGGTGCATAGCAAACCATCCCAAAACACAGAGGTTTAAAACAGCCATCATTTACTATCTCACAATATATTGGGTTGGAACTTGGGTGATTCTTACACAGATCTTTCTGGCTTATTCATGAGGTTGAAGTTTCAAAGCAGGTCAGCAGGGTTTAGATGGTCTAGGATAATCTGGTGGACTGTATTTTCCATAGACAGCCGTACTAACATGTAGCCCATCTCGTGCTATTCTTATCATGTGATACTGGCATTTCATTGAAACCTGGTGTCCATATTTCCTCCCCTTGAATCTAAGTGTTCCTATCCCAGATGTGTGATTTCTGAGGCTATGTTCTGAGTCTTTACAGTTTCTACCCAGCTTGTTTCTTGAGATATCCATTCTTCAACCAACCAAACATGCTGAGAGGATGTCCAAAATGGCCCATACAGAAAAACCACCCTAAAATTCTCCCATGGAAAAGAACTGACACTCAGTCTACAGTCAGCATCAATCACCAGAGAGTATAAGTCCTCAGGTGACTTTAGCCTGCATGCTTTAAACCGCTCCAACTGACAGGTGAACCAGAGCTGAGCTATCCTTGCTAAGCCACGCCCAAATACTATATTCTGGAGAAAAATATATGTTCTTTTGAGCCACTTAGATTTGGGGTGTTTTTCAATGCAGCATGAAAATGACCAAAATAGATGGCCTCATTCATATGTCTGGCAGTTTGCAGGCTGTTGACTGGGAAGTTTCAATTCTACTCAAAGTGGTTTCTCAGGGTAGCTCAGACTCGTTTGTATTTGGTTTCATGTTTCTAAGTACAGAGAAAGAGGGCAAGCCTTAAATGCACAAGCCCTTTTAAGTTACAGCTTATATCACACTTACTAATGTCCCATTGATCCAAGCAAAATACCTCAGAATCAATATTATGGCAGAGTGCCTTGGTCATGGGCTCTGCAGGGTGCAATATGCATTGTGAAGGCACGTGACTTCTGGCATGAAATCAACTGTGACACACAGTTACCCCATATGCAGTTTCCTTTCTGTTTGAGTAACATAGATTTCCTAGTATTTTGGACCTAGGAGTAGCTGTGAATTTGGAAATTTTTAGTACATCTAATCAGTGTTGGCAACTTAAACATGATACGGAATAAAGATCAGAGATTTTCAGGAGATAATCAGATCAAAAATTGCAATCTAGAATAGGTCTAAGCAGTCTTATGGAAAACACCAGCCTGTTGACAGTTTTCACACTCACGAAGCTTACTGGGGCTATATCCTAGAATAGGACATTGTGAATGCCAGTCTAAGACTTGAACTGTTACAGTCTGACACTTCTCTTTCTAATATTGTCTTGACTGGAAGCAGGATAGCTCCTACCAACTTATATAACAAGGCACATGGAAACCTCCTTCTGAAGGCCAAAACTGAGGTGTGAGTTAAGATGTTATTCCACAGTTTCCCCTACAGAGTAAATACCTTCATATGAGCTAGGCATTTGTGAAATAAAAAAAGCCTTTGAACTATAAAGGCATAGTCACTAAACCTCACTTAAAAATCCTAGGCTGTTTTCACTGGAGCGTTTTAAAAATGAGATTTCGAAATAGATACTGACAGCTATGAATTGAGTCTGATTCACCTGAGGATGAGAGCTGGGCCACAAGGTGAAATCAGGATGGTGTTCTATTCACCATGAGAAATCTGGAGAGACAGTGTTCTATAGGAGGAAGAGAAGGAAGGGACAGTCAGTTTGTGAAAAAGGTAGGGGAAATAAAAGCTCTGGAGCATAGGATGAACATAGAAAGGGACTTTTGTGAAGCATCACGGTAATATGTTCTGAGCTTTTAAAGTATAACCCAGGAATAATATTATATCAGACCACATGAAATTACCATCTTTGTAGAATAAACTTTTTAGAATATTCTAGATGATTAAACTTAATAATTAGCAGGGAAAAGGAGGTCCTGATACCTCCTTTGTCTTTTCTCCATCTTCATTATATGAAGAATAGTTATCCTCAGCATCTGTGGAGTTACATTGTTCTCTTTTTAATGTTTCTGATGTATCCATGTGGGTTGCTAGACATGTCCTTGGATGTCTACCTGTAATATATACTTGTACGGTATGCTCTTAGCCAAACCAAGTTTTCACTGGCCCATCTAATACAAATGAATACAAAAGAATTTTGGAGCCTGATTAATTAAACAGACAAATAAAAAATCTTGACAGCTGCCAAATGCTCTAGAAATATTACTACAGTAGGAAATTGGTGTACTGCAGAGTATGGTAAGCAGATCTTGTCTTAGCATTACAGAAATTGTCACTGCATGGGACTGAAAAAAGTCATCATGATAGATATGGGAAGAAAGAGTTGGTGGGAATGGAAGGCATAGATTCATGATAAGGAGCAGAGAAGTCTTTGATTTGAAATTTATTCCATCTCTGCATGACACACTCACATTCACTTATATATACCTAGAGCATTAGAATATAAATCAATGCATTGTGTTCAGGGTGTATCTGATTGCTACCAGCCCACAAGCTCCTGGAACTGATATGAGCATAATTAATTGAGGCTGTTCTGCACTGAAGTTTTTGACATCCTACTGGGATGTACAATGGCCTATCATCAGAGGAGGTAAAAGAAACAAAATTATAGTTGCTCTTAGAATTTCTATAGGAATTGGAAGATGTCTAGGATGATTTGTTTCTCATGTAATCAGGTAAAAACAGATGTAAACATTTACAGGTTTGGGCAATGAATATTTTTGAAAGTAAAAATCAATTATAATTAAATAGTGCTGAACTTCATTTTACGAAGTCCATGGTTGTCTTGTTCTCCTGTTTAGAAATGGGAAATTTCCATATGTGGTTGTCATAGAAACAAACAGAAAACCCTTCATGCTTTCTTTTCTTTTTTCTTTTTTTTCTATTCTGGATGCTAGTGTTACAATAATTTGGACCATATCAAAATTCTTGGATTTTCCACTGGTATTGGATATACTTGATTTCATCATCACACATTATGAGGATGCTATATCCCAAAAAGAAATCACGTATCTCCAGATGGAATGCACTTAAAGATGGATATACTGTGCTTCATTAATAATAGAACCTATGAACTACTAGTGGCCCTTATACCTTTTCAGTAATATGAAACTAGAAACATAGAACACTGAAGAATATATATTTTAAATCATAAAAATTCTGATTCCAACATCTGCATCTATTTGGGAAAATCACCATAAGAGTGGTTTTGTGTAAAACTCTGGATGGTTCTCAAGCTTTTCTCATGTTAGGTACCCCCTGTGGACCTCTGTGTACTTTGATCAGCATTTATGGAATGCCTGCTGTATACTGTAATGTTGGAGATACAGAAATGACCTAGGATCCTTCAGGCCTTCAACCTAGTGGAGACCCCAAACTCACATATGACTAAGTCTGATTCAAGACTGAATCCAATCTAACAACAGCAGCAAAAAAAATGGCAACATGAGGAATATTGAACATTGAGACTACTTTTATGGAAAGGCCATTCTTCTAGTTATATTATGGAGAATATAGTTTTAGTTTGTGGGACTGAATCTTGAAGAAAATAGAATGCTTTTTTAAAGATTTAAAAAGATCATGACCTGAGCTAAAATCAAGCTTAACCAACTGAGCCACCCAGGGGCCCCAAGAAAATGGAATTTAAACTGCATGTTAGTATATTGTTAGAAAATAAATAAATGTAAACATTTGTGTCACAAAACATGATCTGAATTCTTCTTGAAATGGCATTTGCATATCTTATTTGTATATTGTCTCAAGGAAATAAGTACTAAAAATTTACTATCTAGTACAAGAACTTAGACTTTTGTTTATGCTAAATTCTCCATTTTTGACTATTACCACTTTTCAAATGGAGACTGGTTTCCACCATATGGGGTTTAGTGAGCAAATCTCTAAATTCCCATTTTATCTCTATTATGATTTAATGAAGTCCCTTTTCCTCCAGTCTTCAACTCCGTACAAAAGCAAAGTATCATTTTACCTTCTTTTCCCTGTTTTCTCTTCTCTCATACCATTCTCTTGCCATATTCACTACTTACCGATGACACCTGTGGGAGCATGATCATATAATATACAGGTAAGAGAACAAAACCAGGTGATCCCTATAAAAATACATAAAATTTATCTGTACAAAGCAAGTGTTTGCTACTTCTTGCAGATGAGTATGGCAACTTTTTAAAATTCCAATGTGTATATATATATATAACTATATTGGATGTAATATATAACTAATTGGATGTAACTAATATAATTATATTTCAGTAGTTTCAGGTGTACAGTATAGTGATTCAACAATTGTATACATTATTCAGTGCTCATCATGGTGACTGTACTCTTAATCTCCTTCACCTATTTCACCCATCCCCCCACCTACCTCCCCTCTGGGTTATTTGGCTTTTTTTTTTTTTTTTTTGATGTTAAGTTGTATAAGTTCTTTATATATTTTGGATACTAACTCTTTATCTGATGTCATTTATAAATATCTTCTATTAGTCAGTAGGTTGTCTTTTAGTTTTGTTGATTATTTCCTTCCTATGCAGAAGCTTTTTATTTTGATGTAGTCCCAATAGTTTATTTTTTGCTTTTTAGTTTTCCTTGCCTCCAGAGACATATCTAGAAAAATGTTGTTATAGCCAATATCAGATAAATTACTGCCTTGCTATCTTCTAGGATTTTATGGTTTCAGGTCTTACATTTAAACTCTTAATCAATTTTAAGTTTATTTTTGTGTATGGTGTAGGAAAGTGGTCCAGTTTTATTTTTTACATGTAACTGTCTAGTTTTCCCAACACCATTTGTTGAAGACTGTCTTTTTACCCTTGTATATTCTTGCCTCCTTTTTCAAAGATTAATTGACCATATAATCGTGGGTTTATTTCTGGGCTCTTTATTCTGTCCCACTGACCTATGTGTCTGTTTTTGTGCCAGTACCATACTGTTTTGATTACTACAGCTTTGTAGTGTATCTTGAAATCTGGGATTGTGATACCTCCAGTTTTTGTTCTTTTTCAAGATTGCTTTGACTTTCAGGGTCATTTGTGGTTTCATACAAATTTTAATACTATTTTCTCTAGTTCTGTGAAAATGCTGTTAGTATTTTGATAGGAATTGCATTAAATCCAAATTGCTTTGGATAGTATGGAACTTTTTTTTAACAGTATTTGTTCCAATTCATTAGCATGGGATATATTTTCATTTGTGTTGACTTCAATTTCTTTCATCAACGTTTATAGTTTTCAGAGTACAGGTAACTCCTTGATTAAGTTTATTCCTAGTTATTTTATTATTTTTGCTACAATTATAGATGGGATTGTCTTCTTAATTTCTCTTTCTGCTACTTTATTATTAGTGTGTAGAAATATAACAGATTTCTGTATATTGATTTTGTATCCTGAGATCTTACTGAATTCAATTATCAGTTCTGATAGTTTTTTGTAGAGTCTTTGGGTTTTCTATCATGTCATCTGCAAATAGTGAGAATTTTACTTCTTCCTTACCAATTTAGATGCCTTTTACTTCTTTTTCTTATCTGATTGCTGTGGCTAGAATTTCTAATACTGTGGTGAATAAAAGTGGTGAGTGTGGACATCCTTATCTTATTCCTGATTGTAGGTGAAATGCTCTCAGTTTTTCACCATTGATATTGAGGTTAGCTGTGGGCTTTTTATATATGGACTTTGTTGAAGTATGTTCCCTCTAAACCTACTTTATTGAGGGTTTTTATCATGAATGGGTGTTGTACTTTGTCAAATGCTTTTTCTGCGTCTATTGAAATGATAATTTGGTTTTAATCCTTTCTCTTGTTGATGTGATGTATCACACCAATAATGTGACTATTGAACCACGCTTGCATCCCAGGAATAAATCCCAGTTGATTGTGGTGAATGATTTTTTTAATGTATTGTTGAATTCATTTTCTAATATTTTTGGGGAGTTTTACATCTATGTTCATCAGAGATATTGGCCTATAGCTTTCTTTTTTTGTGATGTCTTTATCTGGTTTTGGTGTCAGATACCTCATAGAATGAATTTGGAAGTTTTCCTTCCTCTTCTATTTTTTTGTAATAGTTTGAGAAGAATTAGTGTTAACTCTTCTTTAAATGTTTGGTAGTGGGGTGCCTGGGTGGCTCAGTCAGTTAATCATCTGCCTTCCCCTCAGGTCATGATCCCAGGGTCCTGGGATCCAGCCCCTCGTCAGTCAGGCTCCCTGCTCAGTGAGGAGCCTGCTTCTCCCTTTCCCTCTGCCTGCCGCTCTACCTACTTGTGCTCTCTCTATCTCTCTGTCAAATAAATAAATAAAATCTTTAAAAAAAATAAAAATAAATGTTGGTAGAAATCACCTGTGAAACCATCTGATCCTGAACTTTTGTTTGTTAAGAGTTTTTTGATTACTGATTCAGTTTCATTATTTGTAATCAGTGTGTTCAAATTTTCTATTTCTTCCTGATTCAGTTTTGGTAGGTTATATGTTTCTAGGAATTTTATCCATTTCTTCTTGTGCAATTTGTTGGCACATAATCTTTCATAATATTCTCTTTTGGTCCTTTGTATTTCTGTGGTGTTCATTGTTATTTCTCCTCTTTTATTTCTAATTTTGTTTATTTGACTCCTCTTTGTCTCTCTCACTATCTCTGTCTCTCACTCTCTCATTTTTATTTTTTATGAGTCTGGCTAAAGGTTTATGAATTTAGCTGATCTTTCAAAGGATCACCTCCTGGTTTCATCGATCTATTCTATTGGTGGGTTTTTTTGTTTGTTTGTTTCTATTTTGTTTATTTCTGCTCTGATCTTTATTTCCTTCCTTCTACTGGTTTGGGGTTTTGTTTGTTCTTTTTTTTTTTTTTCCCCCCTAGCTTCTTTAGGTGTAAGGTTAGGTTGTTTATTTGAGGTTTTTTTTTTTTTTTTTTTTTTTTGCTTCTTTAGGAAGGCCTGTATTACTATAAACTTTCCCCTTAGACTACTTTTGGTTCATCCCAAAGATTTTGGAGTGTAATGTTTTCATTTTCATTTGTCTCCATGTAATTGATTCCTTCTTTGACCTTGGTTGATCCATTCCTTGTTTAGTGGCACGTTATTTAACCTCCATGTATTTGCATTCTTTACAGATTTTTTCTGGTGGTTGATTTTAGTTTCACAATGTTGTGGTCAGAAAAGATGCATGATATGACTTCAATCTTTTTTAACTTGTTGAGACTTTTTTTGTGGCCTAATAAGTGATCTATGTTCCATGTGCCCTTATAAATAGTGTGTATTCTGCTATTTTAAGGATGCGATGTTCTGAATATACTTTTTAGATCTACCTGGTCCATTGTGTCATTCAAAGCCACTGTTTCCTTGTTGATTTTCTGTTTGGATCATCTATCCATTGATGTAAGTGGGATGTCAAAGTCCCCTACTGTTACTGTATTTCTATTGATTACTTCCTTTATGTTTGTTATTAGCTGCTTTATGTATTTGGGTGCTCCCATGTTGAGTGCATAAATTTTTACAATTGTTATATCTTCTTGTTGAATTGTTTGCTTTATGACTATATAGTGTCCTTCTTTGTCTCCAATTAGTGTTTGTTTTGAAGTCTACTTTGTCCAATGTAAGTATTGCTACCCCATTTTTACCTTCACTTCCATTTGCATGGTAAATTCTTTTTTGCTTTCATTTTCAGTCTGCATCTGTCTTTAGGTCTGAAATGAGTCTCTTGTAGGCAGCATATAGATGAGTCTTGCTTTTTTATCCACTCCATCACCCTACGTCTTTGAAGTAACATTAAGTCCATTTACATTCAAAGTAATTATTGATAGGTCTGTACTTATTGCCAATTTATTATGGGTTTTTTTTTGGTTGTTGAGGATGGCAACTTTTTCACTTTTATATCCCTAGCTTCAATATCTAGTTGCTCAATAATCTTGTTGAATCCAACTGAATAACATTATTCATTTTACAAAAGGTTTTACTATAGTAATATTACCTCTTCTAATGAATTTGTGATTTGAAAAAAACAATTAATATTCTAATATTCTGGAGTACCTTTAGCATGAAAAGAAAGATTTTGCCCATAATTTCTTCTTTTTTTTTTTTTTAGAGAGAGAGAGAATGAGAGAGAGTACATGAGAGCAGGGAGGGTCAGAGGGAGAAGCAGGCTCCCCGCCGAGCAGGGAGCCCGACGCGGGACTTGATTCCGGGACTCCGGGATCATGACCTGAGCCGAAGGCAGTCGCTTAACCAACTGAGCCACCCAGGTGCCCGCCCATAATTTCTTCCCACTGACAATACATAAATATCCTAGAATCTCAGAGCAAGTGTCTCATTGTTCAAAGTTTATATTTCAATTATACATTGCTCGTCCCTTTCTCAGTCCATTTATTATGCAGGAAATTCTCTCTGAAATGCCTCTACTTATATTTTCTTAAATCCTCTCTCTCCTTCAAAACCCAGTTTAAGAATTAGCAACCTCCTTCCTAATACCTTCCTTGACCCCCTTGCTGAAAATCATCTCTCCTTTACTGATCTCCCAGAATACTTTATATGCATTTTTCATATTCATTCAATACTTGGTTATTCTGTTCATTGATTAATTAATTTATGGCCAGAGTCATGTAAGCTTTGAAAACAAAGATATAAATAAAGCAAAAGATTTGACTTTAGAAAGTTTACAAACTAGTGAAAAAATATAAGTTTAAGCAAAGCATTATAAAGAATTGGGATGAACAAAATAATAGTGATATGAACTTAATTTGTTTTCTATTTGTGTTTATCTCTTTCATAGGAATATAACCTCTATAAACCTTTGAAAAAAATGCAGTGTTTTTACCTAGACTTGAATTCACATTGATTCTTCTGAAATTATCTGCAGGCACTAATAGGTTAAGGCTTTTTGCAAATCTGCAAACTAAAATTGATTGTTGTCATTATAATAGTAATTGGTTACTATGTTTATTAGAGTGGGTATGAGGAAATGAGGCCTCGAATACTGGTTAATAAATAATACCTATAACTGCTAGTCAATTGGTAAATTTACTGATGGTTATAAAGATATATTCAGTCATATTTCTTTTAAGTTGGAAGGTAATATAATTGTGCAGGTGATTAATTAATTAGCTTAGTATCTCTAGCTACAGAAGCCTGAGGATGAGAAAAATACTTTTGGGGGCATATGTGACATGTTAGACAAGTGGGGAATAATGAAATGTGATACAGACTCTGGAAACCAGCTACAGTAAAAAGTGACCCCAAGGCTCAGGTCTCCTTATGGAATTTAGTTTTTGCCAAGGCCTACAGGGAACCACTGATTTTGACCCAATGATCTCTTGTTTCAAGATCTGATTCAAATATTATTGCATCCCACAGAATGGTGATATTATTCAGATTTTTCATTTTCTGTTCAGCCCCATGTTAAGACCTATGTAACTTTCCTACTAATTTAAGATTTCCTGTAGCATGGGAGAAAATGATGTACTTAGCTAATCTTGTTAGAAATCTTATCTATTTTGTCCCTCTTTCTCCATTATGTAATAATGCCCCCAAGGAAGAACGCAGGAGCCATCAAATGGATGTATCTACCCAGAGATTAGGAGAGAGATCTGGGTTGAATATATTAATGTGGAAGTCACCAGCTCATAAAAGATGGTATAACTGGAAGTAGATAAAATCCCCCGTGTAGAATATAGAGCAAAACCAAAGGATTAGGGATAGAACTCTGAAGAGGGAATGTTTACCTTCAAGATATTTGTAGGTTTTGATTAGCTCATAATGGAGCTAGAAAAGTAGAAAAAAGCAAGCTGCTATCCTATTACAAATCCATGGGAAGAGAGCATATCAAATTGGTTTGAGTATCTGATAAGAAGTCAAGGAAAATTGAGGACGCAAGAAGTGTGACCTTGGAATGAGAACTTTTAAGGAAGTGGCGGGACATTAGCCATAATGCAATGAGTATAAAAGCAGGAGAGGGAAACATCAAGATAAGGAAGGTGAGGATGGCCTCAAGGAAACAGGCTTATCTATCTTCCTGCACAGATATGGTTGGGAAAAGAAGACACCTGGCCAAGTAGAGGAGGAAAATGGGAGTGGAAATGATTTAAACAAAACAAAACAAAAACATAGCTTTGATTTCAAGTAGATATTGGGAAGTCATCCTCACTGTAAAGCCCATTCCTACATTATTTTCTGCTATTCTCTGTGCCTTGTTTATAACCTACTTAAAGACTGCTATGCTCAGCAATCTCTCATCTGCTTCATTGCTTGGACTGTTAGCACTGGTATTAGCCTTTTCCTTGGCTGGAGCTCATACTTATATTATGTGTACTCCTGCTAATTCTAGGAAGAAAAGAACTATGATACAATAATGTACAAATACTCTTAGACACCCAAGTGAACCAATTGCCCCTGTCCAACTGAAGTACAATGGTTTAAATCCAACTTCAGTGGAGGGAAGATTTAAAGCTTCAGCCCTCATGTTCCTGAGGTTCATTATAGTGGATTATAAATGCATCCAAAAAATATTAATGCTTTCTAACCATAAGAAGTGGTATATAAACTGTTTTTTTTTTCTTTTACAGTTTAGATTTGTTTGGGAGAGATAAGAGACTGGCATAATTGATGGATGCATTCATAAATAGAAAATCTTCATCTCTCCCTGTATGTCATTATCCATCTCAGTTTTTCTATATACATTTATGATCACTTTATATCTGTCTTTGTGAATATTTCCCTCTTTCCTCCAAAGTAATTGCTAACAAATTTTTAATTTCATTAGAAAGATTCATTAGGAACTGAAATAGGCATGAAGTTCAATAAAACATTTTGTTAACTATGGAGTAAGGTAAAACCAATGTTCTTTCATATTATAACAGTTTAATTAGGATAGAAATACTTAATATAAATATATAAACAAATGCAAATAAATATAAAAAAAATCCTTCAGTTTTAGGCAAACTTATTTCAGTTAAACAAACCCTAATAAATGCAACGAGAAATCATGTTACTTCAGTGGCAAACAGTAAGATTATTAATAAAAATTATATATCTCCCACTTTTTTTATGTCTCTGTGCTCCCGATTCATACATTTTTTCTGCTTTGGAAAAATGGATCTGGGCCCTTTAAATACTTTTCCTTTGCCAGATGGCATGATATTAAACTTTGTTAGTAGATGTTGATGGATTGACATTACAGGAGGAAAGGGTTTTGTTTCCTGGTTTTGGTGCTCACTCACCAAGTTCCTGCACTGCCCACAGCTTCCTCAGCACCCAGCTTCTGCTGTGCATGGGTAGGCAGCAGTACCAGTGGTCAGTGGCTTCTGTCAGCAGTGTCCCTTGGGCACACTTATAGTGCAGCACCTTTAGTAAGACTACCCCATGAACTTTCTCAACATCCTAGGGAGAGGATTTCTAGCAAGTTCCACTGGTGTAGCACTCAGAGACTTCTCTGCCATTTTGTAGGCTATGTCTAGGCTTTCTCCAACAAGGTCTGGATCCTAGCCCTAAGGGTAGTAGTTGCTCCTTATATCTCATATTCTTGTATTTTTTTAAAGTTCTCTTTACTTCTTACTAGCCAATCCTTCATTACCCAACATCTTGTTGTAATTAAAGCTTCTTTATATTAAATTCCTTTTGTTCAAATTATTCTGCGGTTTCCTTCTCCTGTTTGGAGATAAACTCTCCGTGATATAATTATGTATAATTATGAGTTTCTCTTAGAGCAGAAATGATTCGGTATTCCCTGAATAAAACCATCCATAGAGTCTATGTAGAGAGTTCAGGTATTCATTCTCTCTTTCTCAGGTAAGTCTATTTCTTTGGGCTTCAGTATTGGCTCTGGACTTTATAACCCATCTGGGTCCATTACTGGCTCTTGATCCAGAGGTAATGGAGGCCCAGGTTTTTTCTAGAATCTTGATTTTGTTTTACAGAGTTTAATACTAAGGTATTTATTGTTGTTTTTATTTGGATAAATCCCACTTTTTTTCCCTTAAGAAAAATGTGTAACAGTTAATAATAAAAGGTAAGTATAATTGATGATTGAGAAATTTTTATTTACCCTATATGTTAGCTGTTTGTAAAAGAACTGCCAAATGGGAATTACAAGAATAAAAGCAAAAGTTAATACATATGAGTCAAGCAGAAGAGGCCTTAGAGAGAATTAAATAGCTGTGATTCTGCGTCGCTTCAAATCTCCACTCAAAAACAACAACAACAACAAAGAACTGTACTCAACTACCCTGAAAACCAGACATGCTAACCAGATATACTAGTTAGAAGTTCAGAGAAATACCACATGGGGGTTGAGAAACTTCATGTTAGGCAATAAAGATGAAGAGAAATAATTCTGTACATATTATTCTCAAGACCTTATAATAAGACCTCTGTCTTGAATTAATAAACTATATGCCTTTGTCACCAGGGCCAAGGTAATGTATAATTACAAATCACTCACTCATAGAACAGAGGAGTTCAAGAATTCCAGGACTTGGATTTAGGCAAATGAGAAATATGAAACAAACATCTCTAGACAGCCCATGAAACAATAGTGATCGATTATCCCTCAAACAGACACATAGGATCATGAACCTAGATTTACTTCCCTAACAGGAAAGGAATCCTGATACCATTAACCAGAGACATACTACCCAAACAAGAAACATGGCACAGCAATATGTCCTTACATGTTATATTATTCAGGTGCTCTGTGACCTTTTCGTGTTTATTTTTTTCTCTATATGATCTGTCAAAATGGAATTGGTCTGAGAAAATCTCTCATTTAAGTTGCATTTTTGACAATTTCTCTCTGTAAGGTTAAAATATGTATTGGCTAATAACTACAGGAGTTTGAAGTTTTACAGACCTAGCTTTGATTTCCCAGCTCTGTCACTTTTAGCATTTTGAATTTGATCAAATCAGGAAGCAGCTTTGTTCTTTCTTTACATTTGCAAAATAAAATAAGAAAACCTACTTGTATTTTTGTTGCATAAAGTAAACCAGAATATCTATAGAACCTTTAATTTAGTTCAGTGCTTCTTTATCATGCAAGTACAACAAATGATTTCTATTATTGTCTATAATATCATTAGTTAACATGGCTTTACTCATTTACATGATATCTGTATATACAGAATTGTTCTTGATGCTCTAGAGCATACATTAAATTAATTAAAATCACTTTGGAATGAAAGCTCAGCTGTAGTTATCTAGATTCTGCATTGTGTAAACAACTTGCACAATTATAAACTATAAACACATTTTATAAATGGAATACTAGCATATCCCTTAATGATTGCTTCTCTAACATCAGTTATTTCACTGTACTTTTGCATGGAATTGAATACCAGTAAATTCAAGATGGAACTGTAGAATGAGTATCTATATGATGTTCTTGGGTTTTGCAGTGTATCTTATTTCAAAGATATTCTACAAAATTCTAAGTGATATGTCACATAGAAGGATCTGTACAAATATGGGAGCTAATAGTAATGATTAAATTTAAAGACATAACATTTGGTTCAATCATGCTGCAAGGTAAATTAAGAAAAAATAATTTTTTAAAAATTTATTAGAGTGCAGGAGTGGGGGGAAGGGTCAGAGGGAGAGAATTTTTAAGCAGACTCCCCACTGAGCGCAGAGCCCAATGTGAGGCTGACTGAGACTCCCAGGCACCCCAAGAAAAAGTAATTTAATCCAGTTGTAACTAGACACATGAAGGATACTGACATTTAAAGATCAGAGACGAAAGAGGCAAATATGAATAACATCAATAATAGAGCTAATGATATATGATGTCACAGAAACCTATAGCAAGCACTTCAAATACAGTAGAATTAAACAGAAGTCAACAGAAAGCTCAGAGGGGAAAAACAAACAGGTTCAAGAAACAAGTTATTTCACAAATATTGGCAAGGATATGAAGAAATTGGACCACTTGTGAACTCTTGGTGGGAATATAAACTGGTATAGCCACTGTGAAAAATAGTATAGCAGTTCCTGAAAAAAAATTTAAAAATAAAATTACCATATGATCCAGAAATTATAATCCAGAAAAACTGAAGAGATGTTTGTACAGTCATGCTCATAGCAGCATTCTTTACAATAACTAAAACATGGAAACAACCTTGGGTGCCTGGGTTAGTTGGTTAAGTGTCCGACTTGGTTTTGGCTCAGGTCATGATCTCAGGGTCCTAAAATCGAGCCCTGTGTGGTGATCTGTGCTCAGTGGTGAGTCTGCTTGAGATTCTCTTCCTCTCCCTCTACCTCTTCCCCTGCTCTTATGTGCTCTCTCTCCCAAATAAATAAATAAATCTTTAAAAAAAATGGGAACAACCCAAGTGTCCGTTCTTGGATGATTAGATAAGCAAAATGTAATAATACATACAGTGGATTATTATTCAGCCTTTAAAAGGAAGGAAATTCTGACATATGCTACAACATAGATAAACCTTAAGGACATCAGACCAAGTGAAATAAGCCAATCACAAAAAGACAAATATTGTATGACTTCACTTAAATGAGGTACTTAGAGAAGTCAAAATCATATAAACAGAAAGTGGAATTGTAGTTTATTTAAATTCCAGTTAGTCAACATACAGTGTAATACTAGTTTCAAGTATAGAATTTAGTGATTCATCACTTATGTACAACAATGAATGCTTCTTTTTGTGCATTCATTTCAATATTTCTGATCTAAAAATGTGACTTTGTTTGGGTTGTTCTTTTAACACCTTACTGGTTTCTTCTTGAATAGTAAGTTACATAACCTTTAACACATGTTTGCTTTATATGTGTGTAAGTCTCATGATCTTATCTTTTTTGATAATTATTCTTTAATAAAATAGGAGAGTGAATAATAACAATATTAACAATAAGGATGATTAAGAACTACCCACATGAACGTACTCCTTTGACTCCAAACAAGGCCTTTATGCTGAATTCCTGCCAGCTTTTTAATCTGGTGAACTTCAAATAATGCAATTGTCCCAAAGCCCTCTTTCCCCTCTTCCCCCGTTTCCCTAAAACACCCCTTAAAAAGCAGCATTATCCTTCTTTGCACTGAGCCCTTAAAGTGGAATATCAGGAACTGCCAGACTTACGGAGTTTATAAAAATAGAGCATATGTAGTCGAAAGTTTTAGAAGCAAGCAAGAGAGAACATGGAGATGAAAATGAGACTTATATACATACTTTTTTTGGTTAATTTAATTAAAGTAAACATCCATTGCCCCTGGAAGGGAGCCCAAAAAAGGCTACATTATGTCCTCTTTCCTAAGTTCTCACTCAAAAAATTTTGAAGTAGGAATTGTGTGAGGGCAGCAAAATATTTTTGATTTAAATATTGCTAGATGACCCCTCCCATCTATAAATGATCCTGGTTCATTTAAATGCAGAAGTTTTGGACTGAATTCCTATTTCAATTCTCTAAGTTACTTTTGAGATGATAACGCATTTTTAGAAAAAAATTTAAAGTATGACAGAATTAATTATGTGATATCTTTCCTCATTTCCTCCAGGAGTCTGCATTGCCTTTCTTAAGTACCATTCACTTAGTTTGTAGAAGTTGAAGAAAAATTCACAATGTTACATTATTCATTCTGATATGTGAATATGAAATACTCCTTATCTGTCTCACTATTTTGTTGAATTGAAATCTTGGGAGTTACTCTTTAACACTTTTGAAATGGGAGTGTTTATTAGAGAAGTAGGAAAGATGAATTATGAACAGAAATTAAAATCTTCTGGTATATACACCAAGTTCATAGAAAAAAAATACTATGGATATGCACTGATAATATGTAGTCAATGGCTTGTTCAATTTCAATTTTATAAATGTGAATGTAATATTTATATAGTGTGCACAGGCACAGTCCTATATGCTATGAATATCAGTGACAAACTAGAATATGTACAAAGCAGATTAAAAATGGAAGCCATGTTATAATTAAGGCAGTTATGGAAATACCATGCATATAGCTGCACAAGAAAATCAAAGTTGGAAAAATGATGATTCTATTCCAAGCGAATTTATATTTGAATGTAATAAATACAAATCATGTTTAGTATTTATTCAAAACTAGTATTTTAAGGAGGTTCCTTACGTGGCCCCAAACACTGGTACAACAGTGGTGCATCCCCTTGTGAATAGCATGAATGACATGTTCTAAAGGACAATATAAGAGAAATCCAAACATGAACTAAGTAAAACTCCAATGTAGTCGGAGAACAGTTTCAGTGAGAGTGACCAAGTGACAAAACTCAAAGGACTATGGTCAGAGACTAGAAAGTTTGAATTTAAGAATTCAGGAATGTGACAGTTTCTATTAATTCTTATTGCCTCCATGAAACGTTTATCAATAACTTGATACAAAATGGAAGTCTCAGGGGCGCCTGGGTGGCTCAGATGGTTAAGCGTCTGCCTTCGGCTCAGGTCATGATCCCAGGGTCCTGGGATCGAGTCCCACATTGGGCTCCCCGCTCAGCGGGGAGCCTGCTTCTCCCTCTGACCCTCTCCCCTCTCATGCTGTTTCTCTCTCGCTCGCTCTCTAAAAAATAAATAAAAATCTTAAAAAAAAAAAAACAAAAACAAAATGGAAGTCTCATATATTCCTGTTGTTTCATTTTGCAATTGTTTTCAAGTTAATATAAATATATGTTTTTCTTACATATTTTTCTGACTTTGTTTTGTGTTTTAGTCTTGTATATAAAGGAAAGCATAGCTAAGAGTACAAATGGATTTTGTGGTCAAATCTTACCTCCACCACTGTGTAACTATATGGTGCTTTTTCAGCTATCAAATAGAGCATTTGAATATTGATTGCCTTGAAGTAGATGTCCCAAATTCCATTTTTATATGTCTGTCTAGATGTGGACTAAGCATTTTTGAAAAACACTTTTACTTTCTTTGTTTTAACTTCTTAATTGTTGTAGGACTTCAGTCCAAAAAATGTTTAAAAAATACTCCTTCTCGGGCACCTGGGTGGCTCAGTTGGTTAAGCGACTGCCTTTGGCTCAGGTCATGATCCTGGAGTCCCGGGATCGAGTCCTGCATCAGGCTACCTGCTCAGCAGGAGTCTGCTTCTCCCTCTCCCGCTCCCCACCTCTTGTGCTCTTTCTCTCTCTCACTCTCTCTCTCAAATAAATAAATAAAAAATCTTAAAAAAATTTAAAAAAAAAATAAAAAATACTCCTTCTCCAAATCTAATTGTAAAAGCCGAGAAATCTTTTCTTTTTCAATTTAACTTTGGTTTTGGAAGTGTTGAGCAAGTGTTTTGTTTATTTGGTTTTTTAAGACTTTATTTATTTGACAGAGAAAGACACGAGAGAAGGAACACACGCAGGGGGAGTGGGAGAGGGAGAAGCAGGCCTCCCTGCTGAGGAAGGAGCCCGATGTGGGGCCTGATCCCAGGACCCTGAGATCATGACCTGAGCTGAAGGCAGGTGGTCAATGACTGGGCCATCCAGGCACCCCAGTTGAGAGCAAGTGTTTATGGAAGGAGTTAATTTTAAGGTTGACTGGAACTCTTCTGTCAGTGAGACCACCTGTATATGCAGCTCTGAATAAATATTTAAATGTAATCTGAGCAAGACATAAGTAACTAAAAACAACTACTTAAAAATATGTGTGTGGGCGCCTAGGTGGCTCAGTCAGTTAAGCGACTGTCTTCCGCTCAGGTCATGATCGGTCCCAGGATCGAGTTCCGCATCGGGCTCCCTGCTCCGCAGGGAGTCTGCTTCTCCGTCTGACTCTACCCCCTTGTGTGCTCTCTCTCTCTTGTGTAACAGTGGCTAATCTTGATATATGACAGTTCTTCATATGATTAATTATGGGAATGCATAAAACATACAGTACTTTAAAAATATCCTTTGCCTTGTGTTAGCTGAGAACGGTTTTCTTGGTCATGGCAGCAGTGTTCTGCATCCCTGGTATCTAATCCCATCTCCGCTCCTTATTGGGAGTGCAACTTAAGTCATTTAATTTTACGTTGCGGTGCCTCAAGTTTCTCATCAAGTTTCTCATTTGAATCTCACTTTGCAATTAAATCAAATAATTTACCTGAAATAGTGTTATAAAAATTAAACCACTATTCATGTAGATTTTTGTGGGTGAGTTTTTTATTCATTGTATAGAAGATTTCATTTAGGTATAAGCTAAGATGGTACAGGATAAATGAAGACAGATGGGCAACCTGCATGCCCAGTGGAGAGCTTTAACATGTGGGACCACTTTCTTTTTTTTTCTTTTTATAGAAAGGGACTTCTTTTTAGAACAGTCTTAAATAATGGGAGTTTCTAAGTGTGTCAGTTACAAATGCTATATAATTAAACTCCGAGTAGGATAGGCTGTGAGGTTCAATTCCTTTTTTTTTTTTTTTTAAGATTTTATTTATTTACTTCACAGAGAGAGACAGCAAGAGAGGGAACACAAGCAGGGGGAGTGGGAGAGGGAGAAGCAGGCTTCCCGCCAAGCAGGGAGCCCGATGCTGGGCTTGATCCCAGGACCCTGGGATCATGACCTGAGCCAAAGGCAGACGCTTAACGAAGGAGCCACCCAGGCGCCACTCAATTCCCTTTTTAAGAACAACTATACACATGGGGCACCTGGGTAGCTCAGTCAGTTAAGTGTCTGCCTTGGGCTCAGGTCATGATCTCAGGGTCCTGGGATCAAGTCCCGATTCCTGCTCCCTGCTCAGCAGGGAATTTGCTTCCCCTCTCCCCTCTCTCAAATACATAAATTAAAAAAGAACAACTACACACAGATATTGAGATTACCAATGGTAATAGAATATTCTCGAGGAGAAATTTGTTCTAGAAGGACTGAAAAGAACAGATTTTTTTAAAGGATATATCATACTCTTGGGTGAATTGCATAGATATTTGATTCCTATATAAGGTAATATTTCAATAATATGACAATAGAAATCTTCATGGATTTCTTCAAATCCTTCAAATCTTTTCAGATAGGGTAATGAGTTAATTTTTAGGAAAAACAAATATACACCTATGAAAATGTAAAAGAGAAGAATTGTGAGGGGATATGCTGTATCAGATAGTAAAATGTTTTAGAGCTGTAGTATTTATAAAAACAGTGTTGCCAGTACAGGAATAAACGCATTATTGGAACAGGTTAAAACAGAATGGCAATCTAATATACATTACAGCAAACAGTATAACAGTAACATTTAAAAACAGCAGGTAAAAGACTAAATATGGCACATAGTGTGGAGGCAAAGAGTTAGTTATTTAGATATGCCAAAATTTAAATTTTTGTAGCAGAGCATGGAATAACATTAATTTGAAGTGAATTAAGGAGTTAAAAAAATTAAGATTAAATATAAGAGGCAAGTATAATATTAGGCCACTATAAACTGGTAAAAAAATAACAAATGAAAATAAAGGATGGGATTAATACAACATAAAAACATAAGTATCTTACATCAAAATAAGACAATTAAAAGAAAATGATTAATTAAAAACATGTTAGTCACACATTGACAGCCAATTTTCTTTAATAATAAAAAGCAGGTTTTATTTTTGTGTTCTTTTATGGTAAACTTCATCAAAAGGGCATGTCAGTGTAGAAACAGTATTAAGAGATAATTTTATTCATTTATTTATTTTTTGGAAAGGGGTAGGAAGTAAGGAAAGGGAAATGGAAGAAAGAAGACCAAACAATACCTGATAAAATAAAATTTTATCTTTACCAATAATTTTAATGCCAGTGATTTAATTTAAGCTCAAATGCCAGTAAGTTAAACTACACATTAAAAAAAAAAAAAAAATTGGGCGCCTGTGTGGCTCAGTTGGTTAAGCGACTGCCTTCCGCTCAGGTCATGATCCTGGAGTCCCAGGATCAAGTCCCGCATCAGGCTCCCTGCTCGGCAGGGAGTCTGTTTCTCCCTCTGACCCTCCCCCTCTCATGCTCTCTCTCTCTCTCTCATTCTCTCTCTCAAATAAATAAATAAAATCTTAAAAAAAATTGATTCTAGGGGCACCTGGGTGGTTCATTCCGTTAAACCTCTAACTGGATTTCAGCTCAGGTAATGATCTCCTGGGTCATGAGATCAAGACCCGTGTTGGCTCTACCCTCCGTGGGGAGTCTGCTTGAGATTCTCTCTCTCTCTCTCCCTCTAGCCCTCCTCCCACTTGTGCATGCTCTCTCTCAAATAAATAAATATTTTAAAAAATCGATTCTATTTTTGCCTATTTAACGTGGTCGATTTTTAAAGGTCATCACCAGTATTGGAATGAAAGCTAGCAATGGCCATTGTCATATTCTGTTAGGGACACTATACTGGTACAAGCTTTCAGGGAAAGGTACAATTGGGAAATGTATATTAAAAATATGTATATATATGTATATGTATATATATGCGTGTAAATATATATCATATTCATGTGTGTGTGTGTGTGTGTGTGTGTGTGTATATATATATATATATGAAGGATAACTTTGACACAGTAATTCTGACTTAAGAATTTTAACCTTGGGGCACCTGGGTGACTCAGTTGGTTAAGCGTCTGCCTTTAGCTCAGGTCATGATCTCAGGGTCCTGGGATCAAGCCCCGCATCAGGCTCCCTGCTCAGTGGGAAACCTGCTTTTCCCTCTCCTGTGCCCCGTGCCTGTGTTCTCTCTCTCTCTGTCAAATATATAAATAAAATCTTAAAAAAAAAATTTTAACCTAATCTTTAAGATATTGGTTATGTATGACTATTCAGTGTTTCTTTCTAACATGTAGAAATAGGAAACAACCTAAATGTTTGATATATAAGGACTTGAACAGCTGTTTATGATATCTCTGTGGGAGACCATATCTATATATAAGGAGTGAGGAAATAATGTTGGAGAAGGTTGTAAGTGAGGGAATCAAATTCATTTTTTAGAATACACCACAGTAAAATTAACTTTGCATTCACAAAGAGAGTGAGGATTGGAAGATAACTTACACATATATAGCATTAACAGTGAAACTTGATATGAATTAAAAGTGTTCCTGTGTATTAAACATAAATTAATGATAAAAATTAATCATATTGATGTTTATGTAAAATTTAGTAACGGGAATATTTAACTGGAGATCTAATAGTGTTTTTATTAACCTTTTTTTCCCTGACAAATTTTGCTATATTGATAATTAAAACCTTTATTGTAGATAGAATCCCATGATGAGATGTACGTTATGAAAAGAAAAATATCCTAGGCAAGAGGAAATCTTCTTCTTTTTTTTTTTTTAAGATTTTATTTATTTATTTGAGAGAGAGAGAATGAAAGAGAGAGCACATGACAGGGGGGAGGGTCAGAGGGAGAAGCAGACTCCCTGCCGAGCAGGGAGCCTCGATGCGGAACTCGATCCAGGGACTCCAGGATCATGACCTGAGCCGAAGGCAGTTGCTTAACCAACTGAGCCACCCAGGCGCCCAAGAGGAAATCTTCTGATGAAAATTCTTTATCAAATTCATCTACCTGATATGTATTACCATAGCAACAAACGAACCTAGCCTGTCTATTGTTGGCCTTGTAGTCTTAGAAGTATTTACAACCGTGACCTTTCTCTTAATCAAATGATGCTAATAGTAATCATCCTGGCAAAATTTATATGGTTATAGTACTTTATGAACTGCAAAATGGACACATGAATTACCAGTTGTTATTTTCATACAAACTCCTGTGAAGCAGTTAGGGTTGATTGTACTTTCCCCAATTTACAGATGAAGTAAATGAGGCTTAGAATACAGAATCAGCATTCCAATGCCACACAGATAAATGGCAGAAATGACACCATTCCATCTCTTCTTTTCTAGTCCTGACTTCATTAATCTTGTAGCTTTTTGAAGATATGGATAAGAGAATTCATCCATTTCTGCTTTGTAAAATAAATGAATGGATAAAAATGTTTGTGTATATGCTTGTGTGTGTGTGTGAGGTAGTTGCTATGGAGTGCTTATTAAGTAGATTAGTTCAGTGTTTTGCAAATTTTAATGAGCATGCAAATCACTTGGGGGTTTGGTTAAAATGAATACTTTGTTCAGTAGTTCTGGGATGAGGTGTGAGATTTCACATTTCTAGCAAGCTCTTTGTCTGTCCTTGGGCCACACTTTAAAAAGCAAGATCTTAATTCTCATAATTGTGCATTTTTCAAGAATGTCAAAATAAGAAAAACATCTTCCATCTGACCGTTTTCTTTCTTTCACCCCCACTACAAAGAAAGGCATTCTTTATATTATATTCAGAACTCTTAAAAGACACATTTAAATATTTTCTTTTAGTTTTTCTACCTGCAAGCAATGTCATATCTCAGGAAAAAGATGAAAGGTATAGGAATCTAGTAGCAAAAAATACTTAAGATGTAATTATGTTCAGATTTTCACATTTGCTATCATAGCTCTTCTAGTTTTTCACCTGTTGGTCTTCATATAGAAACTTTATAGCTTTTGGATTTTTTTCCCCTCTCACCCATAAGAATAAAGGTGACAGTAGTTCTTTAAAACTATTTTGGTACTAGAATTTATGCTTAAATATGTAGTTCCTGTCCCCAGGAGAAAGAATACTTTCAGTTTTTCCCTGTCATCGGCAAACTTACCTTGAGATTCTGAATATTATATTTGGATCATGTGACTTTCAAGCCCTTTCTTCAAAATGGAGGTTTGTAATGCATGTAACATTTTTATGTAGGAAACTTCCTTTGTACTGAAATGCATTTGTATTTTACTGCTTGACTTCCTGACAGAATTCTTTTTTGTTATTTTTCTAATAAACTTTTACATTTTAGGGTATTTTTAGATTTATGAAAAAATTGTGAAGATAAAACAGAGTTCCTATATATCGCACAGCAAGTTTTCTCTATTCACATCTTACATCAGTATGGTATATTTGTCACAATTAATCAATATTATACATCATTACTAACTAAATTCCATCCTTTATTTAGATTTCTTTAGTTTTTGTGATATAAAGTATTTTTTCTATTCCAGTATCCCGTTCAGGATACCACATTGTCTTGATTTCCTATCCCTGTAGGCTCCATTTGGCTATGATGGTTTCTTAGACTTTGGTTGTTTTTGATGATATTGAAATTTTTGAGAATTACAGATATTTGTAGAGACTTACCGATACTTGTACCCATCAGATTAATGGGATTTTTCTGATGTTTTTTCTCATAATTAGACTGAGGTTATGGGTTATCATGGTATATTTCTATGAATGTTGTAAAATTACCCTAAGCCAAACTGCAAATGACTTTAAATGTATTCATATTTTATAATAATGATGTCTCTATAGCACTGTGGCAATGAAATACATAGGAGTGTGGTGATTTTTCAAATCTCCCATGAAATTATATTAGATCAAGTCAGTACTATAGATCACTGTTTACACACCAAGAGATCAGCACCCCTGAATCCAGCATACGGGCTCAGTCCCTACTGTTATTTGGGTGCTACTGATATTACTAAATTATGTTAGATGGGTTAAGCCAATGAAAGCAGTTGTTGATGTCTATTTAAAACTTTAAGATATAATTCCCCACCATCCCATGAGCCTAAAAGCTGCATTCTTTCCCCATAGCTACTTTTTATTTATTTATTTTTTTAAGAGGGAGGAGGAGAGGGAGGGGGAACAGAGAGGGAAAGAGAGAATCTTTTTTTCTTTCTTTTTTTTTTTTTTTTTTTGAGAAAGCGAGAGAAAGCACGTGCATGTGAGCTGGGGGAGGGAAAGAGGGAGAGAGAATTTTAAGCAGGCTCCACGCTCAGTGCAGCATCTGACACTGGGCTCGATCTCAGGACTTTGAGATCATGACCTGAGCCAAAATCAAGAATCAGACACTTAACCAACTGAACCACCCAAGCACCCCATGGGAGAGAGAGAAACTTAAGCAGGAACCATGCCCCGTGTGGAGCCCCACATGGAGCTGGATCTCAAGACCCTGAGATCATAATCTAAGCCAAAATCCAAGAGTCGGACGCTTAACCAACTGAGCCACCTGTCACCCCTTTTTCCCTTTGTTTTTGTTTTTGTTTTTCTGCTCTCTTGTGGCTTGAATAAAAGACCTGGAGGGCGGAAAAAGATGAATGAGAAAAAGACTTATTAATACTCATGTGGCATTTGGATATTGTTTTTATATCTAGGATATGTTTCTATATTTTTATATAGATTAGTGGCAGGTTTCAACAGTCCCTGTTGGCTCCTGACATGCCCAAATGACAGGGTGTTCAAATATTTGCTTACTTAATTGCTTTTAGTCTTTGAGTGAATAAGGCTTGCTAGTATATTATTGCTTTTCCCTGGTCATGAATTGGTACTGTATTAGCCAATAGCTTCCACACATGTTATGTAGGACAATTCAAGTGATCTATGAATCAGTGGTTCCTATAGCAGCTCAGCAATTGTATCAGAAAGGAAAGCCTCCATGTGGGCCAGCTCATTGTTTTTGTAGTCATTCCTAGAGGTCTGGTCTAGGGTCAGCTTCTTTGGCCCCTCAAATAATCATGTCAGTATCTAATACCCTATGGCTTCCAACCAGCTAGTGCTGAAATAATGCTGCATAACAAACAACCAGAACTTCTCAGCGGCATTCAATGATAGCATTTATTTTTCATATGTCTATGAGTCAATCAGGGGTCTGCTGATTTCAGCTGGGCTTAGCTTACCAGCTTTTCTCAGGCTGAAGCACATACTTTTGGTGTGGCTAGATAGCTGAGACATGTATTTCTCATGGCAGTGGCAGAGGTAGGTAAGAAACCAACCTTAATTACACAAGCATCATTCTAGTCAAAGCTTGTGTTATTTCTGATAACATCCCATTGTCTAAAGCAAGTCACATGATGAACCCAACATCAAAAATGTGAAATCACTGCAGTTATGGCAGAAAGTGAGACTGCATAATCCATTTATGAAGAAGGAGTGAATGGCTGAGAACATAATTCAGTCCATCATACTAAATCTCTTTTTATAAAAATAGCCACAGCAGTTTAAGTCATCAATAATGGAACACTGAATAATAAAGAACACCTTTTTTTTTTTTTGTGAAGTTAGTATATATTTAAGATCTTTTCTATAATAACTCCATTCTCATTAATTTATGTGTAAGGTGATACACTTTCTCGGGTAGAAAATAAAGAGTGGATTAAACACCAATAGGGGAGGAAATGAACTTGAAAATGCATTTTACACATAGAAAGTATTTATGAGTGCTTCAATCATAACCCTTGGGTAACTGCTCTGAGCAGGAGCAGGCTCAGTTGCTAAAGCTCCTGACAGTTGGCACCAAAACCTTGGGCTGCAAAATCAGTTTTCTCCAGCCCTATTCCTATCTGGCTCTGGCTGTTTCCAGCCTTTTTTTCTGGAATGCTCCTAGCATACCATGCATTCAGGAACACACTGATTAAGGCAGGCTAATTGAGTAGTAAATGTCAAAGGCCATTTAAATATCAGTTTTTACACCTTTTAGAGGTTGAGGACTGCCACTATTGATAGTTTCTTTTGTGTCATGGAGTGAGGGATTGAGTAGGGGAACAGGAGCAATTCCTTTGAGAGAAAATGGTATTTATTGTCTTTCCTCTCTGGAACTATATATAAAAGTGTATGAGCAGAGTGGTGAAGGAAAATAATATAAAGGGATAAATGATATAAAGAATAGTGAGATTATGTTTTCCTACTGAGGAGTAAACTGAGAGATGACATCCATCACCATTCCTTCTCTCTTATCTCTGTTTCTAAGCCTTTTCCTTTCCAATTTAAAAAAAGACATTATACAAAATGATAAAGGCTGTTGAACATCAAGATACATAAACTCCAAAGGTTTTAATCCTTTTGTTCTCTGCAGTTTCTTTTACCAAATTATTCAGTTCCTAAAAAAGGAACTGGTAGTATTTACCTGATTAATATTTGTTCATTGAAATTATTGTAATTTAAGTCATTTGACTTTTGTGTTTTTATAAATTTTTATTTTTTAGGTGCAGAACATTATATAAAATTATTTTTTATCATCTTGAACTTTTAAAAATATTTTCCTGCAGAATCATTGTTTTTTTTTCTTTTTTTTTCCCGTGTCCATTTTCCAGCTTCTCTTCCATGTGTTCCCAAGGAGTGGAAATGAACAATGTATCATGTATCTCTATTTCCTCTTTAACTACGGATTATTACATACTTTTTGAATTGCCAGTGTGTGGAGTTCTTTGCCTGTCTAACCTACAAAACAGTTTTGACGGATCGTTTTTTATCATCAGTGTATCTCCAGGAAGTATTTTCACCCCCTGGGCTGGTGTATCTTGTAAAAGCACTGATGCACAAAATTAAATATATATATATAATTGCTTTTTTAGAAATATCTAAGATACCATCACTTTATAAACTTTACAAACTAAGATTTAGATTCAAATTAAAATTTTGTTGATTTAATTAAAAGTTCACACACAAAAAATTAACCCTTAAAACAGTTTGGTTTTCTCACCATAAATGAAATTTTAAAGTCAGTTATTATAGTTTGACCCTAACCTAGAAAGTCAGATACATCAAAACTTTCATCATTGCTTTAAATAATTACTTCTAGCCTTTTACTTTTTATTATCACTTTAGTTTTTATTCTAATACTAATAAATAGATTTGACAGAGCTTGATGTATTAGATCATTACCATTCTTCATAACTTTTACATAAAGGTTGTTCCCAAATCATTTAAATCCTTTATTTGAACTGCATAAATAGTACTGTAAGAAAATAGCTTTTTACTTGAGGAAAGTTTAGAGATTAATAGTCTTATTTTACTATGTTATGTGTATCTGTCACTTTTTGCTAAATTGTCCATTTTGCTGTTCACTTCTTTGTTCCTTCTACTAAGATTTAAAACATGAAAACATAGGTCCATGATGCTGTGCATGATGTTGTTCATGCCCCTGCTTATCACTATCAAAGGCCCGATAAAGGGAATCAGAGAAAATTTCGAAGGCATATGAGTCTCCTCTTTTTGATCACTATTCTCATGCTAAATGAGATCCTAAAACTTTTCCCACATTTTCCCATTCTGAAGAGCTAAGAATTTAAGCATGACCTAACCAAAATCTCAAATACTTTGATTCTATGATTCCATTTAGAATATGTATCATGAAAAGTAAAACAAATCACAATAAAAGAGAAGTAGATAATATGAGAATAGATATTAAGTAAACAGATTGGTAATAATACTAATAACAGCCACCGTTTATACAAAAATACTTCATTCCAAAGCATACTCTTTTACCAGACTAGGTTGCAAACTCCAACAATAACCATGGGGCTTCTGCATTGACTCCTAGTCATGGTTTTTCTACCATACTCTGATAGCAGAGTATGGTAGAAAAGCCAGTCCCTCAGGTTGGAATCCAAACCAATGAACATATTTGTTGGTATTCATCACCCATACATGTATATCTTTTCTATTTTCTTGACATTGGAAGAGAGAAGTCAATATTTTTCTTAAAACAAGACTTTAGGAAGCAATGCCATTTCTTCTCAGGTTTCAATTAACCATATATTTTTTTAAAGGCAAACCTAAGGGAAAAATTAATAAATGGAAAGAGGTTATGGTTTGCCTAATTAAAATCCTTCTCTGGTGCTAAGAAAACTTTAAAGCAAATATATATGGGCATTAGATCACTGTATAAGCAATGCACTAACTGAACTAATAAAGTGTATTTTATCCTGTCAGCTCAGCTTTGGTGGGGGCTGGAATATCCTACTCAGACCCTCTCATGATTTAATAAAAACACCTGCCCTATTCTCCAAGAACTTAACTAACCAGAGAGTGAACTTTCTCTTCCCCTGCTGGGATCATGGATTGCAAATCAGTTTTCTCTGCCCAAAAGCAATCACCTAAGCCAGTGGTTATGTGAGACTAGGGTAAAAGAAAAAAGCCATAAAAATTAATGAGCCTGTCTGATGCCCAGGCTTTCAGACCATAATTCCGGGCATGAGAGAATTGAAGTCTTATTTGGTGCTGGCTCAGGTGAGTGTAGACTGTATTGTACACTAATGGTTTTGGACCATTCACTGTCTATGGACTGCTATTGAAAAGTTCTTCTTTTTTTTTTTTTAAACATGTAATGTATTATTTGTTTCAGAGGTACAGGAGGACACGTTCTGCGTGGAGCACTGGGTGTTATATGCAAACAATGAATCATGGAACACTACATCAAAAACTAATGATGTAATGTATGGTGATTCACATAACATAAAAAAAAAAAAGTTCTTCTATCTCTTTCCTGCAACTACTAAAACAAAACTTAACAAAGGCAAAACAAAAGACACTATTAGCACAGTTAAAGGTGTATAAGTGAGGGATATTTTGGAAATAAATAATAGAAAACTTTTTCAAACTGGCTCAGGTGATGATATTGGCTTTTGTAACTGAAAAACTCCAGTTGTAGGAATCATTTGATTCAGAGTGAGGCTACATTCAAAATGTTATCATTTCTCTCTCTCTTCTGCATCCCTTTCCCTCCCTCTTTACCTGCCACTCTGTCTTTCTCTCTCCCTCCCTCCCTTCCTCTCTCTTTCTTCTTGTTCTTTTCTCTGACTTCCATGGTGTTTGCTTTATCAGAAGGCTGGCTAGATCACCTTGAGAGTTGTCTGCCAACAACTTCTGGGAGTTACATACTTGCATGCTTTCTTTTTTCTAGGAATCCCCTCTGAATAGCAGAGGGGTTTGTCTTTTCAAAAGACTACACCCATGGGTAGGTCACAATCAAGTGGCTATTTCCTGAAGTTAACTACCATCCTTCCCAGGGAATGGGTTAGAGACATGGCATGCAGTCCTAGAGAGGGAGGTGTAAATTCCCAAAGGAATAGTAAATTATTATGATTAAGCAAAAATGGGAATGGATGATAAATGGTCAAAAATAGCCAACATCCAGGGGCACCTGGGTGGCTCAGTTTGTTAAGCATCCAGCTCTTGATTTCGGCTCAGGTCATGATCCCAGGGTGATGAAATCAAGCCCTGCCTCGGGCTCCATGCTCAGCATGGAGTCTGCTTGTCCCTCTCCCTCTGCTCCTCCCCACCCACATCCTACCCTGCTTGTTGGCTCACTTGCTTTCTCTCTCTCAAACAATTAAATAAATAAAATCTTTAAAAAATTAGCCAACATCCACCAGAAACTGGAAGACAAAGTGCTTTTTAAATATAACTGTCCATAGTGCTATTGCATTTGCACAATTTTCTGCCAGATTTTATGGCTTTGCCTTGCACTGAATGACATCTACTTGGTGGCAAATGGCAGAAACCTTCTATTTCTCCTGAAAATTCAAGAGAATAACAAATATGTCGTTGAATGTTCACTGTAATATTTTTAAGCCACAAAATAAAATTTTAAGTTGATAATTTCTTATGTACACAAAAAAGTATTCTCTGGGATTGGAAATGTGTAACTTTTCTAAATGTGAGCAGCCTCTCTATCATCTCTTGACAGAGCAGAAATAATTTCACGGTAGTCAGAGCATACCTCAGGTTCCTATATAACAGAGGGTTTGTTAGCTGATATCAATAATACATGCTCAAATACATAATGAAATCTATTTATCATATTTGAGACTTACCATATGTATAATATGGCAAACATGTAAAACCTTTAGACCATGCCTTTCAAAACATATATTTATTTGGGCAGAAAAAGGTGAATCTGGTGCGATATTAAGAAAAGATGCCTTGTAAAAGTCACTAATTGTCTTTTGACAATACAGCTGCATCAAGGACAAAGCATGAAATGGCTTCATGATCAAGTATACTGGCCCATCTCTACAACCCTGAACCCTCTCTTCAGATATTGGTAGTAGGGGTTATGGCCAAAGGAATAACCATAAGAGGACTATTATAGGAGACCTACTGTTTGTGAATAATTTCATCATTTCATATTTTTAAAAGCTCTTGTCTTCCCTTAGGTAATTTGTCTCATGTCTTGTTTAGATTTCCCATCACTGGAGATATACCTGACAAAAGAATCAGACAAGTTCATTTTCCATATTTTTATAATATGAAGTTAATTAATGATACATACTATATAATGCAACAATCATGAATTATGTGGGTACATATAGGTCTTGAGGTTTCTCTTGATAACATAGTCATGCTCCTCAGCTCCACAGGATGATCTTAAGTAATACTTGCTTCTGTATTAGACTCTTAATTTCCTAGAACTCTGTTTCATGCACTGAATCTTAGAAGAGTCTAGAAGTTCTTTATTGAGTTTACTTTGATCCAAATTTCATATATCCTCTTTCATTCTTGAGTTTCTAGTATTGTTTTGAAAAATATATATCATTATTTAATTATTTAATTGACAGTCTGCCTTCGGCTCAGGTCATGATCCCGGGGTCCTGGGATCAAGTCCCGCATCGGGCTCCCTGCTTGGCGGGAAGCCTGCTTCTCCCTATCCCACTCCCTCTGCTTGTGTTCCCTCTCTCGCTTTCTCTCTCTGTCAAATAAATAAATAAAATCTTTTAAAAAAAATCTCTTACTGTGACTTTTTAATTGTTTGTGTCTCTCTTTAATTTTATATTTTCTTCATGTGTTTTGTGCCTAAGTTATGAGGCAAATACATATGATTGTTGTTTCTCTCTAATGAATACACCACTTTATCATTATGAAGTTTCCCTGTTTATATCTGATGATATTCTTTGTCTTGAAATTTATCTTATCTGATATTAATAAGTCATCTGTGGGCTTTTATATTTACTGTTTGAATGAAATATGTTTTCTGTCAGTTTACTTTAGCCCATTTCTATCTGTGTCTTTGTATATAAAGTGCATTTCTTGAGGACAGCATCCCATTTAGGTTTTGCTTTTTTGTTCATTCTGATGATCTGCACCTTTTTATTGGAGTGTTTAGTCCATTAACATTTAATGCAATTATTGATATAGTTAGAATTAGGTATATAATTTTATAATTTGCTTTATTTTCCCTTCTTTGTATATCTTTTCTCTCTTACCTTCTTTTGGATTATTTGCGTATTTTTCAATTCCATTTCAATTTTTAATTTTTGTATCTTTACTTTTTTAGTGCTTACTCTGAGCATTACAACTTGCACCTTTAACTTCTTACAATGTGTTTAAGGTTAATATTGTACCACTTTACAGAATATGTAGGAATCTGCAGCTGTATGGATTCATTTATCTCCCCCACTGGCCATCCTTTTTTACTAAAATTATCAGATGCATTGCATCTACATATAATACAGATCTATCAAGATGATGTTATATGTTTTGTTATTAATAATCATTCATATTTTAAAGAAATTAACCAAAAGGAAAGTATTTTTATGTACCCTTCTGTAAACAATTTTCAGTATTCTACATTCCTACTTGAAAGTACAAGTTTCTCTGTACTATCAATTTTTTTTTTCTTTTTTTTTGAGCCTGATAAACTTCCTTTGACATTTCTTACAGTGGCAGGTCAAAGGTGAATTCTTTTAGTTTTCTTTTATCTGAAAATCTTTATCTTTATTCTTGAAGCATATTTTCACCAAATATAGAATTCTGATTTCATGGTTTTATTCATAGCTCAAAAGATGCTATCTCATTGTCTTCTGGACTTAATTCTTTCTGATGTAATAGTATCCCATTTTTGATATGTTATTTTTCTTTGCCTACAGTCACAATATTCTCTCTCTGTTTGCTTCTAAATCATTTGACTTTGAAGTCCTAAGGCATGACTTTATCCATATTTATCCTCGGGGTTTGCTGAGCTGCATTAACTGGCAAATATATGTGTTTCATGAAATTTGGAAAAATCTTGGTCATTATTTCTTTAATTTTTTTTATCACTCTCTCTGTTTTCATCTGTCTGTCTCTCTCTGCTCTTTGTCTGCCTTTCTTTATGAAAAGGGGTAATATTTCCCTGTTTCTGATATGTTGAGTTTCTTTGGATTGCACTCTAGAATGTATGAACCTGTGAGTGATATGCTGTATGGTCTCCGGATCCCCTTCCATTTCTCTGAATGATGCCTTTGGTTTTGTTAGCAGACAGTTAACACAGCCTGAAACTGAAAACTCTCCCTTACTGGAGATGAGTGGCCACTTCAGGCAGTTTGGTTCTTTTTGATGTCCACTGTGCTGTGGGCACAATAATTCCATGTAGGCATAGCTTAGGAATGAGCAAGAAGCTTGGGCAGAGATTTCACACAGAATCCAGGCCTCTCTTTTTTTCTGGAATTCCCCTCACCTTTTAGTAGCTGTGGGTTCCCTAGGTTCTATCTTCCCCAGGGTAGAAAGACAGTATGTTTCTATTAGACTTTCAGCCACCCCACATCATACTTAACTCCAGGCTGTCCTTAGACTAATGCTACAAGGACAAGGAATTTAACTGTACTAGCCCCTTCTTACAGTATTCAACTCCTCTCCAAATATGCCTGCAGTTGCTTATTCTTTAGATTCTTTACACTGTGTTTTTCAAATTTTATATTGAGTTTAAATTTATAGGTGTGGGAGAGTCAGCTTGCTGGCAACTTTATTTGCCATACTAGGGATGGAACTTGTGCTTAGTAATGTTTTACATATTTCTGTATAAAACTTTTCACAATTTTCATTAGATTTATTTCTTAATACTTGATAATTTTAATTGAAAATTAATTTACATAAAGTGAAATACGGTACTCACTGTTCATCTTTAGAATACCAGATTATTAGTAACCATGCATTCATTGTATGCTCCTCAGGGGCAGGGTCCCTGTCATAGAACTATACACTGAAGATTTAGTGACTGGCACACATATATTTTTTTTAAGATTTTATTTATTTATTCATGAGAGACAGAGAGAGAGAGAGGCAGAGGGAGAAGCAGGCTCCCAAGGAGCAGAGAGCCCGATGCGGGACTCGATCCCAGGACCCTGGGATCATGACCTGAGCTGAAGGCAGACGCTTAACCATCTGAGCCACCCAGGTGCCCAGTGACTGGCACACATATTAAGTACTCTATAGGTATTTTTGAACCAAAACACATTGTCAATTCTGATGTAATTAATTAGTAATTTTCTCTTATGAGTCACTTGTCTTTGAATCTAACCAAGACTAACTTTGGAAGAGGGCACAGAACTCACAACTATCCACTTAACACTGACCCTTCCTTGCATTCTCTACTTTAGTGGGTTTCAACCTTCACTGTAACAGAATCACCCACAGAAATGTTAAATGATACTGATTAACAGTCTGTACCCTAGACCAGTGACTCTGGGCATGGCACTCAAGTACCAGTATTTTTGAAAAATCTCCCCAGATAATTCTAATATGCACTCAAGTTCTGGACTGTGGCTCTATTTAAAGCCAAGCACACAGGTCTGACTTGTTTAAAGAATTCCAAGGGTACTCATCATGAGAAAATAGCCAAATGAAGAAAAGAGCAAGCCTGAGCAATTTTCTATTCTTTTAGAATTTTACAGTTTTTACATGCATGAATACTATTTTATGCCTTCTGGCTCATTCCTAAAAATGTAATTTGAGGGCCCACTGGAATTTAACCTAATATTTACAAATAATCATGGGATGGGGAGCTGCAAATATAACATAGAGTCAGAGTATGGAGGTCAGATTTTCAGACTACACTCCACTGTGAAGTCACTGAAAGATTTCAATCAGGGTAACACAAAGAGAGAGGTTTAAAGAAAAGTAGGTTGGCAGGGATTTACAAGGATTATTAGAAAAAGCCTATAGATAGTGCAAATGCAAACAAACTTGGAACTCTGGACCATTGGATTTATTAACATTGGTGAAGTGCATTTTCAAACATGACTTTAGACCAAAACAGAATTTCTAAGTAGCCCAGAGTATGAAAATAAAGTGTGTGCTTCTGGAGTTTTAATATTATTCTATGTGCTCATTCTAAAGTACATCAACCTAGATAGCATCTTGACAACACCCTTCTCCCCTGAGAGTGGCCTCTGACACCTCTCTTCCTTATTGCAGGAGCTGAAAGGCAACTTAATCTTCTGGGGATAAATCTCAAGGGTAGAAACACTATGAAGTAGTTGAAGAGTTGACTGGGTATATTGAAGTCTTATTAGAAAACTATTCACCTCTCCTTTCTTAGTTGAAAACATTGTGCAAAGATGAATAAGTTGAATCCTGCAGACCTAATATGAAAATGTGTTCAACAAAATTATGCCTTTGATTATGGCACCAAGGACATTGCCTGTTTTTGGTTAAATGCATATATTGCTAGGAGGTGTTAAACCTTATCAAGCTATTGCTTTAGTTTTTAGATAAGATCTCATCTTATCAAATATGATCATGTTGGTATGCTCTTTTTAAGTTTTCTGTGGTTCTCAGTAACTTTCAAAAAAAATCAAACCTCTTTGGTTAGCACATAAAATTTTTATTTACTTCTCTTTTCTAGAATCCTGCCAACTGCTCACTTGCCCCACCTTCCCCCCTGTCTCCCAATGCATGGACAGCCATACCTGTCTGGTGATATTTTACACATCTGTATCTTTGAATATAGTATTGTCTGTACCTACAATCAACTTCTACCTCTTGTTTCTTTGAAAATTTCTACTTATTCTTCCAAACCATCCTATTGATAGAAAGCTTTTCTGCATTTTCATACCTTTCTATTTTGCATCCATAATATCCTCTTCTTATACTGAGCATAGTGAGCGTGGTAATGAATATGAGGTTCTCTGGTTATTTATTTATTTATTGTCCACTTTCCCCAGTCAACCATAAGCTCCTTGAAAAAAGAGATAATATCATTAGAATTTTTCTACTCCTGAGCCTAGCAAAACGCCAGGATATGAGTCATCCCCCCAAAATTTAAATTAATTATTCTAGATATTATGTAAATAATTTTAATAATTTAAATATCAATAAATGAGATTAGTTTTTTCAGGCATTAGATATAGCAAGGGTGAATGGAAGGTAGCAAATATGGGGCTGGGTGAGAATACCAAAGCCAACTTTTATCAATTTTGTAATTTTGCCATGGACAATATTGAGAGACAGTCATAGAATGAATGCCAGTTTAAGCTATCTTGAGGAGGAAGGTGACAATTAGAAAAATAAATAAATAAATGCTGTGACATGTCACAGGGCACAGTTTAAATTAGTGGAGTAACTAAAATACCCCAAGGCAATAAGACCTATGACTTATATTTTCTTGAATTGATTAAATTTTTTTTTAAAAGGTTTTATTTAATTAGTTGACAGACAGAGACACAGTGAGAGAGGGAACACAAGCAGGGGGAGAGGGAGAGGGAGAAGCAGGCTTCCCACAGAGCAGGGAGCCTGATGCGGGGCTCAATCCCAGGACCCTGGGATCATGACCTGAGCCGAAGACAGATGCTTAACGACTGAGCCACCCAGGTGCCCCTTGAATTGATTAAATTTTTATAGGCCAGGAACCCAGTGAAAATATCATCCCTCCTCTCAGTTATTGCTGGGATTTTCCAATGGATGGAGTTTGTTTTGGTGTTTATTCCTGTTTCAGACTCTTGGAATGAGGATGGATTCTTCTCAGAAGACTTACAGAAACTCACAGCAACAGTTTCTGTAAGAGACTTGCAATTCGAGTGAATCTTTATGACAGCAGATTCTGGAATCAGAGGATAGATACTATGGCTGAAGGTCATTCTCCCCGAGTTTGAACAGAATCCAGCAATTCTCTGGCACACCCTAAGAAACAGATTCTCATGGCTGTCAGTGACAACACTGAGACTCGACCAAGTAGAATTAAGGGTGGCCAAAGTGGAGCTGGACAGGAAGAATATAGTCAGTGTCCTTTGGTGACGGCTGCTCAGGCGTTGTTGCCAGAACCCATGTAATGCATCTTGGTGGCGACTTCCGGACATAAGCGCATGTGTATACCTGGGGATGGGGAGTGTTATGAACTGTTTTCAGCAATCATTCTAGGGATAGTAGAAGCTACGAAGGTTTTATCATTAAATATAAATTTGACAGACCTTATAATCACAGCATGGATGAGAACTGGAGTATCAGAATTATTATAACAAAAAAGATGAGACCTTGGGTCTTCTAGTCTGGTCTTATTAAATGACAACAAAGTACAGAAAGATTGTACTTTATCCTTTATTCTTTTAATATTTAAAAATGTTTCACTTAAATTACAGAAGTATTTTTTAAATCAGCAAGTGCATCTCTTACTTTAAAATATTTTCTCATTTAATAGATTGTACACTGATTATCTCTTTTTCATGTTACCATAGGAGATGATTTTAGTGTGTCAGTGATATCAGTGTAGATGATATGAGGCTTCATAAAGTCCATGTGCAGTTTTGAAAAGCTAATATCGCAGATTACTATTAGTGCAGAAATAGTTCATTTATGTCCTTAAAATATATATTACAATGTAGAGCAGCCTTATTGCCAACACACACTTCTAGTATCAAATCCTAGATTTGGCCAAATGGTATTGTCAGTGGGCAGGTAAACAGCATCCTGTGGTAAGAAGAAAATTCTGCATGGGCCTGGTGTTAGGCTTTTCATTCCCCAGACTGGACAGAAACTTAGGAAGGCATCGATGGTGGAGGTGATGGTCTCACTGCGTAGAGGGAATACAATGATTATGTTTTATGCATACAGTCAGTCTAAAGTGGAAGTTCTCTATGTTATCCATTGAATCTGAAAAACTGAGTGTGCATTTATTTTATTTAATATTTTATTTATTTGTTTGAGAGAGAGAGAGAGATGAGAACTAGCAGGATGGAAGGTCAGAAGGAGAGGGAGAAGCAGACTCCCTGCTGAGCAGGGAGCAGATGTGGGGCTTGATCCCAGGACCCTGAGATCATGACCCAAGTTGAAGGCAGACGCTCAATGGACGGAGCCACCCATGTGCCCACCTCCCACCCCCAGTGTGCATTTAGATAAGAAGATACACCAGGGGTTTCTTGGTTAAACAGTATTTAATTACTCAAAAAAGTAGCTTCTGCTTGGGGCACCTGGGTGGCTCAGTCACTTAAGCATCTGACTCTTGATTTCAGCTCAGATCATGATCTCAGGGTTGTGAGATCAAGCCCTGCATGAGGCTCTGCGCTGGGCATGGAGCCTGCTTAAGATTTTCTCTCTCCCGGGGTGCCTGGGTGGCTCAGTTGTTAAGCGTCTGCCTTTGGCTCAGGTCATGATCCCGGGGTCCTGGGATCGAGCCCTGCGTCGGGCTCCCTGCTCTGTGGGAAGCCTGCTTCTCCCTCTCCCACTTCCTCTGCTTGTGTTCCCTCTCTCCCTGTGTCTCTCTCTGTCAAATAAATAAATAAAATCTTAAAAAAAAAAAATTTCTTTCTCCCTCTTCCCTTCCCCCTCCCTCTCTCTCTTTCTCCCTCTCTAAAAAGAAAAAAAGAAAGTTCTGTTCAGTCAAGAATCAGTCCACATCACTCAAACAAAATTTCTTCCAATTCTCTATTGTTTCTTTTTTCCGCATCCCAAGGGGGGACTTCCTACCTATAACAGCAACCATCTCAACATATATCATCACTCTCTATTGTAAGGGTACTTCATTTAGCAAGGTGTTACAAAAACAAAGGGAATCACCTCTGTATTATTGTTTCTTTTATTAATTTATTGTATTCTTATTTTCTATTTTTAATGCTGAATGGAAATATAATAATAAAGCAAATTTAGAAAGTGGAGAGAGTAATGACCATACTATCAGACTTGAATATAACTATACTCAGTTATGATAGTTTTTAATATTTATGTATATGCTTAAGTAGCAATTGAGGTATTTCCATAATTTTGAATTTTGTGTTACACACGTACACACACACATAAAATGCACATATGCTGGCAAATTTTTCCATAGTATTAATGATAAAGGAAATATTTCCCCCCACAGGAAAAACTTAGGTAACAAGGTAGTATATAGTATTACCTGGGTGATTCAGCCTCCTTTAAAATTACCAGGCCTACTATGATTTAGGTGAGAATTTTTAGAAGCAGAGCCTAAGATTTAAATGATTTCCAAGTGATTTATTGGGGTTAGTGCTCTCAGGAGAGGGGGTGTGAGGGAAGCAGGGTAGGGCAGGGGAAAAAACGCAAATTGGTATAGGGTATTTAAGCAAACTATGAAACCAAATGCATCACGGAGTTAGTCCTTTAATTTTTTTTTTTAAAGATTTTATTTATTTATTTGACAGAGAAAGACACAGCGAGAGAGGGAACACAAATGGGGAGTGGGAGAGGGAGAAGCAGACTCCCTGCCGAGCAGGGAGCCCGATGCGGGACTCGATCCAGGGACTCGGGGATTATGACCTGAGCCGAAGGCAGTCGCTTAACCAACTGAGCCACCCAGGCGCCCCCTTTAATTTTTTTTAATTAGCTTTATTGAGATATAATTGATACACAAAAATAACAATAATGTGTACACTTGATGAGTTAGGACCTGTGCATACACCCTTGATACCATCAGCACAACCAAGGTATTAAATATATCCATCACCTCTAAAAATTTCCTTGTGTTTTTTTTAAGATTTTATTTATTATCTATTTGTCAGAGAGAGAGAGAGCACAAGCAGGGAGTGGCAGGCCAAAAGAGAAGCAGGCTTCCTGCTGAGCAAGGAGCCCGATGTAGGACTCGATCCCAGGACCCTGGGATCATGACCTGAGCTGAAGGCAGATGCTTAATGGACCGAGCCACCCAGGCGTCCCTCCTTTGTGTTTTCTATTGTTGTGTGTGTGTGTGTGTGTTTTCTCCATAGAGTTGGTCTTGAGACTAGAGATGGGTCTTTTGTATTCTTGTAGGCAGCCACTAGCTGAGGTCTGCAGACATTCCAGTGGTGATGGGAATAGATAGTGTCAGTGGCATTTGTCCAGAGGCAATTCTTAAGAGAAGGGACAAATGTGTTACCATCTCACACTCAGGATAGCTGGGGTAAGTGTACGTACCCGGCTAGTAATGAGGATCAGGACAGGACACAAACAGCATCCACTAAAATCATATAGGTATACACTTCCTCTTTGATACAAATGTTCTTACCTGTATGCCCGCCTCTACTTTGAATTCTATTACTTGGGCTCCTGGGAAGGGAAGAACAGAAAGTATCTAGCAGTGTTGGTTAGTGATTGGCACCAAACTACAATTTCCCATATCTAAACACTTGTTAAAAATTTTTCCAAAATAGTCACAAAATCTATTCTGTGCTGTCACTATGAAGGCCATGCTAAACACTTAAACTTCAGGATCTTGTACACAGGTGGTCAGACGATTGAAATGAATTAAATTGGACACCTTTAGCGCCTTACTCAGACTTTTTTTTTTTTTTTTTTTTTTTTTTTTTTTTTTTTAAAGATTTTATTTATTTATTTATTTGACAGAGAGCGAGAGCAAGAACACAAGGAGGGGGAGCAGGAGAGGGAGAAGCAGGCTTCCCGCTGAGCAGGGAGCCCGATGCGGGGCTCGATCCCAGGACCCTGGGATCATGACCTGAGCCGAAGGCAGACGCTTAACCGACTGAGCCACCCAGGCGCCCCTTACTCAGACTTTTTATAGTTTTTACTAGTTTCTCGCTAGCATTCAGAATAGTTCATCAGTCAGAGAGGGGCAATTTTAATTAAAATAAGCTTAACACAGTGTTATTTTGTCATTGTTCCAGATGCCAAGAATGTTTTATTTTATAATCAACCACTTAATGCACACTTTCATGGTCAATTTCACTGACAGTGATAATAAATAACCAAGCAAACCAATCAACACTCCTCCTTTTTTTTTATTCTTATGTTAATCCCCATACATTACATCATTAGTTTTAGATGAAGTGTTCCATGATTGATTGTTTGTGCATAACACCCAGTGCTCCATGCAGAATGTGCCCTCCTCAATATCCACCACCAGGCTAACCCATCCTCCCACCCCCCTCCCCTCTAGAACCCTCAGTTTGTTTCCCCCCCCTTCATTCTTCCCCTCCTGCTACCTTCTTCTTCTTCTTCTTTTTTTTTTTCTTAACATATATTGCATTATTTGTTTCAGAGGTACAGATCTGAGATTCAACAGTTTTGCACAATTCACAGCGCTTACCAGAGCACATACCCTCCCCAGTGTCTATCACCCAGTCATCCCATCCCTCCCACCCCACCCCCCACTCCAGCAACCCTCAGTTTGTTTCCTGCGATTAAGAATTCCTCATATCAGTGAGATCATATGATACATGTCTTTCTCTGTTTGACTTATTTCACTCAACATAATACCCTCCAGTTCCATCCACGTCATTGCAAATGGCAAGATCTCATTCCTTTTGATGGCTGCATAATATTCCATTGTATATATATATACCACATCTTCTTTATCCATTCATCTGTCGATGGACATCTTGGCTCTTTCCACAGTTTGGCTATTGTGGACATTGCTGCTATAAACATCGGGGTGCACGTACCCTTTCGGATCCCTACTTTTGTATCTTTGGGGTAAATACCCAGTAGTGCAATTGCTGGATCATATGGTAGCTCTATTTTCAACTTTTGAGGAACCTCCATACTGTTTTCCAGAGTGGCTGCACCAGCTTGCATTCCCACCAACCGTGTAGGAGGGTTCCCCTTTCTCCGCATCCCCGCCAACATCTGTCGTTTCCTGACTTGTTAATTTTAGCCATTCTGACTGATGTGAGGTGGTATCTCATTGAGGTTTTGATTTGGATTTCCCTGATCCCGATGAGGGAGGAGTGTAAAATACAAAGTTTTATGATAACCACACATAAAATGCAGCATAAAAAGGAATACCTAACGGTTGATTAAAGATCTTGGCCTTCAAAGAATTGCCTTACTTCATAATAGTTGTAGCACTGGGGGCGACTGGGGAAGGTGGGGTTGCTCAAGTGTCTGAAATTCACATACAGCACATATTTACCTAGTTCACATATCCTTCAGATTAAAAAATCTCTTTACTCTTAGAGTCTAGGGAAGCACACAGTGTATGGGGAAAATGTACAACAGCCAGAGTTTCCTCCAAGAATTAAGCCCAAGGATTGTGCATGTGGACCTTACTTCACTTTCTTCAGTAAAATAGCTCACAAATCTAAGGTACAAGTGCAAGCAGAATTAGGCAAATCTTTTATTTATCTTCCTTGGAGATGGGCCGGGACCTGGTGCCTTGTAACTGAAAGCTTCTTACCGATAATTGCTGCAAATTGCCCCATTAGATAAGTATTTTAAATGTGGAGTGGCAAAAATAGTTCAGAGATGGTACTTTGATTTCTGGGCCTGATCAGTCCATTCTCAAGTGGTTTGACAGTCAGAAATCATTTCAGAATGACTGTAGTAGGCTCACTGCAAAGCAAGTGGCAGGGTAATACAGTATTCCCAAGTAATGTGGAAGTCTGTCCACCTCTCATCCAAAACTGGCACTACCCTGAGATAGACCAGATGATTAATCACACACAGTGATCTATCTGCAGGAGTATGCCAGTCTTCATCTGAGTCTCACATGTCTCTCTCTTCATTTTTACCCAATAATAATAATAATAATAATAATAATAATAATAATAGCTAACATTTATTGAAATATATTCAGTGCACTAGGCTAAGCCCTTTATAGACAGTATCCCATTTAATCAAGAACTTCAGTTCTTCTTCATCTCTCAGAGATGAGAGAATACATGTTCCTTTTACAGATGAGAGAATACACATTCAAAGGGATTAAATGGCCTGAACATAGTCATACAGGAAATGAATACCAAAGTCATAATTCTGAACTGACGCCACAAACCCAAACCTCTGTACTATACATTTCTCTATTCCTGTTTGCTGCGTTAGCTTTTTATCTTGTTTAAAATTTTCTCTGTTAGAGACGTTAACTGGATTATTTCTGCCAGTATGGCTGGCAGTGAGCAGTATTCATTAGGTAAAATAGATGTCTCAGTAGCATGTCAAATACAGTCTAGCTCAGATCCCTTATAAATCATATACATAAGAGAAGAACATTCCTGTGTACAATCTCCAGTTATCGTCTTCAAAAACAGTAACATCTTAGTGCATGCCTTGGCATCTCCTCATTGTCCCCAGATAGCTGTAATGATAACATACACGTGAACTTATATAATAAAGTCCTACTCTCTCTTTCCTGCTCACCCAGTCACACCTGTTATTTTGCCAACTGATCTAGATGCTTCCCCTTAGGCACTAAGATAAGAAAAGGCAAAGCTGATAGATATCCAGTGGTAAGTGTGTGTATGGGATAGAGATATATAGCAAGGATCCTGTTTAGATATTGCCATGAGGGTCCACAAAACCAGAATTGGACGTGGAGTCAGTGCATAGGGCCTAACATGTCATGGGGATCAACCCATACCGACCCCCACTCTGCTGCCAGACACCACCTGTGGGGACTGTACTTGGCTTTGTTTCTTCTTTTTAATTTATTTAAATTCAACAAATTAACATATAATGTATTATTTGTTTCAGGGGTACAGGTCTGTGATTCATCAGTCTTATATAATGCCCAGTGCTCATTACAACACATACCCTCCCCAATGTCCATCACCCAGTTACCCCATCCTTACCGCCCCCCCGCCGCCCCAAGCAACCCTCAGTTTGTTTCCTATGATTAAGAGTCTCTTATGATTTGTCTCCCTCTCTGATTTCTTCTAATCTGAGGAGAACCACTAGTATTGGCTGCTTGTACCAACTAATACTGGTGCTATCCAATGGACCACACCCAGGGGATTGATACAACCACTAATCAAGGCTCTATGATTTATGGAAGAAAGCAAGGGCCCATAGAGTTATGGGCCATTGTGCTGCCATTCTTCATCTTAATCTCAGAAGTATAAGATTACTAGAGCAAACTCCTCTTTCCATGTGTCTGAAGAACTGACCCATGTGTGGGAAATCCCAGAAGTAAATATTTTTACTCCCGTTGACAATAACACTTTTTGTTTTAATTGCTTGTGCATGAATCACTTAAAGGTTTTCCCAAAAGAAGACCCCTGACCAAATGGGTGAGTCAGAGGTCAGAGGTAAAAACTGCCTGATAATGAGGCAGGCTCTTTGTTAAAATACTAACATAAATATGTCCTTATTTAGTTTATTATCAGGTATATCTTAAAACATAGGCCAAATCTAAGTAACAAATTTTTTCAATGATTATTATCCCTGGACATCTATAAAATATTTGCCCCACATAACCCCATGCATAAGTGGATTCCTGTGCAACAAAGTATTTTTTTTTTTTTTAGAGAGAGACTATGCACATGCATGCATGAGTGGAGGGGGAGGGGGAGAAGGAGAGAGAGAGAGAGAGAGAGAGAATTGCATGCAGACTCCCCACTAAGCAAGGAGCCTCCTGCGGAGCTCTGTATCAGGACCCCTGATATCATGACCTGAGGTGAAATAAAGAGTTGGTTGTTTAACCAACTGAACCACCCAGGCACCCTTTATTTATCAATTATTTTTCCAACCTGAAAATATATACATTTTATTTTTTATCATATATATTTTATATCATATATCATTTTAGGGCTCATACTTTCTGTAAAGGTTTTCGGGTCTATATTAGCGCGGAGTGAGGCTTTCATTTTTGTTACATGCCTAGAGCAGTTTTCAACTATGATATTTCAAAGCATGGATGTGTTTCAATCAGTTCTGAATTGGTACAGAAGAAATTTATAAAAGGAAAATATATGATTTAATGTTTTCCAGTTATTTACTTTAATCTGGATTTTAAAGTATCCTTAGAACTACGATGAACATTCAATTTATCAATCCAAATCAGTAAAACCTTGTAAGTGAAAAGAAGCACTAACATTAATTAAGCCAGAAAAATAGACTGTAAACCCAGACTGTCCTGGGCAAACCAGAACACATGGTCGTGGACGATGTGAGGCAAGCCAGGCTCCTAGGGTGCAGAATTTCAGGAAGTGCTCACTCTCAGGGTCATGTAGATACCTGCACATGGGAGTGAGTGCTTCCCTAACTTCTGTAGCCTGGGTACCTCACTTTCTCACTTTAGTCCATAGTCATGCTACCTGTAATCATGTCACTCCCAGTCACTTTCATTCCAAAACTCTTTCTTTAATAGCACAAGAAAGAATAATTGAGGGTACAGCAGAGACATCACAAATCCTGCCTGCATCCTAGGCTGCTGTAGACTGTTGGGTCTACTGTTGCTGTTCCTTCTGTGTCATATGTGTGAATGTCATAGTGATGGGATGTGAGTCACTCACCGTCCTAGAGCACCTACTGTTAGTTTCTCTCAGCTTCCATTTGACATATACCACCTTATATTGTTATATGTTGTTTCATTCACTTCTCCTGTCACCATGATTTTATCTACACCTCTGTAAAAGAAATGGAACAAGTCTTATTTGACCCATCAAGATGTCTTATTCTGGTACATGTGTTTCCCTATTGTTTCATATGATACAGGCAGCAGGTGAATTGAATTCAGAGACGAATGCAACTATTAATCACTTCTTATGTCTCACACCTTATGCTAAGTATGGGGCTACAAAAAATAAGAATGTATTTTTTTTTACACTAATAGAAATTACATGGGGCGCCTGGGTGGCTCAGTTGTTAAGCGTCTGCCTTCGGCTCAGGTCATGATCCCAGGGTCCTGGGGTTGAGCCCTGCATCGGGCTCCGTGCTCGGCCGGGAGCCTGCTTCTCCCTCTCCTACTCCCCCTGCTTGTGTTCCCTCTCTCGCTGTGTCTCTCTTTGTCAAATAAATAAATAAAATATTAAAAAAAAAAAAAAGAGAAATTACATCTGGTGCTGTACCCTGGTCCTCTGCCACAAAGGCTCCTCTCATTAGTGTTAAGGTGGGCAATTCATGTTTTGTTTTTTGTTTTTCAAAATTCAAACAAAGTCAAATGCTTGTGGCATTAGGTGTAGATAAGAAGGTATAGATATCATTTTATTTTCCCATTGGTTTTACTCTTCCTTAGCCTAGGGGAGATGGTTAATGTAATTCTTTATTTTCCCATTGGTTTTACTCTTCCTTAGCCTAGGGGAGATGGTTAATGTAATGTGACACTTGATTGGTATTTCTATAGTTCTGAGAATATAGAGTGTTATACTAGTTAATGAGAAACCTAGCACAACATCTTTCTATGAAAAGACTGTTCAAATAGTGCTTTTATTTGCCCATTAAAAAATATCTCACTTGAAGTAAATGTCAGGCTTCCATCTGCAATGATTTTTCTTTGAGAGTATTTATATTTCAGTGTCTGCTTCAGAGACAGGCCTGCTGCATGGACAACTATAATGGAATGGAATAATAATAGTAATAATAATCATTATGCAATACTATACTTGCTAAGTGCTTTACATGAATTACTCTACATCTCACATTAAATATATGAGGCTGGCAGTATTAACCGTATGGACTGGTATCCTTTTCTCTCTCTGTAAGATTAGAATAAGCACAGTAATACCTCCTGGGACTATTGTCATGATTAAATGACATGCTTCTAAGTCCTAAGTACCACATCCAGTATACTGACCGAATTCCACACATGTCAGCCGCTTCCTGCCTTAAAGAGGGGAAGTCAGTGACCAGCTCTATATGGTTTTGGGGAAAGATTTTAAGCTACAATTCAAAGCTATTAATTCCAGAAACTCAGCTTTTACCATTATTGCTATAGTGAACAGAGCATTTCAAACAATTTTTATAATGCATCTGTAATAATAGTTTGTTCCTTTTTTTTGGTATCTTGCAAAAGAAAAATGTTAAGCTTTTTTCATACACATACTTAGAATACAAATTCCTTACCCTGATCTACAAATTCTTAAAGAGTCTGGCCCCCAAAACTCCTTATCTTTAGCTCCTTCTTCTCTGCTAATCCTCCTCTTACTCTACTTTGGTTGTGCTGATCTCCTGTTTCTCAGCCATGCTTGGCCAGCTCTTATGTCAGGGCCTCTGTGCCTGCTCTTTTTCCTGATGCTCTTTTTCCTGATTCCTTTCACCTTCCTTTTACTTCCTTCACATCTTTCCATCAATGCTGTGTTCTCAGCAAGGCTTTCTTTATTGTTTCAGCTCCTCACAACATCCCCCAGTGTGTCAATCCCCCTCTCCTACTTTATTTTTCCTCTCTAGCATTTATCAATAATGAACTCACTATTTCTCCATCACTAAAATATAAGCTCCGTGAGTGTAGGGATTTTTGCCTCTGGGGTTCATTACTAAAGTCCATTGCTTATAATAGTTCCTGTCATTTGTCATGTAGTAGACAGTCAATATTATGAATACATGAATGCATATGAAGGGTTGGACTTCTAAAACTATATATATATATAAACTCTATATATATAACACACACTCTCTATATGTACACACACACATAGAGTTATATATATAGAGAGAGTTTATATATACACACATATATATACACATATATATACACATATATTTACACACATATGATTAAATGACATGATTCTAAGTCCAAGGTACCACATCCAGTATACTGACTGAATTTCATACATGTCAGCCATTTCCTGCCTTAAAGAGGGGAAGTCACCTGACCAAATTCTATATGGTTATTGGCAAAGATTTTAAGCTACAACTCAAAGCTAGGTATTAATTCCAGAAACTCATCTTTTACTATTATGCTATAGTGAATAGAACATTTCAAACAATTTTCATAATGCATCTTTAATAATAGTTTGTTCCATATATATATTGAGGACTTGAATGTGGTTAGTGCCACTGAGAGACCGAATTTCTTATTTTATTTTACTTCATTAACTTAAATTTTAATAGCCATATGTGACTAGTTACCACTTTTTTTGTTACTTGCAATTTCCAAATTGAGGGTTAATATATGGTTCTGCAAACACTGGCATAAAATTTAACCCTGAAAAAGTGTTTGTAGCTGCTTATTACAATATATTGTTAACTAAAGGCAGACGGGAAGTACACAATGCCAGAATTTATGTACTAATGCTTCTCCTTACTGAGATCAAGCTCCATCCTTCTCCAGGTTTTTTCTATGCTCTTTCCTTTGCCTGGAAGGTTTTTCTTCCAGATCTTGATTGCCTCTTTCAACATTCACCTCTTTCCTCAACTGTCATTTTCTCAAAGAAATCTTTTCTGTCCACACTATCTAATATAGCCCATCACACTGAGGAACATATTTATTATGATCCTGCTTTACTTTGTTACTAACACTTTGTAATAATCTGCATTATATTGTTTGTTTAATTTGTTCTATTTGTTTATTACTAGGCTTGCCCCACTGTGATGGAAAGTGGGAGAGAAAAGGGGCCTTGTCTTTCATATTCATTGCTATATGCTTCATGCTGAGAATAATGCCTCCTATGTGAAGGAGCTCAATACATATTTGAGGGCTACATAAAGGATACAACTATTTTGTTCTTTGAGTACCCATAGTTGTGATTTTAGGTGGGATTGAATAGGGTGATTATGTGTGACCTCACTTTATAGATTAATCTAAAAGTGTATGTGTGTGTGTGTGTGCACGTGCATAAATAACTGTGGTATTGGATTGTGAGGAGATTTGTTTTCTTTTTCTTTTTTTCTCAATATGTGTTTTTTAATATCATGTGGGACAAAGTGTTTGCTATTTTCAAATTTGCTAATGATTTCCCTTGTGACTACAATTCAAATCAAATCGCCTCTCAGGACCTCAATTTCTTGTCAAATGTGATGATCAGATCAGCTAATATTTAGGAATCCTTTCAGTATAAGCTTTCTGACCACCTGATCATTACCCACATTATTCTCCATCCAAACCAGGGCCTGTGTGAAAACAAATTATAAGGAGCTAAGGAAGATTCCAGGCAGTGCTCAGATTGTGAAAAGACAAATGAAGGGCACTCCTTAATCAGTAATTAAGATAAATACTATTTTAATGCAATTAAAAAAAAAAAAAACTTAGAATCAGTCACTGCGCTGTGCTGAGCCATATTAGAGCCCTGAGGGAAAAGGAAAAATCAGTAGGGCTGATTTTGGCTCTATTTAAAAGTTGATATTGTTATCATCATGGAATTTTTTGTATTGATTTTTGACTTTTTAAAAAATTTTTAAAGATTTTTATTTGAGAAAGAGAGTGAGCCTGAGCAGGGGGAGGAGTAGAGGGAGAAGGACAAGCAGACTCTCTGCTAACTGTGGAGCCCTGTGATGCAGGGCTTGATCCCAGAACCCTGAGATCATGACCTGAACCAAAGTCAGATGTTTAACTGACTGAGCCACCCAGGTGCCCCTAATTTTGATTTTTTAAAAATAGTACATTAAAGTTAGAATTACCAGATTTAGCAAATAAAATATTGGACAGTTAAATTTTAATATTAGAACAAGAAAAGTTTTATGTACATATGTTTTTCTTTTTTTTTTTTTTTAAGATTTTATTTATTTAGCAGAGAAGAGACACAGCCAGAGAGGGAACACAAGCAGGGGGAGTGGGAGAGGGAGAAGCAGGCTTCCCAGTGAGCAGGGAGTCCCATATGGGGCTCAATCCCAGGACCCTGGGACCATGACCTGAGCCAAAGGCAGACGCCTAACGACTGAGCCACCCAAGCGTCCCTCTTTTTTTTTTTAAGATTTTATTTATTTCTTAGAGAGTGAGAGAGAGAGCACAAGCGGGGGGGGTAGGGTCAGAGGGAGAAGCAGACTCCCTGCTAAGCAGGGAGCCCGCTGCGGGACTCTATCCTGGAACCCTGGGATCATGACCTGAGCCGAAGGCAGTCACTTAACCAGCTGAGCCACCTAGGCACCCTGTACATATATCTCATGCAGTATTTGAATTTTAGATAAACTATTATGTGAAGAGTACTTAAAATTTTGAAAAAGTATCTGTAACAACATTTGATTATCTAGAATTCAAATTGTACTGTTTATTTCGTGTTTTATGTGGCAACTCTAATGTACTATTTGTCTTGATTATGGGCTTTTGGCAACCCTTTAATTTTGCAACCCCCTGATCATTGTACCCACAGAGAGTACTTACCCACCTCCCTTTTTTCAGGTATATGATGCTGTCCATAAAACAGCTACAAATTGGATAATGAAATAAGTACTCCTTGACAGCAAGAGAACATTAAGACTACCTACCTAGCTGCCTGAAGGCAAATTTTACTATTTTACAATACTGAAATGAGCAAGTCAGTCCTGGTTTTAACTGACTAACCAGGGGTCAAATAAATGTTTTTAATTGGAAAAGATGTATCTTAAGAAACGCGAACATACAGAAATGTTTGAAAGTAATTTTTCCTCTATTCTGAGGATTAAGCAAAAATGTTTCTAACCTCTTCGTCACACCCAACATTGTGTTGAATGACTTAGATATTAAATAAATCCCTCCTAATTTTTAATAAGCTCTTACTACTATATAATGTATTTTAAGCAGAGTCAGCAATATGATTTTGAGTAGCTTATAATGAGATATTTTTAGCAAATGGAGAAAGAAAATGACATTTAAAAATCCCAAGATCATCACTTACAGAGAAGCATACTTATTTACATATGTTTATTTCCTTTTTCTTTTTATTTATTTATTTTTACAATTGCTCTTGTTACTTAATTTAAAAGCTTCTGGGTATGAATACATTAACATATACCATGAAGTAACACTCTGAGAGGGAAAATGCATGTTGTAGAGATGCTAATTGAACAACATTAAGGGGAAACATCTGTAAGCAGTTCACAGTAAATACCATTAGCTGATCATTTAACTATAAGCTGTAAGGAAAATGGACTTTAAGATAGAAAAAAAATCATAAATATTCAGTTACTTCTGTGATAGCCATGAAAAATGAATACAATAAGTGCAGAGAATGCACTTTCTTAAAATGACTATAAGCAGATGCATATTAGAAAGATTATTGACTTCACAGTTATTTAGTGGGAAGGATCTATCTCAAAGAGGCATATGGGGATTCCATACACCAAGTTTTAGAGTTAGAAAGGCCTGTGTGTTTGTGTGTGTGTGTGTGTGTGAGAGAGAGAGAGAGTAAGAGAGAGAGGGAACGAGCACAAGCACACTCATTTTAGGCTTTGGATTCTATAAATGGGGAGTGGTAGCCACAGTGAACATTAACACTTTTACCTCCATCAACAATGACCTCTTGCCATGTCTGAGTCCTGGGATAAAAGAGTGGTCATCATCTCATCTGCAATGAAAAAATGATAATAGTCATGGCAGTAATGAATTACACCTTTCTTTTACACAAGCTCTAGTGAGTTGAACACTGTTCTCACCCTCCCTCCCCAAAAATTCATGTCCACCTGTAGTCTCAGAGTGTGACCTTATTTGGAAGTAGAGTCCTTGCAGATGTAATTAGTTCAGTATCTTGAGATGAAATCATCTTGGATTTAGGGCATGTCCTAAATTCAATGACTGGTGTTCTTATAAGAGAGAACACAGAGACAGAAGAAGACAATGTGAAGATGGAGGTAAAAATTGGAATGATGCATCTATAAGTCAAGGTATGTCAAGGATTGCCAACAAATACCAGAAGCTAAGAGAGAGGTGTGGGATGGTTGCTCAGAGCCTCCAGAAAGAACCCACCCTTCAGACAACCCACCCTTTCAACTTCTGGCCACTTATACTGTAAGGGAATAAATTTCTGTTATTTTAAGATACCTAGTTTATAGTGATTTGTTATGGTAGTCCTAGGAAACTAACATAGCAACTAATAAATAAGCAATCATTCAATTAACCTATACAGAGGGCTGATACATTTTAGGGCAGTACTTCAAAATATAATGTTCATGTGAATTACTTGGGAATCTTTGTTACCTGCAGATTCTGGTTCATTGGATCTCTGGACCGTCCTAAGATAGCATGGTTCTAGCAAGCTATCAGGCGATGCTTATTAGCTGGCTCTATAATGACATTTTCAGTACCAAAGATTTAATAGGCCACAACAAAGTACTCTAATCCATAAACCTCATTCTTTTTTTTTTTAATTCCAGTTAGTTAACATCAGTGTTATATTGGTTTCAGGTGTACAATATAGTGATTCAACAATTCTGTAAATCATCCTGTGCTCCTCAAGCAAGTGTCCTCCTTAATCCCCATCACCTATTTAACCCATCCCCCCAGCCACCTCCATTCTGGTAACCATCACTTTGCTCTCTATAATTAAGAGTCTGTATAAACATCATTCTCAAGGAGTTTGTGGTCTACGTATAAAGGTAAATCATATTGACACAAAAAGATACAAAAATTGAAAAAGTGATAGCCAATTATTAAAGAGAATAAATATTAAAACAACTTTAGAACATCAAGTTATCAGCGTGAGCTGAGGTAATCACAGAAAGCTTTAATAAAAAGGATGACAGGTTTGGGTAAGGTTAAAACAAAGAAAATGAGCAACAATGAGATAAGACCAGTTAGTGCAAGTCTGTGATAGATAACACCAGAGAAATGATATGAGAAAGGTACAGTGCATTGTGTTATAGCAATATAATTATTAAACTACCATATTTGCCATGGATAGAAGTTAGTAGTAACCAATGAATAATGAAAATGTGGATATGTTTGCAAATATATACACAATGCAGTACTGTTTTCCTGTTTACACCAAAAATAACAAAAGGCAGGATATAGTGTTCTATAAATAAAATTGTTATTGTTATATAAAAATACTCAAGCAGTGTGAGAGATGTTGGATTTGTTAGGATGGGAGCAATGTATGTTGTTTTTGTTTTGCTTCTTTTTAATTTTATTTCTACTGTTATTTATATTGTTCTCAATTCTGGGACTGCTATTTCAATAGCCAGAGCCTTTGGGTCTTGTACTGAAATATATAATACAGATGCCAATTTAGTTCATAGGCTCATAGGGAACTTCCCAAATATTATGATATCTCCCATATAAGGCTAATGATACCTTCAACATACTCCAAGGGATGCATTTTGACCAAAAGTTACATAAGCAACAAAATATATTCCTCAGAGTAATATTTCAGAATTATTTTACATTTTCTATGCTTACCAGTAATGCCAAGACAAATAGCAGGAATATTATCAGAAGATACTGGAAAAATAGATTTACTTTAAATTTAGTTTTGGGGTTTTTGTCTCCTGGCAAATTTTCAGCAGCCTGTGATAGATTGACATCATCAGTGAGACTTGAAAAGATTTTTTTTTTAAGATTTTATTTATTTATTTATTTATTTATTTATTTATTTATTTATTTGCTAGAGTGAGAACACAAATAGGCAGAGCGGCAGGCAGAGGGAGAGGGAGAAGCAGGCTCCTCACCGAGCAGAGAGCCTGATGGGGGGCTGGATCCCAGGATCCTGGGATCATGACCTGAGTCAAAGGCAGACACTTAACTGACTGAGCCACTCAGGTGCCCCATAGACTTGAGAAGATTGCTAATGGAGTTGAGCATTGTATCCTCTACTATGGATGGCACCAAATATACTATCCATACATCAAGTGGATGAAAAGCAGTGACAAGGTCTATATACAAGTTAGATAATGAGTTTTCACTAGTTAAAAGAAAAAAAAGATGACGCTCTTTGATAAATAAAGAAATACAGGTTGATAGGGGAAGTCATAGTATCCAATGCTAGATAATGCACATATGTCATATTAACGTCACACCCTTGTTATTGACTGTTTGTGTCCCCACAAAATTTATATGTTGAAACCTAATCTCCAAGGTAATGATATTTGGAGGTGGGAGCTTTGGGAGGTGCTTTATTTAATGGGATTAGTGCCCTTATAAAAATGGCCCTGGAGAGCTTCCTTGCCCTTTTCCTCTGTGAGAACACGGCAAGAAGATGGCAGCCTGTGAACCAGGAAACAGACCCTCAGCAGGTACCAAACCCGCAGGTGCATTGATCTTAGACTTCTCAGGATACAGAACTGTTAAGAAATGTTTGTTGTTCAAGTCACCCAGTCTGTGGTATTTTTGCTGTTAACAGCCAAGACAGACTAAGACAACTCTGCATCCTCTTTTGAAAGGGCTCTGCATATGTATCCTCCATTTTCAACTGAAGTTTTTCTCCTCCAGCAGGTATTATATTACTATTATTAAACTGTAATTTTTAAATTTATATTTTGAATAGGAGAACATTATGCTTAACCAATGAGTTAATAAACAAAATAATAAACCACCAATAAAAACTAGAGATTTTCCATCTATTTATAGATATTTGAATACACAGAATAGTCTAGCAAGTTTACTAAATGCAAGGCAAAAATATATAGTCTGGGTATTAATTAGTGCCACTAGCTATCCAAGAGAGTTTGGACATTTTCAGCATTTTTGAATCCTTCTAAATTTATACCAATAGTTATTTTAAAAATGATTCCCCATTTCTCTAAAAGTATATACTAAAACATTTACTTTTGAAATTACATGATGCCTCATATAAAGGCAAAAGAGAAGTGGGTGGAGGTATGGATGGGGTGTCCTATTTTCTCTACTTTTTAGGTATGCTCAAAGCTCCTCATAATCAAAAAGGGAAAATATTATCTACAAAGATCCAACAATTTAGTATCTCCTCTTCATACTTCATAGCACTTTGTAGTCTGTGCAAAAAACATCATATTTTATTGCTGTTGTTTTTCATTCTAAACTATAGGTTCCATAATGGAAAGAACCACGTTAATTTTGCTTACCGTTGTATCCACAGAAATGAGTACAATAATTAGCAAAATTCTGGGGCTTCATTTCTCCCCCTTTTTTTATTTGCTATTTTTTTATTTAAATTCAATTAGCCAAGGTATAGTACATCATTAGTTTTTGATACGATGTTTAATGATTCATTAGTTGAGTATATCACCTAGTGCTCATCTTATCACGTGCCCTCTTTAATGCCCATCACCCAGTTACCCCATCCTCCCACCCACCTCCCTTTCTGCAACCCTCAATTTGTTTCCTGGAGTCAAGAGTCTCATGTGGTTTGTCTTCTTCTCTGATTTCTTCCCATTCAGTTCCCCCCGCCCCCTATTGTCCTCTGTACTATGCCTTATGTTCCACAAATGAGTGAAACCATATGATAATTGTGTTTCGCTGACTGACTTATTTCACTTAGCATAATCCCCTCCAGTTCCATACATGTCAATGTAAGTGGTAGCTATTCATCCTTTCTGATGGCTGAGTAATATCCCATTGTATATATGAACCACATCTTCTTTATCCATTCATCTGTTGAAGGACATCTCAGCTCCTTCCACAGTTTGGCTGTTGTGGACATTGCTGCTATGAACATTGGGGTGCATGTGCTCCTTCTTTTCAGTACATCTATATCTCCCCCCCCCCTTTTTTTTTTAAAGATTTTATTTATTTATTTGACAGAGAGAGAGAGATAGCGAGAGCAGGAACACAAGCAGGGGGAGTGGGAGAGGGAGAAGCAGGCTTCCTGCCGAGCAGGGAGCCCAATGTGGGACTCGATCCCAGGACCCTGGGATCATGACCTGAGCCGAAGGCGGATGCTTAACGACTGAGCCACTCAGGCGTCCTCTTTCTCCCCCTTTTTAAATATTTTATTAGAGCCACATCAAACGTAACTTGTTGAAACTGAAATCAACCACCCAGCAGTTGATTGTGTTTGTACTGCCTTGGGGAAGCAGTTCCTGTAGGGCTCTTCCTTCTTGTCAATATTTATTTTATATTCTAGCATGTATTACATTTCTGGATCATAGTGTCCTGCCTCTTTAAACATCCTTTGTCTTACACAAATGATGAAACCTGATTAGTCAGGGTTTTGTGCAGAGACCTGCTTTAGCAGATGACTTTTAGGAGGACCAACTCTAGAAACAGGAAGAATAAGGCAACTTTGAGGGTTCCAAAATCCTGCTGGCACCAAATAAATTAAGACATTAAAAAAAAAAGTTTTGTATTATCTCAGTACCTTGGCATAATTGCTTCTCCACTCTCCAGCTTTTTCCTTCCTTTTAGTAAAGCCCCAGGGATCCTTGCCTGTTGTTAAGTAGAATCTGTAATAGGTTAAAACCTCAGAGCTCATTCCCACCACAGTATATAATTCAAAGATATAGGCAGAAGGCCTAGATTTAGTCTCAGTCCCATCTCTCCTAGCTGAGGGACCTTATTAAACAAGTCACTCAGTCTTTCTGAGTGCCACATTTTTCGTCAATGGGAGAGCACTTACCTCAAAATTGTCAAAATTGCAGGCAAGACAACTCATGAAACATGTTATGTAAAATGCAGTTTGCTACATTTAATATATATGTATATTTCATTATGTGAGTATATATATTTTAATCTTATGTATTATATATATAATTGTGCTACATTTAGTAGTAATATTTTAATTTATCATATTAGCAATCATTTATTCCTATGCTAAAGTTCTAAAAGAGTGAGACAGGGAACTTAAAAAGTTTGACATAAAATTCCTCCAGAGTATTGGGTTCACCTATCTTTTCCTCCCTTCCTTCCACATGCAGAGGATTAGATTAAATTATCCTCTTCCTTCCATGGCACATTATCATTATCAGTGCCTGAAGAGCCTTTTTCTTAATTTACCAATTTATTTATTCCCTTCATCTTAATCCCATACTCTTATTTCCTGCCTCGCCCATACACATCCATTAATGTGCTTAATGTGTATTTTTTGTATTTTGTAAAGTGTGTATTGTTGATTTATGTCCATGACTTTTATTTTAACTAACTGATACTGGGTTCTAGGCCTCATTTTTTTTTTTTCTTTTGGTAAAAACAACGTGTCTATGTTTCAATCACTATGTATGCACATCTAGACCTTTCCTTCTGACTCAGTTATGATGCTCCATCATCCTTTGACCTCCAGTGTATTTCTCAGATCTCCACATTATATTTACCAGTATCCCAATGATGAGCTCCAGATTGCCTCTCACTCCTGGAAACCACACATGACCCACAATGAACATCTTCACATAAGGCCACCCATGTACCTGTGTGCATTTCTTATTTTGGTATACACTAGGAGAAGAAGTGTCAGGTCATAGGGTATTCCTACATTTAACTGGACTAAGTATCCCAAAAGTGATCTCTAGAATGGATGCATTATTCTCTGTTCCCATGTAGAAGAGTTTTGTGGGTTTTGTTTTATTTTTTGTTTGTTTGTTTTCTACAACATTCCTGCCCACCTATGACATTACCTTAAGTTTCAAATATTTGCCAATACCGTAGTTGTAAAGTGATATTACGTTCTTGTTTTAGTGAGTATTTATCCAATTACTTCTATCATTATTTCTCTATATATCATCTAAACTTTGGGATATCTAGTGCTTCTATTGACTTTACTCTGCCCACTTTCCAGTTATGGTTATAGTTTTTCTAGGGGAATTGCCGTCTTTTTTTTTTTTTTTTTTTGTCCGTTTGTTTCTCTTTAGATATTCATTCCATATTAGATTTTACAGATACCTTCTCCCAATGCCAATGTCATCTGTATGTTGACTTTTTTTTTTTTTTAAGATTTTATTTATTTATTTGAGACAGAGAGAATGAGAGAGAGAGCACATGAGAGGGGGGAGGGTCAGAGGGAGAAGCGGGCTCCCTGCTCAGCAGGGAGCCCGATGCGGGACTCGATCCAGGGACTCCAGGATCATGACCTGAGCCGAAAGCAGTCGCTTAACCAACTAAGCCACCCAGGCGCCCAAAATTTACCTTTATTTTGCCATATAGTTCTTGATTTTGAGTTTTATTTAAGAAACCCTTCCCCAATCCTGCATCACTACAGCTTTAGTAGTCTTAATCTTGTTGAGATCCATTCTTATAGGTAGTTTTAGGCAGATTTCCAGTTTCTTTTATCCCCATGTATAAACCAGTTTTCACATACCATTTATTAAACAACCCTTGATTATCATCATTATGGCACCTAAATACATTTTTTTAAAAATTGAAAGTAGTTTATTAAATTTTTGCCACTTTAAAATCTTTTTCCCATGATTCTTGAGGGAAAATAAAAAGTCTATGGTTTATAAAGCCCTACATGGACCAATGCCTTCTTCCCTCTCTACAGCCTAATTAAATACAGTGCAACTCTGATTTCTTTTTCTCTACTTCTATGATTCCTGTTGTTTTCTGAACTCCTACAACTAATGTTAGGTTTCTAATTTTTATCTTTATTAACTTTGTCCTAAATGCACACACAAGGTCTTTGTATAAGAGCCAGATTTTGTTTTATACTCACAGCAGTCAGCAGCCTGAAAAATGTAATGGTGCTGGTCCTCCCATGCCCAGCCACCTCCCAGAGTTATTCCTGAATAGCTCTGTTCCCTCCCCTACCACTTTTGTGCTATCCTTATAATGCATATTGTATCTGTACATGGTACAAACCAATGGCACATAGTTTTAACTATTACTTTATATAATTTAATGTATTTTTTAAGATGAGAAGAGAAAAAACAATTAAATATTTATATGGTTTGATACATTAACACTCTTATTTACAATTTCTGGTTTTCTTCATTTGTTTCTGTGGATTTGAGTTACTAACTGGTATAAATTTCTTATTTCAGTAGGCTTCTGATCTTGCCTACCTCCTTTGTTTTCTAAGTGTCAAATATATTTCTATATATTATAATCCCAACAATACACACACACACACATTGGCTTATATTCTTGTTTAAAATCAATTAAAGGAATAATGGAGAAGAAATATGCACTTACATACTTTTTATCAGTACATAATTACATTTACCAGTGCTTTGTTTCATTTGTGGATTTGAATTACTTAGATCACTTGCCTTCAACTTTCTTTAGTATTTTTTGCAAGGTATGTCTGCTAGCAACAAATTCCATCGGTTTTTGTTCATGTGTAAAATATTTATTTTGTCTTCATTTTTGAAAAGTACTTTTGCTGGACATAATGTCATTAACAGTTTTCTTTCGTCTTCTAGTACTTTGAATATGCCCTTCTGGCCACCATTTTTTCTGATGAAAAATCAGATTCTAATTGTATTGGGTTTCCTTTTATATGATGAATTTTTTAGGGGGGGTTGTGCATTTGTTCGTTTTCTACTTGTAAGAGTTTCTCTTTGTTTTTCAATAGTTTTACTATGATGTGTTTATGTTTAATAGTTTGTTGAGCTTCTCAAGTGTATAGGTTAATGTTTTACTTTAAATTTGGAAAGTTTTCAGCCATTTTTTTTGGAATAATTTTTCTGCCTTTTTTTCTCTCTTCTCCTTCTACTATGCCCATTCTGCATATGCTTGAGCACTTAATGCTATTCTCTATTTCCTTCAGGACCTCTTCATTATTCTTCATTTTTTTCCTCTTCATTGAATTGTATAACTCTATCAATCTTTATTCAAGTTCACTGATCCTTCTGTTATTCAAATCTGCTGTTGACTCCTTTATTTTTTCACTTTAGTTATTATACTTTTCATCTCTAGAATTTCTATTAAGTCCTTTTTTTGATAGTATTGATCTTTATATTCTATGTCATCTGTTTGATGAGTCATTCTCATCGGTCCTTCTTTTACTTCTTTAATCATGGTTTCTTTTAGTTCTTTGAGCATATTCATAATTAAAATCTGTAAGTCTAATATCTAGGTTCTCTTACAGACTGTTTTAGCTATCTGTCTTTTTCCCCTGTGTGTAGGTGATACTTTCCTGGTTCTTTGGATTCTCATATTTTTTGTTGTTGCTATTGAAAACTGGACACTTTAGATAATGTATTATAGCCATTCTACTTATAGTTTCCTCTAATCTTCAAGGTGCATTATTGGTTTTGTTTGGATTTGGTTTTGGTTTTGGTTTTGGAGAGGGAGAGTGGGAAGAGAATCTTAAGCCATGGAGCCCAATGCAGGGCACAATCTTACCACTTTGAGATCATGACCTGAGCCAAAATCAAGAGTTGGATGCTTAACTGACTGAGCCACCCAGGTGCTCCTATTGGTTTTTTGTTTGTTCTTTTCTTGTTTATTTAGTAATTTGGCTGGATGATTTTAGTGAGATCTAGTTCCTGTGTAGCATGAAGCCTCTCATGTCACTCCTTAGAGAGTATAGTCTTGGGCATGCCCATTGTCACCCTAGGACAACAGTGATTTTAGCAAGACTCTTTTTGACTGTCCCTTTCCTGATCTCTGTGGTAAACTGTATGGCTCTGTTGGTTATCACACTGGCTCCAAGTTTCTGTTAATTGCTGGATGATTGCGTACTGTTTTTGACAATGACCTGGCACACAGATTGCTCCACAGTCTGATCCAATTAAAATTTAAAGAGACAATTTTTAAGGCTTATATTTGAGGTTTATTCTGACACCAGAAGTGCTCTTCTTAGCTATCTTTTCCCCTTGTTCTTTCTGTAAACTAGCTGCCCTACAGTCTAACTTGTTGCTTTCATGAAGCTTCAGCACCTTCTTAATTACTTACCATCAAACTCTACTTTGTTTATATGGGTGCTAATATAGATAATAATGTCTAGTGTCTATAAAGCTCTCAATAAATATTTATTGAAAGAATGAATGGTGAAAATGGAGGAAACAAATCTCTGATGCAGTTGTTTAGAACTAGCTCTATAGGGTAGATGCTTCTCTTCATCTTCAAAGTCTAGTTAACCAGTCCTAAAGTCCCAACAGCCAAATCCAAGCCAGGAATTATAAAGATTCTCTGTCTCTCTCTCTTGCCCTTGCTCTCATCTGTGTATGTGTGTGTGTATGTGTATGTGTGTGCTGTTTGTGTATGCGTGTTTGGTGTGAAAGGAAATGGAAACTTAGCATGAACTGTCCTGCCTTTGAGACACAAAACCACATAGTTAATGTCTGAGTCATATCTAAGTTAGACACTTTAAAAATTATTAATATTTTCAAACAAGAGAGAGACTTGTTTTCTTTCTGCTCCCATCTGTGATATTCAGTCTGGGGTGAAATAGGAACTGTACTGTGTGTGTGCAGCTAGGATGAGGGGGAGGAGAATGAGTGTCATATCAAGGTTTTCTCAGATTGTCCAGTAATATGATTTCCCAGTTAAGGATTATTCGCATAGTGCATGTGTGTGTGTGTGTGTGTGTGTATGTGTCTTTCAAGTGTGTTGGAAAGAAAAACAAATGAGAGAATATGGCTATGGATTGTTAATCAAGATAGTGTCAATCAGGATAGGAAAGATAAGAAACATCACATGTGAGGTACATGTAAGTTTGATTGGCTAAGCATATATTGTATGGGTATGCTAATTTTGAAAACTATTTGCAAGATACCCTACCTAAGTTGGGAAAGAGATAGCTTGGCTTTTTGGATCAAAATCAATACTCAATGTTTGAAATTTGTTTCAGTAATTTTACATACTCAGGATAAGAGTTTTATTGCTTTCCATTTACATACTCTATCATTTATTAAACACTATTGTTGTTTGTTTTATTATGCTTTGCTTTTCCTTTGTTTTATTTTATTTTTTTATTTATTTTTATTTTTTTTTAAAGATTTTATTTATTTATTTGACAGAGAGAGACACAGTGAGAGAGGGAACACAAGCAGGGGGAGTGGGAGAGGGAGAAGCAGGCCTCCCGTGGAGCAGGGAGCCCGATGCGGGGCTCGATCCCAGGATCCTGGGATCATGACCTGAGCTGAAGGCAGACGCTCAATGACTGAGCCACCCAGGCGCCTCCACCTTTGTTTTATTTTTAAATTGCTCTAAAACCATCTTTCAGAATTGCTTAATATTTCTTTTTTCTAAAACAAAGTTTTTGCTCTAAAATCTACATTAGCTGAGTGCCGCCTGGGTGACTCAGTTGGTTAAGCGACTGCCTTCGGCTCAGGTCATGATCCCAGGGTCCTGGGATCGAGCCCCGCATCGGGCTCCCTGCTCAGTGGGAAGCCTGCTTCTCCCTCTCCCACTCCCCCTGCTTGTGTTCCCTCTCTCGCTGTATGTGTGTCTCTCTCTCTGTCAATTAAATAAATAAATAAAATATTAAAAAAAAAAAAAGGAAAAGAAACAGACTGCTTATGGGGCGCCTGGGTGGCTCAGTCGTTGAGCGTCTGCCTTCAGCTCAGGTCATGATCCCAGGGTCCTGGGATCGAGTCCCGCATTGGGCTCCCTGCTCTGTGGGCAGCCTGCCTCTCCCTCTCCCACTGCCCCTGCTTGTGTTCCCTCTTTCGCTGTGTCTCTCTCTGTCAAATAATTAAAAATAAAATCTTTAAAATCTACATTAGCTGAAATATTTAGGGGGCAAGAGGATGATCTATTCTTTTATAAAAAGTAGGCTTTATTAATGTAAAAGTGCTAGCTGTTATCACTTAACTTTGAAAAGAACAGAAAATCAACAGAGATGAGAAATGGGGTGCCGGCCTTTGAATATTTATGCTGTGATTCTGTGTCTCTCCATAAGAAAACCACACTGAGGAATAGAATAAAAATTAACAAGCAGGTTGTTATTTCTTTCTCTGGATTGAAGGCTTTTTCTTTTTCTTTTTTTTCTCAGAAGGCAGTCATTGCTACTTCCTACAAAAAATTCTTTTGTTAGGAAAGAAGGGAATTGATTCTCCTTTTATTCCCAATGAAATATAGAGGCATGCAGAATAAAAGCACAATTATAATGAACACAATCCTGAATTCTTTCAGAGTAATTATAGCAACCTAAAATTGTTATTAATCAAGGGCAAAATGTGTTGAGATATGTTTCCATGTTAGTTTTAGCATCATAAAATTAGGTAAAAACCCACCAAATCACACCATAGAAATTCCCAATGGAGACAAATTACACATTTTTTGGTTATCTCTACTAAACTCAGGACTATAGGTCTGTGAATTTATTTCTTATAATCAAGAGAAGATCTCTTCACAGCATTGTATAAAGAACACAGTTAAATCTCAAGTCTGTTCTTGCTAACTTGATCATTTAAACCTAAAGTTTTTTCATTCTCTTCTCTTTTCAGACATTATTTAATGAAACTAACCTCAGAGGGATATCTTATCACCAGTCCTTAATTGCTTTGAAGTTTATGGGGATGTATTGAGAATATTTAGCTCTAAAGAATTAATAAATTCCTGGGAATAGCATAATTACTATTGGTATATTTAGTTTCTTTAAAACCTGCAATGTGTATTGAAAACTACACATGCAAGTCAAATATTTATTAAAATGCAAAAGAGAGTTAAAACAATTCAGGTTAAATAATCAATGCCATGTTTAGAAATTATATGTGTCAAAAGTTGCAATTTATTTGCACTTTGTTTACCTCCTATCAGAATCATCTGAGAATTTTCCTAAATATTTATATTTGTAAGCTCTGCTTAACAACTGAAGAAGACCCCTGAAACGTAGTGAGAAGGAGAACTGGCTTGAGACCCTTGCACTGGAGGAATAGTGCAGTAGCAGTGTCTTATATCCACCCCACCCAACAGAGGACGGCTGCTCAGCCCTCTTATTTCTTGATTTCCAACCTAATAATTAGGTGGGCCCAGGTACATTCATTCTGGCCCTGAATTGAATGGAAACCCCTCTGAAAACACTGAATGAGTCTTATTAAATCAGCTAAGGGAGATAGAGTGGGAGCCTTGCCAAAAATAAGCACCTAGGGAAGGACTCCCATTCTCTGCCAGGCCTTGAGACTGACTCCCCTTTCCACCAAACAAATGGAGCCGGCTAGGAGAACCACCTGGATAGACCCAGTGAGAGCAAGTGGCCTGGTGCAGGAAAGGTCTGACTGTCCTCTTGTCCTCAGAGAAATCAGGACAAGCAGGAAGGACTAGAAAAAATGATTCAGTCACAATAAGCAGGGTGTAGAATTAGCAAAATGGTTTAACCACCATAAGTGGCCTGATCTGGGAAGCCTCATAGTTCTACTGGCTGCGGCTATCCTCCCCTGTTTAGAGGCACCATGCAGCCAGGGGGCGCTGGTAGGGAGATCCTCCCATACCCCTCCTTCATGAAAAGTCCCCTGGCCTTGGGATACCTCTAATGCTCCAGGGTACACTCCTATGTCACTTGTCATACCGTGAATCAAGAGAATCACAACTTGAATGAAATGATAATCAACTGATACAAATGCTAAAGTGAACCAGATATTGAATTCTAAGACAAGGATTTTAAAGCAACTGTTATAAAATTCTTCAATGGTTAAATACAAATTTCATTTAAACACATGAAAATCTCAGCAAAAAACAGAATATATAAAAAGAAACATGAAAATTATAGAACTGAAGAATACAATCATAAAAATTAGAATAAAAATCTCTGGCCAAGTTTAATAATAAAATGTAGATGACAGAGGATAGAATTAGTGAATTTAAGGACAGAATATAAAATTAAACCAATCTGGAAAATGAAGAAAATAAACTGAAAAAAAAAATGAACAGAATTCTGGTTTTTGGTTCTACCTGTTAGAAGCTTGGAAGTTGCCACTTCGTTTAACAACAAGTAAGTACCTGAACAGACTGAAAAATCAACTCTGCTTGGATTCATAAGAGAGGGAAGGACACAGGGCAAACTGCTACCCCTAAAATTAAAAAGACAGGTGAATACAGAATACAGAATAGCTTACCAGAGCAGAGAATCACAAGTAGAAATACCCATGACAAAAAATGCCCCAGTAGGAAAACCTGAACTATAATTGATAAACTGCTAGAGGCTCTTTGTGAAAAACTGAAATATGAAAAACTCAGGGAAGACCTCATCATCAGGAAGCTCCTAGAGTATTGTGAGATTTACCTTTGGGAGCCTGATCAGATTCCCACAATTAATATCAAAAAAAATCCCCCAATGCTTGTTGGAAATGTGAGAAGGAAAGTAAAAATCTTAAATTACACCAGAGCATACTTTACAAACTGCACTTTACAACAGCTTACTAACCCCGCAGACACATATATTTGCCCAGAATATAATGTAACAATAAGAACACAATCTTTTTTTTTTAAGATTTTATTTATTTTTGTGAGAGAGAGAGAGCATGACAAGTGGGGAGGAGGGGCAGAGGGAGAAGCAGACCCCCCGCTGAGCAGGGAGCCCGATGCAGGACTCGATCCCAGGACTCCGGGATCATGACCTGAGCCGAAGGCAGACGCTTAACTGACTGAGCCACCCAGGAGCCTGAGAGCACAGAATCTTAATCTTAATTTTGGTCTCATTCTTGGTTCTACCCCTTACAAAATAACCTTGGTAAAAGTTTAACCTGTTTTAAACTCTGCATTGTCATCTACTACAAGGAAGATCGTTACCTTCTAGGGATGCAAAAGAGTCAAAGGAGATTATGTAGCTAAATGCACACAGATATAAGGACTGAGTTTACTTTAGAACTGGCATTGGAAGACAGAAAAAGATGCACATTTTAATAAATTGTACTGTGGCCATTACTGTTCTGTATAGAGTAAAATGAAATTAAACCTGACCAATTTAAGATGGGCTTGGTATGTGCTGCTAACAAACAGGATCAAAACTTCAGTGTCTCGGGTGCCTGGGTGGCTCAGTCAGTTAAGCGTCAGACTCTTGATTTCCGCTCAGGTCATGATCTTAGGTCATGATCTCAGGGTTGTGAGATCTGTGTCAGGCTCCATGCTGGGTGTGGAGCTTGCTTAGGATTCTCTCTCTTCCTCAGCTCCTTCCCCCATGCTCTCTCTCTAAAACAAAACAAAACACAACAGAAACAAAACCTCAATGCCTTAAAATGACAAAAACTGATTTCTTTTTTTAAGTTTATTTATTTATAACCTCTCCATCCAGCTCCAAGATCAAGAGTTGCATGGTCTAACAACTGAGCCATTCAGGTGACCCTGAAAAAGACTGATTTCTTAATTACATTATATATCCATTGGGAATTTTTTATATTCAAGTGCCATTCTGGGAAAAGTCCTCTAAGATAAGCATCTGCATCTGTTTGTGTGTGTGTGTCTGTGTGTGTATGTGTTGTAGTTATTTGTAATTAGTAAGGATGACTGTTAAAAAGAAAAAGCAGATTTAGAAGATAAATAGTAGGTGATAAAAGATGGTATGGTAGGCATTCAAGAAGCCCATTAAAAGATGCACAGCCCCAAGCCGGGGATTGTTCCAGTGGAGCTTTGTTGACAGGATATATTTCTCTATTTGTTATTGTTGGTGGTGGTGAAACCTTCCTTAGAGCAGGACATGCAGAAGCCAGCCATGAGAATACCTGGAGATATGTGCTAGCAATGAATATATGACATGAGCAAGAGGAAGCAAAACCTGCAAAGACTGGAATGTGCTTGTTTTGTTCAAGGATTATCAAGAAAGTCAGTGTGGCTGAAACTGAGTTAGAAAGGTAAAGAATGGGTAGGAAATGAGGTCAGAAAAAGAGTCAAACCAGATAATGTAGGGTCTTTTCGATTGGAGTTTCTACAAAGGATTAGAGTTTCATTTTCTTTCTAAATGTGATAGGAATTTATGAACATTTTTGTCCAAGAGAGGACATATTGTATAATTAAGGTTTTGGAAAATCTCTCTGGTTCTTACAAGGAGAATAATCTCTATTTTCTCTCTGGGAAAATTTTCATGCTGAATGTAACACTGGACTCTCTTACTCTCTGGGTCTTTCAGTCAAACATTAATTTTCATTTTAATGCCCACCCCCACACACACACTGCCAACACCACCACTGGAGAATAGTGTACAGAAAACAATATTGATCTTGTGAAAAAAATGGCAATATTTACAACTGCTTGGATCATATCTGTCAAACTCATTTCACACATTAACAAGCTTTCTAATTAGGTTGATTCACAAATTCCTAAGACCAAGAGGGAAATGGTTATCCTCTGAATAGCACACGTCAGTGTATTTTCAAGGGGAATATAGAGAGAATAATAACCAGTCAAATATGCCTCATCACTAACGGCTGATGAGGCAAAAGCCTAGTAATCTTGAAACAACACCCATCTCTGGTGATTTAAATTGAAGATGACATATCTAAATTTTAATTACAATCAAAGTTAAAGCTAAAGGACAGTGAGTAAAGCTGGAGCATCCCTTAGGCGATTAAGAACTGCCTTTCAATTTATTAAATTTAGCTAGGAAATTAGACAAAGCATTTTGTTGTCTTGTCTTTTCTATTACTCACAGCTCATGTTACAAGGAGGATTAAGTTTCCATTAACTCCTGTAACGCTCTGGCAATGTCCAAAAAGCAAGAGAATGTGGACAGTTACAGAGGTTTGAGAACTAGATTCTGGATTTTCCAAAAGATCACTGGGAGTTTATGCCCATTCATCTGACATTATTATTACCAGTACCATGAACATACGGAAGCCACTTTGATCCAGTACCATGTTCAATGAATGTTTTATAATTAATATTTGTATATTATGCAAAGTTGTGTTGAATTTTTGTGAACATTTTAGGAGACTTTTTTTATCACTGTCACTAATATTTTTTTTTATGATCTTAGGGATTCTTAATACCAAAAGTATGATTAGGTATAATTTTTTGTCCTATATCACATCTACTGCATATTTTATCTATTGTTATGGACATACTATAATTAAAAAAGATAACCTAGAGGCTAATTTTTTTTGAAGTGACCATTATGAAAATATTCACCTGTAAAGTTCTAAATAATTTGTGAATTTTCCTGAATAATATGTTCGATAATCTGTGAGTAAAGTATCCTAGTTGAAGAAAGATGTACTGTTTTGACTTTAGAAAAAAAAACTATTAAGAACTCAACTCCAACATGTTTTATCAATGATTTATTTGCTATTGTGTTTAGAACACTTGCTTCCTATATTTTACCTATATATTTTGAATTAATGGAAATGGGTACAAGAGTTTGAAAATAAGTCATCTCCATAAATTGAATTTGGTGTTTAATCCCAATAGCAGAAAGAGAGGTATGGAGGACAGAGAGAGAGAGAGAGAGAGAGAGAGATTCATTATGTTGTCTGCCTTTGTACTGCAATTATCAAGAAATACAAGACGGACCTGACACTGACATTGAAAATAGGTGTTAAATATTTATAAAAGTGCTTCGATTTGAAAAGAGATTTCCATGCAAGGAACTCACACAAATTTATTTTTCCAAATTCAGTTCAGCAGGAATTCGCCAGATGTGTTTGCATTGTGCTAGTTGCTACATAAAGTAAAAAATTAGTGAAAAGAGTATTTTTGCCCTTACAGAGCTTACAGTAATATTAGGGAGCAATTATATATATGTGTGAAATAGTTACCAACCCAAGGCTTTATCTGATTAAATATTATATTAGATGCAGCATGTGGGGTTGATAGGGAAATGATGGGGAAGTGAGACCATTTACGCTGGAGAAGTCAGAGGCAATTGCTTGGAGGTGGTGAGGGACAGAAAGGCCTTTTATTCTCTGCTTAGAGGCAACATCACAGAGTATAAAGATGACTGGCTTTCAAATCCTGGTTTCCCCACTTACAAGGCAGGTGACCTTAATCTTTCTGCAATCCAATTTTGTTGTATAAAAATTGAGAATAGTATATCTATATAGCAGGGTTATGAGAAAAAAGAGAGAAAGAAAAAGAAATATAATGGTGGTAAAAGATCAAGTGATGTCATAGCAAATACTAGATACTCCAATAGCAATTATTCTCCTGGGAAGAAGTTCAAAGTACATACTGTTTATATGACTGTCTATTTTTTATAAAAAGACACTCCAACTAAAGTGAAATCTTCTCAATTATCTGTTTTCCTATCTTAGGCAACAAACATTTTAGTAGTCAGGGGTTAACTGTGTGGGACAGGCAGATTCAAAGTACTAGGACTTAAAAGGATACACATTAATGGAGGGGAGATCAGTACTGGAGATGTAGACTAAATGACAATTTTCTGAAATGATTCCAGAGTATCAGTTAACATACTGCAACAACTTTGCTCTTCCATGAAAGTAGTGGGCATCCCGGAAGTGTAGACCTGTTGTGTTGAATTTTTGTGAACATTTTAGGAGACTTTTTTTTGCAGCTTCCTCAATACAAAAGTGAGCCACTCAATGGCAGAATGTAAAAACAGTTAAGCAAGTGTGTATCAGGAAAAACAATCACCACACCGTGAGTTTCAAGTCTGTGGATTGAGTTTCAGGGGTTTCAACTCAGTTGCTGGGAAGGAATAGCTAATGAAGGTAGATCCTCAATTTTACTGAAACCATTATATTGGGCACAAAGGCTTAGTAGTGAGAATAGGCTCTCTCTCTCTATCTGTATCAGTTTTTTAAGCCAAGCTTCAGGGATAATTCTGGATCTTTATGGAAAGATATACAGCTCAGATATAGAAAATAGAGCCAAATTCAGATTTGTTGCAAGCAGCTATTGCTAAAGTGGTCTTCAAGATTCAATGGGGACATTATTAGTAATTGTACCAGGACCATGGGCATACAATGGGACTGTTTCCTTAAGCTGGTACATATGGTACTTCTACCTAAGTCCTGCTTGATTAGGTCCTGGGCTGGGGGTGGGGTTGAGTTTGCTTCATGTGAAATAAGGGGTCAAGGACAGTCCTAATACTCAGAGACTGATTAATGGGAAGGTGCATATTAACACAAATGATTATGGCAGACAGGTTGACAGGATTATGAGATTTCATTTAACAATAAATAAGCATGTGCTTTTAAAAAGATAGTGATTCTATTTTAATGAAACAAAATTCTAGCTTTATAATAAAACCGAATGTCACATAATCTGTTACAGAACTTGGATAAGAATTTCTGTGCTTTCTCTAGTGTAAAAATATGCTTGTCTATATCGAAGCAAACATAAAAGGCATGCTGGAAACCTGATTTTTGTTTTGCATTGGCAGCAGAGAGGGATCACTTTAATAGCTAATAAATCCTTTTTTTTTTTCATTCTAATATTTGAAAGTCAAATGTCACCATACTGTGAGAAATGGTCTTTATGAAGTTGTTGATTTTAAAATCCTGCAGTACTCCTATTGTTAGCATGTCAAATCCATTTGGGAATCAGCTTATAGGTTTTTACTAGAGAAGGCCACAAAGCATAAGAAAACCATTTAAAATGCAGAAATGTGAACTATGCAGGGAGCTTGTCAAGAGTAAGAATGATTTTTTTGGGGGGGGGTTGGTGATTTTCTATCAATTTCATAGTATTTTGAAGTGATATTATGTTCTAAGAGCTGATATAAGCATAGATTTAAATTGACAACAATTACTGAAATGTGTTTGTGCCCAAACTGCAAAGATTTATTCAGATATAAAAGGAAAGGAGAAATAGGCACATTAGTATATTCTTGAATAGTTCATGTTTAGTTGAATATCTTTAATCTTTGTTCAAACAGTACAAAATATACCAAGTAACTAGTAAGTTTAATTTATTTTGCCAGGTAACACACTTAAGGACAGGGGTAAAAATAAAAGCCAGAGAATACACATTATTCAATATCATGTCAGTAAAACAATACTAGTTGTTAAGTTGTGTCTCTTAACTTTAAGCAATAATACTGAACTCATCCATGACATGTATATGACTGTATTAATACTCTTAGGCTTTGCAAAGGCACAGTTATTAATCAAACTCTCTAATTGGAATTATAGAAACAAATATCAAGTTGAATAAATGTTAGCTACTTTGACCATCTTTAAATTTTGCCCTAGCTTGAAAACTTGGTTAAAAACGAACAGAAAAACAATGATAATATAATATTCTAATAGCAAATCTCATATATGGCTCTGTATGCTTCAGTTCTATAATAATTTTAAAGAATGGTTAGTGTAAAACACAGGATGCAAAATGCATTTGTTTTTATTATATAAAGTAGATTTAAGTTGATGATAATGATCATTCAAATGGTTAAGAAGTCAGAAATGCAGAACGTAAAAAAAAAAGGAAGTCAGGGAGGAGGAAGGAATAGGAAGGATGGGGAGGGAAGAAAGAAAGAAAGAAGGGAGAAAAAGAAGAGAAAAAGGAAGAAAACAAAAGGAGGTAGGGAAAACAGGAAGGGAGAAAAGGAAGAGAAGAGAGGGTAAGAGATGGAGAGAAGAGTGCCTTCACAGCTTGAGCATGATTAAAATTTTTAAGAGTTGGATATATATAAGACTTAATGTATATAGTGTGGGGTGGGAGCTTAATTTTATCCATATGGTTACCCAGTTAATCCAGCAGTATTTGTAAAAGAGCTTCTCATTTCCACAATGAATTGTTTTGGGGTCTTTGTCAAAAGTCAATTAACTTGGTAAGTGTCATTCTATTTCTGAGCCCTCTGTTATATTCTATTGATTATATTTTTCAACCTAAAGCAAGAACACATTCTCTTGATTAATGTAACATTAGAATAAGGTGTAAAATTAGGCAGTGTAATATTTTACTTCTGATATGTTGATTAGCTTGAATCATTATTTTTACTTTATGTAGTTGTGCTATCATAATTGATTGGATTTTCAAATCACACTCAATCTAATTAAAGAACTGTACCAGTGTCCAGTTTTACTAATAATTTCAAGGATAGTCAATCCTTGACTCACAACACAGTTCAGAGAACATCTCACATGGCCCAGTGCATCCTTCCTTCCCATGTTGGACATGTGTTCAAATCATAAGTAAGATTCCAAAGTGCAGTTTCAGCAAAGAAACTTAATTTATGAAATTTTCAGTCATAATTCTGAGGCTTATATATTTTATGCAACATTCCCTAGAAATACATTCCTCTCTTTCTCCCTTATTTTTTCTTCTTCTTTCTTTACTCCTTCCTTCCTGCTCTCATACTTTCTTCCTTAACAAAAGTAATCCTTACCTAGGGACACCTTCCTAAGGTCATCTGATAAGTAAGGAGTCTTCTAACAAATATCCTTAGTCTATTTAACATGCCAGATAACATGGAGAGTAACCTCCATGTTAAGTCACCTGATCTCTATTATTTGCCCCTGGATGCCCAATTAAAGTGAATAAATGAAAAAAAAAGTGAATAAATGGATTACAGGCCAGCTGCTTTAACTCATTCCCCAAGAGTCATTTGTCTTCTACAGAAATTAAGAGGAAAAAATATCTTGTACTTACTTACATGTTTATCAATAATTGTATTCTCTCTATATATGAGTTTTTAATTTGTGTCATTTACCTTTGACCTACAGAATATCCTTCTGCATTTTTCCTAGAAAGTGTTTGTCATTCACAGAACCACACATCTTTTATTTTTCTGAAAATTCTTTTACTGGCCTTCATTTTTCAAGAATGATTTTGCTGGACATAGATTTCTAAATTGACATATTTATTTTTTTCTATTAGTACATTATAGAGGTATGTTCATCATCTTCTGCATCTTATCTGTTTCATTAAAAAGACAGCTGTCATTAATATTGTTTCCCTACAGGTAATATCTTATGTGTTTCCTCCTTCTGATCACATTGAAGATTTATCTTTGTTACTGTTTATCAGAAATTTCTCTTCGATGTACTGAAGCATGGGTTTTCTCTCACTCTCTAGCTCTTTCTTGTTTTTGCTCTCACTCACAAAAGCCTTATTTTTCTTTTTTCCAGCAGGGGATTGTTGATATTTTTCAATCTGTAAGTTGAGAGTTTTTATCATATTTGAAAAATATTGACCATATCCTCCATGTATTTTTCTTCATTCTCACCCTCTTTTCCATCTGTTTCCACAATAACATGCATTTTAAAACATATGGTATTGATCCCAGAGTCACTTAGGCTGTATTTCTTTCTTTTCTTCAAAATATTTATGTCTCTGCTTCACTTTATCTACTGACCTATTTTCAGTTTACTTTTTTTTAATCTATGATAGTCAATCTGCTTTTAAGCCCATTTAATGCTTGTTTTAAATTTAAGAAATTTTACTAAAAAATATTACTGAATCTTTCTAATTTATTTAAATTCTCTACTTCTTTTGAAAGGAGCAAAGTAAATTTTGAATTAACTTGGAGGGTGTTGGCAGATTTGAAATAACAAATATTTCTGTTATGAAAATGGAATATATCAACTTTTATGCTAAATATTTTTTTGGGGTATATCTGTAGAAATGTACAGATTTATTCAGAGGTTTTTCACATCTGTAATTAACATTATTTCAGGTGTTAATATGTCACTTGATTTTGCTTCTACATATACATAGGTATATTCATTTGCACATATATGCCTTTTACTGATTAATATACTTTAGACTTTTATACTTTCTCTTTAGAAACTTTCTTTTTTGGGGCACCTGGGTGGCTCAATTGGTTAGGCGTCTGCCTTCGGCTCAGGTCATGATCCCAGGGTCCTGGAATTAAGCCTTGTATCAGGCTCCCTGCTCAGCGGGAAGCCTGCTTCTCCCTCTCCCCCTACTGCTCCTCTTGCTTGTGCTTTCTCTCACACTTTCTCTCCCACTCTGTCAAATAAATTAATAAAATCTTAAAAAAAAAGAAACTTTCTTTTTCATCATTTCAATAGTAAAATAATGGATAATGATTGAAAGACCTTTCTTCTTCAAATATGTTTGGGAAATTTCTTAATTTTTAATTTTTTTAAAGATTTATTTATTTATTGAGAGAGAATGAGTGGGAAGAGCAGACGGAGAGGGAGAGAGAATCCCAAGCGGACTTCCCACTGAGTGCTGAGTGCAGAGCCCAGTGCGGGGCTTGAAGGGTTACTCAGTCTCACAACCCTGACGTCACAACCTGAGCCAAAACTAAGAGTCAGAAGCTTAACTGACTGCATCACCCAGGTGCCCCTATGTTTGGGAATTTCTAAATAAAACATAGTCACATATTTAATAAATATATAGTTAAGTACAGCAAAACCTTTAATATACTAAACTGCATTGGAAATTCCTAAATACTGAATATAGTTGAGTGTTTTTAAAACTTACTTGAGAAAAAAAAAAAAACATTTAATTTTGTTTATCTTCAGGGATTTTTTCGTCCATGAAACATACTTTGGAAAATGCTGCTCAAGACTGTCATTAACTATAGCATTTGCAGATTTTATTTTTCCTTTTTTTCCCTGAGTTATAAAAGAGTTTTATAATTCAAGAGTGTATGTTGAATTTTTACCAAATTTATGTGTCATTGACTGAAGTAGGCTGAATACTTCTAAAAAATACTAGCAGTAATTACATTGTATATATCTTATTGTTAAGTAAAGAGGAACCATTCTCTCTTACGCCCAGCCATTTCATGCTGTTGCATAAAGTAGGGACTTCCTCATCATCAAATTCTTTAGGTCTATGCAACTGAAAAATAGTGAATTTTAAGATTTCTAAAATTGGGAGAAAGTACAGGGTATGAATGAGTGAGCTTCTTCCTTTTTTGTCATTTAGTGGACTTCATTCTCAAGTACCTATATTAATTATCTGCTTCTATATGACTTAAATTTACCTGGGCAAATTTGTTCCCTGCAAACTTGAGGTCTGATGCTGGGAAGGATAATTTAATTCTTTCTTTCTTTCTTTCTTTCTTTCTTTCTTTCTTTCTTTCTTTCTTTCTTTCTTTCTTTCTTTCTTTCTTTCTTTCTTTCTTTCTTTCTTTCTTTCTTTCTTTCTTTCTTTTCTTTCTTTCTTTCTTTCTTTCTTTCTTTCTTTCTTTCTTTCTTTCTTTCTTTCTTTCTTTCTTCTTTCTTTCTTTCCATTTTTAGAGAGGGAGAGTGGGGAGAGGGGCAATGGGAGAGGGAGAGAGAGAATCTTAAGCAGGCTCCACCCCCAGTACAAAGCCCAATGTGGGGCTCAATCTCACAACCCTGAGATCGTGACCTGAGCCAAAATTAAGAGTCAAATGCTTAACCGACTGAGACACCAGGTGCCCATGGGTAATTTAATTCTGAGTCAAATCATATCACCTACTTCAATCCACAATACTAATATTAAATCTAATATTTTGATAGCAAGAATGGAAGAGAAAATTGTGATTATTTCGTATCTTTAAATAGCCAGACATTTAAATATATTTGCATTTATAGAATTAATTTTGTCAGAGTCAATTTTTGTAATGCAATAATATGGGTTTTGATGTGTTGATATATTATTTGGTAATATTATATATCCAATTCCATGTGAAATTAGTTTATAGCAAAGATCAGCAAACTTTTTCTTAAAAGGGCCAAATAATAAATATTTTGGACTTTGTGAGTCATAAAGTCTCAGTGCAACTGAGATGATGAATTGACATGGTCACTTTTCAATAAAATTTGGTACACTAAAATGGGCAGTAAACTGGATTGGGCTTGCTGGTTGAGGTTTGCCAATCCTGGTCTGTAGATTTCTCGTGCGTTTGCATACGTGTGTGTATCTATACTTTTTTTTTAAACATTTTTTAGTGTTAGGTTATGTCACAGTCATAATTATTTGAAAAGTTTTAAAACAATGTTTCTATTACAAAATACATACTAAATAATATAATTATTTATTAACTGAATTCTTCACAGTTCCTACCAATAAATCCATTTAGCCTAGGGCATTTTTAAGGGTTATATTTTCCTTTAAAAGGTGATTTTCACGTGGAGTTTTTGGAATACCATTTAATTAATATTTACCTATTATCCAATTTCCATTGTGATCTAATAATAGTTATATGTTCATTCTTCTCCTGAATATGTATTTTTTAATATTAATAAGTTAATATTAATAATTTAATATTATTTAATATCTTATGTTCTTGGTTCAGTGGTATAGTGAATATATATTTTAATGATTTGTTATAAGTAGAATTAACTTTGTTTTATCCAAGCACTGTTATTTTGCTATTTTATTTATTTACTTCTGCTTTCCCTTACATTAATTTCTTCTTTGGATTGATTTATTTATTGTACATCACCTTTTTATAGTTGAGTACTAAATTCATTTTTAAGATATAATGTATGGCACTTTTGTTTTTTAATTTATTTTTAAGAATTAAACTTTTTGTTTTGCTTCCTTTTTTGTGTAATTTATATCAAAGCCCTTATTTTCTTTATGTTTTTTTCTTTCTCTGTTCAGTGATGAATCTCAGAGCACTTGTGTTTTGGGAGGCTGAGGTTTCTATTGCTTATTTTGTTGTTATCTATGAATAATTACTAGTAATAATTCATGGTCAGAGATGAAGTAAGATCTAAATTTCATCTGTTCAATGTATATAGAGATTTTCTTGTGCCTAATCCATGACACATTTTTTAACAGTTTGAGAGATTGGATATACAGATGGCCATGTCCTTATATAAAAAAGCAGAATTCTGACCAACAGTCTTTGTAGCAACCAATCCAAGAAGTCAAACCACAACCTCTGTAGCAATCACCTAAAATAGCCAAAACTTGATCAATAACTGACAGCTTCCATAATGTTGTACTTTTCCCCTACTTCCAACTAAGGCCAACTAGACATAGCCAAAAGTGCTCCCTTAAACAATCCCATGGGACACCCCACCTTTATTCAGCCCACCTCTAGCTTCCCCATGCCAGTAGCCTCCAATGAAAACATGTTTACCTGAAGTTTTCCCTTTCCTCTGCTCTAAAGCTTCCCCACTTCTCTATTTTTACGTTTCTGCCATTCACAGATTGTGACTGACTTTCTTGCTATGTCATGCTCTGAAAAAATACCCTTTGCTTGTTCTCATTTGGGTGGTCTTCATTTTTTTCAAAGTCAATGCAATTTGACAAGGGTAAGGAATTCTCTTCATTGTGGTGTTAATACTCCACACCATACATTCATTATACATGTAATCACACACACACACACCACTCACACACACTCACAGGCAGCAATCATATGTCCACATCAGTGAAACTACATATTTATATATGTACACTTTATGTCTAGAGGAGAGAGGCCATCTGGTATCTTTCTGTCCCATAGGATACAGGTAAGGTTTTTATAAATCTTAATTCTGTGGCCTAAAAAAAGCATTGTTCCTCCTCTAGACTTCTGGAATTTGCAGGAAATTTAATCTCCTATGAGATAGTTAGCCAAGCCTCTTGTATTGTTTGAAACTACTCAGTTAGGAGTATTAGTGAGACATGGAAGTTTACTGAAGATTTTGTGGATTATTTTACAGGAGAATGGGGGAGGAATTTGTATCACATACTGCAGAGTAAGACAATTTACAATTTCATATTTGACATTTCTTTTCTTAAATTCACTATTCAGGTACTCTTTCACTTAGTATTCCTTTTCTCCTTTCCCTCTGTGTTACTACTCCTTTCCTGGCTGCTCCATTCCCTTCACAAATTTCCCCCCAAACTGCTAATTCCACTGTATCTGATTCCCTCCCCTCCTTTTTCTTTTGAAAAAGTTTAATTTAATTTAATAATTTAAGCAATTTATTTTTATTATTTTATTTATTCTGATAAACATGTTTAGTGCTAGATACTGCTGTAAGTATATCCAATAGAGTCTAATATGTAGTATTTTTATGGTCATTATGCTTTTGACAATTCAGATTTGAGTTTGTATTTTTTTAACTCAAGAAATGTTTAATAGAAGAGTTTAACTCTTTAACTTCCTGGGTGGAACAATTTCTTTTTGTTAGTGATTTCCAGTTTTATTGTATTATGACCAGTACTGTCCTTTGTAATATTTTTGTCATGGAAAGTTTTTTTCTTTCTTTCCAAGTTTTTATTTAAATTCCAGTTAGTTATCATATAGTGTTATATTATTTTCAGATATAGAATTTAGTGATCACTTACATACAACACCCAATGCTCATCATAGCAAGTGCCCTCCTTAACCTCCATCACCTATTTCACCCATCCCCCCACCCACCCACCCACCTCCCCTCTGGTAACAATCTGTTTATTCTCTATAGTTAAGAATCTGTTTCTTGGTTTTCCTCTTTTTTCCCCCATGTCTGTTTGTTTTGTTTCTTAAATTTCACATATGAGTGAAATCATATGGTAGTTGTCTTTCTCTGTTATGGAAATTCTTGAGTTTTGTTACCTAAATATAATCAACTTCTGTAAATGTACCCTGGACACTTGAGAAGAATGAGTGGTCTCTATTATCAGCATGTAGAGTTTTGATATATATCCATAAGGTTTATCATATCTATTTTCTACATTTTCTGTTGCCTTTTATTGTCCATCTGATCTGTCTTGGAGTGAGAGAGTTGTATTATTGTGATTCTGTGTCTACTTACACATCCTGTAGTTTTTTCTCATAAAAGTAGTAGGTTAATGGGGGCATGAATATGCATAAGTGTTATAGCTTCAATTTAACTTGTATTGAAAAGTGTTTTAGAACTGAAAAGTGTTCTTTGTCACATTTCATATTTTTGGACTGGTTTTCTGTTTTGTCTGAAATTGCATTACTTGCTGCTCTCTGTTTCTGTTTTCCTGTAATATTTTTGTTCTTCCTTTTATTTTTTAGTCATTCCAAATTACTGTGTTTTAAATATGTCTCCTATGGGCGCCTGGGTGGCTCAGATGGTTAAGCGTCTGCCTTCAGCTCAGGTCATGATCTCAGGGTCCTGGGATTGAGTCCCGCATCGGGCTCCCTGCTCCTTGGGAGCCTGCTTCTCCCTCTGCCTTTCTCTCTCGCTCTCTCATGAATAAAAAAAAAAAAAAAAAAAAAAAAAAGAATCTTAATAAATAAATAAATAAATAAATAAATATGTCTCCTATGTACATCATATAGTGGAGACTTGTTTTCTAAGACAAATTGAAAGCAATTTATTTTAATGGGTGAATGAAGTGAGTTTAATATGTTGCTATGATTCATATGTTTGATCTCAATTCTGCTATAATGTTTTATAATTATACATATTTTGTTTTTTTGCTATGCTTTATTTTCTATGAGATATTTATTATTTTACATAAGTATATTAAGATGTGAATACATATATGAATATATAATAATACATATATATTTATTTATTTATACTTAAAGTTTTAGATTACCTCAGACCCCTGCTTGCTTCTTTAACCTTTTACTATCTGGCTTATTAATTTTTATCCATATCTTTTGACACCCCTTTTTTCCTAATATAATGAACTTCATTTTCCTTTGTTCTACTTCCCTATCCTTATTTTTTTTAAGTTATATTATTTCTAACTTCATTACAACACATAACATTTGTACATTAGTCTTCCTCTCTGTTTTTCACCTTTCTGTTAGTATTACATGTACATTTTATATTATTTTAAAAAGTTCACCCTCAGTTCGTTTGCTGAAGTTTTCTTAGTTGTTACTTTGGTAGATAAAGCTTTTCCTCTAGTAGATTACTCAAGAAATGTTTATGGGTATTGAATTCACCTTTCTCTCTTTCTGTTTTTACTTGTAATTTATTTTTTAAAGGAAAACTGGTAGTCTTGTAAACATGTTCATAGTTGGATTTCAATGATTTTACCCTCATGGGGGAGTTCAACAAGTCCTTCTGTTCTCTGTATTTCCTGTAAACCGAGAGTTGATAGAGAATCTTGATCAGATTCAGATTCAGTTTGAAATACTGGCCTCTGCTTTGTGTTCATTGGCCGACCACTGGTGATGCTATACATGGACCCTTTATAGTAGTTTTATGGTAATTTTTATAAAAATATTTAACTGTTCATTGAAAAATGCATGAATAAATAAATATTATAGGTCTGTGATATTATGACTATTTAACTGAGTATTTATTCTCTTTCATTTAATTTAGTATGAACTCAGAGACATTAAATAAATGACCTTAGTGATGAGACTGATGGGAAAGAGCTCAGAATTTAAACCCATCAGGCTTTGTGCTAAAGACCACGTATTTAATCACTAGGCTCTACTACTTTTCACATTTCCTAGACATTGATATAAAATTCATATCACACATAGTAGGTTTTATATTCTATCTACTGTTTATCCAATTCACAGTATATAAAATGTAGAACAACAGAAAAAAGATATGTATTAGATGAGAAGGATTTTTTTATTTCCTAAATCTAAGTTATTAGCAGCTGTCTTCCTCCCAAATGAGAGCAGTGTCCTCCAACTTTATGCAAAGTGCATAAGAAAAACAGTGAGATATATCCCCTAGAAGAGTACTAAGGATGCTGGTAGAGTGAGAGTTAGGGTAAGAGTTGGACTCTGGTTAAGAGAGCAAAGATTTGAAACCAACTCTTGAGAAAAACAACATAATTAATTTATAACTTTGTAGTTCAAGAAATAGTCTATCCTTGACTCAGGGTAGAAATACTGGCCTTCTGCAAGAATAAATAAGGAAATATTTCTTTGAGATCTAGAAACTGGTAATATATAAATGAGAGTATAAATCTCAATCTGAAGACTGGAGAATGAGGCAGGATCCATCTTCCTTTTATAAGGCTCTGATGTCTGAAAGACCTGGGTATGCATAAAGTCAAAGGAGAAGGTTACTCAGGGACTCTTACAGAGATATTTGTGAAAGATGGCAGACTCAAAAGCTATGTGCATGCAACAGACATTTCTTTGTTCATACATGGTCAATTCAGATAATTGTTCATCTCCTGCCCATTCAGAGCTACAGAAGACGTGAAGAGATTTCTTTTGACACCTAGAAAAGTGGTCTGTAATGAAAATTGGCTCAAACCCATCTGATATTAGTTTTACAAGAGCAAACAAATGTTTTTAGAAATGCATGATAAATATCATTAATTCATATGAGCATTCTACCCATTAATTAAGGCTCTTCTTTAGTCTATTTAAATGAAGTGATCCAGAGTCTTCTAGGATACAGAAGAACTGAGAGGTTCTATTTACTAGTTCACATGAGTTCAACATTGGGCCTTGAATTATATATTTCACACACCAAAGGAATATATGGGAATTCTTTTTTTTTTAAATTACAACCCAAAAATGAAAATCAAAAAAAAAAATTCTTCCTGAATTCAACCAGTGTTTAAAAATATCCTGAAAGTGATTTGGGTTCCTACTTTGGAGAAATCATTAAAAAAGAAAAAGAAGAAATTTGGCCAACATGGGTGTATCTGAGTTCCAGAAAAATTGAGTTTCCATCTTGGAAAAGAGGCTATTTTCTTTGGTGCTTTTAGGTATTTCTTTTCTACAACTAAGATGTGTATTTAAGTGAGAACAGGAAAGAGAAATGTACTCTTGTTCCTGATAAAATTTAAAGTAAATTGGTGGGCCTTCTGAAAATTTATTGTCCATATCTACCAAGAATTCTGTGAATCATACTTAAAAAAGTAGACAACCATGGAATAAAAGAACTGTATTCTGGGGATATATCTTGCTGCTTATTTTTTCTATTCCCTTAAAGAAGCCAGGATAAGAAATTCTTTCTAATCTTGCCTTGTGGAACAAATTATTATATTTTCATGACAAGTAAGTAGAAATTGAATTGAAGGTCCTGGGGAATCTCACAAAATTCTCAGTCTCATGGCATAGCAGAAATGGTTTCAAACTTAAGCTAAATGGCTCTAAAAATATAATGAGCTTGAGATTTTATGACATTGTGTATCCCTTTTAGATCACATGACAAAGGGATAATAAATAACGACCTACTAAAATGGGGGTAGAGAACTGATAAAACACAAAACAAATGTTAGTTAACTTAAGCTATGTTTCTGCTGCCTCTGGCATAGTAAAAATGCAACAACAACAACAACAACAAAAAAACAATAAAAACTGAAAACAAACATTTCAAAAAATATTTTTAGCAATAAATGAGTTTTTTATCACAAAAGAAATAAAGGTAAAAAAGTTTTCTTAATATAAAATATATTCCCCCTTCTTTTATTTTGTTCTCATTTTTTTCTGTTACCATTTCATTACTACTCAATCATTCAGCTTTGTGATTTGAATCTTGTATACTGCTTATTCAAGCAAGGTCTTGAAGTTCCTCAACTTTGAATTTCAGTTAAATTACCCTTAATTATGATTGCATATTGGCTGCTAAGAAGATAGCAGATACACATGTGACAAACAGATTTCAATTATGAAATTCATCTATTTCTTGCTGTTGAGAGTCTTTATCTATCTCTAGGTGGTATTCTTAAAATTATATCCATTCTTAGGCCTTCCTAAGTTCTTCTGTTATATGTGTTCTCTCCTCTTGAAGTCTGCAGTGACTTTATTATTGATATAATAATTCTTTGCAACCCTTGGATACTGATCATAGTCTTTTTTTTTTTTTTTGAGCTATTTTTAAATTTCACTCACCTTTTCTTGATTAGATAACCTTGAGGCTTAACGGGCTTTTCTCATTCCTGGTTTACACATGTGAAATCATGATGTGCTTCATGCCTAGAACATAGAAGCCTGCCAAGAAATACTGGCTTACATTTCGTCGAAGTCTGTGATGAATGAAAAGTCTTGCAGCCAATTTGGTGTTGGATTTCATTCTGTATCTTTGTTTTTGTTAGATCAGGTCTTCTGGCTCTCTGAAGTGTCCAATTTTGTATCATTAAAGGAATTGTTTCATATAGTAATGTGACCCTACCATTAGGATGGTGGAAATAATCTAATTTACTCTTTTCGTATTAAAATAATAATGTAACTGCCGCTTAACATGCAGATCACATGCTGCAAATTACATTATCTATATACCATATTATCTTATTTCAGCTTCAAGGAATGCTGTGAAGCAAGAAGAGTAGCTATTGTTAGCCATTTTTTACTTCATTTTATTGGTAAGAACACTAAAACTCAGAGATGTAAATTGATGTGTTGAAGGTCATCCAGCCAAGAAGCAGCAGAGACAAAACTCCAGCTCCAAAGTTTTAGCCTGTGGCCTGGCACTCTTTACTATAACATGCATCCTGCTGGATCACCAGCCCTATAATCTTTAAAAAGAAAAAAAATATTGGCCTATGTTACACCCACCTTCTGCCCATCTTACTGTGGCTTATATTTCAACAATTGAGAAGTATGAGGAATTAAAAAGTATGATGATTGATAACAGCCTATGTTCATAGGCTGGGATTTTGGCATTTCTGAATAAATCAAAGCTCTTTGTCAGGAGATTAGGGAATCATTGGGGCAAAAAAAAAAACCAAAACTGTTTGCTTTAAGTTTCTCAGGGAAAAGAGAACAAACAAATTAAACACATGCTGTCATAATGCAAATTACCTTTTGATAACAATCCACATGCTATTTATGAACACTTATTCTTTGCCAAGTAATTTTGGAGGTAGGGCTGGAAGGAACATGAAGGTCAAATAAATTAATTAAAACTATACATGGTGAGGCAATTTCTAAATTCTAATTTTTTAATGAGTTTTAAATATATTAATTGCACTTATCTGGAAATAACTGCAGATAAACTAGAAACAGTAGAGAGAGAGCATGAGAGAGAGAGAAAGCATGAGAGAGAGAGAGAAAGAAAGAGAAAGGGGAGAGTCTTAAATTAAGAAATCAAGGGAGAGTTACACTTGCAGCTAGGAACACTCCAGAGGTGGAATGATCCTTTAAGATTACTTATTCTGATGTTTCCAGTGTACTTATAATGAAGCCAAAGACCACAGAGGGAAAGACCCATGGAGAAAAATTGAAGACATGCCATGGGCAGAAATAGGACTGGAATTCAAATCTTCTGACTTCTGTTCCTTTTCTTTTTCTATGCTGCCTCTAGATGCCACCCCTCTATTTATACAGAGCTTGCTGTAGCAAAGGATCCAGTCACCATTTCTAGCATTTTAGCCAAGACTCAAAAATAGAGGAGGGAGAAAGCTTTGTAGTGGAAGAAAGGGAAGGTTTAGGGTATGATGTGAGACAATTAACGTGGGGAAGCTGAAGACAGGCCATTTAGAAGTAGGGTATCCTATATGATTGGATAGGGGTGCATATTTGGCTTTCTTCAGTTGGTTATAAATCAAAAGTGGGACAAATATTAGGAAAGCTGTTAGTTTTTAAATGTTATTTTTTTTTTAAAGATTTTATTTATTTGACAGAGAGAAACATAGCGAGAGAGGGAACACAAGCAGGGGGAGTAGGAGAGGGAGAAGCAGGCTTCCCGCTGAGCAGGGAGCCCGATGCGGGGCTCAATCCCAGGACCCTGGGACCATGACCTGAGCCGAAGGCAGACGCTTAACGACTGAGCCACCCAGGCGCCCCGAAAGCTGTTAGTTTTTAATCAAGTCTTGGCCATTTGGGGATTGCTGTATTTATGGGTTATTGTTTGGCTTTATGAACTGGTTGCTGCAGATAGAAGTCTAATTTCCTTTTATTGTTACTGTAGATAGTAGGTTGGCTTCCTGGGCTGATTCCTACAGTTTACAAAGTTCTGTTTTTTATACAGTGTGGCCATTGATTGTTTTTATACTCAGTCTTTTAGTCCCCCCTTTGGATCTCTTACTTGCAAGAGGTTGATCAATTCAGGGACAGCTGGAGATCCTATCTTTACCTTTTAGAGATTGCTCAATTATCTTTATAGTCAACTGTATTATAAGATCTTCTTGACATTTTGTAGCTATCCAGTCATCATGGTGATCATCTGATGAGAGAACAACTACATAGAAACATTTAAAACACTGAATAGAATGCAGCAGACCAGTATTATGACCCTATGACAGAAACAAGGACAATTAATAGTCTCTATAAGGTGCTTCAGATGCCATTTGCCCAATTCAGATCAAAAGAACAAATTTCATAGGCAGTAAGAACCAGCTTTATAATGCCAAGTAGCTTTTTCCTTAAGACTATCTCATCTTGCCTGTCTCATTGATCCAAGTACAACAGAAGTATTAGCAAAGGCATAGATACTACCTTGACTAGTCAACAAGAAACCTACAGGAATGTGATTCTCCATTACTACTTGTGTCAATGAGTTGAGATTGACTTATATTCCATTTAGGTCAGAAATGGAGTTATTAATAACTTCTGCCAGAGTTAGTGATGGGTGTTTTAAGTTTTGTCTATTTGTATGATTCTCCCCAATAGAAACATTGCTCTGATTGTTTGCATAAACAGTGAGTCAATAATTCCCCCAGGTAGTGTCTCTGAATAGCCAAGAATAGCCTCATTTTGGAGATTTGTCTGAATTGGACTTTCCAGTGTTTGTGATTTGTAGAATTAGAATTAGGGTCTTTGTGTATAAACAAATCACAGAATATTGTTATTAAAATATGTGACATGTTAGTCTAAGGCAAACATGACTAGACATCTGGCCACAAAAGAAGTTATATCCAGTAAGGGCTTATGGATATCCAGAAATAAAGGAGTTGTTGACAACAAAGGATCAGACCCTTGGTGCATTAGCTGGGCTGCATAGTTGGATCCCTGTTAGTCTCTTCTAGGCAGTATTTTGTCCATCTATAAGGTTATTGAATTCATTTTTAGAATTATCTACAGTCTAATAAATAGATTGTAAAAACTTTTTCTAGGAGAGAGAGATACTTTTGTGTCACAGGTTGATTTATTTAAGGTCAGTCACCCATGTAGGTTAAAATGGAAACACATCAATTATGATTCACTGTGATCTCATTTGATAAAACTGAAATTGTCCAGTTTTCCATCATAGGGAGCTGGTGAAAGTGACATATCCAAAAGTTGGTAAGATTGAGAGATGTGGCTACTGTTTGGAATAATATAAGGATGGCATTAGAATGAGTATGTTCTGACCTAATAGTTACAATAAGAAAGGAATAAAAGAGAAAAAGAGCCATTATGGATGAACAACAAGGTATCTATAGAGAATGATAATAATTATTGTAAACAGACATATTTTAATTTTTTTAAAAAAGGAAGTAGATAGGGATCTTGGTCTGACATAGTGGATGGTTTTATCATCTGCTTATTCCAAAGGTCTTGGGTCAGGTGTCTGCTTTTGGAAATCATAGGCTTCTGGAGAATTTCTGAGAATCTTCAGTTTGAGGTTCCCTGTTGGTATGACTTTCAATTTCTCCTTAGTTGTGAAACATGAATCCAAGGACTGACTTCCTGGTGTTTCACTGCAGTGTTTCTTATTAACAATGCCTGATCTTTATCCCTTCTAGTGAATTCCAGAACAGTTTTGGGGGTTTTGTTGTTGTTTTTTTTTTCTTCTCTGATGTCTCTTCCAATGGATAAAATCTTTTGATTGAAGATCATGAAAAGACTGTTAGGAGAATGTTTAGGAAGGTGGCCTTAATCTGTTGGTGATAGGAATGGATGCAAAATTTTGCCATGTCTGCATGAAATAAGACAAGGTCTAAGATCAGAAGTGAGATCCCAAGACACATAGGCCTACCCGTTACCAATTCATAGGGGAGGTAGACCTTTCCCACACTTACAAAGGAGTGGACTATATGCATAAGGGCTAGCCAGGAGTACCTTTGGCCAAGGGAGCTCAAGGGTTTCTTAAAGTTTTGCTAATTTTAATTAAAATGCTCTTTGTCCTCTCATCCTTTCCAGAAGATTATAAATGTAAGGTCAATGCAGTTTATGACTAAGGGGTAATGCCTTACAGTGTTCTTTCATAAAGGTTCCCATAAAATATGTCCCTCAATCACTTGATATAAAAGTTGGGATGCCCCAGGTTGCAAAGAAAAAACTAAGCAGCTTTTTAGTGGTTGCAGGAGCTGTAGTTTTTTTTGTCAAGGAAGTTGCTTCACCTCATCCTGAAAATATATATGTTAACTAAAAACATATTCAAATCCAGTGTGGGGTAGATGTTAGATAGATAAATGTTTTAGATAAATGTCGTTTTGAGAGAAAAGTAATCTCCAATACAGGCCTTATGTATATTAAAAGAAAGATGGTGGTGATATAATATGAACAGTAGAGAACTGTTCCAATGACCACTATTTGTGGCAAATTGGCAGCTGCTAATAATTATGAGGGTACCTTACTAGGGTTACAGGACAAGATATAAGTTTACAATAATTCATATTATAGTATATTATATATGTTATTGTATTTCTAACTCTTATGCTTCCCTGCCCCCCCCAAAAAACATTCATCTTTCCCTTCCTATGGACTAGATTCACATCTGCTTGAGATATAACAGAAAGGCTAATACCATAACATCTTTTATTTCTGCAAGAGTACCCAGTTCTGCTTGTAAGAAAACTTCAAGCTCATAGAAGTATTTTCTAGCCCCATAAATAGTAGGTGAAATAACTGACCTGAGAGTACTTCCCACTGGGTTCCTAGTAAAGGAATATATTTACTAATCTTTGAGAAAGATGAGGAGCTAAATATATCCATATATCCCCAAAATGTTGTCTAGCAATTGTGTTTCTCCATAAAAAAAAAAAAGAAATTGATCAGACAGCCTAAAGAGAAAAATAAGATTCAAACCAAACCAAAATGAAAGAACCCAGTAAAAAACTAATCCAGATTAAGAGAAACCTCTCTCTAATAGTGTTGGCATTATGTATATATGTACAAGTAGTCTAACATCTAGATATTTGGGAATATGATAATGTCTTTCCATCAAAATATTCTGTATAAAAAGAAAATTTAAAATTAATATTGAAAATAAATACATGGTCTTACTAGCTAATGCTGTAAATTAGACTATTCCTCAATAACTGCATTTATGGATACAGATGGGGCAATACATCTCACCTGGTCTTCACCAACAGTTATAAAGTAGTGCCATTGGATGCAAAGGGAAGCTGACCCAGTACTGAGGTGTACACTGTAACACATTTTCATAAATAACAGCTAAAAGCCCCTCCACTATGAAAGCTTGCTTAACTTCCCTCCTCTGTTATCTAATGCTGAGTTTCCACCACTCTTGTGAATTTTTATTTATTATGTTTATAATTATATATTTCTTTCATTATCTGCTAAGTATTCCATTGTCTGTAGGTGGGTGCAATTTTATTTATCTTCAAACTTAATATTGGTACTATATTTGGGATATGTTAAGCAATCAGAATCTATTGATTCAATGAGGGGGTTTTCCTACCACAATTACAATCTTCAGTTACAATTTCATGTTATGGTCTCATAAAGTGAAACACTTCCTTTAGTTCATTTGATATTCAAAGCTGTTGCATGAGGTAGATCAGTCAAAGTTCATTGGCCCCATTTGATATGTTAGAAGATAGACCCAAGAGTTAAGGTGCCTTTTCAAGTTATCATTACAAATAAGTGGCTTTCTAAATCAAGATAACTATTTGATTCCTAATACAGTGGGCACTTCCTACCACTTTACTGTGCATAAAATAAGTAGCACAACATTAAGACCATTGTTTATCTTACTATGTTAGACAATGAATAATATTATACTATCAGTTTAGCACTGAGACTACTAAGAGTAAATACTCACCTAAATCTGTTATCCTTATGAGTTTACAGTGTTTCTGATATTAGCACAGATGTTTGTCCCTTGTAATTATATAATCCTTAATAATGCACTTGAATGTACTAACACCATGAACCATATGAATCTCTGAGGGAGGAGGCCACATTATCTCAGGGAACAAGTAGAGGTAGAAAATTAAGAATACGCCTTCCTACAACAGGGCCCTCAGAGAGGAGTATGCATTTGTCACCAAGCTACTTGAGGGCACCACATCTCAGGACATGGCATTTTTGTTTCATATTCTACCATGGAATAAAAACTTTACATTCTTTTTCAGTGTTCTTCCAGGATTCCAAAATATGTTTCCTAATATATCTTCTCTGCTTAAAATGCTCTGGTCTTTCCCTCTCCCAGACTATAGTATCCTCTTATTATCTTGTCCTAAATTTCCCACCCGGTTTCATACCCCAAATTTCTACCACCCACGAGCTCCAGTAGTCATTGAGAATAGTCCATTTACTCTCCCTATGACTTTCCAACCCTACTCCCTATGACTTTCCAACCCTACTCATCCCCAGTACTTTCATTCATCTTTTCCTTTTGGTAGATGATCTATTTCATGTAGAATTTCTCCTTTCCCAGTTCTCTGAACAGTAAGCTGCTACAGTTTTGCTCAGTGGTCACTTGGGATACTACACAATCCCCCCCAGACAGCTGAAATTTCCTTTTAGTATTCAGTGAGTCTTACCTCAATAAGACTAAAACCTTGGGGTATAAATTTGTGTCTTTTTGCCTTTTTCTCTCAAGGAACTTAAATAGGGTCTGAAATTAGAAAACATAAATATATATTTCTTCATGAAATCAATTGATTGCCCCAGTTCCCAATAATCAGCAAAGGAGCTACATAAAGTGAAAGGACTGTCATGCATGGCTGACATACTATGTAGCACAAAGGTTAGGACATGGACTTTAGAGTCAAACTCCCTAAGTTTAAGTTCTGGTTCTGCTGTTACCTACTGTGTTTTGAGTTAATCTCTCCATGCCTTAATTTCCTTACTTGTAAATTGGATAATAGCAATATCAGTTATATATGGCAATTGTAAAAAGGAAATTAATACATCACAAAAAGTATGGGATGCCTGGGTGGCTCAGTAGGTTAAGCATCCAACTCTTGATTTTGGCTTAGGTCATGATCTCCGGGTCATGAGATCAAGCCCCACATCACTCTTTGTGCTGGGCCTGGAGCCTGCTTAAGATTCTCTCTCCCTCTCCCTTTGCCCCTCCCCCCACCCATGCCCCACTCACTGTGCTCTTTCTGAGAATACGGTTCTATTTTTCTGTAACATATCTCACCTCTGCCAAATCATTCTGCTTGGGAAACCCCTCATTCATTCATCAAGGCTCAAATCAAATATGCTCTGTTATTTCAAGGCATTTTCTATTTTCTTTTCCTTTTTTTTTTTTTTTTGGTATAAGCAAGTATTTATTTTTTATTTTTTTATTACATTATGTTAATCACCATACATTACATCATTAGTTTTTGATGTAGTATTCCATGATTCATTGTTTGTGTTTAACACCCAGTGCTCCATTCAGTACGTGCCCTCTTTAATACCCATCACCAGGCTAACCCATCCCCCCAACCTCCTCCCCTCTAGAACCCTCAGTTTGTTTCTCAGAGTCCATAGTCTCTCATGGTTTGTCACCTCCCTCCAAATCTCCCCCTTCATTTTTCCCTTCCTACTACATTCTTCTTTTTTTTTTAACATGTAATGTATTATTTGTTTCAGAGGTACAGGTCTGTGATTCAACAGTCTTACATGATACACAACGCTCACCATAGCACATACCCTCCCCAACGTCTATCACCCAGACACCCCATGCCTCCCACCCCCCACCACTCCAGCAACACTCAGTTTGTTTCCTGAGATTAAGAATTCCTCATATCAGTGAGATCATATGATACATGTCTTTCTCTGATTGACTTATTTCGCTCAGCATAATACCCTCGAATTCCATCCACGTCATTGCAAATGGCAAGATCTCATTCCTTTTGGTGGCCGCATAATATTCCATTGTGTATATATATCACATCTTCTTTATCCATTCATCTGTCGATGGACATCTTGGCTCTTTCCATAGTTTGGCTACTGTGGACATTGCTGCTATAAACATCAGGGTGCACATACCCCTTTGGATCACTACATTTGTATCTTTGGGGTAAATACGCAGTAGTGCAATTGCTGGGTTGTATGGTAGCTCTATTTTCAACTTTTTGAGGAACTTCCATACTGTTTTCCAGAGTGCCTGTACCAGCTTGCATTCCCACCAACAGTGTAGGAGGGTTCCCCTTTCTCCGCATCCCCACCAACATATGTCATTTCCTGGCTTGTTAATTTTAGCCATTTTGACTGATGTGAGGTGGTATCTCATTGAGGTTTTGATTTGGATTTCCCTGATGGTGAGCGATGTTGAGCACTTTTTCATGTGTCTGTTGGCCATTTGGATGTCTTCTTTGGAAAACTGTCTGTTCATGTCTTCTGCCCGTTTCCTGACTGGATTCTTTTTTCTTTGGGTGTTGAGTTTGATAAGTTCTTTGTAGATTTTGGATACTAGCCCTTTATCTGATCTGTCATTTGCAAATATCTTCTCCCATTCTGCCGGTTGTCTTTTGGTTTTGTTGACTGTTTCTTTTGCTGTGCAAAAGCTTTTTATCTTGATGAAGTCCCAATAGTTCCTTTTTACCCTTGCTTCCCTTGCCTTTGGTGATGTTTCTAGGAATAAGTTGCTGCGGCCGAGGTCGAAGAGGTTGCTGCCTGTGTTCTCCTCTGGATTTTGATGCATTCCTGTCTCACATTTAGGTGTTTCATCCATTTTGAGTCTATTTTTGTGTGTGGTGTAAGAAATCGTCCAGTTTCATTCTTCGGCATGTGGCTGTCCAATTTTCCCAACACCATTTGTTGAAGAGACTGTCTTTTTTCCGTTGGACATTCTTTCCTGCTTTGTCGAAGATTAATTGATCATAGAGTTGAGGGTCCATTTCTGGGCTCTCTATTCTGTTCCATTGATTTATGTGTCTGTTTTTGTGCCAGTACCATACTGTCTTGATGATGACAGCTTTGTAATAGACCTTGAAGTCTGGAATTGTGATGCCGCCAGCTTTGCTTTTCCTTTTCAACATTCCTCTGGCTATTCGGGGTCTTCTGGTTCCATACAAATTCTAGGATTATTTGTTCCATTTCCTTGAAATTAGTTGATGATATTTTGATAGGGATTTCATTAAATGTGTAGATTGCTCTAGGTGGCATTGACGTCTTCACAATATTTGTTCTTCCAATCCATGAGATTGAATGTTTTTCCATTCTTTTGTGTCTTCCTCAATTTCTTTCATGAGTATTTTATAGTTTTCTTTTTTTTTAAGATTTTATTTATTTATTTGACAGAGAGAGACACAGAAGAGAGGGAACACAAGCAGGGGGAGTGGGAGAGGGAGAAGCAGGCTTCCTGCAGAGCAGGGAGCCTGATGCGGGGCTCAATCCCAGGACCCTGGGATCATGACCTGAGCTGAAGGCAGGCGCTTAATGACTGAGCCACCCAGGTGCCCCATTTTATAGTTTTCTGAGTACAGATTCTTTGCCTCTTTGGTTAGATTTATTCCTAGGTATCTTATGGTTTTGGGTGCAATTGTAAATGGGATCGAATCCTTAATTTCTCTTTCTTCTGGCTTGTTGTTGGTGTATAGGAATGCCACTGATTTCTGTGCATTGATATTATATCCTGCCACTTTACTGAATTCCTGTATGAGTTCTAGCAGTTTTGGCATGGAGTCTTTTGGGTTTTCTGCATAAAGTATCATATCATCTGCAAAGAGTGAGAGTTTGAATTCTTCTTTGCTGATTCAGATGCCTTTTATTTCTTTTTATTGTCTGATTGCTGTGACTAGGACTTCTAGTACTATGTTGAATAGCAGTGGTGATAGTGGACATCCCTGCCGTGTTCCTGACCATAGGGGGAAAGCTCTCAGGTTTTCCCCATTGAGAATGATATTCACTGTGGGTTTTTCATAGATGGCTTTTATGATATTGAGGTATGTACCCTCTATCCCTATACTCTGAAGAGTTTTGATCAAGAAAGGATGCTGTACTTTGTCAAAAGCTTTTTCTGCATCTATTAAGAGGATCATATGATTCTTGTTCTTTCTTTTGTTAATGTATTGTATCACACTGATTGATTTGCAGATGTTGAACCAACCTTGCAGCCTAGGAATAAATCCCACTTGGTCATGGTGAATAATCCTTTTAATGTACTGTTGGATCCTATTGGCTAAAATTGTGGTGAGAATTTTTACATTCATGTTCATCAGGGATATTGTGTCCTTAATTCTCCTTTTTGATGGGGTCTTTGTCTGGTTTTGGAATCAAGGTAATGGTGGCCCATAAAATGAGTTTGGAAGTTTTCCTTCCATTTCTATTTTTTGGAACAGTTTCAGAAGAATAGGTATGAATTCTTCTTTAAATGTTTGGTAGAATTCCTCTGGGAAGCCATCTGGCCCTGGGCTCTTGTTTGTTGAGAGATTTTTGATTACTGCTTCAATTTCCTTAGTGGTTATAGGTGTGTTCAGGTTTTCTATTTCTTCCTGGTTCAGTTTTGGTAGTTGATACATCTCTAGGAATGCACCCATTTCTTCCAGATTATCTAATTTGCTGGCATGGAGTTGCTCATAATATGTTCTTATAATTGTTTGTATTTCTTTGGTGTTGGTTGTGATCTCTCCTCTTTCATTCATGATTTTATTTATTTGGGTCATTTCTCTTTTCTTTTTGGTAAGTCTGGCCAGGGGGTTATCAATCTTATTAACTCTTTCAAAGAACAAGCTCATAGTTTCGTAGATCTGTTCTACTGTTCTTTTGGTTTCTATTTCATTGATTTCTGCTCTGATCTTTATTATTTCTCTTCTCCTGCTGGGTTTAGGCTTTATTTGCTGTTCTTTCTCCAGCTCCTTTAGGTGTAGGGCGAGGTTGTGAATTTGAGACCTTTCTTGTTTCTTGAGAAAGGCTTGTACTGCTGTATACTTTCCATTTAGGACTGCCTTGGATGCATCCCAAAGATTTTGAACAGTTATGTTTTCATTTTCATTTGTTTCCATGAATTTTTAAAATTCTTCTTTAATTTCCTGGTTGACCCATTCATTCTTTAGTAGGATGCTCTTTAGCCTCCATGTATATGAGTTGTTTCCAACTTTCCTCTTGTGATTGAGTTCTAGTTTCAAAGCATTGCGGTCTGAAAATATGCAGGGAATGATCCCAGTCTTTTGGTATTGGTTGAGACCTGATTTGTGACCTAGGATGTGATCGATTCTGGAGAATGTTCCATGGGCACTAGAGAAGAATGTGTATTCTGTTGCTTTGGGATGGAATGTTCAGAATATATCTGTGAAGTCCATTTGGTCCAGTGTGTCATTTAAAGTCTTTTATTTCCTTGTTGATCTTTTGCTTAGATGATCTGTCCATTTCAGTGAGGGGGGTGTTAAAGTCCCCCATTATTATTGTACTGTTGTCAATGTGTTTCTTTGGTTTTGTTGTTAATTGCCTTATATAATTGGCTGGTCCCATGTTAGGGGCATAGATATTTACAATTGTTCGATCTTCTTGTTGGATAGACCCTTTAAGTAGGATATAGTGTCCTTCCTCATCTCTTATTATAGTCTTTGGTTTAAAATCTAATTTGTCTGATATAAGGATTGCCACCCCAGCTTTGTTTTGGTGTCCATTAGCATGATAAATGGTTTTCTATCCCCTCACTTTCAATCTGGAGGTGTCTTTGGCTCTAAAATGAGTCTCTTGCAGACAGTATATTGATGGTTCTTGTTTTTTTATCCAATGTGATACCCTGTGTCTTTTGATTGGGGCCTTTAGCCCATTTACATTCAGGGTAACTATTGAAAGATATGAATTTAGTGCCATTGCATTGCCTGTAAGGTGACTGTTATTGTATATTGTCTGTATTCCTTGCTGCTCTGTGTTACTTTGAGGCTCTCTCTTTGCTTAGAGGACCCCTTTCAATATTTCTTGTAGGGCTGGTTTTGTGTTTGCAAATTCCTTTAGTTTTTGTTTGTCCTGGAAGCTTTTGATCTCTCCTTCTATTTTCAGTGATATACTAGCTGGAGATAGTATTCTTGGCTGCATATTTTTCTCATTCAGTGCTCTGAATATATCCTGCCAGTCCTTTCTGGCCTGCCAGGTCTCTGTGGATAGGTCTGCTGCCAATCTAATATTTCTACCATTGTAGGTTACAGACCTCTTGTCCCTAGCTGCTTTCAGGATTTTCTCTTTGTCTCTGAGACTCATTTTACTATTAGATATTGGGGTGTTGACCTATTTTTATTGATTTTGAGGGGGGTTCTCTGTGCTTCCTGGATTTTGATGCCTGTGTCCTTCCCCAAATTAGGGAAGTTCTCTGCTCCAACATACCTTCTGCCCCTCTCTCTCTTCTTCTTCTGGGATCCCAATTATTCTAATATTGTTTCATCTTATGGTATCTCTTATCTCTCGAATTCTGCCCTCATGATCCAGTAGTTGTTTATCTCTCTTTTTCTCAGCTTCTTTATTTTCCATCATTTGGTCCTCTATATCACTAATTCTCTCTTCTGCCACATTTATCCTAGCAGTTAGAGTCTCCATTTTTTATTGCACCTCATTAATAGCCTTTTTGATTTTGACTTGGTTAGATTTTAGTTCTTTTATTTCTCCAGAAAGGGTTTCTCTAGTATCTTCCATGCTTTTTTAAAGCCCAGCTAGTATCTTTATAATCATCCTTCTGAACTCTAGTTCCAACATCTTACTAATGTCTGTATTGATTAGGTCCCTGGCAGTCAGTACTGCCTCTTGTTCTTTTTGTTGAGGTGATTTTTTCCATCTTGTCATTTTGTCCAGAGGAGAATAGATGAATGAGAGAACAAAATGCTAACAGGTAACAACGACCCCAGAAAAATATGCATTAAACAAATCAGAGGAGACCTGAAACTGGGGGAAAAGAAAGGGAAAGAAAGAAAAAAGAAAAAGATTAAAAAAAAGAAATATGATTAAATATGATCAGGCTGGTGCATAGATCAGTGCCACACACTAGATTTTGGGCGTATTTTGGTCTGTTAATAGAAATTGCCTCCCAGAATTTTAAGGAAAGAAAAGCTTATATATGTACAAAAATAAGGGTAAATATGGTGAAGCGATGGAATATGACTGTAAGGATGAGAAGTATAAAAGATTTTTTTAAAGGAATTGATAAGAAGTTGATTGAAAAAAGAAAGAAGAGAAATTAAAAAAAAAAAGAGAATGTGATCAGGCAGGAGACTAGAACAAAGCCATACACTATAGAGTTTTAGGGTATATTTTGGTCTGTTAGTAGAAACTGTAACCCAAAATTTTAAAGAGAGAACAATTTATATATATACCAATAATAAGGTTAACTACTGTGAAGGGATAGAATATATCTCTAAAAATGAAAAATAAAAAAGATTTTTAAAAAAGGGATTGATTAAGATGTTGGTTGAAAAAGGGAAAAAGAAAAATTCAAAAAAAAAAGATAAAATGAAAAATTAAAAAAATTAACTTTGAAAGACTAAAGAATCAGAGGGGGAAGAAGCCATGAATTCTATGTGCTGTATTCCCTTAGTGCTGGCATTCTGCCGTTCTCATTGATTGGTAAACTTGGTCTTGGCTGGCTCCTCTTGGTGATCTTCTGGGGGAGGGGCCTGTTGCGGTGATTCTCAAATGTCTTTGCCGGAGGTGGAATTGTCCTGCCCTTGCCAGTCTGGGCTAAGTAATCTGCTCGGGGGTGCTCTCGGGAGCTTTTGTTCCCTGCAAGCTTTCTGTACAGCTTTGGAGGATGAGACTGAAAAAGGCGGGCTCCCAATCTCTGCCCGGAGGAGCCGAGAACTTGGGGCCCCACTCCTCAGTGAGCCCCCAGAGAAAGCAGTCCATCACTCCTATCTCCCCAGTCTCCGGCCGCCCTCCATGCTTACCCAGCCTGTGACCGAGTGTTTCTATCTCTGACACATGACCCTGTGTGGAGTCTCCAAACACAGCAGATTCCTGTGGTGCACTCCCACGCTGCTCCTCCCAGGGGAGGAAGGGGAATCTCTCCGGGTCTACCACTTGTTGGGCCCCTGCTGGAGGAGCAGTGGCCTGACTGTACCATGGATCATGGTTTATGGCAACACCAAGCTGAGAGCCCACTCCTTGGCTCCATCTCTGCAGCCGGCTTCCCTCCTCCGATATCTCGGAGCTCTGCCGCACTCAGGCACCCCCGGTATTCCTGTGACCCTGAGGGTCCTGAGCCCACACTGTCCCAGCGAGGGTTCCACCCCTCTCTTAGCCACTGGAGCAACGTCCCTCAGCAGAGCGGACTTCTAAAAGTTCCGATTTTGTGCTCCATGGCTCTATTACTTGCCAGAAGCAGCCAACAGAGGCTTCCTCCCCCTGCCGTCTATCTTCCCAAATATCGCCTCGGATTCACTTCTCTGCATGTCCTACCTTCCAGAAAGTGGTCACTTTTCTGTTCAGAGAGTTGCTGCTATTCTTTTCTTAGATCTCCTGTTGAATTTGTAGGTGTTCAGAATGGTTTGATCCCTATCTAGCTGAATTCCTGGGTCCGGTCGAAATTTAGGTCTCCTATTCCTCCACCATCTTGCTCCTCCCCCTCAAGGCATTATCTATTTTCTTTGATGTCCAATGCTGTGGCTACTTAGAATGTTTGACTATTTAAATTTAAATTAATTAAAATTAAATTTAATTAAATTTTAGTTCTTCAGCCATGCTAGTCACATTTCAAGTGCCTCATAGCCACATGAAGATAGTGACTACCATACTGTGTAAGATCAATTATAAGACATTTCCATCATTACAGAAAGTTATGTTAGACAGTGTTTTACCTAAGACAGACTGGAAAATTGTTTCAGTAATATAATAAGCCTCTGAAATACTGAGTTTTTATTTTATTTATATACATATACAAAAATGCATATATTCACATAAATATATGTGTGTAAAGGATATATATACACACCCTTAACATATACATAAATGTATATTTTATATATGTATATATTGTGTATATATAATATACATAATTATATAAGGGATATATCTATTCTTTATATGAGGCTTTATGTTCCTCATGATAAGCAAAATTATCTTATTAATTTTGTGTAAGGTATCTTATTAATTTTGTCTCAATATCCAGTAGTGTTCATGATGCATATAGAAAACACTTCAAAATAATTGTGAAGGAAGCAAATGAGTTGGTCAATGAATAATCAATATTTTAAATTAAAATAACAGTTTTCTTTGGATTCCTAATAATACATACACAAGCCAATGAATTTAAGAAAAACAAATACATAATAGGCAGCAATTGATAGCATAGCATGACATTAGATTATTACTTTAATGACATACTCTGGGGTATATATAAAAAGTTTTAAACCCATGACTTATCTCAGTGGCATACTAAATAATGTATTGCAACTTTTTGCTTTGCAGACAGCTTAGTAGAATTCATCTCATAGAACAATCTCTTCTTATATGATCCATTCCTTTGCACTGTAATTCCTTTTAAAGCTTGCATCTATGTGATCCATATTCATACACTCTTAGAGAGTCTAAATAGTCTTAATGTTTGGATAGTGGCATCTTGATACTTGACCTACACTGACAGTATCTAATCAATCAGTGAAATACTGGCTCACAAGAGAGAGCCAGATAGGGATTAATCTTTGCAGACGGACCTGGAATGGCAGGATACCAATTATAAGGGGAAGTGGTAACGAACATTTTGGAATTTTTATTAAGCATCTAACTTTCCTCCCTGCACAGAAAAGAAGGCATTCTACCCAAGCCAGTCATTTGATAGCCTCTCACAGCCTAACTCCCTAAAAGCCCAAGCTATTTGCAGGGCAGTTTTTTTCCCCTTAAAAAAAAAAAAATATATATATATATATGGCTTGGCTTCAAAGAGATAAAAGCAGTAATTCTTTAGCAAATTATAAGTCACATCAGCTACCAATCACTATTTAAGGAGGAATTATCTTGGAAAAAATAAAGATGGTTGAAAAATATATTTTTGAACATCACTTAGAACAGAAGCAGATTGAAAAGTATGGTCTGCTAAACACATCTCTTCAGTATATCACCCCATATGTTCAGATGGCATGCTACACTACACTCCAGTTTCCAAATTCTAAATTTCTAAAATAGAAGACTTTTTTGTGTGTGTTATATTTAGGCTTAAAAAAATCATTTATAGTGGTGGGTGTATAGAAATTACATCCAAGTATAATTGGTAAACCCAAAAGTGTATTTGTATTTCATGCACTGAGGTGTGTACAACTCATACTCTAAATGGTACTAATATTAATTAATCCTTTTCAAATTTATTTAACCACCCTGTCTCCTCTTAGTTGAAAATATAGCTATCAAAATCCCTTGTGTAGCTATCAAAATCCCTCACCGGGGCATGGGGTTGGGACAGGGGGCACCTGGGTGGCTCAGTCGGTTGAGCCATTGACTCTTGGTTTCAGCTCAGGTCATGATCTCGCGATTGTGAGATTGAGCCCCCATTGGGGCTCTTCTCTGAGTGTGGAGTCAGCTTGGGATTCTCTGCCTCTCCCTTTACCTCTTCCCACCCCTCTCTCTCTCAAATAAATTTATAAATTTTTTTATATATATATAAATCTTAAAAAAAAAATCCCCCACCAGGAATTGCAGGAGGCAGGGGTACTGTCAAAAATTTTATGTTCCGGAGAACCTGGGTGGCTCAGTTGATTAAGCATCTGACTCTTGCTTTCAGCTTGGGTCATGAGATCCAGCCACAGCTCTGGCTCCAGGCTCTGTGCTCAGAGCAAGTCTGCTTAAGATTCTCTCTCTCCCTCTCCCTCTGCCCCTCCACCCCACATGCACACTCTCTCTCTCTAAAAATAAATAAATACAATCTTAAAAAAAATATGTTCCACTTCTTTTCCCTTCAAAAAATATTGAAGCTATGGAGTTGTTTTAGAGTAATCTAGATATTAAATAATTCATTTTATTTTAGAGGTTGGAGGAATCAATGTAGCATTTATCAGACTCAGACTTGAGGGTCAAAATAAAAGGAAATCCTGTGTTTACAAAATAAATAGGTGCATTTGCTATAGACCAAAGCTTCCTCCTTTTTAGGGTACAGATTTTGTGTTAGTATAAACCAATTAGCAAATTCATGTAGGCGGTGATTCATATTCAACTCTCTCCTTTTATCATGTCTGAAATGAATCTTTCCTTTATTTTTTAATTTCTTTTTAATTTTATTTCTTTTTTGAAATGAATATTTCCTTTAGTTCATCCACGTACAAATGCCCCTTTTCCCTAGACCAACATTATTCAAGTACCTTAAGTTGTAATAGGGACTGTCCTTGGTTTCTACCAGGCAGCCTTTTTTCCTGGTAGGGACTTATTACCTGGACCTAGTCTTTATCTTCTTATGTCAAGTAATAGTAACATGTATGTATTTGGTAAACAATCATGTTGGGACCTGCTCTTTGATTTCAATTTGTATTGACTTGATTCAGTTCATCTCAGTACATTAATTTGTTATTAATAATTTCTTTAACAATATAATTAATGCTAATAAATAAAAGTAAGGCAATGACTCATGCAGATTTTGAGAGGCTCCAAATATAAAATAAAATGAATAAATCTCTGATGATGGGAATTTCAAGTTCTTTGACAGATTAGAGTAGTAAGATAAGAAGAAATATTTTAGGACACCAAAGAAAAAGAGTTTATAAAAGAGTGTACTAGTGAAAGGATATAAATCTTAATTATCATAATCTACCTGTAGTTTCTAGAAGCTATTTTTGTTCTGAAGTCACTTTTGATTAATCGAATGTTAACCTAGAAATCTTATTTTTGTCTGGTTTCTGGTTACCTGAGAGATCCTTTTTCTCTCTTGCCATTACTGTGGAGATTGAGGTGGTAGTAGCCATTCTTTTATTATTATTATTATTATTATTATTATTTTTCAATTAACCAACATATAGTACATCATAAGTTTTTGTTGTAGTGTTCAACAATTCATTAGTTGTGTACAACACCCAGTGCTCATCCCAAAATGTGCCCTCCTTAATACCCATCACCCGGTTACCCCATTCCCCCACCCCTTCCCCTCTGTAACCCTCAGTTTGTTTCCTGGAGTCCAGAGTCTCTCATGTTTTGTCTCCCTCTCTGATATCTTCCCATTCAGTTTTCCCTCCCTTCCCCTGTGGTCCTCCACTCTATTCCTTATGTTCCACATATGAGTGAAACCACATGATAATTGTGTTTCCCTCCTTGACTTATTTCACTTAGCATAATCCCCTCCAGTTCCATCCATGTCGATGCAAATGGTGGGTATTCATCCTTTCTGATGGCTGAGTAATATTCCATTGTATATATGAACCACATCTTCTTTATCCACTCATCAGCTCCTTCCACAGTTTGGCTATTGTGGACATTGCTGCTATGAACATTGGGGTGCATGTGCCCCTTTTTTTCACTCCATCTGTATCTTTGGGGTACATACATAATAGCACAGTTGCTGGGTCATAGGGTAGCTATTTTTAACATCTTGAAGAACCTCCATACTGTTTTCCAGAGTGGCTGCACCAGCTCGCAGCAGCCATTCTAATACACCACCTGAGGTAGCGTTTCATATGCTTGGATTCCAGGGAACAGAGGGCTAGATGAAGCTCTTCTCTTTCATTTCTTACCTCATTTTCAACTTGGCAAAACCCACACCAGACTCTCTAAAGACACAGGATGATAAATACCTTTGGTTGTTTTCTTTGCAAATTATTTGGGAAGGTCTGTTGGGAGGGAAGCTAAACATAATTTGACTTTTGGATCTCTTAGTTTCTACTCCTTAAGCACCACAGGCCTTATCAATTATGAAGGGGAAAAACCCTACATAAAACAAGTATTTAGGCAAAAAATAAATAGATGAAACCTTTCTTTCCTCCCTATTCTTTAACTGTCCCTTATAAATTTGTATTTATTACTGTTTTGAGACTCTAATTGGTATATTTGCATATTGACAGTTTAACTCAGTATTACAGTTTCCTTGTAAGAGAAGGTACTTGTTATATTTTCATTGATATAATTAGAAAATTTACATACTGACAGACCTTAGAAGATTCTACCTGGAACATATCCTTTACATTTATTTGAATATTGTTCTAAGACTCCAGGATTGCCCTTTTGTGTGTGAGGTAGTTTCCCAATATTTAGCATGCCCTGGTATACCCTCTGGAGGTGTTTCAAGTCCTCTGCTTCCAGCACTTGATTTATCTCCCTTTGTGAGTAGTCTGTCATGTATAATATAGTGCTGATGTTTGGTTTGTTTAATGAACTGGTGCACAATTGATGCTGCTTTCACAAGCCACTTAAACAAAGAAAATGATATCCTTTGTGTGCAGGAGGCCCATTTGAAACAGTGCATTTTTAGGGTGTGATTTTATGGAAAGTTGCATGAACCATAAGAGAATGCTAAGCAAAAATGAATAACATATTTTCATTAAAAGTTTCACCTTTAAGTTTTGTCCTTAAAATGCAAGCTATACAAAATCCAGAAAGTAACTTACATTTATATTAGTATTTCTTTTGTATGAGCCTATGTATAGTCAAGACAGAAGTTTACAGGATGTTTCCTTTCAAATAAAAAGAAAACAGATAAAATATATTGTTGCTTGTTAGTGCTCCTGAGCTAAACACATTTGATAATCTTGTATATGAAGAATTTTCTTTATGAACTATTTATTATATAACAAGAGAATAAATTACCAAATCTATATTTGAAGTTTCAAAAGAGCTAGATGAATAACGAATAGAAAGAAGAAAACAGTAAGAAAATTTAAAAAAAAAAAGGAAAGAGAGAAAAAGAAAAAAAGAAAAAGGCAATAATAAGAAATTCCTTCTTAGATCATGACCATGATTTTACAAGTATATAAGGTGGTCTCTAACATGGGATGAAACTATCAATCTCCATTGACTGGAAGGGAGTTCACCACTTCTTCCTCCTATTGAATTGATTTGTCAAATTAAGGATATTTTAATAGGCCACCATCACAGAAGCTGGGCCTTTTGAATGTACAGCAAAGGCATTAAAGGGAGACCACAGAGTAGATAATGTGTTTGGACTTGCTGCCTTTCATATAGACCACCCAGGTGATGAGAGTGAGCTTCTACTTCACCTTGTAGGAAGGACTACTTTCTGTACTTGCTCTTGTTCTCCCTCTCATTCTTGGTTCTTGAGGTCCTTGTTTGTTTTTTTTGCCTCTTCTCTTTCACCTTTACTAAAGATACCAGGGAGGGCTCTATTCTCATTTAAGAGGAAATGTTCCCCCCACCTTCTCTGTCAGTCTAGAAGATCTAATAATAGCAAGAGTGAGACATAGAGAAAGAAGACCTAAGACCTTTCTTATTTGCTATCCCCACACATTTTGGAAAGCTCATTTGGTCTAGAATTCAAAAACACCAGTTGGTTTAGGATTTGAGTTCAATTCAGCTAGTAAGTGAATATGTATTAATTCCAAATATTTCATCAAGAATATCACAGAGTTATTAGTGGAAGCTAGAAAACTGGATTGGATTGTTTCTACATCTTGCTTATCCAAATCCCGTCTTTCAATATCTTTACAACTCCATAAATCAAAATGTTCCACTGAGCTTTCAGTCCCATATTATTAAATTTAGAGAAAGAGTTTACCGAGTTGTCAACAATTTCAATTCAAGCTTTTGCTCTTCCATGATGGAGAACAGTAGAAGATCATTTTTATAGAGGTAACTCAATTCTTTGGTAATTTTATTTATGTCGCTATCTCCTGTCTCTTGTTTTATTTATTTTAAGATTTCTTTTATTTATTTATTTATTTATTTATTTATTTATTTATTTATGAGAGAGGGAGAGAGACCATGAGTTAGGGGAGGGGCGGAGGGAGAAGTAGGCTCCCTGCTGAGCAGGGAGCCCAGTGCAGGGCTCCATCCCAGGACCCTGGGATCATGACCTGAGCCAAAGGCAGACACTTAACCGACTGAGCCACCCAGGCACCCTGTCTCCTGTTTTAATGTATTATTTTGATGATTCAGAGATCAGAGATACAAGAGGTATTGTGTATTTTGCCCAAAGATAAAATGATACTACCGTATGTAAATGGCATATTGGTTCAACTGCAATATGTGCTTATGCAGGAAGTTACAACTAAAATGACAAAAATGAAATTTCTACCTCATTTTGACTAGAAGCATATAAGCATGACCTGAAATCATGTTTGTAAAATTTCAAAATTTTGATTAGTTCATATCTTTTTGTATGCCTTTTTCAATAATATTTTGAAACAAAAAAAATAATAATTTTTTGAAACTGTTTTTCAAACCATGCTGTGGTTGATAACTTTCTTGTTGAATATCACTTATTTGGAGGTGCTATTTTTTTTCTCATTTCAAGCATTCTATCTTTTAGATGGAGCCATTCACAAAGGTTTAAATGTAACTGAATTATAAGGTGAGAAAGCAAATTCCCTCACTCAGTATGCAGTGTTTTTTTGTTTTTTTCAGGGGCTTGATATTTAAAAGAAGAAAATTCCTGAAAAAAATACTTTTTTCTTTTGGTTTCACATTCAGTTCTCTGAAACTTGATGTTCTGTGCACTAACCTATAATGCTTCTAATATATGAACCTGAATTTGAACAAAATTGAGATACTTATGCCTTTAAATGTGTACATAAGTATATAGATATATTTGAAAAATTATACTATTTTAATTATATACATGTAAGAAATAATAAATAATCTATATAATTTATAATTTATTTTACACAAAATAAGATACTTCAAAAGTATTGGTGCCACCTAACCACATCTGCAGGTTCCTTCCACTGATGCATTTCAGAGCAAGGGATTTTCACCATTACTCTAATTCTCCTTTACAAATCATTTATCATTTATGCAAAGCAGCTAAAGTATTCAGGTAGCTGAGACAATGAAGAATAATCCTAGCTCAATTCCAGAAATCTTTCTCTTATCTTTCCTCTATTTGATGAAAGCTTTAAGAAGAATTTATGGAATCTCAGTATATGCAAACTGTCTGATCTCTTTAAATAAAGCAACATGTTATGCCACAGAAGCATGGACCAAAAAAAGTATTTTCTGGTGGATATATGAATCAGATTCTTTCATAAAGATGAGAGAATCTAGGTTCTAAATTCTGAATGCTGGTTTTGTTGAAGGAAAAAGTGTATTTTCAGACAGATGAGAAAAATACAAAAGCATGCTCCACAGGGATTTATTAAAACTGTTTAGTTCCTAAAGATGACATCTTTGTGAATGTAGATGACACATTATCTTACTCTCAGCAAAAGTCTTCTTGCCATGCACTAACACCAAAGCTGATTGACTGGCTGTTCTCTGGCAACTTAGATGCCTCTTACTGAGATCTAGAAAACTGTATTACTTTGGATGTGTGACATTCTACTTTGCAGGATTCTGAAAATCATCCTCTACCCTCTCTTATCCGAACAAACAAAAATCCCACCAATACCACTGCAATAACAACCACCATCACAACACCATAAATATGGCGACAAGCTATTCTCAGACTATATGCTCAGCTAGTCACTTTGAGCATAATAGTAACTAATTTATTTTAAAAAGTATGCACTAAATTGGGTCCACATATATAATGTATAGAAAATTCCTCTCCATTTTCAAATAACTTGCTAAGATTTTCTATACATAGGGTATACTATTCTAGCAGGAAACTAGATAGTGAAAAAATTTTTTAAATATCTACAGGATTATGATGGTTTCACTTTAAAGAATAGAAGTATGACTCAGGAGAAAGTTGAAAACACTTTGGTTTACAATATATAGTACTGAGTAAAGGAAGAAGAGATCCACATATGTGAGAACTGAAACCGAGATTCCTTCTTGTCCCTTCTGGGACCAGGTATATTTTCTGTACCTCTATTAAATAATATAGAGAAACAGCAAGAATAGCTTAGATACTTCATCCAAGGAATACTTGCTAATGGAAGATAAGACTATGAACCAAATGAATAGGCTAATTATTAAAATTACAGATTGTTCATCAAAGCTTTCTATAAGAATCTCACTGCACTGTGCCCCCAAACTCTAAGTTATTATATCATAAAATTTGCTCAGTCTCAAACAATTCCCTACCACACCAGACCTACCTTAAACCTATCTGGCTCAACGCCTAAAAATACTATAAACTTTCCTGACTTTCTCCTTCTGAGATCTGTTCAGATTCTGTAAATGTCTAATAAACTTATATTTGCTTGACCAAATGGGTTTTTCTGGTAATCTTTTGGTGAATTGATATTTAATAAATCAAATTTCAAGATTCTATTAACATCCTGTTAAGAGAGTCTTGCTGCTGTAGCTCAAGATCCTTGATTTACAAGAGATCATGTGTTTCCGAGCCTCTTGCTTGGTGCTCCAAAAAAAAGATTAAGGTAGATTCTCCATTAAATCTGAGATCCAATTTGTCTTCATCAAGCTCCCAAATGATAAGTTTATTTTGTCTTCTAGGAATAAGGAACAATTTTAGTAATCTTTTGAATATCTATCATATTTGAAAACTTATCTGGCATGGAAAACTGCCTCTTTACTAATAGCACTACTGTTTATCACTCTGTCTTTGCTATTTTTGTTGTAAATATAAAAGAAGAGAAATTTCATAACAAAGAAGGTTAACATAGATCTGCCGAGTCTCAGAAATCTGGCCATGAGAGTTAACAAGATCAGCCCTTCTCATCAAACTGACATCTTTATAGGGCAAACCTTGCCTTGGGTTACCAATCAGAATTGTATGAGAACTTGCTCAGCCATCTCATTTGTCCATGAGAGTCTTTGAGACAGAGATCGGCCCCAAACTTCCCTTCTATTGAATATTGCAGATTTTATGAGTCTGCAATTATAGATGGCTAACTATTACCTTAGGGGTCTAAACAACACAAGCAACATTTCAACAGACTATTACCCTACATTCTTAGATTCATCTTGGTCTAGGTTCATGTTCTAGGTTCATGCTAGGGCCAGACTCCTCTAACTTAAAATACTTTTGTACTAAAATTATGATTCATATGCTTATCTTCTTATGTCATAATAAAAAATAATTTAGAACTAGAGTAGTCATTTGGGGAAATTTTGATATGCACATAATTATTCATTTATGAAGATCATTAAAATGAAAAAGGAGTAACATTAAAAAAAAACTTCAAATCTCTAATAGACTATATTTTTTATTAGAATAAAGATGTTTCCAAAATAAATTTAGATTAAAAATTTATTCTTCAATGAAGTCCTTACCCAAAACAAATAAACCATTTTAGAAACTAAACCTGTTTCTCTTTTATTCTCCAAAACCACAATCTGTTTCATTGACTTCATTTCATGATTCCCCCGGTCCTGTTCTCTATCCTCCATTGCCTTCTGCTCTTAGCCCTCTTCTCTTCCCTTCTGGCTAGCAAGAAATCCCAGTCTTCCACTGACTCTTAGTGAATAACTATGTTCAAAAGAGAATAAGGTATTTGAGGTTGATTTTTAGCCATAGTTTTGATATGAACTGAAAACCATTGTTAAAAATGTTCTTGCTTTGGGGCACCTGGGTGGCTCAGTTGGTTGAGTGTTTGCCTTCGGCTTAGGTCATGATCCCAGGGTCCTGGGATCGAGCCTGGCTTCAGGCTACCTGCTCAGTAGGAAGTCTGCTTCTCCCTCTCCCTCTGCTCTCTCTCTCTCTCTAATAAATAAATAAAATTTTTAAAAAAATAAAATGTTCTGGTGTCTACACAATTTAGACAGAAATTTACAGAGATTTACAATGTCTCTAGCAGCACATAATCTAGGAGTCCCAATAAATGTTATTTGTTTCACATGTTAGAAGGACAATCAGTGGAAATGATTTGATAGATACTTAAGAAATCATGAAGTTGTAGAAACCAGAAGAGCTTCAAAAAAAATGATAGATGTGTTAGACAAGGTTTTCTAAAATATTTCTAAAATATTTGTAATTAGGGGCACCTGGGTGGCTCAGATGGTTAAGCGTCCGGCTCTTTACTTTTGAGTCATGAGATGGGCTCCGGTCATGATCTCAAGGTCATGAAATTGAGCCCCACGTTGAGCCCCATGTGGGGCTCCATACCGAGTGTGGAGCCTGCTTAAGATTCTCTCTCTGCATCCCCTCTAAAATAAATAAATAAATAAATAAATAAATAAATAAATAAATAAATAAATAAAATCAATTATGAAAATGATTAGAATATAATCCAGTTTTGAGAACAAAGAAAGGCTGGATTAATTGGAACAAATCATGGATAAGCTTCTTAACACCTAAGATAGCATTCAGGAGTAGTGGCTATGACCACAGCTCTGTCCCTCACATTTTGTGAATAGCCTTAAGCTAGTAATAAATGAATAATTATGCAAGAAAAGAAAGAAAAAGATGAGACAACTCCATTATCAGGCCACCCATTTGAACATTTCAAAGAGCAATAAAACAAAAGCCAACTAAGCCTCAGAAGAAACTGATGACCTTAAAGCTAAAAACAACTAGATATTCTATTATTCAGTTATTCTGGATTCAATTATTAAATCCAGGAATTCAACATTTCATAAAGGAACATGTAAAATTATACAGTATATTAATTTCCTGGTACTGCCTTAACAAATTACCACAAACTGGGTGACTTAAAACAACACCCTAAATTCTTTTTCACAATTCTCAAGACCAGATTTTTAAATCAAGGTGTCATCAGGGTTAGTTCCTTCTGGGAACTTGGAGAGAGAATTTTTTCTATGCCTCCCTCTTAGATTCTGGTATTTTCTGGTAATCATTAGAGTTCCTTGGCTCATAGCCATCTCTCTCTCTGTCTTCATATGACCTTTTCCTCTATGTGTCTCTCCTGTGCTTTCTCTTATAATTGCAGGATCCTATTTTTTTTTAAGATTTTATTTATTTATTTGACAGAGAGAGACACAGAGAGAGAGGGAACACAAGCAGTGGGAGTGGGAGAGGGAGAGGCAGGCTTCCTGCTGAGCAGAGAGCCTGATGCGGGGCTCAATCCCAGAACCCTGGGATCATGACCTGAGCCGAAGGCAGATGCTTAAGGACTGAGCTATCCAGTTCCCATCCATTCTCCGCCCCCCCCCCCTTTTTTTCAGGATCCTTTTTTTAAATGAGGTCACATTTTAGGTTCATACAGATGGCCACCAGGCACATGGGAAGATGCTCAATATTATCAATCATCAGGGAAATACAAATCAAAACCACAATGAACTATTACCTCACACCTGTGAGAATGGCATTATCAAAAAGATAGGAAATAGCAGCTGTTGGCCGGCATGTGGAAAAAGGGAAATCCTCACACACTGTTGGTGGAAATGTAAGTTGGTGCAGTCACTATGGAAAACAGTATGGTAGTTCCTCAAAAATCTAGCATAGAACTACCATATAATCCATTCCATTTCTGGGCTTTTATCCAAAGAAAACAAAACACCAACTTGAGGAGATATATGCAGCATTATTTACAATAGCCAAAATATGGAAGCATTCTAAGTGCCCATCAATAGATTAATGGATAAAGAAGATACGGTATATATGTACAATGAAATATTACTCAGCCATAAGAAATAATGAAATCTTGCCACTTGCAAAAACATGGGTGGACCTAGAAGATATTATGCTAAGTGAAATAAGGCAGAAAAAGGCAAATAGCACATGGTTTCACTTGTATGTGGAATCTAAAAAACAAGACAACCAAACGAAACAAAATAGAAACAGACTCATAGATACCATAAACAAACTGTTGGTTACCAGAGGAGGTAGGGGTTATAGGGTGGGCAAAATAGGTAAAGGGGATTAAGAGGTACAGACTTCTAGTTATAAAATAAATGAGTCACAGGAATGTAATATATAGCAGAGGAGATATAGTCAGTAATATTGTAATAACTTTGGTGACAGATGGTAACTAGACTTATTGAGGGGATTATTTTCATAATATTTCATAATATTTTAGCATAGCAAATCACTATGATGTACACCTGAAACTAATAGGATATTGTATGTTGATTACACTTAAATTAAAAAAAAAAGGGTGAATGCTCAATAAATATTTGTTGAATAATAAAAAAATAAACACCTTAACAATTAACTAGAAAACTTCATCTGAATTCTCAAAAAAAGATAAATAAGATAGTAGAGAAATATTACAGATTTATAAAAAGAGGCAGTCTGGGTGTGGTTAATGAAAAGCTTCATGGGGAAGGGAGGGAAAACTGAATGGGAAGAAATCAGAGAGGGAGAAAAACCATGAGAGACTCTGGACTCTGGGAACCAAACGGTTATAGAAGGGAGGGGGGTGGGGGGATGGGGTAACTGGGTGATGCATATAAGAAGGGTACATGTTGTGATGAGTTCTGGGTGTTATATACCACTAGTGAATCGTTGAACACCACATCAAAAACTAATGATGTACTATATGCTGGCTAATTGAACATAATAATAATAAAAAAAAGCTATACAAACCACAAAATAAATAAATAAATAAATAAATAAATAAATAAATAAATAAATGAAATTAATTTAAAAATACACATTTAAAAAATCAAATTTGCAGCTACTGGGAAAAGTACCTCCTTACACAGTCTGGCTGGTAAGTGTTTATTAATAAAACATGCAGTTAAAAAGAAAAAATATAAGCATCAAGGAAGATTGAAGAAATATGAAAGGATAAGTAAGATTTAGATACCCTGGGGACCGAAGCAGAGCTTTTAGGACAATTCAGTTAGCAAAATCTTCAGCATGGTATTTTTTTGTGAAATTGTTCCTGCATAAATTGATGGAAGAATTAGTTTCTCTTTCTTCTCATTGAAACGTCTGTGGTACTCATCTCTTCAATATCTGTCAAGTGGAATTTTAACTTTTGTTCACATTATAGGCAAGACACACCATTGGCAGGGTGAATTTTATTACTTTGTTTTTAGAAGGAAAAAAGCAAAACAAAACTAAACCCAGATTAAGTTTTCTACATTTGGATCACTGATGTCTTTTTTGTAGTTAGCAGATCACTTGATTAGACATGATGTTCTTTATTTTCTCCTCAAAATTTTAGAACTCCATGTATTCATTTGACAGAAGAAAAAAAGATCTGTAGTAATAAGAATTGATTTATTTTTCTTAAAATCTATAGCTTGGAGAGCAGTAAGATAATTTATTTAACCTGTTGGAAATGTTAAAATAATAAACAATATCTACTTGTATATATATATGTTTTATATATTTTATATACTTTAATAGTCATCCATGTCAATAAAATAAATTATTATACTACAAAATAGAAGATCAGCTAAGCAACTCCCAAATGCTTCTTAACCAAGAGATAGTATTATTCTGATTAAAGGCTTAGAATTTAGAACTTTGCCACTAACTAGTCATGGAGTTTAGCCAAGTTACTTAAAGATTTAGGGTCTTATTATCTTGACCTCTAAAACTGGAATAATGATTGTACTTACCTCATTGGGTTGTTTTTGATAATAAAATAAGCTAATATGTACAAAACATTTAGAATAAAGACTAGTGCCTAAAACCTCAATAAATATATTTTTTTAAATTACCATTATTACAATTACCTATTCTGTGAAAGAAACTATTTTAGGCATTTTCACCGACATAAATAATGAAGCTCTGCTCCCAAGTAATGGAAACATCACACTGAAGAAAATAACAACTGACTTGAAAAAAATTTTTAAAGTTAAATTATAGTAAAAAAAAAAAAGTTATTGGTTTTTAAAAACCATTATCCCCATTATCATTACCACCACTATAATCACCATTGCCATTAACTGTCATAATTATAATCATTATTTTAATGGTAACAATGGCATTGACTTAATCTTTACATTATACCAGGCATTCTTCTAAAGGTTTAACAAATATAATAATATAATAAATATAATATAATATAAAACACATGCAACATAATTTTTTACAAGTCAATATTGATTAAGGACAGTCAGTTAATAAATGGAGTAGCTAGATTTTGAACTCAGAAATTTTGTTTCCAGATCCCATGCTCTTAAAACTATATATATATATATATGTATAATTATATATCTTAAAACTAATTTATACATATGTATATATAAACCCCACATATTAAAAAGAAAATGTCATACTGGTAAAATGATATCACATATATGGGAAACATAGTAATTTATTTAACATATAAAGCAATTTTATAAATCAATAAAAAATTACAGCTCAGGATGAAATGAATAAAGGGTCTGAAGATAGAATTGCAAGAGAGAAATACAAATCATTAATAAGATAAAAAGTTCAGTATCCTTCAAAAAAATAGAAATCTTAAGAATATATATAGAAGTCTTTAGGGCTGCCTAGTGGTGCAGTTGGTTAAGTGTCAGACTCGGTTTTGGCTCAGGTCATGATCTCAGGGTCATGGGATTGAGCTCCTCATTGGGCTCTGTGTTCTGTGAGGAGTCTGCTTGAGATTCTCTCTCCCTATGCCCCTCCAGCTCATGTGCTCTCTCTCTCTCTAGCTGTCTCTCTAAAATAAAGAAATAAATCTTTAAAAAATATAGAAAGCTTTTGCCCAAGTAATGGCAACAGAGAAAATTGTTTATTTCTTTTATACTTTCTCTCAACTTTTTAGTTAACTGAGAGAATAATAAAAATATTCTGTTTTACGGAAATATACACACGTTCTGAGATGCAAGCTGTTGCCTGGATGCTAAGAGTAGTGATTGCATACTGACTGTGTAAAGTTTTATATTTAATCATAATGAAAATGGGGAGTTGTTAAAGGATAAGGGGCTGATCCATATTTTAAAAAGTCTAATTTCAAAGTGGTATGCTTTGTGGAAGGAAGGAAGGCTGATTTCAGGAGAGAGAAGATCTTATTATAATGTCTATGATATTCGTTACTGAGGGCTGGAGGCATTAAAATGACAGTGGAAACTTGGAAAGTGCAATGGGTGCAGGGGAGATTTCTGAAGAGGGTGGGCAAAGCTTAGTGATTGGTTCTAGTAGTTAGGACAAGGATTCAAATATGGTACTGGTAGCGTAGTGTAGTGTAATGTATGGCATCCAGTGAAATTACTCACACTGCTAAGCCAGTCTCTTGGTGAAGTGCCTCTCGTAAATCACCATGGCCAGCCTCTGTCATTGGAATATCAAAGTCTAATTTGACAATATGACTGTATTTGAAGACTAAGAATTCCATTAACCAACTGACATCACTGTTGTACCAGGCTAATGACAATTTGTTAATCTGAAATTGTAAATAGAATTTCTGAGAGTATACATTTCATCTCTCTTTACATTACAATCTCTTAGTGCTGAGAAATCTGAATGGGAAGATATAGTGTAATTAAAACTTGCCAGGTGAACACAGAATCTAAGCAAGGAGGATTAATTATATGATTTGAATGTTTATTGACATGAAGCTAAGATAGAGTGACAAACCACTTTCACAGTTATCTTTACACTCAGACCAGTAGATCTTTGTGGCAGAAAGAAAACGTCCTTTGGGAGTGGGGGGAAAAAAAACTTTTAGAAGAGCAGTGCTAATAGGTCTCTGTAAGTACTCTTATTCTCTACTTCCATCGTTATGGATCTTCTTCTCTACTTCCATTGTTATGGATACCACTCGCATCACTTTGGCTGATAGACGCAACTTTATATTTCATAATATTTTTTTAAAAATTTAACAGTTAAGACCATCTGGCCTGTGGGTTACTTGGATATTTAATATGATTTTACATCTCTTGGCTGTGACTCACGATGAGTTAATTTAGTTTCCCTCTCAGGGGACAGGAATGGAAGCTGGCTTATTGACTTATTGTGAAGATTAATGAGTTTATATATGTAAAATGCTTAAAAGAGTGCCTGGCAAGTGGTAAGCACTATATAAGTGTTTACTATTCTGTATTATTATTATAATTTTATTCTATTTTTCTTAGATCTCCAGTGAGGTATCAGTATAGAACAATAGTGCTGACCCAGATCCCAGGCTGTTCTCCCTTGTTGACAAGGAGACCAATTCCACCATTCAGAGAAAGCACAGACATTACAGTCAGATTGATGTTTGGCTTCCAGCTGTGCTATCTACAAAATGTGAGTACCTGAAGAAAGTATTTAGCTTCTCTGAATCTCATTTTGATTACCTGAAAATGTGATCTGACTACCTGTTCATGTTGTTTTGTGGATTGAATGCATATATCATAGCTACTTGTCCATTTCTGGATATAGTTGTAGTTACTTATGTTTTTTTTTTTTTCACATCTGTAATGTTATTTATTAAATGTGAAAATAATTAAAAATAATTAAAAGTGCTTATGCATATGTAACAAGGTTATGATTTGTATATGTTTCCAAGGTTCTCATGAACAGACTCATGATTAGTGGGAATGATACCCATAATTGATGCTTTAAGCCATTACTCTTCTCTATAAGGACAGCATAATATATTAGACATGTTAGTAATTGTTCCCTTAATCAAAATTCCATATGTAGAGAATTTTCCTACCTTCTCATCAAAAACAAGGAATGGATGCCTTAGCCCAGCTAGCCCAAACAGATTTTGTCTTTTTGAGCTGGGACCCACAGAGACCTAGAAAGTTAACAGCAGGGCCTCTATGTCATTGTAGGCCCTGGAGCTGTTGACAACATGATGGGACTTTGGAAATCAGAAAAAGGAACAGAAAAAAAAAATGACATGCTTAATAAAAAAGAGTGAGAAATAAACTTTGATGAATTTCAGCTAGACTTTTTTTTTCCCCCTTGGTTTTGTGAAATGCTATTACATCCTGGAAATAAATCATCCTTATCTGAGATCACCCTGAGTGAGCTTTTGATCTGTTTGTTTTGTTTATTTACAAAAAATTATTTCTGACTAAGGTAGCTTATTCTACATCATCGTATTTCAACAGTTGCACGTGTTTGGAAAGTCAGGGGTCTTGTAGGCAAAGGAAATAGCTTGAGATAAAACACTAAAGTATGAAACATTTACTACTTTGTTCAGTATTATTAGGGCAAACAGTGCAAAGCAGGAAGCCATGGAAGCTAAAGGGAGGTAAGGCACAGCTCATGGACTGTCTTATTTGCTATGCTAAGTAATTTTTTTTTTTTTGTCTTCTGTCCATGACCCGCAGGAATAGTGACATGGATACATTTGCATGTGGTATCACTATAGACAATAGTGATGAGATTGACAAATATAGATAAGGGAGGACAGGTTAGGTCAAGGTATGTAAGCTCAAGTAAGAATAGTTATTTACATATGCCAGAAAAAAATATGACTGTCGTTTTATTTGCTACTTATAAAAACCTATGAGATAATTATGATTAACTTCTGTCTTATACATGATAAAAAAAAAACAAAAAAAACCTCTGATAGTTGTGGGGGTAGACTAAATTTGTATAGCTAGTGTGTAATGAAGACTGACTGAATCCAAAATTCTCATACTCTAAGACCTGCATTCTAGAGCTATGGAAGTTTTTAATAAAATGTTTTCCTGATTTCCAAAGCAGTGTCCCACGGGGCCCTTTTAGCTGCTGAAAAGGACACTGAGTGAATGGGGACTGTTTAATTTTTCAGCACTTCTATAGAGCCTCTTCAGAGTTCCACTTTTATCTGATTTTTTACATATTGGGTTTCCACTTAAAATTCCAGTTGGGAAGAAAAGATTTAGGGACAGGATGGATTCTACTGCTGTTAAAGGAATAAGTGTATAAATATACCCTCAAATAAATGGAGTAAATCTCACTAGACCCTGTGATCTTCAAGCTGCTGCTTAAATGGAATGCCTTAAAGCGGACATTACTGCGAAGCGATCCTTAAGCTACTAGATACCTCAAAAGGGAGGTAGGTTGGCTTCCAGAGAGAGAATACTCTCTCTGGAAGAGAGAGAGGCTAGCACCCAGTTTCTCTTCAGATTGAATCTGAACAATAATTAAAGCCCATTTTTAAAATATCAAGGTTCTAAATTAAAAGTATACCCGATGTGTCTGCTTTTGATTGTTTTAAGTAAACTGGCTATTCCAGCCACTCGTTGGGTAGGTATGATAACATAGTCTTCAACAGAAAAGTTACTTGCTCTGGAAAACCAAGCAAAATTTTAACTCTAGGAGAAAAACCCCAGCAAGAAAGATAAAAGGAAAAACTGGCACACCCTATTTGCAATTATCTTGCATTGTATTCAGGACTGCACTAATAGAAATATTATGTGAGCCACATAGATAAATTTTAAATTTTCTAATAGCAACATTTAAAAGGCAAAAGGAACAGGCCAAATTATTATAATATCTTATTTGAAACAATATATTCAAAATATTATTCTAACATATAATCAATAGCAATTATGAATGATGTTTTACATATGGCACATACTAATCTAGACACTAAATTTTATGATCCATATTTGACACCATGGAATTTATAATTGCAAATATAGATTCACATACCCAAGTCATCCCAGAGGTGCTTGAGTGTTTTCAATAATTAAATCTAAACTCATATTTTACATTTAAATTCATTACAATCAAGTAATATTAAAAATTAAATTCCTCAGTCACACTTGCCACATTTCAAGTGCTCAGGAGCCACTTGTGGCCTGCAATTGTATTAAATGTTTGTAGCTATTTCTTGAGTGAAAATGATCAAGGAATGGGGAGTTCTAGCTAATTAAATATTTTGATACCAAAGGACATCTGTAGTTTTCATGCTTACTATTGAAAATATTTTACATTTTCTGAACTCATTTTCCTGCCTTGATCTAGCCAAAATATTAGGAGCTTCAAGGTCACAATTTTGTTCAAATATTTTTTATTAAGATTGGAGCTGGAGATGCAGGAGGTATAGAAGATTGAAAAGAATGAAACTTGAAACCAGAAAATGATACAGATATTTTTATCTGTTTATTTACTCTTCTTAACTGGTTTCTTTATCTTTTCCCCCCTTCTCCAAAAACAAACAATGGCTAAATCACTCTGCCCAGTGGAGGTATATGGTATGTTGGGGATTCTATTTTAAGACACCTGCTGCATATATAAAACAATACTTTGCTTTGAATCCGTATAGTCCTCCAAGTTCTTTTTCTATTAAGACTATTGTTTAGAGCAATTTTAGGTTTATAGAAGAGCTGAGAGGCAAGTACAGAGATTTCCCATATATACCCTGCAACCACACGTACATAGCCTCCCTAGTAATCAACATCTCCTACCAGAGTGGTACATTTACTACAATTGATGAACCCACACTGTAACATCATAATCACCCAAAGTCCATGGTTTGCATTATGGTTCACTATTGGTGTTGTACTTTCTAAGGGTTTAGACAAATACTGAATGGAGTGTATCCACTATTATGGTATCAAACAGAGTATTTCACTGCCCTAAAGTACTTTGTGCACTGATTAATCATCCTTCCCCTTCCCCAGCTCCTGGCAACTGCTGATTTTATTTTTGTTGTCTCCATAGTTTTGCCTTTTCTAGAACATCACAAATTTGGAATCATAGAATATGTAGATTTTTAGATTGGTTTTGATCACTTAATAATGTGCATTGAAGGTTCTTCCATGTCTTTTAGTGGCTTGATAGCTCATTTCTTTTTAGCACTGAATGTGCTAAATGTATTTTACATTTACACTCTGTATAAATGCTCAAAAGCAATTGCTGTTTGCTGAAAGTTGAGTTTCAGTGTTCTTAGGTAGAAACAAAATCTAGGGACACCACAGTGGATTCTGCCTCTATACCCACAAGAAGTCTTCTGTGGGAAACTGGATTTTTTATCCAGTTTCTTGAGTGAAAATGATCAAGGAATGGGGAGTTCTAGCTAATTAAATATTTTGATACCAAAGGACATCTGTAGTTTAGCACATGGATGTATTACACTTCATTTACATAGTCACCTTCTGCACCTTTGGCAATTATAAATAAAGCTACTAAAAATATCCATATGCATGTTTCTATGTGGACATAAATGAAGAAGTGTACTTGATTGATCATATTGTTAAGAATATGTTTAATTTTGTAAGAAAATGACAAACTCTTCCAAAGTGACTGTAACATTCTGCATTCCCACCAGCAATGGATAAGAGTTCCTGTTGCTCTACATACTTGCCAATATTTGGTGTTGTCTGTGTTCTGGATTTTAGCTATTCTTAAAGGTATGTATTGGTATCTCATTGCTCTTTTAATTTGCATTGCCTGACAACATTTGATGTGGAACATCTTTCATATGCTTATTTTTCATCTGTATATTTTCTTTGTAGATGTGTCTACAAGGTCCTTGGCCTATTTTTTACTCAGGTTGTAGCCCTCTGATTTTTAATGTACTACTCTGTCACTTTCCATGATGGGTATTATATGATAGACTAAAAAAGCTAAACAGAGGTTAAACATGAGGTTCAATTTGGTAGATGGGAATTATTATACTGTTCCATCTATTTCTGTGTATTCTTGAAATTCTCCATAGCTTGTATCTCTGGGCAAAAAGTTATTAACAAAATGGATATTTGAACCCATTCTCTCTGATCTCTCCCTTTACACTACAAACTTCTTTGTACTGTTAACAAATATAAAAAAGTAAGGCACACATTCCTAAGTTATAAACTCCTTTCCCGAATTTTGGTTCTTAAGGTTGTTCCTTCAGTTATGTAGGTTCTTGAACAGGATATATATTTTCCTCTGTGTGCAATGATAGCATTTACCTTGTTTATAGGTAAAATAATATATGCAAAATCAATATTTAATAAGAATATCTAACATTTAGACTTTTCTTACCATATGCCCAGCACTGGTTAAATGTTTATCTGGAATAACTTATGCAATATTTACAGAATCTACAAAGGAGATAACATTATCTTCACTGTGCAGATGAGGTACAGAGAGATTAAAAGCCTGTCCGACTTCACATAGCCAGCTAGCATTTCATGGATCCAGGGTTCAACAAGGACAATTTAATTGTAGGACTTTTACTCTATCTGAAACATTATGGAGCACTGACTTGCCACTTGAGCCCAATGATAGCAAAGCCATTCTCTAAATTAGCTGAAGATCTAACTGGAGAAGAACCTGGAACCTATTCAAAATGAACAATTCAAATACCAATGCAAATAAATAGATAACTCTGAAAACAATAATGAATAAGTGGTGGTGATTATAAGCTAAAAAAAATATTGTAAGGGAAAGCTCTTTGTAAAGTTCAGATTGGAGCTGAGCCTTGAAGTATGAGTGACACTTGATTGTAGGAAGGGACAGAGATGAAATTCCAATTTCTATGCTTCGCGTGGGTTGTGGGGTAGAACAGCTGACTGTACCAGAGGTGTAACTTGGAAAAATAGTCATTTTAAATCAACTGAAGTCCAGTTTCCCACAGAAGACTTCTTGTGGGTATAGAGGCAGAATCCACTGTGGTTTCCCTAGATTTTGTTTCTACCTAAGAACACTGAAAGTCAACTTTCAGCAAATAGCAATTGCTTTTGAGCATTTGTACGATTCTTGTGCTCATGAACAGCTGCTTTCTGATCTCACAAGATGTTTGCTATTTCTTCCTTTCTCAAGACAGTCACACTCTCTCTGTCAAACGTAAGCATACTTTACTGTGGTTATTTCACCCCTCAAGTAACACACAACAATAACAAATTCTATCACAGATTGGTATAAGCAAATAGCTCCTGGTAAGCCTAGAAACACCTGGAATCTGTGGATGAAACACTCCTTAACTTAAAGCCTGGACCACAGCTGGACTTTCTTTATGTAGGCTTGCTCTTGGCCATTGTCTTAAAGAATGTAAGCACTGAGGAACCTGCTATTTACTAGGAACATACTCATTCAGACTTAACTAATACAGAGTACTCCGTGGTTTAAAAGTGTAGAAAAAGGAAGGTCATAGAATGTTGTGCGTATTCAGAGTAGGACTGGACTGTTTGGTATGAATTAAGATAAGGAGTTAAGTTTATAAAGGTAAGTTGCAAAAAATTGGGAGATAATTAGCTCTAAGGTTTAGTTCGTGACTGTTTATTTAGACAGCAAGTCATTCCCTAGTAATTTTAAACATGATCCAGGCTGCACTCTAGTAAATTTTACTTTGTGCCAGTGCAAAATAATAACAATGATGATAATTGAATGGTGAGGAAGAAACATTAGGTAATTGAGATAGTTTATCCCAGTAATGGTAAGAATTTATCATGTTTTTGTTTGCATATAAAATTATCTGTGATGCCGTATAGGCTTGATAGTTGAACATAGGGGAACTGTTTCCATGTAAGTACTCAAAGTCAGTAGTTCAAGTTCAGGCTTAAGAAGTTTATTTTTTTTATTTTTATTTTTTTTAAAGATTTTATTTATTTATTTGACAGAGAGAGAGACAGCGAGAGCAGGAACACAAGCAGGGCGAGTGGGAGAGGGAGAAGCAGGCCTCCCGCCGAACAGGGAGCCCGATGTGGGACTTGATCCCAGGAACCTGGGATCATGACCTGAGCCGAAGGCAGACGCTTAACGACTGAGCCACCCAGGCGCCCCTACAAGTTTATTTTTTGCAATAGTAATTTTGTCATACTTTTGTGTAAGAGAAATGTTGTAGTAATTACCACAATTCTCATCTTTCTTTTGTCTGTGGACACAGAGCCCAAGAAAAGCTTATTATAAATCATGAAATAATTATTTGACTGGCAGGTGGTGGACCAGACTTCCATAATTTCAAGGGATTATATAATACTTCAAAATCCACAAAACTTGTGATTATTACTATCCAGTACATTGAGCTATCTTTTTTTTTTTTTTCTGAGAGAGAGAGAGAGGGAGGGAGAGACAGAGAGAGTGCACATGAGCCAGGGTGGGGAGGGTCAGAGGGGGAGGGAAAGAGAGAATCTCAAGCAGGCTCCATGCCCAGCTTCGAGCCTGACACAGGGCTCAATCTCAGGACCCTGAGATCATGACTTGAGCTGAAATCAAGAGTCAGATCACCAACCGACTGAGCCATCAGAGGCCCCATTGAGCTGTCCTTTAATTTGGGGTGGGCATATTCACTGTGACACAATTTATTTTTCTCAAGTCAGTCTGATGAACAAAATACGTATTTGCAAAGCTGTCTCAGATATAAGAAATAGCCCATATACTTGGGCCAGTGACCCTGATGCAACTTTTTTGGTGAGCACTATTAATGAGTTTCATTGTGTAACATTGGATGGTGTCATCATGGCCTACATTCAAAACGTAAATATAAATAAATAAATAAATAAATAAATAAATAAATAAATAAATAAATAAATAAAATTTGCTGAGTATTTTCAATATGTAACATATTTTCCTTTACATAGGTATACCATTATAAAGACATCTATGGCAAGCTTATATCAACAGATTGTCTGACTTTAGTGAGCAAATACATATATTGTCTTATTATAGTGAAGAAAGGATACACACATATGGAACAATGAAGACGCTAAATCCTATTTTATAATCAAGAATTAGGCAGAGCATGAGTTGCAGCAAGCACTTTTCAGATGGTTTGGGTTATCCGGGTAGACTTAATAGAAGGAGTGATCTTGAGAAAATTCTCAGAAGTTGAAGAATTAATAGAGAAAGGAAAGGAAGAGCCAAATAGGGGCAAGGAGAAAGGATGGATAAAGAAGAATGCAAAGGGAACTAATTTGTTAGTACCTCAAGTCTTCAGTGTAGATATTGTGATTTTGAGCATTGTTTGATTAGATAAATTATCAAAAGTTATACAGCTAGTGAGTGATTGAGGCAGGAACTGAGCCAGGAGCATTCAGCTCTTTTTACTAATTACACTAAGGTGCAAAGTGGAAAGTTAATTAAGGTGAATGTGAAACAGTATACTTTCAAGCTCGTGTAATACTATGTTTCCCAAGTTATTTAAATAAACCAACTTATTATTGATGATTGCAATAGGAACTCAGTAAGTTTGTACCTGCTTTATAACACATATATAAATATAGAGATAGAGATGATAGATTGAGATATGAATTTAGCATGATAAAAAGAAAAATCATTGCATGTATCAACTTTATAATATGTACACTGAGAAAACAATGAAGGACATAACTAAAACAACTATACCATAAATTTTTAGTCTAAGAAAAGCAAGCTGCAAGACAATAACTATATACTGGTGAAAGATTTTTATGAAGAAGAAAAGTTCTTTATGATCAGAAGTTATGATCATAAGATTGTAAAAATAACAAGAGCAAGAAACAAACAAAAAAACAAATGCCTCCTTGTGGTAAGATGGTTCTAATCTATTGTTATATAAAAATAGTGAACTTGCCTTTAACATCCTTGGAGGACCTTTCCTAGAGATTTTATACAATGAGTAATGTCGATTCTTTCGACCCACTCCTAAAGCGCACACATTTTTATCCTTGGAGGTGACTTTGTTTTTTGGTGTTTTTTTTTAAAGATTTTTTTTTTTTATTTATTTATTCATGAGAGAGAGAGGCAGAGGGAGAAGCAGGCTCCCAAGGAGCAGGGAGCCCGATGCGGGACTCGATCCCAGGACCCTGGGATCATGACCTGAGCCGAAGGCAGACGCTTAACCGTCTGAGCCACCCAGGCACCCTGGAGGTGACTTTGAATATTGAAAATACTCAGAGCAAGTTCACAGGATATAGAAAAAAATAACATGTTTAATATTAAATTTTTTTTTTTAAATTGTGAAGAGTAAAGAACAAAGGTTAAAACACTATTACCAGTCTTGTACATAAAACACATGCTTAATAACTTTGGGTAGCAAAGTTAAATAAAGGTTATTTATAGTCACAATGAACTGAAGTACCATCAGCTCACGTAATTTATAGAACGTATTTCCTGATGTGTTCTTGTTGTTGGTGCTGGTGCCAAAATTTATTGCCAGGCCATTTTCAATGGAAACATGAGATGCTAAGGCATGAGATCCTCAGACATTTTTCCCTCTCTTAAAGGGAGAAGTAAGGGTATCAAGCAACATGCTAGAGTGGTGGTGGGTTGAGCTAATAGAAAAAAATTGTGAAAGCGAAATTACCATCCTAGGAGTGACTGAAAGATTTTGAAGAACACATGCATCCAATGTTAAAATGTAAAAGTAGTTTTTAAAAGCAGCCTAGTATCAGTCACATGCACTACACACACACTCACATCTTGCTGAGTTGGTGCTTTTGAGGAACTATGGTCCAAATCTTGGTCCAGGCATTGGAAATAAAGCTCAAGTACAAATGAGAAATCAGCAAAAAGAGTTAAATGAAAAATCAGACAATGCAAGTCTCTGGGGATTTTTGGAAATCCACTAGCTATGGAAAGGGGGTTAAAAAAAATGTATGTAAATCTAAAAGCCAGTCTTTAAGTTATTATATACTTATATTTGAATATACACTCACACACATATTTCTATCTATATATCTATCTTGAGTTATGCAAGTGGAAGCTTATTCCAGATACTATTAAAAAAAGAATGATGGTTCTTAAATCATTCAGGCAAATATGATTATAATCAACATTTGCATTTGTTATAAAGAACTAGCATTGGGTACATGGACTTTCCATTCATACTGTTCAACTTAATCTTCATTCTCACCTTTTAGCAAGATTTTACCATTTCTATGTTTCTTTTGAGGAAGTGAAGTTCAGAATGGCTAAGTGTCATAACTAATATAAATGGTAAATTTGAGAGTCAGATTTAGATCCTCTAATGTTAAAATCTGTATTTTTTACACCCATATCACTGCCTCTCCTGATTTCTGCTTGGTCTTCCTTTGCTTTATTCTATGTAAAACCAGATTCAGATTAGAGAAAATTACATAAAACATTACATAGTAACCACCCTGTCCTCTACCACCAGGTCTGTATTATTTCTTGGTTGCAGTTCAGCTGTCATCTGGCTGCCTAGGTCTCCCTGAACAATTCTCTAACTCAAGTTTACCTTTTTCCAAAATCAGTGTGCTTAACTTTCCTATCCAGATATTTTGTTTCAGAAAGCAAACCTGAGGGCTACTGTCTCCTTCTTGAATTTTGAATTAGCCTCTAGTAAGTTACCTCCTACATTAATTAGTGGGGTAATAAATTAAGCAGGTAGTGCTGAAATCACTCCAAGACCTTTCCTTCCCATCTAATACGTATTTTCTACAAATGATCTAACATTGGCCTTTAGATGTCTTTCATTTTTTTAACCCCAAGGGGCTGACACATCTAATGAGGCAAGTCTAGTTTTCCAAGTCCTAGAAACTATACAAATAGAGACATCCAACAAATAACAGTGTCCCTTTACCTAGGGTACCTCTCTAGGTGGCCAAGGGGATACATCTTCCTAGGATTATTAGAGTAAATGAATCTAAAACAAACAAATGAGCAAACAATGCATTCAAACTAGTATATTAATATGACCTACTTTTTGGATGATCCATTCTTTTCCATTTGAAATGAAAAAAAAAAAAAACATTAGGTGACTTTCCAAATCTACTTGGAAAAATTTACATATATTATGGATGTCACAGGTGACGAAGTAAATATGATGTTGATTTTCATAAAACTCTGAGGACATGACATATTTTGAAATTAGCTTGTAGTATATCTGATATTCTAATATTTGAAAGATAGTAAAATAGAGCCTAGTTAGATGTGTAATTGTGAGCAACAAGCCACATGTCTGTTTTATGCAGAAATCATCCTAATCCAGTTTTTCTCAGCAGAACTCCAAATTAGTAGAGGAAGGAATTCTAGAACATTTTATATACATGACCTTTAATAAACGTGTTTCATGAAATTTGATTTCCACAAATTAATTTGAAAGGGCTTAGTTTGGGACATGTTGTTGAAGTGAGAAAAATAACTTGCCAGGCCACAGAAAAAGACTAGAGGGCAATGAATAAATCAATCACCATGATAAAATGTCAAAGAATATGAGGCAGAATCAGTGCTGCTGGGGTTCTATGAAGTCAGGTGTTATTTAACATCTTCATTAAAGCCTTAGAAAAGAGAATTGATTGACACTGGGAATTGGAGTTGGTCCTTCTGCACAAAACTATTTAGATAACACAAATGCTAGTGTTGAATATAGGGCACCCATTTATTTTCAGAAGTAGAAGATTGGCACACCTGTTTCATAAGACATTATCCAGAACAAAGTAGCTTGGTTTAAATTCAGGTTATCAACATTTCCATTATGACATTGTAGGGGAGGCAAAATTTTACCTCTAACCTCTTTGTGGACACATTTATATAAGATTTTCGTGACATGGGAGCTCTCATAAAGAAATGAGGCCCACAAGAATGGTGAAACCTATATAGGCTTTTATTTTGGATTGAACAGAGACAGGGAGTTGTGGAAAAATGAAGGTGGGAAGGCTAACAGAAGATGAGAGTCACTTCACCAAAGTCTATTTGTACAGAATTCTCTTGGTCTTAACTTCTCATCTTGATGACAAGAATGTTACTTTCGTTCTGTTATAGGAAGGGCACTTTTCACATAGGAATATCATCTGCTTTTAAGAAAAAGAAGGAAGGTCAGAGTGTTTTTCTTGCATTTGCTGTTTTGAAGGTACCTTTTACTCAAAGCAGTCAATATTCTAGAGTGGCACATTTTGGCATGGCATGTTCTTCCACCCTTTAATATCAAAATTTCCAGTTGTTTGAACTTCCCAAAGGTATTGAAAATGATTCTATGTTAGGCATCCACAATATGCCAAATATATCTTATCTGATGATAGGAAAGAGAACAATGTTTATGCCTACTTGTTTCATTCAAATTTCCTTATACATTGCCCTCCACATGATTGCTGTATATATACCTATCCTGATCCAAACCCAAGGATGGCAAAATGGTGAAGTTTAACAAAATAATTGCAAACAGACACATGTGTGTCTTTTGAAACAGCAGAACCAACAGAAACAGGATAAATTCAGCTAAATAATCCCATTATGATACATGTATATTTAATGTCTACCTGATACCTCAGTATCAGGCACCAAGAATAGGAAGAAATAGGACTATTCTTGTCTTGGGTGAAAGTGACTTCAGACCAGAAAAAAAGAAAAATGCTGAAAGACTTAATTGGAGGGGCTACAACTGCTGCCTTGACATTTTTGCTTACTCACTCCTTCAAATTAACCACTTCTTCGGTCCTACAGGATCCTTTTGGAAAGATGGACTGGCTTGCCAGACTGCTCTTTGTGTTCTTTAAAAAAGCATTTTCCCCAAGTGTTGCATTAGACCTGTTTACTATTCTCAGGAATTTACACTCCAGCCAGGAAGAGAACTAACTTTCAAATGTGAATGCACTAAACTATCTACTTGGGGTTTGACCAAATTCTTCAGTTTTTAATCTTAATTAAGCTCAAAGAAAAAAAAATACATAAATTTACAGCAATTCCAAAGTGCTGCATAGGTATGTATATTGCTCAGAACATCAAACATAGCTGATCTTTAAGGGAAGAGATGTTAAATGGAAGTGCCTGTTCTTCCTTCTGGGGGACAGTCAGCTCTTTTCTGTCACTCGAAGAAGAAGAAAAAAAAGACAATCCTGAGTCAGACCAAGATTTTGGCATAGTTTCTACATCTGTATAATTATGTATGCACATCAGTTGCTGAATGCACCTGTCATGAGCAAATCAAACAGAGTTATTTAAAAAAAAGTGTTGCCTTTGCAACAATATTTTCATAAAATTGAAATAGCTATTTTTTTCTGATTAAATGAATGATACAAGTTAATCACTGTGAAAGTTCAAAGCCCAATGCAGAAAATTAAAGAAGAAAGTTAAAAATTCACCAGAAATCTCATTGCTCAGAAATAAATATGCATAGCCAAATGTATAACTATACATGAATAGGATCATATTACGCATGGTGTTTTTATTTCAAGCACCACTTTATTTATTAATTCTTCCATTCCTCTTCCTTCTCTCCTATCTCTTGACCTTCCACACTCACACCTTCCACATAGTCAGAACTAAAATATCATTTTCATGAGTCTTGTTATTATTTTTGTAATATGTGGTAATGCTATTTTTTTATGGCTCAAACATGATTCTAGAAATCCCTTTAAGTTAACTACTAAAGCTCTAACTCATCATTTGTAATTATTAAATAATAATTCATGGTTGGTTTTAGCAGAATTTATTGTTTCCTGTGTTGGTGAGTAACATTCAGATTTCTTACAGTTTCCCCCCTTAAACAATGCTTCAGTCTACGTACTTACATTATTTTTTTCTATGAAATTTCCCAAAGTAGAAACTATTCTAATAGTTATGGCCATAATGTAATCCAAAGAAGTTTTAAAATATACTTAATGTGTATTTTATTAACAATGAATGAAAATATCATGTTTTTTCCTATGCAGTCTCCAGAAACAACGTATTACTGCTTTTTAAATTATTATTATTAATTATTATTTTGTCAATCAGATAATGGGAAGTGGTATCTCTCTTTTTTTTCTGAGAGAGAGAAAGTGTGAGTGTGTGGGGGAGCAAAGGGAGAGAGAGAATCCCAAGCAGGCTCCACGTCCAGCAGGAGCACAGTTGTGGCCTTGATCTCATGACTCTGAGGTCATGATCGGAACCAAAGCCAAGAATAGCTTGTTTAACTGACTGAGACACCCAGGCACTCCAGCATCTCACTTTTTTTTTTATTCTTATGTTAATCCCCATACATTACATCATTAGTTTTAGATGTAGTGTTCCATGATTCATTGTTTGTGCATAACACCCAGTGCTCCATGCAGAATGTGCCCTCCTCCATACCCACCACCAGGCCAACCCATCCTCCCACCCCCCTCCCCTCTAGAACCCTCAGTTTGTTTTTCAGAGTCCATCGTCTCTCATGGTTCGTCTAACCCTCCAATTTCCCCCGCTTCATTCTTCCTCTCCTGCTACCTTCTTCTTCTTCTTTTTTTTTTCTTAACATATATTGCATTATTTGTTTCAGAGGTACAGATCTGAGAGTCAACAGTCTTGCACAATTCACAGCGCTTACCAGAGCACATACCCTCCCCAGTGTCTATCACCAGTCGCCCCATCCCTCCCACCCCACCCCCCACTCCAGCAACCCTCAGTTTGTTTCCTGCAATTAAGAATTCCTCATATCAGTGAGATCATATGATACATGTCTTTCTCTGTTTGACTTATTTCGCTCAACATAATACCCTCCTGTTCCATCCACGTCATTGCAAATGGCAAGATCTCATTCCTTTTGATGGCTGCATAATATTACATTATATACCACATCTTCTTTATCCATTCATCTGTCGATGGACATCTTGGCTCTTTCCACAGTTTAAAGAGCTCAACATCGCTTGGCATCAGGGAAATTCAAATCAAAACCTCAATGAGATACCACCTCACACCAGTCAGAATGGCTAAAATTAACAAGTCAGGAAACGACAGATGTTGGCGGGGATGCGGAGAAAGGGGAACCCTCCTACACTGTTGGTGGGAATGCAAGCTGGTGCAGCCACTCTGGGAAACAGTATGGAGGTTCCTCAAAAAGTTGAAAATAGAGCTACCATATGATCCAGCAATTGCACTACTGGGTATTTACCCCAAAGTTACAAAAGTAGGGATCCGAAAGGGTACGTGCACCCCGATGTTTATAGCAGCAATGTCCAGCATCTCACTTTTAATTCAATTTGCATTTCCCTAGCGTCTAGAGAATTTGAACAACTATTAACAGTTGTTTTTCTCTTCACTTTGGTGACTATTTATATTTTTCTCCCTATTTTTCTATTAATGCTTTTCTGATCTTTTTTTCCTAAATAATTTTACAAGCTCTTTATTAAACTTAGTTTTCAGTTATTTGCTATATGCATTGCCAATATTTAATTGCAATCTATTATTTACATTTTTATTTTCAGAATAGTAAGTTAAGTTATATCAAGACTTAAATGTTTATGGTCATATATTATTAGCTGTTCTTTTTTTCTTTTTTCTTCCTTTTTTTTTTTTTTTTAAAGGGGAAAGAGAGAGAGAGGGAGAAGGGGAGGCAGGGCAGAGCAGGAGAGAGAGAGAATACCAAACAGGCTCTACACCCAGCATGGTGCCTGATGCAGAACTCGATCTCACCACCCTGAGGTCATGACCTGAGCTGAAATCAAGAGTAGGATGCTCAACCAACTGCACCACCCAGGCACCCCCATATTATTAGCTTTTTGAAGCAGTGTTGTTCTCATTTGTCATACCAACAAATGAATCCTCCATACTAATAGAGAAGTCAGGGAGAAAATAATAATAATAATAATAATAATAATAATAATAATAATAATAATAATATTGAAAAAGCATTAGCATTAGCAACAAAAGCAACTAAAAGACAGAATTTCACAAAAAATTATACAGAAAAGTAGAAGAGAAAAGAATAAAAACTTCTCTGATATACTTTGGAATTGTCATATGTTTAGCTTATGAGAGACCTTTGAGTTAGTTCTGGAGGGTTCCCAGGGTCAGAATGTCTATGAACTTGCATTATAAAATCAAAAGGTTGGGATTATTTATTAGATCTTTTTTGTTCTTATGGAGATATTCTAAATAGGGGAGATGAGTAGGCAGCAGCCCCACTTCTCATCATTTTATTCTAAGAGTTTCAAAAATGTTTTTCTGAATAATTGATTGTTTAATACAACAAATCATCCATTCTCTTTTATCATTCATTCTTCCATAAGCCATTGCTTATATGGACATGACTCTAAGTAATAATAATAAGTGTTATGCATTGGTCTCATTCTCTGGGCAACACTAGAAGAAAGGCACTTTAATAAATATTATCACAATAAGTTGAAATAAGCAACTATTATTTGTAAAATGATTATTCCAAATTAAAAATAATAATAATAATTTTCAGTAGATCATAGAGTTGGTGGTTTGAAAGTTGTTCTGTGATAAGCAAATGTGTGATTTTAATGTAGTCACAGTCACAAATTACTCCCTTAAATGTAGACAAGGGATTTGCACATTTAAGGAATTATGAATTATTGAAAAGTGCTCAGGGCTAAATGGGCTAAGAGTGCATGTTAAGTGAGCAATCAGGGACTCAGTACACAAAATAGCTCACAGACAAAAGTGAATGATTTTCAAAAGTGAAATTGAAGAGTCAGTTGAATTGCAGACCATGGTACATCTTCTGCCAATACATTCTCTTCATGACTAAAGAACATTATGTTGGGAAATGAATGAGTTGCTTCAGGACAATCTTAGAAACTGTTTCAACATTAGGACTGTAGGTCACAAGATGAACATGATGGGTTTCTTTTTCTGTGATTAAAACTGATCATAAAATAATTTATCTTATAGGGTTTACAGCTATTGCAAAAAGTTTTAGTGGTTTTGGTCATGAAAGATCATGACTGTAAGTCATATTTCAAATTAACTGTAGCCTATGTAATTTAGAATCTTTAGCACTATTAATACTTACAGGCATAAAAGAAGTAACTAATTAACAATACAGTGATTTAATATTTTAAATACTCTCTTTAATAGCAGTTTAAATGTGATATACATTCTTGTTGGGGTATATTGCCAGGAAATAGTGAGGTGGGACTATAACAATAAGATATATTTAGAAAGACATAGAGAAAACTGAAATGAAGCAGTTATTAGGATAACTTTGTTCCTGAACAGCTTGGGGACCAGGCCAAGCTTTGTCAGTATTATCTATGAGAGCACTAAAAAGGGTGTGTGTGTGTGTGTGTGTGTGTGTGTGTGAAAGAGAGAGAGAGAGGAAGAGAGAAAATGAGAGAGAGAGAGGGAAAGAGAGAGAGAGATCAAGGAGGCTAAAATGGGAGTATTTGGCTATCACTAGTCTAATCCATCACCGTAGTGTCAAAGTACTACGGGGTCAGGAGGGAAAATGGATTAATTGAAGTAAGAAGGTTGGAAGCAAGGAAAGTAGATCAACCAGTGGGTCAAATTAGGGGAATTAAAGAGAAGATTTATAAAACACGCCAAAGATGGTAAGAGTGATATACATGAAAATTGGGGAAATAATTATTCCAATGCCATCCATCATCTGGAATCACATTTGTGAGTCACAGTTTCTTAAAGTGACTTCATGACCCTGGAAATGCTTGACCTATGTAGTTACACAAATCTTTTCAAGGATGGGTACTTCATAAGGCTTATGAATAGCAAGCCTGCTGCTCTGCTACAGTTGTCTGCCTTTGAGACCTAACTCTGCACTGTTAAATTTTTACATTAAAACAGGAAGCCCTATTGTCTTCATTAAATCTTAGATGAATTGTTATGTGTACATCTTGAACCTATAAATATATAATTTTGGCCATTAATTGTTTTAAATTTAATTTATGTAATAGAAACCAACTTTGTAATAAGAGTTGCCATTTACTAGGAACCATTTATGTTTTAGGAGTTTTATGTGCTTTTCTGCCCTCTCATACAAAATCATATTAAAAGGTGAGAGAACTAAAGTTTTGGTAGGTGGAATCACTTGTCTAGAGTCACATACTTGAAAATGGCTGCTTCAGGATTCATTCCCAGGTCTACAGGCTCTTGACTTTGCTTATTTTGTCCTGCCATTATCACATGAAGTCATATCTTATCAGCAGAAATGTAGATTAAAAGTACAAACAGATTCAGGAAGGGTTGGCAAAAATCCTCAGAGAAAAATCCAGAGCCAGCAGTCAGGGATATGAGAAACCATTCCCAAACTTCTGAAATCAACTTTGTGGAAAACAAAACATCTCGATAACAAGATCATCAAATAATGCCCTTTGGTGGGGCTGTATCAGAGACTAGCCCAGGATAGAATTGTTTTCATTATTATCTTCTTTTTTTGTTCTGTCTTGGTGTGGTCCTCAAAGCTAATAGACTAACCTTGTATTCAGATGTATTATCCCAAGCAGAAAATTAGGGTGACTAATTCATCTCAGTTTACCTGGGACTGTCTCCATTTCCTGAGACTTTCTGTTTTAACATTGAGATCCCCATATTCCTGGAACACCATCAAAAACCAGAATGATTGACTACTCTACCTGAGGTACAATATAAGGAGAGAGAGAGTGTGGGGATAGATCAACTTCCCAATGGAAAACAACTTAAGAAGATGGATGGCGCTTTCAAGTTCACATGGTTCAAACTGGTGGCAGTTTACAAACAAGATGTAATAACTTTGATTTAGCTTATTCTACAATGAAGTAAACAAATAGAAGCATTGGATAAAGAACATTTCATTTCTGGATTACCAAAAATCTACATTTCTCACCCTCTTGTTTATATTAAGAAGCAAACTGCTCAGACCATAAACTTATGTTTGGAAGATAGAGTTTTGTCCTAAATTAACTGAAATCTCAAGACTCTCTCCCTACTTTAGAATTTCTATCCATAACTTCTTTAAAATTCAAATGTTTCTAAAACATAATAGTATGATTCCAGTGTTTTAGAGAGAGAGAGAGAGAGAGAGAGAGAGAGTGTGTGTGTGTGTGTGTGTGTAGCTATTGGGTTGCTTTCTCCATGGCAAGAAAACAAAACAAAAGCACAGGAGTGCTTGGAGTTTTGGGAGTCTATAGACAAGAACGGGAGAAGAAAGAGAAACATGATCAAAATGGTTGTCACAAATCTTTGATAAAATTTGAAGGAATGTTTCAAAAGAAAATTATTCCTCATTATTGGACATGAACACATTCATAAATCTTGATGCTTGTTCAGGATTTAAAGATCTAGAGATATAGGAAGAAATCTTTGGGGGCTAATTTAAAGTCATGAGGACAGGATAAGAGCCCATTCTGAAAGTATCTCTTTTTTTTTTTTTTAAGATTTTATTTATTTATTTGAGACAGAGAGAATGAGAGACAGAGAGTATGAGAGGGAGGAGGGTCAGAGGGAGAAGCAGACTCCCTGCCGAGCAGGGAGCCTGATGCGGGACTCGATCCAGGGACTCCAGGATCATGACCTGAGCTGAAGGCAATCGCTTAACCAACTGAGCCACCCAGGCGCCCTGAAAGTATCTCTTTTATCCTGTTTTTACATATTCCCTTTTGCATTTTGCAGATCAGAGCAACATTGAATGATTTACTGTCTCTCTAAAGACCCCTATAATCCCTGTGAGTGGTTACCTATTACATTATAGAGGGTGGAGCTGAGATGCAGGGAGGAGTTAACTGCAGTGTTTTCCTGGTAGTCCAGAGATACCAGTTGTTATTTATTAAATACCCCCATGTGGAGTTTGTGTATCTTTTTCATAAGTAACTGATTTGCAATATTCTTTTTAAGTTTTTTATTTCTCTCAAGCCATTCAGTTTCTGAGAGTAATAATCTTTGCATGACTTTCTTTAGTTCTACATATTTTATTTTCAATAGTTTGAGATTTGGGGTCCTTCTTTTTAAATATATATTTTCATATAAATATTATTAACAGATCATTGTTGTATACATTTTAAACAAAGGGAAATTCAGAAAAGCAAAACGTAAAATGACTTTATTTCTTACATCAAGAAAAATGGCACCCCATCAAATATGATTGCTTATTTAGTTTTGTGGCCTGCTTTCTTCATTTAACAATATATCGTAAACTTTTTCTCAAGTCAATTACATAAGTATATATGCATATGTGTGTGTGTGTGCATGTGTACACACACACATACACACATAGATAGGAGAGTGAATGAATTGGGTACATATAGTATAAATGTCTGGTAGCAGTAAAGGACCACGTATGTCTTGTGGTCTTGAATTTAAATTAAGACCAATATGGTTTGGTTTGGTTTTTTTCCCCATGCACATGAATCTATCTTGGTACAAGAATGGAGTATAAAACCTCCTGGATTTAATCAGAAATGTGGTTTGGGCAAGAAACTTGGATTAGTTGAGAGGGAAAAAAATGTTCTAGGTGTAGGTAATGGAGTGATTAATATGATTTATCATGGATTTTGAGCTAATAAAAGAAATTGAGGACATCAAGGACATGAGGGACTATAAAAATCATTCAGATGGAGTCATGGATTGTTGATATCAGGATCCTAAAAGTAGAAAGTAAAAAAAAAAAAAAGTCAGAGAGCAGAGATACTAGTCACAGAATAGAAAGTATAAAATTAAGGTGACAAATCAAGTTTTAGTATTGATGATGCCAAGTGTAGGCCATATCTGAAGTGTGGAGGATATGATCATTGGAGAAGATGAGCTCAAGGATTGGAGAAGCATGAGCAAATGAAGGATCATCTATGTGTGAATTTAAGCTGTTAAAAACTAACTAAAATGAGCCAGTGGATAAAATTTTCAATCAGTTAAGTGAAATTACCCAGTTGCTATTTGATAGCAGCATTGAGGGGGTAGTGGATGAGGCAATATATTATCATAAGGTTCAGAGAGATTTTGGGGGAGAGAAGGGAGGAAATAAGAATGATCTGAATACAGAAGTCGGATACACCTACACCTATACCACGTCCAGGTTCAGTGTTACTAAGATGTAGATAAAGTTAACAAAACAAGCAAGGTAAGACCCTTTTGAGGTGGCTAAAGGCAAAGCAACATCTTTTCTTGAGACATAGCAAGATCTTTTCTGCTTCTCAGACATTGATCTCATAGCTTTCTTCCTTTCTGGAATTAATCAATTCACCCATTTATTTATTTATCTTAAAAATACTTATATGTGGAATTTAAGAAACAAAACAAATGAACAAAGGTAAAAGGGAGAGGCAAACTAAGAAACAGACTCTTAATTATAGAGAACAAACTGTTGGTTACCAGAGGGGTGGTGGGTGGGGGGATGTGTTAAATGGGTGATCGGGGTTAAGGAGTAAACATGTGATGAGCACCGGGTGATGTATGGAAGGGTTGAATCACTATATCATACACCTGAAGTTAATATTACACTCTGTGTTAACTAACTGAAATTTAAATAAAAATTCAAGAAAAAAAAAAAACATTGGTAAGTGATAGAATCTAGGTATGCGGCATTGAACAGATAAATAAAACTCTTTGCTCCATGTGGAATTGCATATCAATGTTGGAAACAGATAATAAAGAAAATAACTAAATATAATAAAATTCTGAGGAGCAATGGGGGCTATGAAGAACAATAGAGCAAAGCATGGGGAAAAGAGTAAGACGGTGAACAGATACAAAATAGTCACAGAAAGCCTTTGAAGTTCTTGCACATGAAGAGAAATCAGAATAAAGTAAGAGAACAAACTCAGGTATGATCTGAAGTAAAATGACTCTAGCACAGGAAACAAGTTTGAACACGTACTAAGACCCTGAGGTAGAAGTGCAACAGAGTAGTTAGAGCAGAGATGGTTAGTAGGTGATGGTAGAAGTTTAAGTCAAAATGACAGTGAGGTGCCAGATCATGCTGAGTCTTGTCAAAGGGAAATTGTAGCAGACAGTTGTTTAAAAGCAAGGAAGACTTTACTCAAGACAATTGAAGTAGGGGAGAGTCTTTTGCAATGGTGTAGAGACATCAAACTCAACTCCATTGAAGCATAAGGTGGGATGGTTTTTAAGCATGGGGTGAACTAGAGGCAAAGTGCTGGAGGATACTGTGGGGGAGGCTAGTCAATGTTATTAGGCCATGTATTTGCTAATTGGCACTTATGCAAGTCAGTCTCTTACCATCCTACAGAGACTGGGAGATACAGTCTCTATCTTCCTTGATGGTTAGATTTTAAAGGGATGGTTCTCAGGTCTTTGAAAAAGGCATTCCTGAGTTGTAAAATTGGCAAGAGTCTGGAAGATTTAAATCTCAGAGGGACAGAGAAAGAATTTACAATAACAAGTTTTCTAAAGTAAATGCTTGAAGAAAAGGGAGTTTAGGGGCCTGTAGTCAGGAGGAGGGCTGTGGAAAGTTTAGTTAAGCGGAAGGGAAGGTTGCTGAAGTCTTAGTCTTATAGGCTGTGTAGGGACTTGGATCATATTTGGAATGTGATGAGAAGGCAATGGAAGCTTCACAAGAAGGGAAAAATGTGAACTAATTTATATGTTAAAAATCTGTGAATGCTATAGGGAGAACTAAGTGTAGGGGAGATAGTGGACATAGACAAGCTGCTTGCTGTATTGCAGAAATCCAGGTGAGAGGGACAGGAGGCTTAAACCAAGGTTGTGGAGGTGAACATCATCATGTAGAGATGACAGGCTAAGGGACTATGCATGTATCATAGGTCAGTGAGAGGAGGTAATGGTGGCTCTTGCATCCTGGTCCTAAAGAACAGAGTCAGTGCAATGCCACTAATCAGTGAAAGATTCAGGCAGAGAGGCAATAAAGTGTCTTGTTTGAATGTATTGAGTTAAGAGATATATTAACAATAAGCACATCTACCTGTATGCAAAATAGGAGGTTCCCTTAAGTAGATAGAAGACAGTATCTACATGAGATGGTGGCAGATGATTGCAACTTTCCAGGTGAGCAGTTAGAGGGAATGTAGCATAGAAAGTCAAAATTTGGGCATCCTGAAAATGCAGCTAAACAAAAGTGTATGTTTAGGTCCTGTATACATATACAGGCTTCATCAGTGAGGTCTGATACTAGAACCAGGACCTACCACTACATACCTGTTCACATAACTAAAATAAAATGAAAAAGAGACAGTTCTAAGTGTCATCAAGGACAAGGATTTTGAAACAACTGGAAATTTCCTCTGTATAAATTGATACATGCACTTTGGAAAATTATTGGGTAGTATCTGTTAAAGATGAATAGCCCACTTACTCTAGTCCTAGGCATGATCCTTATAGAAACACATATATGTGTTTATAAAAAAACCTCTGTATTGTTAATAACTATCCAAGTACCCATCAACAGCAAAATGGATAGATAGATGGTGGTATAGTCAAAAAGAAATACTGCACAAAAGCAAAAAGGAGTAAGTTACTTCAGTAAGCAACACCATAATTTCATTTCACAAATGTTGAACAAAAGAAGACAGACATAGGGAGCCTGGGGGGCTCAGTTGGTTAAGTATCCACCTCTTGGTTTTGGCTCAGGTCATGGTCTCAGGGTCCTGGGATCAAGGTTCATGTCAGGCTCTGTGCTCAGTGCAGAGTCTGCTTGAAGATTCTCTCCCTCTCCTTCTCTCTCCTTCTCTGTCCCTCCCCTCATTTGCACCTGCATGTGCTTTCTCTCTCTTAAATAAATGAATAAAAGCTTAAAAGAATAATACGACAGACGCAAAAGAGTTCATGTATCATGACATAATTTATAGCATGTTCCACGGCAAGCCAAAGTGATTTCACACTTGATTTTAGCCAAAAGGCCAAGAAGCGATGGAGCCAAAGTGATTTCAATGAGTCAGAGTAGTAGATTCCTTTGGTGAGAGAGATTGGATGCTTCTAGGATGCTGGTAGTATTCCTTTGACCTGTCCTTTAACCTGGGAGGTGGTGACATGGGCTATTCACTTTACAAAAATTCACTGAGATTTACTCTTAGGATTTATGTACTTTACTGTATGTATACTGTATATACAGATTTTGATGAAAAAAAATCACTCTGAAAAGTATAAATCATGAATTATTAATCATTCAAAATAATGTTTTTAAATCCTGACCTGCATTTTTACATAGTTGTATATATATTAGTTAGGTAAACTTCCCATATATCACCTTCTTCATCTGTAACCGGAGGTTAGCAATTTGTTGGGGGGAGGGGATGGTGAGAAAAGAGCAATTACTTCATGTTACATATATTTAATACTAAATGGTAATTTTGAACATACAGAATATCTTATTTCTTTTTTAAGATTTTATTTTATTTATTTGAGAGAAAGAATGAAAGAGAGAGAGCACAAGAGCGGGGAGGGTCAGAGGGAGAAGCAGACTCCCTGCTGAGCAGGTAGCCCGATGCGGGACTCTATCCCGGGACTCCAGGATCATGACCTGAGCCGAAGGCAGTTGCTTAACCAACTGAGCCACCCAGGTGCCCCAGAATATCTTATCTCATTCTGAGTTCTGTTTCAACAACTCAGTGGCTTTTTTTTAATTATTATTTTTAAAAACTTCAGCAAAGTACATGTGCTTTTAAAAAATTAAGTTAACAGCTCTAAGGGGTTTTTATATTTTTAATTTTTAAAGATTTTTTTATTAAAAATGATTTTAAAATTACAGAAAAGATGCAAGAATAAGAATAGTACCAAGAATCTGACATCCTTTACCTAGTTTCACATATTGTTAACATTTTGCCCCATTTGCTCTATTATTTCTGTCTCTCTCATTCTTCCTCTCTCTTGTTCTCTTTTCCTCATTCCCTGCACGGGGTGTGCGTGTGTGTGTGTGGCGTGTGTGTGTATTTTTACTTAATCATTTGAGAGTCAGTTGCATATATCATGTCCCTTTACCAACAAACACCTCCCTGGACATTTCTTATAAGTATGTATATTCTCTTACATAATCACAATGCAGTCATCACTAAATTTAAGATTGATGCAATACTTTTGTGTAGTTTATCATTCTTATTTATTTTTTTAATTAACCCTAGAGTTTCCTTTATAATGTTTCTTACTCTTTAGTACAGGATCCAGTCAAAAGTGAAATATTGAATTACTTGTCATGTCTCTTTAGTCTTTTTCAGTGTGGAATATTAACACAGCCATTTTTTCTCTTTATGACACTGACATTTTTGAAGGATATAGTAATTATTATTATTATTATTACTCTTAGAATGTTTCTCTTTTTAATTTTATTTGATGTTTCCTCACAGATTCAAATTGTGAATTCCCAGCTACAATAGTGCTTCAGCAATAGTGTATCTTTCTCAGGGTATTTCTTCTAAGAACACATGAGGAGTATCTGTCCCACATGTTAATTTTGATCACCTGGGGAAAATGTTGTATGCTTCTCTATTGTATAGTTATTACTATTTTTATACAAATAATCTGTGAGGAGATACTAATAGCTGTTTGTTTATTTGAACAGCAAAGTGGCTAAGAAACTCTATTGCTTTGCCACATTCAATGATGCACATTCTTAAAATAAATTCTGAATCTATTTTAGTACAGTCTAGAGCTTTGGATCTGAAGACAGATATCAGGTGTCTCACTTTACTGGTAGAGCTTTTTGGACATTAAGAAAATTGTAAACATATCTGTGCGATTTAAGCTTGAACAGTGCTTGGATGGGTGGGATCAAGATGTGTGAGACTGGCTTGTAAATTACAAATGTATTTTAATGTGAGCATATAAGTAGTTTGTGTTATGTTACAACAGAGCAGATTAGAATGAGTAATTCTGCAGTAATGATACCTGACCAAGAATTAATAACGATTTACAAGATATTTGATTAACATTCTATCCATACATGAAACTCCACATCTCTATTATCATTGCAACTCAACCTGAAGCTTTGTCTCAGTGTTTTTCTATTGTCTCACAGATGCTTAACAATAAATCAGAAGAAGATTAATTGAATTGGTTAGAGATGATGTTAGAAGCTACATTGTTATCTAACTGAACACATCTTAGGGTATTAGAAATAAAAATAATATACATGTATTAGGCCTCTAAATTCTACTAATTATAGCTCTTTATTGAAAATAGACAAAAATACACATGAATGTTATAATCTTTCTATAAATCCTATTAGTTTGGGGGTTGGTTCTCCTATCCAAAAATGTTTGATTGGAAATTACCCAAATATAAAGAATCATTTAGCTTATTAATTTTGACTTTAGATATGTTGATCAACAACTCTATGCAAATGCAGCTTCCAAAAAATTAATTGGTTAAAATAGCCAAGTTGAGATATATCATAGGGAGTATATTAATAAAAGAATCCTATTGAGATATGTTTAAATATTTAAAATTCAATATAACTGATTGGTACTTCTAAAGTGTATGCAAGTGTTCAGAAATAATACCACCAACTTTTGCTAAACTCACATATTTGCTCATCAATACCCCCTCCCTCCCCACCTCTTTTCCTTCTTTGATTGGTTCCTTCCTTCTTCATATAGGTCATTAAATGGATTATATAGGATGTTTGTATACAGAATTTACTCTGCTAATCACTTGTATAAATTGAAAGAAACCATTTTCAGGGGCCATGATTGCAACAAAATTCAATGACATAAAAATGTCATTGCATCTGCTGGAAGACAAAAATAGAGGACAAAGCAATTGAATAGAAACAGCCTGTTTCTGACTCTTAACTATAGAGAACAAACTGAGTGTTGCTGGAGGGGAGGTGGGGGGTGGTGGACTAAACGGGTGATGGGGATTAAGGAGGGTACTTGTGCTGAGCACTGGGTGTTATGCGTAAGTGATGAATCACTAAATTCTACTCCTGAAACTAATACTATGTTATGTTAACTAACTGGAATTTAAATAAAAACCTGAAATTAAAAAAAAAAATAGAAATAGCATGTTCAGTCCAATGGTTTTCCATTATTTCAGTTATGTCAGTTGCTTGGAAGGATCCAGAAGAGACCAAAGATAAAGACTTTTGTATGAAAAGACAAATGCAAGACCTCTCTTACATGGATTTAAAGTAGATTCACAAGATATTGAATCTCAGAGGAACCACTGTCACCATTCAAACAAATCTTATTTTTCAGATGTGAAAACTGAGACTTAGTGAGTGACATTAAAATGTTGTGGTGGGAATGGTAAATGAAATGTAAGATAGCAGAGAAGGATTCTGGTGTGACCACTATCAATAAATCTAAAGTGAAAGTCATTTCATAGGGATTCTCCCATGTATTTTGTACGGGGATTTTCACTAGAGAGCACCCTTGGGATGCATTTTGTCCCATGTGTAGACACACTGAAAGACAGATATTACCTTAATATGCTTAATATGAAAAGAAACTTTTAAATAACAGCTGTGGCTTGCATAGAAGAGAGAGGGTTTATTTATACTTTTTTTTCCCCCCTCAAACACTCTTATCTGGTCTGTGAGATCACAACTCTACATTCTTTCCCCCCCCACTTTTATTGAGAAATAGTTGACATACATCATTAAATAAGTTTAAAGTGTACAGCATGATGGTGTCATTTACATATATTATAAAATGATTACCACAATAGGGTCAGCTAACATCCTTCTTCTCAGAAAGATACAGTGAGAAGAAAAGAATAAGAAAAAAACCTTCTTCTGAAAGTGCACATTCTTCAAGACTCATTTCTAGTACTGGACAGTTATTTCATATCTTGGCTATTGTAAATAATTCTTCAATAAACATATGGGTGCATGTATCTTTTCAAATTAGTGTTTTTGTTTTCTTTGTTAAATACCTAGTAGTGGAATTATTGGATCATATGACATTTCTGTTTTTAATTTGTGAGGAACCTCCATACTGTTTTCCACAGTGGCTGCACCAACTTACATTCCCACCAAAGTGCAAGAGAGTTCCTTTTTCTCTACATCTTCATGTCAAAATGTTTGAAGTCCCACCTAGGGTCACATAGCAAGAGGCAGTACTTGAGTTAAGACTCAGTGATACTAATTTCCAAACCAAGATTTTTTTTCCCCCAAGTCAACCATCCATGTGTAACTTACCAGAAAATGATGGCTAATGGATTTGGAAAATTCAAATAAGGGTCAAATCTGTTGTGTACTCTCTCCTCTTTGCAATATACCTCTTATGTTTGAGAGGATCAGCATATCCAAATGACATTAGTATCAAAAATAGTTCACTGCAAATCAAACACTTTCTCCATTAATATAGTTTCCCCTTTGTTTGATTTGTGTATACACACATACATAATCTGAGCTCTTATAATAGATTTTTAACTCTGAAAGTTTATCTGGCACAAAACAGAAGTTGAAAAGATTGAAGTACTGCTAATTCTGCTAACTTAATAATAATATATAGCATGTTACTGTAACTAGTCTGGGCTAATCTCTAAGATAAGAGAAATATGAAATAAAAATACTATTTTCTAATGACAGTTGAATGTTTTAAAGGGAAAAGATATTGTATTTTAAACCTTTGTATTATCTTACATCTCTAATTTAATAATGAAGCCACAACTATAATTCTAGGAACACTCTTATTAAATTGTTTCTTTTGTCTTAAAAAAAGAAAATATTCATGCTGGGTAATATAATTTTACTGATTAAATCTGGAAGTAAATGCAGTGTGGATGTTAACTCATTAAGGAGATAGAACATTTATACGTTTTCTTTTTTTTTTTGTCTTTTGATTTTAAAATTTATTTTAATAATAGAATACCTAATATTAAACTGTCCTCAGTTCCCTAAAATCAAATATTTTTTTTTGTTATGTTAGTCACCATACAGTACATCATTAGTTTTTGATGTAGTGTTCCATGATTCATTGTTTGCATATAACACCCAGTGCTCCATGCAATATGTGCCCTCCTTAATACCCATCACTGGGCTAACCCATCCCCCGACCCCCCCCCCCAGTTTGTTTCCCAAATTCAAAATTTGATATTAGGGAATTTTATTTTTGATGCAGATATTGACATTTTATCAGTGACTTTGACAGTTTAATGTTAGTGTCACATAATAACTTAGAGGACACATTCCAATCTCCTGGAAGATTATTTCTCTATAGCAATAAAACCTAAGAGAATTATTATTCACATGAGTCTGAGTTAAAAAAATTGGGGAGCCTATGTGGCTCACAGATTAAAAACAGAAATGTCATATGATCCAATAATTCCACTACTAGGTATTTAACAAAGAAAACAAAAACACTAATTTGAAAAGATATATGCACCCATATGTTTATTGAAGAATTATTTACAAGCTTTCGACTCTTGATCTCAGCTCAGATCATGATCTCAGGGTCATGAGATTGATCCCCTCATTGGGCTCCATGTTGGGTGTGGAGCCTGCTTAAGATTCTCTCTCATTCTCACTCTTCCTCTGCCCCTCCCCTCTGCTTCACTCAATGAATGAATGGATGAATGAATGAATGAATGTTGTCAAAATATTGTAAATAACCAGTCTTAGAAAAATACTTCTGCAACCATCTCAGACTTTAAAATCAGAAGTAGCATGCATGAAGATGTAATGCTACATACCTATTAGAAAAAAATGGTCTAAATTAATTACCTCATATGATTGATTTATAACAGTCATTTCAGATTACTGTCTTTTCTTATCCTAAATGTTGGTCTATGCTTCCGATTTCATTTCACCCCATCCATATTTACAATAAGGATGTAGTAAGTCAACTGTATTTTACTCTTATTTGTATGTGGCTCCCAGTAAAGCCTAGTGTAACATATGGGAATTAAGGGATTTACCATAATGGGGGTTGGTGAATGAGCAACTGGAAAACAAAGCAGCCTTCAACTGTCATCCATTCTTATCTGGGAGTATGATATGTAACATATTTTTTCACTATTTTCCATCTTCTATTGCAATAATTCCCACTGCATGCTTTCTGACTTATCTTGAATTAAATGTGAACACCACAAAAAAGAAAAAAAAATGCTTGTCTATGAAGCAAGAAGAGTCAGTTTGGAAAAATATGATGCTGAAGCTCAATCATTTGGATAAATTTGTCTAGTATTGATTTATTTATTTTATTATTTTTAAAAATATGTTTAGTATTTAGAGTAGTGGGTTCCCAAATATGTTCATGTCTTAATCCCTGGGACCTGTGAATGTTACCTCAGATTATAAGAGGGACTTTGCAGATGTGTTTAAGTTAAAGATCTTGAGATGGGGGAGATTATCTTCTACTATCCTAGTGGGTCCAGTGTAAATAAATAAGGGTCTATATAAAATGGATGCAGGAAGAGTTGGAGCCAGAGAAGTAGGCAATGCGATGATGGAAGCAGAGTTCAGAGTGATTCAGCCACAATGCAAGGAATAAGGGTAGCTTCTAGAAACTAGAGAAAGTCAAAAAACAAATCTCCCCTGGAACATCCAAAAGGAACCAGTATAGAAAACACTTTGATTTAGCCCCATGATGAAACTCATTTCAGACTTCTGACCTCTAGAAATGTAAGAGATTAAATAGGTGTGTTTTTTAAAAGATTAGTTTTTAAAGCAATTTTAGTTTCACAGCAAAATTGAAAAAGATAGATATTTCCCAAATACTCCCTGTCCTTACACATGCATTATCTCCCCCATTATCAACATTGCACACCAGAGGGTACATTTATAGTAATGAACCTACAGTGATATGTCATAATCACACACAGTTCATAGTTAACATTAAGGTTCACTTTCAGGTTTATATATTCTGTGGGTTTGTACAAATATAAATGCATTGAACATTATAGTATCATATTTTTCTTTGCCCTAAGAATCTTCTCTACTTCTCCTATTCATTCCTCCACCTATTCATCCCACCAACACTTCGTAACCACTGATTTTTTTTTACTGTGTCTGTAGTTTTGCCTTTTCCAGAATATCATATATTTGGAATCATACTGTATATACTTTTCATATTGGTTTCTTTCACTTGGTAGTAGTACATATTTGAGGTTCCTTCATGTATTTTCATGGCTCAATAGCTTGTTTACTTTTAATGCTGAATAATATTTTACTGTCTGATATATCACAGTTTATCCACTCCCCTACTGAAGGACTCTTGGTTTCTTCCAAGTTTTGGCAGTTATAAATAAAATTGCTATAAACATCCAGGTGCAGGTTTTTGTATTGACATACATCTTCAGCTCTTTTGAGTAAATACCAAAGAGCACAATTGGTAGATAATATGGTAAAAATATGTTTGGTTTTATAAGAAACCTCTGAAGTGTCTTCCAAAGTGGCTGTGCCATTTTGCATTCCCACCAGCAATGAATGAGATTTCCTATTATTTTGCATCCTTGTCAGCATTCAATGTTGGCAGTTTTCCAGATTTGACCGTCCTGATAGGTATGTAGTGGTATCTAATTGTTGCTTTAATTTGCATTTTCTTTTTTTTTTAAAGATTTATTTATTTATTTGAGAGAGCGAGAATGAGAGAGAGTACATGAGACGGGGGAGGGTTAGAGGGAGAAGCAGGCTCCTCGCTGAGCAGGGAGCCCGATGCGGGGCTCGATCCCGGGACTCCAGGATCATGACCTGAGCTGAAGGCAGTTGCTTAACCAACTGAGCCACCCAGGCGCCCTAATTTGCATTTTCTTGATGACATTTGATGTGGAGTCTGTTTTTGCATGCTTTTTTGACGTATGCATATCTTCCTAGTGAGGTATCTGTTAAGGTCTTTGGCCCATTTTTAAATCAAAATGTTTGTTTTCTTATTGTTGAGATTTAAGAGGGTTTTTTTTGTTTTGTTTTGTTTTGTTTTGTTTAGATATACTTTGGATAGCAATTCTTTATCTGATATGTGTTTTGCAAATATTTTCTCCCAGTGTGTGGCTTGTCTTCTCATTCTTTCAACATTGTCTTTCCCAGAGCAGAAGTTTTTCATTTTAACAAGTCCAACTTATCAATTATTTCTTTCATGGTTTATACTTTTAGTATTGTATAAAAAAAGTTATTATCATATCCAAGGTCATTTACATTTTCTCCTGTTTTATCTTCCAGTTTTAGACTCTTGCATTTTACATTTAGGTTGCTGATCCATTTTGAGTTATTTTTTTCGGAAAGGTGTGAGGTCTGCATCTAGATTCTGCTCCTCCTTTTTCTTATTCTTCCTCTTCCTCCTTCTCCCTTTCCTCCTCCTTCTTCACAGGTCCAGTTAAATTGGTATTTTTTTTTAAAAGATTTTATTTATTTATTTGAGAGAGAGAGAGAGTGAGCGCATGAGCAGAGGGTAGGGACAGAGGCAGAGGGAGAAGCAGGCTCCCCGCTGAGCAAGGAGCCCAATGAGGGACTCAATCCCAGGACTCTGGGATCATGACCAAAGCTGAAGGCAGCCTCTTAATGGACTGAGCCATCCAGGAACCCCAAATTGGTGTGGTTTTAAACTACCAATTTTGTGGGGATTTGTTACAGCAGTAAAAGAAAATTTAAAGCATCAGCAATAACACTCTTGATTCTATTCAATTTGAACCTAAATTTTGAGCCTCTTTGTATGAGGGAGTAGTACCTCTGCAGAATTAGCCATTCTCAGGGACATCTTCAAATTATTCTCGCTTGTCAGCCTCTTTCCTCCTTCATAACTCTACCCCCACATATATCTAATAGCACGCTTTCCTAGGTTATAACCTAGCTCCGGCATAAATGGATTGGAGTTCCATAAACTGAAAGGTAAAACAGGGACCAAGTTTCAGAGCTTCTATCCTACTCAGATGACTAACAACTGATTGGCATAAAAATGGCTTATACTTGCTCAGACACACACATACACACACATCAACTGGTACAGAAACACTTCAGAAATCTTTGATGAAAAGTTTCCTGATTTTACCATTTTTTACAAATGACTTGGCTTCAGAGATATAAACTACTGGGAACTGAAACATACTTACCAAATAGCTTTATCTCCCAAACTCATCCAAACAATAGTTCCACCTGCACTTGCTGTACCCGCCCCCCAACCCCCAAGCACAGTGGATTCGGTATTTATCGTTCTCAATGAAACATGTACCCTGAAAACTTGTCACTGGTTAGACTCAGGTGCAAAAGATTTATTGGTATATCATTGTGGTCTAAATGGAAAAAATCTAAAGAATATTAAAATGTAGAGAAACATGAAAAGAAACATTGTAAATAGTCTAAAACATTTTTAGTAGCAATGATGTTTGGGCGATTGTCCAGCCCAAGGTTTCCGAAATATATATCTATGTACCAGCTATATTAGAATAACATGGAAATATATTTCTATATGTACATTCCAAGAATCCCACATATACTATTATGTAAACCCATTAGAATATGTCTGGGTTAAATTTGTGGTGGACCACTAGGAAGCTCAGGGATGTTTGGAAAATTTAATCCTCTGGATCATAACTTATACTATGGGGCAATGGTCATGAGACTTTTCTATAAATATCCTTTATTTCTATTTGGCATAACCATGCCTAGATTAAAATAAACTCCAATTTTAAAATTTGCACTTGAAGGAAAAGTTCTTATTCACTTCAATTTATGGTTGCATATTGTTATAAGTGGATTTTTAATGAATATTCCATTGAAATAATCATAGAAAACATTTTCTGACAGAACCTCTAGCAATTTAGGATTATTTTAGGTAAGTATAATTAGTAAGAATTTGGAGATTATATATGAATGAGATTATATATACATAAAGATTAACAGTTATAGATTCCACATCAATTTTAAAAGTCAGTGACTGATGCCAGTGTTTAAAATCCATTTGCTCTCTCCACTGCCATTGATATTACTCCCCTTCCTTAGACTAACATGTGGAACATTGAGGTATATCTGTTTCTCTAAGTCATGCATGCCCCTAGCTTTCTTGAGATCTTCACTCTTTGCACTGGCTTCTATCTCACCCCCCAAAACCTAGCACATGTTTCTCCCTAAGTCTGCTCCTTAGTCATAATGCATTGAGTCTTAGAAGCAAAGATGGAAATCATTAGGTAGAATACCCATCTTCCTTTTCTTGCTCTTTTTTTTCCTTTAAAGAGCGGGGTTGGGGGCAGAGGGAGAGGGAGAAGCAGACTCCCCAGTGAGCAGAGAGCCCGATTCAGGGCTCGATTCCAGGACCCTGGAACATGATCTGAGCCGAAGGCAGACGCTTAACTGACTGAGCCACCCAGGCGTCCCTCAAAGGCAGATGCTTAACCAACTACTGAGCCACCCAGGTGCCCGTCTTCCTCTTTCTTTTTAGCCAGGTCCTCAAGTCTTGTCTCCCAATCAGTCCCTTATCTAAAGCATGTAAAATTATTACGTTCAAAGACGTTGAGATTTATCTCTAATATTCCTTCCGTTAGCAAGATGTCACAATTAAATCTATTTGATAACCATTTGTAGAGCCGATACCCATATCATGTTTTTTCTCACAAAATATTTGTGTAACCAAAATATCTGTTCTTGTTTCTTCTTCATGGAGATCATTTAGTGTAACTCCCTAAGTTTATAGATGAGAAAAGAGAATGGCTTGCCAAAAGTCACAGTTGTTTTTTTTTTTACTGTATCATATCTTGTAATTTTTTTAAATTTTATTTTATTATGTTATGTTAATCACCATACATTACATCATTAGTTTTTGATGTAGTGTTCCATGATTCATTGTTTGCGTATAACACCCAGTGCTCCATTCAATATGTGCCCTCTTTAATACCCATCCCCCGACTAACCCATTCCCCCCCCCCCCCCCGTCCCCTCTAGAACCCTCAGTTTGTTTCTCAGAGTCCATAGTCTCTCATGGTAAGTAGAGCCATAATTAAGCCACACACCTCTCAATTGTGGTCAGTGCTGTTTTCCTTCCTTTTGCTCCCGAATGATAATTGCATCTCTTTCCTCGCAGCATGCCTTAACTCCTTTCCTCTGCATTCAAGGAAATGAAATTCAGCTCTACTCAAAAAAAAAAAAAAAAAAAGTTCTCTGATTCATATTTTGAACATGAACCAAATATTGATCTTTGGCTTATCAATGAAAAATCAGAGATTTAACTCTTGCCTGTGTGTCCATCAGTTGTAATTTTTTTACAAAGTAAGAGAGAGTGTGCTCTTTAAGAAATGATGGTTCAGTTCTCTAGCAATGCAGTTTTCCTCCTCTTCTCTGGCTTTCTCTTTTCTGCTTATAACTATCACTCATGTGGAATTTTGGCCTGAAATCACCTCCAGATGTTTTAATGTAATGGAATGCATATATTAATAGTTCAGAGGAAATAACACTTCCCAGCAATATTGGCTCCGCATGTGAGGCAGAATATTTATTCCTAGGAAAATATATCCTGTGATGTTAAGACAGTTTTTGGAAGTTCAGATTACCAGGTGATCCCTTACTGGCCTTTAGTCAAACCTCTTTTTAATGAAATATCCTTTGTCTTAACTAGGCAAACTTGTTAAGATGAGTTATTGAAAAATAATTTCCCGAGAATATCGTAAAGGCTTACATTTGGTTAACTGCTTTCAATCATGTGAAAAAGCACAAACCATTTCCTTTGCAAGTGCCAAATTTTCTGTTCACTTCCCAGACTATTGGGAAAATGTTTTAATAAATATTTCTATATGTTTTTCTTTTATCTCCTGTTTTATCACTCAAAGGCTAAGTGATAGAGATTTTTCTCCAGAGATTTGGAGAGAGTGGCTGACCTTAGATGATAACAAATAGAATTGTGTCTTCTTATGAGCCAAGTTCTTTTCACTCAGATCAGAAATTTGTTGAGGAGCTTAGTTTCTGTCAGTCTTTTTGGGAGCTGCAAAAGACTGCCCTCACTTGAACACAAGAACAAGAGAAACAGAGAAAATGTTTTGTGTTCTTGATCCTCAGATCTGAATGTTCTATATCCAATTAAGCATCAGCATTAGAGAGAAAGAACACTATGTAATAGCACTGAAGATGTAAGTCTCACCACCGTTGCTTCCTATTAGATTAAGGTAAATACCAAAAGTGTCATGCAGCATGGTCCTACCAGAGACCACCTTCACCCTGCCATTCTTAGGTCATTGTCTCAGCTCCATGAATATCACAATTGTGCATCAAAATTTCATAGTGTTTGCTAGTGGCACAGAGATCTGGATTTTTTTTTTCAGAGATTTTTTTTTTTTTCCCAGAGATTTTTAACCATTGTCCACGAGAGGTTCTGTTGCAGGTGGTCTGTCTTGTGAAACTATTCTTGGAAATAAACATCCCAAAGCCTGTGGGATACTACACAATTAAATTTACATTTATAAAGTAGCCCATATAAGTTTGGATGATAATATCTAAACTTACATCGCATTTATTATGTGTTAGGCACTATTCTAAGTGCATTGTATGTTCAATCATGTAATTCTCATAAGAATGTCATGGGGTAAGTACTCTTATTACAATTTCTCTAATAGAGAAAAAGTTGCCAAGATATTAAGAATTTAAGTAATTTATTTGAAGTCACATGGTTATTTCCAGTTGAAATTAGATCCTAGGCAAGCTGGCTCTAGAGATAATACTCTGATTATATTATACTGTCACTTACATGCCAGTCCATGAAACTGGTTGTATGAACCTTGAGTATAATCAACCTGGATACCCTGCCCCATATACACTATATGGTTTTCTATCTCCCAACATGACTTCACAAATATCCTTCAAATCCTTGTCACTTTTAACTCTACTTTGTGTGCTCTTGTGATTAATTCTTTCATAGAGACAGTGAGGACTCAGAGAACTCCACTTAAGCTGGGATGTGACACCTGAAGTTACACTTACCTCTGGGAATGGTCAGGGTGTTTTCCCAGTTTATAAGGGATGGCAGTATGGTGGGATGTTTATTTAAGACATATCATCTATAAGGGACCCTGAAAGTAAAAGTTGGTCATATTTTCTGGGCAAGCTGTCAGTTGGATGGGACAGACAGAAAAAATCTATCTAGGATAGAAAGTGGTAAAACATGAGTTTAAAACATAAGTTAAAAAAAAGGTAAACAAAAGTAAGTATATGATAGCTGCTGAAATAAACTAGTGATTTTTTCATGTCCTTAAAAAGTAAAGTTAGAGAAGAAAAGGTCTAGTTTATGCCAACATCAGTCAAAGGGTATGACAGAAAACCAAAGCAGTCACTTTCCCAATATTACTGCCTTCATATTTATGATAGCACAAACCATTTATCATCAGTTTCAGTGCTGTTCAAGACACTGGATCACATTTATTAAAAAATTTACTATCATATCGCCTATAGTAAATCTGTGGTTCTTAAATAGAGAATATTCCCAAAGAAGGGATAGAAATATGTGAGTGATGAGTTACTTTATATCATGGTTGTTTATCAAATCTTAATAAAATTGAGAGAAAGTCACACTGCAAAGAGCATATGGTCTCATCATTTAAGGAATTACATGAGTAAATAATGACATTTACATGATCATCAATAAATTAGTGACTATGAAATTAAATTGAATATATTTAAACTCTTACAAACCTTCAAGACCTTTTGACTTTTATTCAAACTAGGGCATTGCAGATTCTTAAATCCTTTTCATTCCAGTAGGGCATATAGTATTAAAAGATCATGGGTAATAATCAATAATTATGATAATCATCATTATCATTTAACTATCCATTTGGTGATTCTCTCAGCTATATGTCTTTCCTTGGTAATCCTGCATATCTAATTACATACATTGAAAAATAGTATTCTGAGAAGGGATCCTTAGGCTTCCTTATACTGCCAAATAGTCTATGACACAAAAACTGGGGGCCAGAGTCTATGATTCTAACTGCTTTGCATCAAGAGTAGCACTGTTAATTTTCAAATTAATATATTTTAATTATCTGAGGGATGGATTTATCTATATTACATTTTAGGGCAAATAATTTATTTTAACTAAAATTTTGATTTTACTTTAAATCTTTGAGATCTGACTAGGGCTACTTTATACTCTAATAAATTTCTATTTGTCTTTTTTCTGTTTATTGTATTTCCAAATGCAATTTGAGCAATGTGAGCTCACATTCAAAGAGAGGTCATATTCATGGTGAAGAGAAAAAACAAATTGCTCATAAGGCTAAAGTTCTTGCTTTGGGGTTTGTCTCCTTGAACAAAACATTTAACTCTTTTAAGACCATCTTCCTTATAATGGACACAGGAATGCATTCATTTATTCCAATAACAAATATTTATTAACAATTTCTTGTTATACAACATGAGCTATGATAATGGGGCATAATAATAGTTTACCTTTCATGAGGTTTTCATGAGCAACAAATGACAATGTATATGAAAGTACCTTATAAAATTTAATGGGCTACAAATATAAGAAACATTTCTAATGCTCTGTAAGAGTTTAAATTGCTTTCTGAAATAGAGAAGACAAAATCATATTCAGCAGAGTTTTAATATTCAGGGAATTTTATTGAATTATAATTCTTGGAAATTGCTTTATATTGTAACTTTCCTTAAAATGTATTATCCATTTTATCAGAGCATCAGAATCTGCAACACAGTATATAATCAAAAAACTCTTTATTAAAGGTTTTTATAGCATGTGTGCGCAAGTGTATTTTGGGAGAGGGTATTCTGGCTAGCAGCATTTTCAGTTCAACTTATATTTTGAAGCTTATTGTTTTTGTTTCTAAATATATATGTTTTATGATATTACAATGATGATAATGATGATGTCCTTTTATATCCTTCGATTAAAAAAACTTGCCCTTTGTATAGTTACTTTATTCCTGATAATCATATATTTTTTAAAGATTTTATTTATTTATTTGACAGAGAGAGACACAGCGAGAGAGGGAACACAAGGAGGGGGAGTGGGAGAGGGAGAAGCAGGCTTCCCACCGAGCAGGGAGCCTGATGCGGGGCTCGATCCCAGGATCCTGGGATCATGACCTGAGCCCAAGGCAGACGCTTAACGACTAAGCCACCCAGGCGCCCCCTGATAATCATATTTAATGTGAGCAAAAGCAAATTGCATTACCAATAAAGAACAGTTTTTAGAGCTAGTGCATGGTAATAATGACGTTTTTTCTTTTGGTCATTAAGGGGGCAAGGCAGGCAAAGGAGGCTACTTTATCAGTCTGGATTTTGGATAGCAGAATATGTGGAGTAGAGCCAGAGCTGACCCATGTTGGTCACATAATATGGGCAAGAAATAAAATTTGCTTTTTTAAGCCTCTGAGTTTGAGGTCATGTGTGACTGCAGCATAACCTAGCCTCTTCTGAGTGATACTAGCAAGTGAAACTTTTGGAGGCTTTTTTCTTTCTTTCTTTTTTTTTTTTTAATATTGGCCCATAGGTGGTGCTCACTTACTGTTGGACAAATTTTAAAATGCAGTGCTTTTAAGTGAAACATACTAAATGCTAGAAATGCAAATTAAGAAAATGATGTTGGTTCTTAAGTTAGTCATTATCTCATTGCAACCAGACATATCTCCAGTTATAATATCAAGTGATAAGTGGAGTAATAGAAACATGTGCAAAATATATAAGTAACTAAAATGGGGGGTGTATAATTCAGATTGGGCAGGTGGCGGGGAAGCCTTTTGCTCTTCTTCCCACCCATTTATCAGCACCCCTACCCACTTTATCACTTCTTCTTTAAGGAAAGCGTCACTGACAATTTAATTGGTATGTTAATTTTTATTGATTATGTGACAGATTATCATAAGCTTTGTGACTAGAAATCAAACAAATGTTTATATTAAAGTTCTCTGTACTAAATGCTTACTGTAGGTCCCAATGGCTAAAATCACATGTGTTGCTAGGGCCACGTTCCTTTCTGCAGGTTCCGGAGGAGAGAATTTGATTTCTTGTCTTTTCCAGCATCTAAAGCCTGCCCACATTCCTTGTCTATGGCTCCCTTCTTCCATCTTCAAAGCCCACAGCTCCAGGTCAAATCCCTTACACACTCTATCACCTTGACCTTCTCTTTTGCTCTTTCACTTTCTTTTCACTTTCAAGGACTCTTGTTATTACATTGGTCCCACTCAGATAATTCAGGATAATATCCCTATTTTAGGTCAGCTGATTAGCAAACTTAATTCTAATCTCTTTGCCATATGGAGTAACATATTTACAGGTTTCTAGGATTAGGACCTGGCCATCTTGGAAAGGAGGACTATTTTTTTTGCCTACCATAATTACTAACTGCCTTATTAGATGCATTGGACCAGATTTCCCTGGTAAGCTTTTATGCCTTAAAATACAAATACACCTCTCTGGTTACTAATTTAGACCTAGGTCACACCTGCCTCTGGGGACAGCCCACTCATCTTCCAGAGTCTGCTGTATTGCAAATGTCCAAGAAAGTGGGTTCAGGACTACCCTTGGAGCCATTTCTTACTTTTCTCTGTAGATGTACAAGCCCAAGCAAGTCCCATGATTTAGAACATGGGAGGGAAATGAGAACCACAATTCAGGACTAAAACCTAACTTACATTCTTTAATTACATGTTTATCAGAAAGCCCTGATTCTGATTTGAGATGTAGGCTTAGTTATAAGTGATAATGTATGTCTCATTCTTCTATTTTTCTCAAAAGTCCATTTGTTGGGAATTCTGGGGTAATGGAACCTTGGCAATAAAGTTAGATTAGGAAGAACAGGAGCCCATATGTGCTATTTCCCCACCCTGGGATGAATCCACCATTTTCTGTTCACCCTAAGAGGACACTTAGAATAGTTGATTTGAGGTGCTAGGGCCAGCTTGTGGGAACCTATATCCAAATTCTTAGGGTCCCAAATGGATGCCATGGAAGAAAGTCAGTGGTTTTATAACCTCAAGTAGAGCTAAGGTGAGGCCATGTTAGTTAGCAGATGGAGTCTCATAATTGGGGCCAAACTAGTTACAGGCACTGCTTTTGGTCTGTACATATGATTGTAGTGTGAACAAGTATGCAATCCTGATGCATTATATAGTTTGTCAAATGCTGGCTCTCCCAAACTTAACCAAAATTATTTGTTGATAAGACAAATTTGAGATTACTGTCTATACTACTTTAGAGAAAGGTCATTTTGCTAGAATCTTAGTAATGTCTCAGAAGGGGAGGGCAAAGTCAGGATATTTATTAAGATTTTAATATTGGTTTAAAGTAATTTTTGGTTATAATTGGGAAAAATCATGATATAATAGTTCAGTATTTGTGAATAGAATAAGGTGAGGATTTTGAAACCATACGTTTCTAATGTCTGTCATAAACTGTAGTTTGATACTTCCTTTTGAAGATTTGATGACTATTTTAGGAAGTTCCTGGAATGAGCAATAAAAATGTTTGCAGCTCTAACTTCCTGAGCAAGAGTGTCCTAAGATAGTAAAGGAATACAATAAAATAGGAAATTTATGGTAAGTAGTAAGCTGTGTGGAAGATCTTACATTTCATCATAAGCAAGGAAATGTGGCAGAACAAAGACTCCACATGCATGAAGTCAGCCAACGGATCATTGAATCAGGATGACATCTCAACATTACTAAGGATTCAAGATTTCCACTAAGCACCACATCTTTGGTGTTTCATTCAATACCTAATCCCTTGAGTTTTATCCTCAATATAAGGAGACATTGCAGATCTAGGGCATTGAATAGAATGAATGTATTGGAATGAAATGAATCTGTGATACATCCCACTCAACTATTCTCCAACTTGGTCAAAGGCAAATTTGTCCCAAGTTTCTGGAAAGAGGCATCTATAAGAAATAGAGTGGTGTCATTCTTTAGGAGTTTTAATGATCAAGTATTACCTTTGATGGAAAGAGAATTTTCCATTTCACTTGGAATGGTTTTGACCTGAAATATGAGAAAGTCTATTCCCCATAATAAAATTAAGATCAGGCAACGGTATAAAGACCTCTAGAAATTACTGCTTATTTAGCCCTTTGGATGCCAAAATTAAGAGCTACTTCAAATTATCTGTTAGGGAAATGTTAATATACTATGAAAAGATGTTCATAAGGCACTTAGGATCCAGTTGAAGGTAAAAGCCCATTAAGGGGTGTAGGGATTTCAGGCATTAATGAATGCTGAATTGGACACCCTGAGATTGTGTGCCTAGCTACTCTTTTCTTCTAGGAATTAGTATTTCTCCATCCCCCGTCATAACCCACATGAAACTGTAGTAAGAAAAGCTATAGTATAATGTAAACCACTATTCTTTGGCCACAGTTGAATAATCCAGGAATAGGAACACAAATTTTGCCACTTTTTAAAAACTTTTCCCTGAGAATTTTGGATTTGGAATTAAGAAAATCAAGCTAAACATTTTCCATTTCCTGAAGCTTAAAGATTTACATAATAGTACTTTTAAAGCCTTTGAAAGCAAAAACTGTATCTTGAAGTTAAAGGAGGAGAGTTGAAGAAATAAATACCAGTAAAAGGATACAGCACTGCTATATGCCTAGAGCAGTGGTTCTCAAAATTTTTAAAAACACAGATTTCTGGGCCCCATATCTAGATTTTCTTATTTATTAGATCTGTGACATGGCTGGAGATTTGGATTTGTAATAAGTTCTCAGATGGTACTGATGCAGTTGGTTATAAGACTGTACTAATCTAAAACCACTGACCTGGAGTAAAGGGAAAAACACAGGTGTCACATGGAAGAAGATGTCTTAGGAATAGGGCAAAAATGTATTTGGTGGCTATAATCCACATCAGTGTGTTTCCATTCCTAGATTCAGGTGCTTTAATAGCTTCATGGTATGTAATAGCCAGGAAGAGAGATTTGGAGATAAGGAAATCTCAAGGTGGAAGGCTAGTGTGATTCTCAAAAGAGGGTAGGGTTTTAAACGAGTTAGAAATGCAGTCATTTTTCAACATGAGTAGTGGGAGTTCTGTATATCCAGCTGCCACTAGTTAAACCCCTTAGTAAACTGCCAAATCTGTACTTGGCTTGTCACCCTGATTTAAAAGGAAATGTCAATATACTGAATATGGCAAAAGGGACATGGTTGCTAAGGTTCCCTAATAGCAGTGTATTTGACAGTTAAAGAATAGCTCAACTGACAGTTCCTCATAAAAAAGCCCTGTCTCTCTGAGAATTTGAGACCAGGGTAAGCATGACATGTATATAACATGTTATGTTTTTGGGAGAACAAAAGTTGTAATTTAGTAGATGTTTAAAAAATACAATCATGTCTTTGCCAAGCTAGAGACTAAAAAAATCAATATTAAGGACATTGATGAGATATACAATAATTTTCATAAAAATAATTGGCCCTTATGATTAAGATACTTAGAATCAAATCCCAGAAGTGTCTCCTTCCATTTATAAAATTCATTTAAATAATGGAATTTGAGTAATTCCATTTGAATTGGTGGAAATAATTCTACAGAGCTGAGAAAAAAGTTACATGCCTACACAAATGAGAGTTCTAAGGATCTGCAGTTTCCAGGATAGAAGGCACTAGATTTCCTTAAAAGGCTCTTTAAAAACAAACTCATAGAAGGATTTTCTATAATTAACATTCCATAGTCCCATGTAAAATCTAATATGCCTTAAAACTGGGATGAATTCTTCTTTTCATATTATATAAATCTTTCTTATTGCAGTTTGAGCCTTTCTTCCCTGGACATTTACTGCACATAACATGTATAATTTAGAGACAAGACAGTAAACACATTAATCTAAACAGCAGATAATCCCAGTTTCTATTTTAAGTTTCAAACAGATAAATTGGGAGACTGATAAACCAATCAGTTAGACCAATCTAAGCAGGCCACTGACATATTTTGGCAGTCTATACTATCTTTATGCAATTCTCTAATTACTAACTGATTTCTCCACTTTGAACTTAACATGTTATTATGGTACTTGGAATGATTTTCAGCCACTTGGGAACAATTTTTATGAAACAAAATTAGGAGACAGATTCAAATAATTAACAACATAAGAGTATTACCAATAAGCTGGAAGCATATGAAAAAGTATATAGCTTCAGTATCCCTAATAATTTGAAGAATTCAAATTATAATAAAATACCTTTTTTCATTTATCAAACAGACAATAATTTTGGGGGTATACTTTATGGGAAAATATTGTATGGATTTTAGTTTACGGTTCAATGAGACTTGAGAAATTTTTAACACTCATGTACCTCCCAGTCAAGATATGGAACTTTTAAAACACTCAGTTTTTTTTTAAACCATCAATTATCTTTAATAGATATTTTTAAATTAAGAAAAAAAAAATTTTGTTTACCTACCTGTTTACCATTTCCACTGTTCTTAATTATTTATGTAGATCCAGAGTTCCATTGAGTGTTTTCTTTCTTCCCGAAGGAACACCATTCCTGGAATGGAGAAGTGATTGTTTCAGGTGTTGTATTTCTTTTTTTTTTTTTTTAAAGATTTTATTTATTTATTTGACAGAGAGAGACACAGCGAGAGAGGGAACACAAGCTGAGGGAGTGGGAGAGGGAGAAGCAGGCTTCCCGCCGAGCAGGGAGCCCGATGCGGAGCTCGATCCCAGGACCCTGAGATCATGACCTGAGCCGAAGGCAGACGCTTAACGGCTGAGCCACCCAGGTGCCCCTCAGGTGTTGTATTTCAGAGATGGTATTTATTTCCCCTTTACTTTTGAAAGGTATTTTTTACTAGGTATAAAATTCTAGGTTGACAGTTTTATCTTTCTAATACTTAAAAGATGTTGCTTCACTGTCTTCTGACTTACATTTCTTATGACAGAAGTTTTTTGTTATTATAACCATTGTTCCCTTGGACCCACTCTGTCTTTTCTGGCAGCTGTTGAGATTGTTTCTTTATCATGGGTTTTGAGTAATTTGATTATGACATTTCTTTTTTTTTTTAAGATTTTTTTTTTTTTTTTTTTTTGATTATGACATTTCTTAATGTAGTTTTCTTCATGTTTCTTGTGCTTGGGGTTAGGTTTGTTGAACTTCTTGAATCTTTGAGTTGATAGTTTTCATCAATTTGAAATATTTGGGCCATTATTTCTCAAAGATCCCTCCTCCCACTACCCTTTTCTCTTGGGGTCCCCAATATCATGTATATTAAGCCATTTGAAGTTGTCCCATAGTTCATTAATATACTATTAATTTATTGCAGCTTTTATTTTTTCTCATTGTGTTTCATTTTGAATAGTTTCTTTTGATATCAATACAGCCTCACTAATCTGTATTCTGCAGTATTTATTCTGCTGTTAATTCCCTGCAGGTTATTTTTCATCTCAGACTTTTTCTTTTTCTTTTTTAGGTGTTCAATTTGGGTCCTATTTTATTTTTCGTTTCTCTCTTGAACATGCTTATACTTTCATCTAAATTCTGGAATATATATAATATAGTTATAATAACTCTTTCTACTAATTCTAACATCTTTATTATTTCTGGACCTGCATCTTCTTATTGATTTTTCTGTTTATTATAAGTCATATTTTTCTGTTCTTCTGTATGCCTGGAAATTTTTTTTTTTGGATGCCAGATATTGTGATTTTCTTTTTCTTGTTTTGTGCTAGATATTTGTATATTCTTATAAAAATTTCTGAGCTTTGATTTGGGACACTGTTCAATCACTGGAAATGGTTTGATGTTTTCAAGTCTCACTGTTAGGCTTTATTTCAAAGGGAGCAAAGCAGCTGTTAGTCTAGGACTAATTTCTCCACATTACTGAAGCAAAACTTTTCTGAGTATTCTACCTGATGTTCAGTCTATTGTAAGGTATTTGCATTTTGGTGGGTAGGAATACCAACTATTTGTAGCTCTGTCTGAGCCCTAATAATTGTTTTGCTTGTTGTTTTATTTTTTGTTGTTTTGTTTGTTTTGTTTTGTTTTAATCTGTCTTTCCCCGGCCTTGAGTAGTTTCTTTACATGTAGGCATTGATAAGTACTCAGCTCCAGACTTGAGGGGAAACCTGTGAAGTTCTTCAGAAGACTTCTCTGTGTGACTCACTTCTCTCCATGTAGCTTTCTCCTCTCCTGTGTTCTGCCTGAAATTCTGGCCTCCCAAATTCTTAATTTTATCTCCTCAAAATGGGACTGGGTATATGGGTTACCCATTCATACACTGTAGCTCGAAAACTCCTATCAGATAATAAGTTGGGATATTTGTACGCCTACCTTGTTTGTTCTTTTTCTCTCCAGGTTAGCCCTCTGGTGAACCTGTTGTCCAATGTCTGAAAACCACCTTTTCATATATTTTGTCTGGTTCAGTAGTTGTTTGAGGCAGGTGTGCAAATTTCATCAGTTTTACTCCATCTTGTTAGAAACTGATGTTTGAACAGATCAATGCAGAAAACAAACAACAAATAATTTTTTTTTTAAAGATTTTATTTATTTATTTGAGAGAGAGAATGAGAGACAGAGAGCATGAGAGGGAGGAGGGTCAGAGGGAGAAGCAGACTCCCTGCCAAGCAGGGAGCCCGATGTGGGACTCGATCCCGGGACTCCAGGATCATGACCTGAGCCGAAGGTAGTCGCTTAACCAACTGAGCCACCCAGGTGCCCAACAAATAATTTAACTTAGAAACTCATAATATTTTTATATATTATCAATAGAAAACTTGAGTGGAAACTATATTATTAAACTCCTTTGTATGAGTTTTCTCTATAGTTGAGATCAAATTGTACAACTCTATCTGTGCTCTGTCCCAGTTACATGGGCAGTTTCCACAAAGAAATCTAATTGTCAAAAAAAAAAAAAAAAGGAAAGAAAGAAGCCTAATTGTCAATAATCTCTGGATGATGAATTTTATATAAAATATATTGATGTTGATGGGCGCCTGGGTGGCTCAGTCAGTTAACCATCTGCCTTTGGCTCAGGTCCTGATCCCAAGGTCCTGGGATCAAGCCCCTTGTCCAGCTCCCTGCTCAGCGGGGAGTCTGCTTCTCCCTCTCCTCCCCGCTGGTGCTTTCTCTCTTGCTATCTCTGTCTCTCTCTCTCTCAAATAAATAAATAAAATGCTTAAAAATATATATTTATGTTGAAACAATAATGATAAGCTTTAAAAAATACACAGATATACACCTACTATCACTTTCTATCTTAATTTTTCTGTTAAAATATAGCAAAAGGAAGAACATAGTGCTATTAGATAGTTAAGGCTCAGTGAAGAAATGCACTCCAATGTGAAATAAAAGGGTTTATTTTCCCTGGACTTAAAACACTGATATTATTTAGGAATATATTCCAAAAAGAGTAATAAATGGAGAGGTCTACTTACAGAAAATGCATCCTTGAAAATTCAATGTTTCTGAAATTATTTTATTTCATAAAATGTCTACTTTAATCCATATCAGAAAAAGAATTTTTTTCAAAACTTCAAAGAAGCTAGATGGAGGACATTCCTGACCCTGTGGTTGATAACAGAATAGCATACATTATATATGTTTATTGATGTGGAACTTGATTCTATGCAGATTTCAAAGTTTTAAAAAGTGTATAAATGAATCCTTTCTGAGAGACTAAGACAATATGATTTATTTGATATTTAATTAGAAAAGATAGTACAATGTATCTAAATTTTTTTATCTATAAAATCTATATTTTTCATATGGCCATGTTTAATTTATAAAACCAATCAGTTGTTTTGTGGCTATTCATACCTATTTTATTTTTTAAAAGTGTATATATTTCTAATGCTGACAGTGTGAAAATCGTTAACCTAGAATAGCTTTTGTTTCAAAAGTAAGCTGGTTTTCCAAGTCATACCAACCTGAGGTTAAAAAATGGGGACTGAATTATTTTACTTTTGACATTTACTGCTCTTCTTTTTCTTTCTATGTCACTATCCCGTTCCCTCCTCACATGCACGACCGTTTCTCAGAGTGCCCTGGAGCAGCTCATGTGTACCATTTACGTAGTCCCTTCTGCTTTTAGAGTAGATACTATTTTCTCCTTTTCTTGCCCTCCCTAAAGTAATTCTATTACTGAGACCTCTGAAGCCTATGAAAACTTTGTAAAGCTATTAACAAAGCCAGTTACATTCTAGAAAAAGTCATCAGTGGCATCCTGCACTGATGCTTTCCTAAGTGAGTATTTTCTCTTATGTATTCTCTATTCCCAGTGGTTTTGAACCTGTTTGTATTTGGAGATCTCTGAACTGCTGACATTCTGTAACAATAACCCAAAAGGGAAATATCTTTGAATCATATTCTCTTCCAGAATGATTTAACATTCATTTTCACTGGCAATCCTTTGCTCCAAATATCTTGCAGAAGTTTTAAGTTTTATTTAATGCCCCATCACCAACGATCTGAGTTTAATTAAACATTAAAATTAATTTCACAAATTAGGACAATTCTTTAAATCTCAGAGGATTGTGACTTTTTTATATACCTTATTATATTCTTTGAAAAGTTTAGACTACAACAGTAATTTTCTCTATTGATCATATGTAATTTTTATTCAGTATCCCAATAATACAAAGACCAGTACTAGTTAGAGGACACAGACTTTTCACCTTGAAAATTTTTAGGAAATTAAAAAAAAATTTCAAATCAGTTAACTTATTGTTATTGCTTTAGATGATTTAGTTAATCACAATGAATGACTAGGATCATATTTCCAATAAAATTGATCTTCTGCTTTTCAGAACAGCTAAGTTTCCTTAGCTCTCCTTATAGTTCTGGTATTTGCCTGAGTTAGTACATTTGCTTCCTAATACATTATATTGGATTTGGGCTTACTGTGGAGTAGTCAAAGAAAAAGCACTAGTACTAAAATGAATTATACTACAACATCAAGTCTCAGCCATGATTTACTTCTAGATGGCATGTTGCAGAAACCATCTAAACCAGCTAATGAAGTGGAAGGAAGAAAGGGAAGGGAAGGGAAAGGGAGGGGGAAGGTGGAGGAGGAGAGAGGAAAGAAGTGAAAGGGAAGAAGAGAAGGATGGAAGGATGGAAGAGGGAGGGAGGGAGAAAGAATCTAGACTGGAGAGCATTCAAGAGCCAGTAATTCCTTCTGACTTCTAGTATTTCTTTTCACATCTACTTCAGTCTGCTCTCTTACCAAAACAGTTTTCTCAGGCTTTACTCTCCACAAAATAACGATCCCAAAACTTCTGAACTTTAAGTGTCTTTCAGTTTCGCCAACAGAGAGAAGATAATTAGTTATTTTTGAATTCCAGTTTATAGTTCTTGTAGCAAATATGGATCCTGTGTCCACCCCTGGTCCAAGCAACTAGACAGAGATAAAGAAATATTAGAAATCCTAGTTTGTGAACTGAGAGAGAAGGCAACCATCAGGAAGAGGAAAGAAATTTTCAGAGAAAAGAGTTGTGATAGCTGGACAGAACAGCCAAAATGTGTCTATGACACAGGAATTTCAATCAGGGTCAGACTGGTCAACTTGAAAAACTTACACAAAACAGCCATGAAGAATACTGATTAAGAAGGTAAAATGTATTCTGCATGGAGCACTGGGTGTTATGCACAAACAATGAATCATGGAACACTTCATCTAAAACTAATGATGTAATGTATGGGGATTAACATAAGAATAAATAAAAAAAAAAGGTAAAATGTAACAACCCAAAAGTATCACACTAAATCCTATTTATTTTATCTAGTCTTAGTACACACCAATGTGAACCCTTTCCTTAACCCCATTTCTTAACTATTTGATTCTTGTTTGCTTTAATCTTTTTATTTTAATTCTTTAATTTAATTCTTTAATTTAATTTAATTCTTTAATTTAATTTATTTAAATAAAATTTATTTAATTTTATTTTATTTTAATTCCCTTTTTATTTTATTAATTCCCTTTTTATTTCCCCTATTTTATTTCCCCCTTTTTATTTCCTCATATACTCTTCTATACAGATTCTCTTTTTTTCTAAATTAATCTAAAGGTACTGGGGTGCCTGGGTGGCTCAGTTGTTGGTCGTCTGCCTTCAGTTCAGGTCACGAGCCCTGCATTGGCCTCCCTGTTTGGCAGGAAGCCTGCTTCTCCCTCTCCCAGTCCCTCTGCTTGTGTTCCCTCTCTTGCTGTGTCTCTCTCTCTGTCAAATAAATAATAAATAAATAAATAAAATCTTAAAAAATTTAATCTAAATGTACTAAATGTACTAAAATTTAATCTAAATGTAAAGTTTCCACAAATTACAGTCCGTATTGCACTTGGTTGATTATATATTGTGATATTATTTGTTTTTTTTTTCTCTCCTATAACAGTTCTGTTTCTCTAATTTTCTTGAGAGAAGAGATTGCATCTTATACATTATTTTTATTCTCTAAAAATGTTGAAGTATAGTAGACATGCCTTATAAAATTATTTTGTCTCTAAATCAGACAATTTTTTCAGTGCATTTATTTATTAAGCCTCCCTGTATGTAGGAATATGTGATATAGTTCATGAAAGTCAAGTATAAGAAGATATCAGAGTGGGTTTTTTTCTTCCTGTTATTATTAATCCTTCTACTTTAGATATCTAAACACATAAAGGCATTACAACGTAACATAAAGTAAAACTCACTTTTCCAAAGTCAATTTCATTAAAAGTTATGCTTAAACAATTAGACTGAGGTCATAATTTGCAAAGAAGAAAGGATGAATTTCAAATTCTACCTTGAAATTATTCCTTTCATCCACAAAGTCAGACATCACACTTTGAATTAGGCATGATTATTTTTTTCTCTTTGCACCAAGTTCAAATATAAAGTCATTCCCAATTTTAGTTAATAATTTATACATACATATATTACAAGAATTTTAAAAGATGAATCCAATTCCAGGCGAATAAATCCAATTAGAGATTTAATGTGAAACCTTACCAGTTCAAACTTTTAAATTAGGGGAGAAAATATGTTGACACTTACTAAAGCTTGGTCTATGTAAAGAAATGAAGTAGACATATTTGTATTGTAAAGCAGGAGCAAAGGTTGGTCGTTTGGTTTCCTCAGAATTTGGCCCTTACACCTGATTTCTACAACTGTCAAGGAATCAGTGGTGCTATTGTGGGGTTCAGTTACAGAGCCAGTTACTGGCATTTATAACATGTGTGAAATCACTGTAACTCTGTAGAGTTATCTCATGGTAAAATAGGTGTACAGAGGATCCATCCCTTATGCTTACTTGACAACTGCTATGGATTGAATTGTGCCTTCCCCTGCCTGTCCCCTCCCCCCCCCAGTTCATATATTGACATCCTAACCCCCAAAGTGATTGCATTTAGAGATAGGGTTTGTAGGAGATAATAAAGGTAAAAGGGGGCCATAAGGGTCAGGTCCTAATCCTATAGAATTGGTGACATTGAAAGAAAAGGAAGAGAGAGAAATGTATCTCTCTGCCATATAAGGACACAGCAAGCCAAGAAGTGAGGTCTCATCAGAACCTTAGCATGTTGGCACCTTGATCCCAGATTCCCAGCTTCCAGAACTGAGAGAAAATACATTTCAGTTATTTAAGCCACCCAGACTACAGTATTTTTTCATGGCAGCATAAGTTGACAATTACAACAACTGATCATGATTATTTGAAACTTGAATACACATTAATAAAATCATAATTTTAATGCTATATGTGTGTGTGTATGTAAGTGGTGTGTGTGTGTGTGTGTGTGTGTGTGCACACGCGCTATGGGATGACATAGCACAGAGAAAAGGTTTTTGTGGAAAATAATAAAGATGGGAAAAGAACAAAATAACAATGTAGCAAAAACAAAAATTATTTATAATGAAAAACAAGGCTACGTCATACTGTCTACTGTATTACTGCAAATATAGATAAATTGAATGTGCCTGTGAGCTATTTTTGAAATAACTATGATAGAAAGAATGAGCCATAACATAAGATCATTTTGTTCCTGGTAAAGTTAGATAGTCCACTGTTAGGCCTAAATATTGGCAAAAGATTATATAGCTTTCCTCAAAATAGTGCCAAAGACCAAATTTAGAAACTTCATGACTAGTCCTGAACTGGTTCAATCCTCAGCCCTCAAATAGCATTATTACTTTCTTTGTAACATGAGCTCCTTCCAAAATTAGGAAAACAAACAAACAAACAGGCAAATACTGTATGGTTTTACCCAAGCAAACTAAAAAATGAAGAGGATTGTCTTACCGATATCAAGGTATGTCAGTTAATTAATACCTTCAGTTATCAGAAGGTCAGGGTCCAGAGACATACTTTTTCAAGCAGGAATCTATTATTTGGGGCTTGAGGGTTTTTAATGGCTTTTTCTACAACAATGATAGCATTTTCAATGGGGTAACCCTTCCAGACTTTCATCATGTTCCCTGTGTCAGTGTTCTCCATAGTGTTGGCAATCTTTTCTATAGAGGACCATGTAAGTGAGCCTTAATGGTCCTATGAACCCCCTGATCTAGAGGCTAAATTAGAGACATTATGTTTGGGAGCATATAGACCATTTTGACACTTTAGGTGTTGAACTCATGAGGTTCTGGGTGGCCAGGGGCATTGTTCAATATCAAAAGAACTTTAAAAGGCAGTTCCTTACTGGGAAGGTACTTCCTGACTTTAGGGATGAAGCATCGATGGAATCAATCCAGAAAAGATGTTGTTGCTGTCTGGGCCTTCTTCTACAACCAAATGACTGGAAGCCAGTGTTTATCTTTTCCCTTCAAGACGTGGGGGTTAACAACTTTATAGATAAGGACACTCCTGATCATAAACCCGACTACATTTGCACAAAACAGACTTAGCCTATCCCTTCCTGCTTTAAATCCTGGTGTTTACTCCTCTTCCTTACTAATAAATGTTCTTTGTGGCATTTTTTCCCCAAAATAAGGTACTTTCATCTGTAATAATAACCTGTTCAGAAAGATAACCCTTCTCCTCAGTGATTTTGTTAATGGCATCTAAGAATTCATCTGCTGCCTCCTGGCCAGCAGAAACTGCTTTTCCTGTTATCTTGACATGTTTTAAGCTAAATCTCTTTCTAAAATTGTCGAACCATCCTTTGCTGCCGTTAAATTCTAGATCATTCAACTTCCTTTTACTTACCTTGTCATATAATGACTTTGCTTTTTCTCAAGTCATATTAGAGTCTATAGGTATGCTTTTCTTATAGAAATTCTGTACCCACACAAAAGCTGCATTTTCAATTCAAGATAAAAAGGCATTTCACAAGGTTTTCACATTTGCTGGCATAGCTGCAAAGATGGCTTCACGAAAGTTCTTTTATTTTTTTACAGTGGTCCTTATGCTAAATTCGTTTATCTTGAAACGGGGAGCACCCACAGCTGCAGACTTCAATCTATGATATATATCAAACAATTTAACTTTTTCTTGTAATGTCACGACTTTTTTCTGCTTCTTGGGAGCACGTCCAACATCACCAGTGGCACTTTCTGTTGGTTCCATGGTGTTATGCAAGGTGTATAGTATTGCACTAAACATGATTAAAAAATATGTGAGAACCAAGAGAGATCGCTTTTTATTGCAGTATGAAATTTGCTAGAGAGATGAACTGCTCCACAGAGGTGATAAGTGTCACAAAGCATTTTAAGTAGATACAATACTTGAGCTCACTGCAATAGCAACAGGAGGTGGCTACAAAATTAGCACAGCAGTACAATTTGTACTACTGTTAAATTTATGCAATTATGATCTAATACTGCATCTTTACACTTGTGTACATTTCTCTTGACTGAATGGTACCATGTACGGTATGTAAGTGAGTGCATACATTTTGATAAATTTTAACTTTTTATAATATATTTGTCTATATTCAATAGTAATAAATGATAAAATAGACTAGAATCTACATATATTTTATGCATTTATGGCACATCTAATGTTTTCTTAATTTTCTTTGGTATTTCTAGGCTATGTGGTTCATCTGTGAATTTTTTTTTCAAATTGTTACAAATCTCCAAAAAAAAGTTCTAATACATTTATTGAAAAAAAAGTTCATATAGGTGAACTCATGGAGTTCAAACCTGTATTGTTCAAGGGGCAACTATAGTTCTTCTCACAGCTAAGATTTATTAAAGCAATTTATAAGGATAGATGGAATTTGGAAGAATCCACATGTAGGCTTCCTTATGCTCTGTCCCCATCATGAGAGGTCACAAAAAGTACACTTTACCCCAGCAAAAAAACCACACCAACATTTATATGATGTTTCTGCCCAGGGAAGCTCATTTGAGATTTAGTGCCCAGAGTTTTATTGGAGGCTGGTCTGTAGGCACCTTCTCCCTGGCACATAATAACATTTCAAACTCTCAAAACAAAAGCGGGCATTCAGTAAAAACCGCATTGTCTGCACAAATAGTCTGGGCATGATGAACTCACCTGATAAATTAGGAAATGATGAGAACACATGAAATCCAAGTTCCCAGATGCCAACCAATGGCAAACTGCAAGAAGGCCTTTTTTAAGGATAACAGTTTCAGGCCTGCTATGTTAATACTTTTCTGCATAGTGTAAAGGTAGATCTCCAGATTGTGCATAAACATGTAATAAGTATAAATTTTTTTCTACCTTACCATTCCCCACTTGTTCATTCTTTGCTCAGGTAGGACCATAGGTCAGTCAGCCTTCACTGCCACAGCTCCCTCCATAAAAACCCTCACTGCATCTTCACTTGATGCCCTATAATATTAATATTCCTGCCTCTATTGCCAGAAGAAATTATTTTCTTCAAGCTTTCTTTACATTATTAGCCCCAAATCAAAATTTCAGGTTTGGTTTCTGTGCCTGAATTTCAAGAAAGGCTATAGAACTAAGTATCTTCCATTTTCTGATTTTTTTTACAGAAAAGCAGGTAAAGTTTCCTGGCAAGACTAATAAGATAGGGAATTATTACCTAAATATAGACAACTACTTATGACTTATATTTGTATACACCACCGAAAGGCATATCATTGCAATGATTTTCTGATGCTAGGCTTAAGTACAAACACCCCCCGCCCCCTGCTTTGAATTTGTGAGAGAGAAATCCTAAATGTAGTTGGGTTGTGTTCTCATAAGGAATTTTAGTGTAGGTTGGCCTTGCAGTCTATTTTCTTGAAGGATTTACAGGGTCCTAGAAAAATTGAAGGTTCTATTAAAACTTTTCAAATACAATACTTTAAGAAAATCTAGTTGAGCCATGCTAAATTCCTAATCCAGGGAAACTGTAAGATAGTAAATTCTAGCATTGGAATCCTCTATTCAGGATCTCACATTCAAAGTGTGGTTGACTGCATGCTGATCTAAAGTTATGGGGAATAGTCTGCTTCCAAGCTCATTCAAGCTGTTGGAGAAATATTTTCTTGCAGTTGTAGAAATGAGATCTCGCTGTCTTATGAGCTATCAGGTAGAAGCCACTGTCAACTTCTAGAAGATGCTAATTTCCTGTCCATAGTCCTCATAAGTCCTCATAAATATTGCCCTTTGCTCCTTCAAAGGCCAACAGCAGGATCTGTCTTGTTGAATTGCCCTCACACTTTGAGTCTCTCAGACTCAACTTTTCTACCTACACAGAGATAACCCTCAGCTTTTAAGGGCTCATGTGGTTGGGTTAGCCTCTGCTCCCCCAGACAAACATCCCAGTTGAAGGTCAACTGATTGGTAACTTAACCACATCTGCAGTATACATTTGCCATGTAGCTTACAATTATGGGAGGGACATCGGGGGATAAAAGTCATGGGGACCATGTTAGAATTCTGCCTATCAGTCTTTTAGCACACCTATATCTCTAGTAATAGTTCCCATATTAAGGATCCATGGGTTTTGTCTTTAGAGACTATATACACCTTTCATATAAGTCTTTAATCTTATTTATTTCTTCTTAAAGTGTCAAGAAAGTAGATGAAAAGTAAAGAATGAAATGTATCTTTTCAAAGATACTTACTTGTCTATGTATGTAGGTATGTATGTATGTATTTATCTATCTTCTATCTAAAATATGCTTAATGTTATGAGACTAGAGAACAAAATGACCAAATAGAATCTATCTATCTATCTATCTATCTATCTATCTATCTATCTATCTATCTATATCTATCTATATGTAATAGGCTTAAGTTTTATTTGTATATAATTAGAAAAATAGCTGTTAAATGTTTGGAAAAGTGAGGTGAAAGAAATTTCATATCAATCTTTTAGCCAGTTGGGTGTTTACACTAAAGAGGTTTTTAATTTGAGTTATTTCAAAATTATTTTTATTCTCTACTTTCATAGTTATTTGTAAATCATCAATATCAATAGTTAACATGCTTTCTAAAACTGTTAATGATGAATTTTCAGATCTCAACTGGATATTTTAAAATAGAGACACCAATGTATGAGCTCTGCAGGAGTCAACATTAAAGTCCTTAAAACATGGATGCTCGAATCCTGAGTTCAAATCTAAGTTACATCATTTAGTAACTTTAGTCCTTGGTTCAGTTACTTCAACTATCTTTGCCTGCATTTTACCATTTGTTAGTACTTATATTATCTTGGCCCTAGCAGTTAGTACCCATGGAGACGAACCATGAGAGACTATGGACTCTGAGAAACAAACTGAGGGTTCTAGAGGGGAGGGGGGTGAGGGGATGGGTTAGCCTGGTGATGGGTATTAAAGAGGGCATGTACTGAATGGAGCACTGGGTGTTATATGCAAACAATGAATCATGGAACACTACATCAAAAACTAATGATGTAATGTATGGTGATTAACATAACATAATAAAAAAAAGAAAAAAAAACTACCTTTTTTCTCCATTTACTGATATAAATTTTGAAAAGTACTTAGTGTACAAGTTTGCTAAAAAACAAAAAATAATAAGAATGTATAAAAGCATTTTCTAAACTGTTTTTCAAATAGTAGTGACTACTAATTGATTGAGAAGTTTGTTTTTAGTTAATAATGCGAACCCAATATGTTTAAATGATAATAGACTATATGTTTACTGCAGAGATAACAGTTTTTGCTTTCACTGAAAAAATGTTTTATTAGGGACACAAGGCTAACACTTGAAATATGTAGCAGATTTACAAAAGTAAAAATACATCTTGTCACTTTGACTTGAAGATGCGCAGATTATCAGGAAAGTGAATGAAAAGTAAAGAATGAAATCAATAGAGAAGAGTTATCAATGAGAGATATATGGAGGTGGAGACCTAACCTGGGATTTGAAGAATGATTGAAATTCCAATACTAGTGATTTCTAACCCTACAAAAAGTTCCAAAGCCTGGGACTCACCTCAGATTCTAATTGGTACTTTTTAAAAGGTTTCCAATTATTGCAATCATGTAGTTGCCTTGAAAACCACTGTGTTAAATAAGCTTCCAGTTGCTTCTGTTGCTATAGAATAGCATGAGAGCTTGTTAAAAATGCAGAATCTCAGACCCAAACCAAGACTCACTGATTTAGACTCTGCCTATTAAAATTATAGAATAGAAACAAGAGGACAGCTGGGGGCGCCTGGGTAGCTCAGTTGTTGAGTGTCTGCCTTCGGCTCAGGTCATGATCCCAGGGTCCTGGAATCGAGCCCTGCATCAGGCTCTCTGCTCAGCGGGAAGCCTGCTTCTCCCTCTCCCACTCCCCCTGCTTGTGTTCCCTCTCTCTCTGTGTCTCTCTCTGTCAGATAAATAAATTAAAAAAAAAAAAAAAAGAAACGAGGACAGCTGAAAATAAAATTTCAAATTACCATCAGGCAGAAATGTTCATGTGCACTTCAAACCTTCTACCAACCTTGGATATCCCAGTAGGACTTTATCTCTTTCTTGTTTAGCATTCTAATACTTGAGAAGTCATGTCCTAATTGAAATTACATAATTCATTCCATATTATATAGTCAAATATACAATATATTTTTAAACTTTAACGCTATTCCCAAAGACCCAGTTACAAGCCAGAAAGTTAGATTTTAAGCACCACCTCCATGAGAATTCTCCACTTTAAATAACTGAGAGGGACTGTTCACTTTCTTCACTTATGTTCAGGGCCTTACTATAATAATTATTTTTTCTCAGAGGGTTAAGGAACTCATAATATCCAAATGGATATCAGAATATCCTGGAATGAGGACACACTTTTATAAACAATATCAAGTTTCGAATCTTGAAGACAAAAGCAGGAGTTCCCATAAGCAAGAAGTTATGCTTTCTTTAAGAGGAAGTACTTACCATGGGTGAACATGGGATAGTAATTCATTCTTCTAGGTTTCTTAGATTGGGCTTCATGAATGATTCATCCCATGACACTGGACATACCAATTTACCTCTCATGCCATTTAATAAAATAAAATAGCTTGAAGAAGCAGGTATTGTTTTCTGATAAGTTAGACATCAAAGTTTATTGATCAAGCAAGGAAATATTGACCAAAAAAAAAAATCAAGAACAATATTCCTGCAACAGAGGATGCATTTCTCTTTGCATCATTTTGCAGTCTGGTGCTGGAAATAGGGCTATTTAAAACAGTGAAGAGAAAGAAGTCCTCTGAAGATTAACTTTATATCCCTTTGCACTCCCTATCTCTGAGTGGAAGTGGACATTTTCTTCTCATGAAATGCCAGGGAGCCCATTGTCATTTCCAGTGGAGGAAAACAGGGAGGCTTGCATCTTTTGCAGATTAAAATGTTGCTTCAATAAGGACAACACAGGAAATACTACACATGTACAAATCAAGGTGGCAGCATAGGAAAACCCTGAACCCACCTTTTCCTATGGAAAAAACAAATCTACAGCTACATGTGGAATGATTTTCCTCCAAAAAGGACTTGAGAACTAGGTGAACAGTGCCTCCACGATGGAAGACTTTTTAAGAGACACATCAAGAAGGGTAGGAGAGGCAGAGACATGACCTTGCTTGGGGCCCCCCTAGTTCCTTGATTCCAGAACACAGCCTGTGCCATGGACAGTTTGAAAGAAATGGCAGGGGCCACGTGGGTGGCAGAGTCTGCTGGCCATCCAAGTCTTGGTTTTGGCCCAGGTGGTGATTGCAGGGTTGTGAGATCAAGCCCCACATGGAGCCCCCGTGTTGGGCTCTGTGCTTGGCTAGGAGTCTGCTTGTGTTTCTCCCTCTGCCCCTCTGTCCTGCTCAGGCGCATGCATGCACACACACTCTCTCTCAAATAAATAAGTCTTCAAAAGAAATGAAAAGGAATGGCATCTTTCTTCATTGGATCCCACTTGTTATGATTGCATCCTTCCCCACTTTCATAATTCTTTCTTTTCCTAGGAAGGATGTGAAAAACTCAGATGAAATCCTGTAATATACTACAGGCATATTTTCATTAAAAGTTAGAAGTAAGGAAGCTTTTGTTTAAACCCAAAGTATGAACTATGAATGATAAAGTTGACTCTGGCCAGGAAGTCAGCAAGATATATTGGAAGACACAAAAGTATTTCCTAATGTACTTCTTATCAAACCACAAAAGAAATGACATAATTTGTGTGCATATTAATATCTACCCTGCTTCCTGGAGGAGTTCTGCTCTCTGAATTTGAAAAATAAATTGTTTTATTTTAGGTTTTATTTCATTTTCATGGTCAATGATGAGATGATCTTCAAAGTTCCTTTGTAGCAGCAGAGAAAATCCTAAATGTTGAATGTCTGTGTCAATGCTGAATCAGTTTTGATTGTTTTGTTTTTGTTCTCAGTATGGTTATATTTTCCTGTTTATTGGCATGCATGGTATTAATTGATTAGATGCTAAACATTGTGAATTTTACTTTGGTGGATGCTGAATGTCTCTGTTCCTATAAATATTCATGGGCTGTGTTCTGGCACACAGTTAAATTATTTTAAAACAATTTGATCCCTTCAGGGATTGCTTAAAAAAAGAAAGAGGCATGATTAGCATATCATAAAATGCACACTTTTAAAGTATACAGATCATTGGGTTTTTTTAATATTTGGAAGTTGTGCAAACATTACCAATAACAGAATCCAGAACATTTTTACTCCTCCAAAAGGCTGCCCAGTACTCATTAGGAGTAGTAATTCCTAATTCCTTTACTCTTTACAGTAACTGGAACCATTAATCTACTTTTTACCTCTATAGATTAGTCTGTTTTGGCTATCTTATATAAACATAATCATACAATATGTGGCTTTGTGTGTCTGGCTTTTTTCACTTAGCAATGTTTTCAGGATCCATCAATGTTGAATTATGTATCTGTACTTTGTTCTTTTTATGATTGAATAACATTAATTTTATGGATTTTACCATATTGTGCTTATTAATTCATTAACTGATGGACTTTTGGTTTCCTTCCAAATTTTGGCTACTGTGAATAATGCTACTGTGAACACTGGTGTTCAAGATTTTGCATGAATATATATTATTAATTCTTTTTGGTTTATGCCTAGGAGTAGAATTTCTGGATTATACGACAACTGCCAAACTATATTTCCAAAGTGGTTGAATCATTTTATATTCCCATCAGTAATCTGTGATGGGAATTGTCATCTCAGCAGGTTCTTGGTTTGCATTTCCCTTATAAGTAATAAAAATAAACTTCTTTTTATGTGGTGATTGGTTGTTTGTATAACTTCTTGGTGGAAATATCTAATCAAATCATTTGTCCTTTAAAAAAGAGACTTTTTTTGTTGTTGAGTTATAGTACTTCTTTGTATATTACGTATACTAGAACCTTTCAGATATATGATTTGCAATTATTTTCCTTTATTCTGTGTGCTGCCTTTTACTTTGTTGATTGTGTACTTTAAAGCATGGAAGGTTTTAATTTTTGTGAAATCCAATTTATTTAGGTTTGTAGTGCATTTAGGGTTAATTTTTGTATATAGTGGGAGGGAAGTTTCCAAATTCTTTTTTCTTTCTTTTTTTTTTGTCCTGCTGATAACTAAGTGTCCCAGCAGCAACATCTGTAGAAATACTATTTACTAATTTTTTCAAATTAAATTGTCCTGGCACCTCTGGCAAAGAACCAGCTGACCATAAATGTAAGTGTTTATTTCAGAACACTCAATTCTATTTCACAGAGCTGTATGTCTAACCATATGCAAGTACTACACTGCCTCGATTGTTGTAGTTTTGTTGTAAGTTTTTTTAATAGAAAGTGTGTCTTCCAGTAGTTTTCATCTTTTTAGAAATTTATTTTGGCTATTATGTGTTCTTTGCTTGGATTTGGGGAATCATCTTTTTAATTTCTTCCAAAACAAAATAGGCAGCTGGAATTTTGATAGGGATTGAGTAATATTAGATCAATTTTGAAAGTATTGCCATCTTAACAATATTAAGTCTTCTGATCCATGGACATGGGGTGTCATTTCATTTATTTAAGTCTCATTTAATTTCTTTTATAATATTTTGTAGTAGTTACTGTACATGCCTTGTACTTTTTTGTTATATGCATACCTAAGTGTTTTGTCCATTTGATTGCTGTAGAATTGTTTTTTTTAATTTTATTTTTAGATTTCACTGATAATGGATAGAAACACAATGGATTTTATACTTATCTTTTATCCTGTAATCTTGTTAAACACATTTATTAGCTGTAATATTTTTGTGTGAATTCCATTGGATTTTTTTACATACAAGATCAGGCCATCTGTAGATGGAGACTTTCATTTCTTCCTTTCCATTAAGGGTGACTTTTATTTCTTTTTTTTGTCTAACTTCCTTAGATAGAACCTCCAGTATAATGTTGAATGGAAGTAATGAGAGCAGAAATCCTTGTCTTGGTCCTAATCTTAGATGAAAAGCTTTGAACTTTTCACCATTAAGTGTGATGTTGCTATGGGTTTTATTAGGTTAAAGAAGTTCCTTTATATTTCTAGTTTGTTAGCATTACTTTTTTTAATATGGCATATTACATTGACTTTTGTATGTTGAACCAAGCTTGCATTCCCAGATGAATTTCATTTGGTCATGTTGTATAATCATTTTTATACATTGCACAATTCTGCTTGCTAGTATTTTGTTTGTGATTTTTGCATCTATATTCATAAGGTATATTGATCTATAGTTTTTCTTTCTTGTAATGTGTTTGTTTTGTTTTGCTCATTGGGCAATACTGACCTAGTACAATGAGTTGGGAATTATTCGTTTCTGTTTTTTGGAAGAGTTTGTAAAGAATTGGTATTAATCCTTCCTTCCTCCTTAAATGTTTGGAAGAATTCATCACCGAACCCATCTGGCACTGGATTTTTCTTTAGGGGTAGTTTTGTTGTTGTTGTTGTTGTTTTGTTTTGTTTTTTACAAATTTAGTCTCTTTACCTTTTTTTTTTTTTTTTTTTGGTGGGGGGTAGGAGAGGAGCAGAGTCAGAGGGAGAGATTGGATCTCAAGTAGGCCCCATACCCAGTGCAGAGCCCACGGGGCTTGATCTCATGATCTCCCTGAGATCATGACCTGAGCCAAAATCAAGAATCAGACACTTAAATGACTGAACCACCCTCATTACATTTTATACATTTATTTATAATTTCTATCTTTTCTTAAGTCATCTTGGTGAAATATGTCTTTCTCAGAATTTATCAGTTTCATTTAGTTTATCTAGTCTTCTCTTCTTGTTTAGTTATTCTAACTAAAGGCTTGACAATTTTGTTGATATTTTTAGAAAAGACAACTTTTCATTGATTTTATTTTTTATTCTCTAATTTGTTTCAAAGAATTACTAATACTTAATAATTGTTATATTTTTCCTCCTTGGTTTGGGTTAAATTTAGACTTCTTTTTTTCTTAGTTTTTCTAGTTGGGAGATTAGGTTTTTGGTTTGAAATCTTTCTTCATAATGATTTCTAATTTCATTCCATTTTGATCACACTAAGTTTCTAAAATCTGGTGTGTTTTATATTTGCTGCACATTTCAGTTCAAACTAGCCATGTTTCAAGTGCTTAATACACACATGTAGCTAGTGGACGCTGTACTGGATAGCAAAATTGCAGCAGCTTCAATTCCTCATTGAATCTCCCATAATTAATTTTATCCCAACAATAAGTTTTGCCACTTAAACCTAATCAAAGCTATCCATTCTTGCCAAGAGACTGTCCGCTTTCTGACAGAAGGGAAAAATAAATGGACTCAGTAATTGACATGAGAATAAAAGGAATGATTTCAGTCCTCTGATTTTTAGATTCAGTTCTACCTTCTGTTGAAGGTACAGTATAAGGTTAAAGTAGGGCCAGCACCAGTTTCAGCTCCTTGAACCCTGCCAATGGCCTTGTGTTGGACCACCAAGAATGGGCTGGTCTTGGAACTTGTTAGAAAGTCTGAGGCTCAACCCCATATGTACTAAATCAGAACCTATAGTTTAACAAGATCCACAAGTGATTATATACACATCAAGTTCAAAAACAGTGTTTTAGAGCAGTGACAATAATGATAGCTACTATTAGAATCACCTGAGGAGATTTTAACAATCTCAATACTCAGCACCACAAATCCATTATATCAGAACCTCTGAAATGTGACCCAAATATCATTATTTGTTAAACTCCCATGTGATACTAAAATTTAGCCAATGTTGGAAACCACTCTTAGGAGGGGGATTATTTTCCAAATGTGGAAACTTAATTCTTTTCTCCTCCAGTTTCATTGTATCAAATGGGTTTTTAAGGTAGGTAAGTCTTGTTAAAATTTCAAGAGATTCTGATGTTAGACGGTTTGAGGACCACTTTGAGGAAACCACTGTATTATTTATCCTGTGTAGCTCATTGCATTGGATTTAGGGGACTCTCTTAATGGAAAGACTAAGAGAAAATTTTTAAACAATATATATTCTTCTCCTCCTATTTTTCAAATAAAAACCTGAGAGGCACCTGCTTGGCTCAGTTAGTTAAGCATCTGCCTTCCACTCAGGTCATGATCCCAGGATCCTTGGATCAAGCCTTGGGTTGGACTCCCTGCTCAGCTGGGAGTCTGCTTCTCCCTGCCTCTCCCCTCCACCCCCCCAGCTGTGCACTCTCACATGCTCTCTCTCTCTCTCACAAAAATAAATAAATAAATAAATAAAATATTTTAAGAAAATAAAATTAAAAAAATAAAAAATAAATAAAAACCTGAGATTAGGACCTTCCCATGACTTATACAAAGCTATTCTACGATATTTGTGAGAGAGATAGTACTAGATCTTTTTAGTTAGTGCAGTTGAATGCCCTAGGTATGATACAATCCTGACATTTTCTGTTCTGTTTATATACACATAACTCTGACTTTTTACAATTATGTTATTTGTCTAATAGATTAGTTATTTTATTCAAATATCTTTTTCTAAAGTTGTATTAGAATTATTTATTAGAAATGGTACCATAGGGGGGGCACCTGGGTGGTTCAGTCATTAAGCACCCCCCTTCAGCTCAGGTCCTGATCCCAGGGTCCTGGGATCGAGCCCCGCATCGGGCTCCCTGCTCCATGGGAAGCCTGCTTCTCCCTCTCCCACTCCTCCTGCTTGTGTTCCCTCTCTGGCTGTGTCTCTCTGTCAAATAAATAAATAAAATCTTAAAAAAAAAAAGAAATGGTACCATAGGGGCTCCTGGGTGGCACAGTTGGTTAAGTGCCTGACTCTTTGTTTGGGCTCAGGTCATAATCTCAGGGTCTTGAGATCAAGCCCTGCGTTGGCTCTGTTCTCAGTGCAGAGTCTGCTTGAGACTCTCTCTCCCTCCCCCCAGTTCCTGTTCTCTCTCTCTCTAATATAAATAAATAAATCTTAGAAAAAAAAAAGAAATGGTACTGTAACACAGATTACATCCTACTCGTCATTTTGCTTCTAATAGGCTATTAATGTCTGAGGTTCTTATTATTGAATAGTGAATGTTTTTTACCTAAATGGTGCCATTACTTGTTTTGTTTTGTTTTTAATCTAGACAATAGTGTAAAATAAAGATATTTTCACTTGTTACTCTGCAACTCTAGATGATCTGTGAAGATCTGAGCCTCTAGGAAATATTCTTTCTTGCATAAAAAATTTAAAAAGCTACCATTTACTGAGAGCCTAATATGTGTCAGGTGCTTTAATGCATTATCTCATGCAATCATAACACAATTGGTATAGATAACTTCATTAACTTCTCTGTTTATTATATTACAGTTAATAAGAGGTTAAACTGGGATTTCAATCCTAGTCTACAAAACTCCAAAGCCCGTGCAATTTCAACTAGATATCACATCCACCATATGTTTTAATATGGTCTTTGATTATGAGAATATAGACTGAGTCTTCATCCTAAAATAATTGAGCTGACAGGAAACTCAGAGATAATTCTTAGATGTGGACCAAAGGTGTGGAACATGGGAGGAAATTGCAAGATCACTTAGTTAAATTTATGTTAAGAATAGGGGTGTTTCACTAATTACATTTCTAAAGACTACTGAGCTGGTGATTTGTTGCCGTTATCTTCACATTTATATTCCCATGCTTTCTGAATGATGAGCATGATTGCTGTGGAGTTGGTGTTATTTTGTGGGAGGAAGAGACTTCAAAAGCAAAACAAAACATATAATTCCAAAAAACAATTTTTGTTTTTCCCAACTTTTGACTACAATTACCATCCTAAAAATTTGAAAGAATTTTACAGAGAACACTGATAAACATATCACCGAGATTAATATTTTACTACACTTGCTCTATCATATATCCATTCCTCTACACAGCCATTAATCTGTTATTTTCTATACATTTCAAAGTAAATTTTTGCTAAATACCAAACATACATGCCATTAATTAGAGTTCAATATCTGTATTTTACTTTTATTTATTTTTTTAAGGATTTTATTTATTTGTTTGAGAGAGACAGAGCACAAGAGAGGGAGGGACAGAGGGAGAAGCAGACTCCCTGCTGAGCAGGGAGCCCAATGCAGGACTGGATCCTGGGGCTCCAGGATCATAACCTGAGCTGAAGGCAGTCGCTTAACCAACGGAGCCACCCAGGCACCCTGTATTTTACTTTTAATGCAAAATCTACATACAGTGAATGTACAATTCACAAGTGTACATTCAATGAGTCTAGAAAGATGTATGCACCTGTTTAACCTCAAACACTAGCTAATTACAAAACTTTATCATTGTTCAGAAATTTCCCTATGCACCCTGTCAGTTACTTTCTGCTCCCATCCCTGAGAGGCAATCATTTTGTCCTCTTCCTTTTTCCCATAGAATTTTTTTCCCTCTTCCAGAATTTCATATTACTGAAATCACGCATTATGTATTTTGAAAAAATATTTTTTCATAATATAAGTAATATTTTTTGAGATTCATGCATGCAACTTAGTATGCTATTTATACGTTTATTTAAAAATTGCATGCTATTTGTTTTTTTAGTATTTTCTCACAACGCCCTAGATTATGCTGGATGTTTTATGTCCTTTATATTTCCATTAAAATTTTGGTTTCAGCTTGTAAATTTCTATGAAATAAAAGACTATTTCAATTATAATTGTGATTGCATTGAATCTATAAATTAATTGGGACATTTAGGATCTTAACAGTATTGAGTATACCATTCTATGAGTATGACTTCTTTTCCTATATATTTAGTCTTTTCTAATTTACTTTATCAATATTTTATAATATTCAGTGTAGAAGTCATGGACAACTTTTGGTAAATATATTCCTGTTTTATATTTTTAACACTACTGTTAATGGAATTTATTTTTATTATTTCCTATTGTTTGCTATCAGTATCTGAAATACAGTTTTTAATAATATTAACCTTGAATACTGTCACCTTACTAAATTCAATTATTAGATCCAAAAGTAATCTTGTATATTTCTTAATACTTCTATTAACCAATCATATAATATTCAAGTAGAAATATTTTCCCATATATATATGATAAATATATGTAGTATGTATTTATATATATAATTATACATATATAATTATATATATGTAAAATCTTCACTGGCAAATGCCTTCATAAAATTTGCATTTATATAATAAAAAGGATATTTAGAGGGGAAGTATTTTATATTTACCAAGATAATTATTAATTTTAGTGTTCTTCATTCTTTCCTGAAATCTGAGTTATCCTATTTCTTCTCTTGGAAGAATTTTCCTTAGAATTTATTGTAGTGTGCATCTGTTAACTACAAATTTTCTTGGTTTTCTTTTTTCTGAAAATGTATTTTGCCTTAATTCTCAAAGGATATTTAAACTGGATTTCAGATTTTGATTTGACATTTAAATTGTTCTCAATGCACATAATGAATCCACTATCTTCTAGATTTCAGTTTCAGATGAGGAATCAGTGGTTATCCGAATCATTTTTCCCCTACATGAAATTCGTTATTTTATCTTGGCTGCTTTCAAGATTTTCTCTTCATCTTTGTTGTCAGCAGCTTTAATGTATTGTGGTAGAGTATTTTGTTTGTATTTGTTCTGCTTTTATTTGCTGAACTGCTTACATCTATTTTTTGTATTTCATCAAATTTGGGAAATTTTACCCATTATTTCTTCAAAAAAATTTTGTTCTGCCCTATTCTCTCCCTCCTTTTCTGTTAGTTCTATAATTAAACATCTGTTATACATTTGATATTGCCCAGGTTCCTAAGACTCTGATACGTATATTTTTTTCAATAATTGATCTCAACTCTCATGGAGACTATTATTTAGTTAGGAAGAAACCAACACATATGAAACTAATTATATATATATATAACTGCTGTACACATAAGAAAAAAATCTATGAATATCATGGAATGTCTGTACTGTCAGCAATGCTGTTTGCTTTTGTTTTTGTCTTGTTTTTAGTATGTGGTTTCCTTGTTGAGTTACTATGCTGACATTGTTGCTATCTTTTGAGGGTCACACATAAACAATGTTTTATTTTCAGAGAGACTGTTTCAAGTACAAAGTTGTTCTTTTTTTTCCCATTTTCAGATGGTATTTACCCACACTGTGCAAAAAATTTTTGAAAATAATTTAAATTATTTCAACCAATAAGTTTTTATATTAATTTAGAAGGTGAAATCTCTGAAATAATCTATTATTTTTATCTTAACCTGTCATGCCAGTCAGCTTTCCATTCATTTGCTCACAGGCTGCTCATTATATCTCATTCAAATCAAAATGGGTTGTTTTGTAATAACTCTTAGGGCTTTCTCAGGATATTACATTTTCTAGAAATAGTATTTTCCTCACTTCAGTTTAGCTTGTGCATGGGCTAAGAGCAAGCTTTTCTCATTTAGAAATATGCTATGCATGAACAAAACTATTAATGGGGATGGTGTCATAACTAGGCTGGTAATGTGAAGAGGTGTTTGCTGTTTTTGAGGAAAAATGCCATATTCAATTGGTAGAAGTGTACACAGCTGTGTTTGGGTTCATCAAACATCTCATGATAAGTGTCTGAGGTTTGCTTATTTTCCAAGTGTTTTGCCACATGTATTTCCCTTTATTTTTTAGGATGGAGAGAGTTTCAAAAGGCCCATATGCTGCAAGTTGCCATTTCATCTGTTTATCAAAATAGATGCGTAAGTAGGCTTTGCTGTCAATAAATTATGTTGAATGGGTTTATGGCCTGTTTTTCATTCTTCCAGATAACAAGATAGCTCAGAATAAACATTCCAAAGCCAGAGGATTCAGGCATCATTGCCAGGATTTTCATATATCTTAGAATGTTTCAACTTACTAAATGTTGGAAAATTTCTTGGTCACCAAGTCAAGTCAGTTTCCTAGTTGTATCATGTCTGCAGCTCTTCTCTGTTTAGATTAGTTAACATTTTTTTAAACAGGAATTTCAAGAGAGAAGCAGACTGTTTCTAGAATCCTCTCTTATAAAATTCTAAGTTGAACTATGAGTCACTGATCAATCAATACTTTCCTAATCTTCAGTAATGACCATAATCGGTCCTACTTATAATTGAAGGTTTGTGATTTTAAAAAAACATTGCTTAATCTTGATTGTGGTCCTTCATCATTCCCCTACTTGACTTTTTATCTCTTGGTTAAAGCTCAAAATTTAGCTAATTATTGAGAAGTTGCTTCTTTTCCTGAGTTTTCTTCAGTTTAAATGTTTGCCTATCTTGTTGGATGCTATTACCATGAATGGCTTAGCTTTTAACAATTATTTAAGACCTTCATTAAAGTTTGTTCACTTTAAAAAAAAATTTTTTTAAGATTTTATTTATTTGCGAGAGAGAGAATGAGAGACAGAGAGCATGAGAGGGAGGAGGGTTAGAGGGAGAAGCAGACTCCCTGCTGAGCAGGGAGCCCGATGTGGGACTTGATCCCGGGACTCCAGGATCATGACCTGAGCCGAAGGCAGTTGCTTAACCAACTGAGCCACCCAGGCGCCCAAGTTTGTTCACTTTTAAAAAAAATAGTTGCTAATTTTTTTCTTTCTTTTTTCTTTTTTTTTATTAACATATATTATTTGTTTCAAGGGTACAGGCCTGTGATTCATCAATCACAGACAGTCACATCAATCGCACTTAACAGCGCTCACCATAGCACATACCCTCCCCAATGTCCATCACCCAGCCACTCCATCCCTCCCACCCCACCCCCCACTCCAGCAACTCTCAGTTTGTTTCCTTTTTTTTTTTTAATTTTTTTTAAATTAATTAATTTATTTATTTGAGAGAGAGAGAGAGAGAAACAGCATGAGAGTGGATAGGGTCAGAGGGAGAAGCAGGCTCCCCGCTGAGCCGGGAGCCCAATGCGGGACTCGATCCTAGGACCCTGGGATCATGACCTGAGCCGAAGGCAGTCGCTTAACCAACTGAGCCACCCAGGCGCCCTGTTTCCTGAAATTAAGAGTCTCTTACGGTTTGTCTCCCTCTCTGGTTTCATCTTGATTCATTTTTCCCTCCATTCCCCTATGATCCTCTGCCTTGTTTCTCAAATTCCACATATCAGTGAGATCATATGATAATTGCTTTTCTCTGATTGACTTATTTCACTTAGCATAATACCCTACAGTTCCATCCACATCATTGCAAATGGCAAGATTTCGGGGTTTTTTGATGGCTGCATAATATTCCATTGTATATATACACCACATCTTCCTTATCCATTCATCTGTTGATGGACATCTAGGCTCTTTCCATAGTTTGGCTATTGTGGACATTGCTGCTATAAACATTGGGGTGCACGTGCCCCTTCAGATCACTACTTTTGTATCTTTGGAGTAAATACCCAGTAGTGCAATTGCTGGGTCTTAGGGTAGATCTATTTTCATAAGTTGTTAATTTTTATTACAAATTAAAAATTAAGTTCTTAAAAATCTCAATTTGACCAGATATGAAACAATTTTAAAAAGTTTAAGGGTGTGTTGAGAAAAATAACAGGCTTAAAAAAACAAATAAATACAACATATTTGCCATTACCAAGAAGAGACATATTTAGGTAGAATAATTGAAAAACAACCATGCTGCGTAGATAATGCAGATAGTCCTAGTTATCTGGTCAGTGGGCAAAAAGCAAGCACTCACAGTTTACAGTTCCCATCAATAGTTCATTTCTTACTGCTGGAATTTCACATTCATTTCTCTTTTGTTGGATGACTACACCCTAAGCTGGATGATGATAGAGATAGTAATGGTAAGCCAGCATTTACTCAACCCCCCCACCCCCACCCCACTTCTTGCTTTGGGAGTGGACACATTATCAGCTGGTAAATGCACTGCTTTGGTCTCTTTGACATCTTTTATGGTTTAGGGTTTTCTGAGTGCCTGTGCAGGTAATTGAAGTTGCCGAGGTACTGACTTTGAAGTGGCTGCTGACATTGGGTCTCATCCCCTTGATTTTCCTTATCTTCTTCATTGCTGTCCTTCCTCGGCTATCTTAGCAATGAGGACCCCTGCAGAATCGGGTCTATAACCCCCATACATATTCTGTCTCACTGGTCTACCTTGTTCTCCTGCACCCTGGTTGTCAGCTCCCTCCATCACCTCTCCCTGTACATTAGGGTTGGAATACTATAGTCAACACCCATGGGGTCTCTGCAGGTAGAAAGGTGGCAACCATTACCTGAGGTAGGATAGGCACTGTTGGGCCTGGCCTTCAAGAGTACTCTCTGTTCCTGCATTATTTTCCCCGTGATCACTATTCTGGTTATCCTATTGGCAATTTCATGGAGGACCCCTGGAATGTGGATATGGATAATGTCTATGATGGTGACAGTCTGCTACATGTTTATTGCCTTAAACTGGAACTCCACCAGGATCAGTAACATTTGCTGCCTCTGCACCCTTTTCTCCTTCAACAACATCAAACTCCAGTCTCCCCATCTCCTACACTTCTGGGGTTATTCTTTATGATAGCCTGGTGTACAAATGCATCTTCCTTGGTATATTTATTGATGAAACCATATTTGTTTTTTACATTGAGCCATTTTACTGTCCCCAAAACCTTAGTTGCAATGATCTTCTTGTCCCCACCTGCAGGCACTGCCTGTGTGTGGTCCCCTGGACTGCTGTTCACTGTGGTGCCAGGTTTGGTGTCTGCATCTGCTATGGGCTGCTGCTGGGTCTCAGCCTGGCTGCTTATGGTTGCCTTGATGGTCACTGGGGCCACCTGTGGTAGCTACAGCTTTTCCGGGGTGTAGTGGAAACTAGGCAGGTGGCAGGGATGGGGCTGCTCCAGGCTTTTTCGGGTCCCCACTCTCTATTACCACTGCCTATCAAATTGAGTGGCTTAGCTTTTAAAGTTAGGCACTTGTGGATTTAGACTGCACTTCTTCCTTATTTCTTATATGCCTAATTACTCTTCTGTAAAATGGGAATAAAATGGCTATTTTTTTATTATGAAAACAAAATGAGAAAATTAACATAAAACTCAGTAGGGTTGCGGTGAATTTGAAATGAGATAGCAGATAATAAATATTAGATTCCTTAAACTTCCTATGAAAACTTAAATTCAATAGAAAAGTAACTTTAAATTTTAACTTTCAATTATTAGCATCATTAGCTCCTTATTTTGACATTAAGAAAAAAAAAGTGAAAGAGAAGGGGCATAAATGAAGATGTTGAAGGGCTAACATGAAATATCAAGTCAGTATTACAGATGTACATGGCAAAAAAGAAAAGACGATTAATAATTTCAATTGCTCAACTCAAATGTGTGGGTCTTCTTATCACACAACCACTACATCTTTCATGCCAGAGGAAGAGATACTCAGATTTCCAGAGCTGCTTCTAATTTCATCATAAAATGAATCCCATTATTATTTCCATTTCTGATTTAATTTAGAAATTAAGGGGGGCCTGGGTGGCTCAGTCATTAAGAGTCTGCCTTCGGCTCAGGTCATGGTCCCAGGGTCCTGGGATCGAGCCCCACATCGGGCTCCCTGCTCCGCGGGAAGCCTGCTTCTCCCTCTCCCACTCCCTCTGCTTGTGTTCCCTCTCTCGCTGTCTCTCTCTCTCTCTCTGTCAATTAAATATATAAATAAAATCTTTAAAAAAAAGAAATTAAGTAAAAAATAAAATATGTTAGAATGCAGCCAAGTCTTGAGTCACGGGGAGATTCACAGTCATGGGGAGATTCTTTAATTATTTTTGAAAGATTTTATTTATTTATTTATTTGACAGAGACACAGCGAGAGAGGGAACACAAGCAGGGGGAGTGGGAGAGAGAGAAGCAGCCTTCCCGCTGAGCAGGGAGCCCGATGCGGGGCTCCATCCCAGTGCCGTGGGATCATGACCTGAGCCACCCAGGTGCCTCTAACAGCATAATTTTTCTAATTAACAAAAATATGTAGAGCAAATATAAAAATCTACCAAATATAAATATAGATGCATTATAAAAATCCAAAGTAAGTCCAAAGATAGAAAGTACTATATTTTTAAGCAAAAATGGAATGAATTAGATAAGATGGAAAAAATAATGTCCAAAAACACTGCCTTTGAAAAAATTTATACACATTAATAAAAGTACAATGTCAGAAGGAATGGGCATTAGAAAGGCTATTAAACTATTTGTTCCCTAAAGAGGATCAACATATGCTGTTTTTATACATTATTTCTTTCAAAGCATGGAGAAAGTGATATAGTATATCATTTATATATATATAGCACCAGAGCATATAAACTTCTTCAGAATTTAAGGGGGAAAAATGCTTGATTTTCCACCTCATTTTTTTAAAGATTTTATTTACTTATTTGAGAGAGAGCACAGGTTGGAGGTAGGGGCAGCAGAGGGAGAGGGAGAGGCAGACTTCCTGCTGAGCAGGGAGCCTGATGCCAGACAGATCCCAGGGCCCTGGATCTGAGCTGAAGGCAGACACTTAACCAACTGAGCCACGAAGGCACCCTTGCCATCTTATTTTATTAGCTGAAACTAAAATCAGACAATACAGTTGCAAGAATACTCTCAGAACAACTTAGTTTTAAGTTTAGATGCCATGATTTTAAACAGAGTATTAGTAAGGCATGTGACAGGTAACTATTCATTCAGAACAAGCAGGACTCTAAAAATGAAGACCTCAAACACTATTAGAAAATATATTACAGACTGAGGAAAAATAAGGATACCTTAATAAAAAAAAAATTATCTATTGCTCACAATGATTCTAACACAACTGTGCCTTTATTCTCAATTACAAAGTATTTGATAAAAATATAAAAGGAAATCAGAGCTGTTTCTGTTAGTAGCAAGATACAACTTTAATAATCATTTACTTAGCTTAAAATCTCTAGCTGATGCAGTAAAATTATAACAAATAATATATATACTTTTAAAAGGTGAATTATCAGTATCTTGTTATCATATAGGTTTTCTTAGACTAGACAACCTAACAGAATCAACACAAAAATACTAAATCATAAAAAGATCCACATGTGGGAAAATTTCTTAAAATGCATATATAAAATGCCATAGATTTTCTATATCAGGAAATAAACTGAGAAGACCAAGAAAAAAAATTCTCCAATATAATAAATGGTAAAGTCAAACTACTTAGAAATAAACATTAAAATATACATAGCAATTAGATTAAGAAAATTACATAAACATTAGTAGGCCCCAAAATATCAACAAATATAAGTTAATAGTATATTACTGGGAAGAAAGCATTAATAACAAAAATATATCTGGTATTTTAAGCTAAGTTTAAGATTAGTAGAATTCTGATAAAAATTCTAATAATCCTGGGGGAAATAAACTATCTCTCTAAAGTTTATTTAACAAAATGCTAAAAATTAAAATTAGTGAAATTAAAGAAATGTGAAGGGGAGCAACAGTCTTACAACTTTTGATTGAAACATTACTAAAATAACTTTGGAAACCTGTGTCCCTTCTGTAATCAATGAATACCTAAATTATTTCATCAAACAGGATACTTTAATTTGTGAAATACTATATATATTTCACAATAGAATTATGAAGTCACTACATTAAACACAGCTAAATGAATTTCAATTCCATAGAGATTTGAAACTCACACTTACTATTGAAAACAAAAGAATTTGAAGAATTTCTTTATGTAGTGCATTTTTTCCTCCTTAATCTTGTAGTTTTTCTTCTACCTCTCTCACAGATATGCTAATTTAACACATTCCTATGTTTGAAAGCTTTTAAAAATTATCTAATATACTAGGCAACAAAAATATGTACATTGACAGACCCATGTATATGTATGTATAACTTATATGTATATATAAATCATATGTAATACTATTTTAACATAATATTATAATATATATTATCTATAATGTATTATAGATATAATGCCTATAATTAAAAGGCCCAATATTCAAAAGCATTTTATGCATTTAGTTAGCACACTTAAAAAGTACACATTATGAAAAAAATATTAATGTAAAAATGTTAGATTTTACTTAAGATACCTCTTTAATGATTTATACCTAGATGAATATTATGTCATACTAAAAGTGGACAAACTCTAACATCAGTTTGATTTTTTGAAGCTACAGAAATGCCTTGTTTACATAATTAAAAATAAGAGAATAGAACTTCTGTAACAGCAAAACACTCAATATTTGAATTTATTCCAAAGACATGACACATATCACATAGGTCATTAAACAATTTGGATGATGAATAACTAGCTTAAAGCTTGATTAGGAGGCTTCAGTTTTATTGAAAGAAAAAAAATCATACATGTAAAATGATTTTTCATTTCTTAGAATCTCACATTCTAACTTTTTAGGAAGAGTACAATAATGCTTCACCAAGTTTTACCCAAGGTCTATTAATTTCAAGCATTAATCTTTTGGTGTGCAGTGCTCCTGAACCTTAGCTACACAATGAAATCACCTAGAGAGCTTACAAAAAACACTGTAGTCTGAGTCACATCCCCAGAGATTCCGACTAATTATTCTAGCAAACAACCGAGGAGGTGCAATTTTTAAAAACTTCCCCAGTTATTCTAACATGAAGCCAAGGCTGAGAATTGTTACATCCCTTGTTTTTAACCAATGCACACAGAAAGGTTGAGAAAATTGGGATATTGATTAATTCAGTCTATCTTTGCAAATGTCATAGTTGAACAAAATTTTTATTTTAATATATTTATAAATACTCTGATATAGAGAAATGTTAAATAAAGCATATTGTCCATTCATATAGTATATTATTGTACAAAAATTCCAAGTGAGGGAGTTCTCATCTTTAAGGATTTTTTTCACCTTTTCCTAATTCTACAATTTCATTTACTTGAAATGTCCACAGTAGTTAAGACACATTGTAGGTTAGAAAGAGAGATGTTTATCTCCAGTGGCTGTCCCACTTTGTTCATCTGTACCTAGGGCTATGGCCTTCAAATATTTTACAGCACTTGTATTATAATATCTCTAGATGGTAACATTTCACAGTAATTATCAACAGGGAAAATGTCTTAACAGGGAAAATGCATCACAATGCTTCAAAGCCCTGTTTCAACAACACATAAATCACTGATATAGCTAACTGATCTGTTTTACTACTGGTTTCCAGTTTCATTTATATTTAGAAAAAAATAAGGAATGAATTGTTACAAATAATCACCAAATGTTATCTTTTTATTATGGTAAGTACTACAAGAAACACAAGCAAGAACAAAAAATAAGTTGTCTCTTTCCTCAAGCTCCTTAGATTCTAATAGGTTTCTCTAAAATACAATCAAATAATAATAGTGTTAAATAAAAAGTGGTCAAGGCTTGTATTTCTACGAATTTTGTGGGCTACCAACGCAGAGCAATTATTTTCACTGATTACATTTCCAAAGGAATGGGATTGTATATCAAAAAAAATATTAAATGGGTAAAACTCTGAACTACATAGAACTGATGAGAGACACTAAAGGATTTATGAAAGATCCAAGAAGCCCACAGACTGACAAGAATAAACAAGCAGGATAAATAAGATGAAATTTACATTGTGGTAATAATGAAGAACACTAAAAATAAGACAGATTTTACAAGCTGCCAGAACTAAAAGTTTACCTAAGAAGGGGTAACAGTTTGACAGATGACTTCTCTTCTGTCACAATGGGTGTGAGAAGACAGAAATATGACAGTGCCCATGTGCTGAGAGCAATAACTGTCAGCCTAGATCATTATAACCAGTGAAGGTGTCTTTCAAAATGAAAGTGATATAAAGACATTTTCTGACGGAAATCACTGTGGCATGCCACCCACAGATACTCTCTAAAGAAAATTCTAAATGTTGTGCTAATGGGGGGACTTGAGTAAGAGGAATAAGGGAAATCACACAGTGTGTTAAATATAAATAGGGAACACTAAATGTATATCAATTGCATAAAACTATATTAGTGGATTGTGGAATTTATATGAAAAAGGAAAGAATTAAAATGCACACATATTAGCATGCAATTGCTGATGGGGAAGAATGAAGTTAAAAATGTTCTAAAATCTTTAATTTTTCCAGGACAAGGTAAAATATATTGATTAGACTTAGAGATTGATTGATCAAGTGTGTATTTTGTAATGGCCAGGGCATATAATACAGGGTAGAGACAAAAAGTATAACTTACAAACTAGTAAAGGGATATAAACAGAAAGAATAAATAATAAATTCAAATGGAAGCTAAAATCTAAAAGATAAAAACATAAAATAGATGGAATGTAAAGTGAAAAACAACTCCATTTAAGGTTTAATTTTTATAACTAAAACTGATTAAATACTTCAGAAAAAAAAATTGTCATCACAGATTATGAATATAATCCAAACCATGCTGTTTATAAGGGACACAACTAGATAATAAAGTACCAAATTATTCATAGTAGAAGATGAAAAGGTACTACTAAGCAAATTCAAACCAGAAAAGCTGATAGAGCTATATTGACAAGACAAATAGGATGTAAGGCAAACATAATTACTAGTTTAAAAAATTGCTTATTCTTATGACAAAAAGGTCCAATTACCATGATTACATAAATGTTCTAAGAGATCATTCACGTAACAGTTTACCCTCAAATGTAGAAAGCAAAAGTCAGAAATACCAGGCATTTCACTTTAACATACTTTTCTTAGCAATTGATAGGACAGGTTGACTAAGGTTAAATAAGAGTTATAGAAGACTTAAACATATCTTAAAAATCAACCTAATATTGGCGTGCCTGGGTGGCAAACTCAGTTGAGCCTCCAACTCTTGGTTTCCACTCAGGTCATGATCTCATGGTCATGATCTCATGGTCCTAAGATGAAGCCCCACATTGGGCTTCATGCTCAGCGTGGAGTGTGCTTGAGATTTTCTCTCTCCCTCTCCCTCGTGCTCTCTCTTTCAAATAAATAAATAAATCTTTTCTTTTTTTAAATCCACCTAACATTTCTATATAGAACAATGAATCCAGAAACTGCAGAATTTAATCTTTTTAAATACAAGGATATTGATAAAATTGACTGCATATAAGGACTTCAAGAATCTGTGACACCAGTCTGTGTTCTGATTATTAATACACTAAGCTATAAATGAAAGGATTCCATGTAATTACATAATCAACATGGGTTTGAAAATTAATAAGCCTACCACAAAATAATGTCTGGGTAGAAATAGATATCATAGTAAGAATTAGAAAGCATTTATAACTAACTATGGTGATTAAAATACTGCATATCAAAACACTTGGGAGAGAACTAAAGTGATGCTGAGAAGGTTATGCAGAGCCTTAAAAGATTATGCCTTAAAAGAAAAACATTATGAAAATTAATGAGGTAACTCATTAAATGAATAAAAAAAGGGAGAAATAAAATTAGACAGAGTTCAATTTAAATATAAAATAAATATAAAATGGAGAGGAGAGAATCAATAAAGTTAGATTTTTGAAAGACTAATACAATTGACAAATCTCTGGCAAGACTGAGTGCGAAAAAAGAGTAGAGTGCCCCAGAAGTGAGAAAGAATTACTAATTATATAAACTGAAAACTTTAAAGAATAGTGAGAAGATTTAGGGACAACTCAGGTCAAAAATTGTACTTTGAGAACTCGTACAAGAAGAAAATAGAAAATCTTCATTGTTTCATAATTAATGAAGACTGAGTACATAGGCAATATATTCTAAGAAGAAATTCAAACCTTGGTGGCTTCATTTAGCAAGTTTAACAAATGTTCATGGAACAAAAAATTCCATGTTTACTCATTCTATTCCAAAACATACTGAGGAAAACTCCACAGCTCACTTTAACAAGATAGCATAAACAATGCTAAACTTGGAAAAGAAGAAGCCAAGAGAAAATAATAATGCTTTAGTATAATTAAACTGCACACAGTATAAAAATAATTACATTTTAGGTCAGATAAGAATGTAAGAGTCCAAAACACTTGTTAGAAAAAAAATCTGTAAATGTGTGAAAAGGGTAATTTATTATATGCCAGATTTTGTGTTTATGATTTACTTAAAGTCTTTGGTCTCTATTTCTTCTGAATTGTCTTTTCTTTTACAGATGTGTTGATCTTGTCAATTCTTATAAAATAGTGGCTATAAACTGTTTTTGCAAATATCTTCTCTCCTCTGTCTTTTGGCCTTTCATAGTCTTAATGGGGTCCTTAAATAAAGAGAGCTCCTGAATTCTGATGCAGTCTGATAAAGTAACCTATTTTTCTCTAATGTAGAGAGAGTATCCTATTTTTTTGATTATCCTATTTAATAAACTGTTAACCTACTCTAAGTATATTAACATAATTATCTAAAAGCTCCATATTTTTATTTTGTATTTAGATTATTATTTTTATCCTTTATGTTTAAATCTATAACACATCTGGAATTTTTATGTTGTATGAAGTGGTGTAAGGATGATCAATCAGGATCAATGATTGTCTTTATGTGGAAAAGCACCTACTTCTGAAAAGTCCATCCTTACCTTGCTACAAAACATTTTCATCTTTATTATAAATTACATGAATGCTGTAGTCTGTTTTCTCTGTTTATTTCCTCTCTCCTGTATTGCTCCATTTCTGTATTCCTTAAACTAAAAAACACCAGCATGATGTATGTTCATATTCAAGATTGTCTTGGCTATTTTTTGCCCATTGCATTGCCATATAAATAATGAAGCAGGGTTTTTTCCCCCTTTGCTTTACTGAAGTATAATTGATAAATAAAAATTATATATATTTAAGGTGTATAACTTGATATTTTGATATATATATTCATTGTGAAATAATCACCATAATCAAGCTCATTATTCATCATCCCACATAGTATCCATCACTTTACATAATTACCATTTAAAAATTATTGAAATATAATTGACATATAATATTGTATTAGTTTCAGGTGTACAATATGATGACTCAATATCAGTATATACTATGAAGTCTACTTGATATCCATCACCACACATAGTAACAATATTTTTCTTGTTAGATTTACTCTCTTGGTAAGTTTGTAATGTGCAATGCAGTATTATTAACTATAGTTACCATGCTGTGCATTACATCCATAAGTGGATTTTAGGGGAGTGAAAATACTCTGTATTATACTTATAGATACGTGTCATTTTACATTTGACCAAACCTATATAATGTACAACAGTAAGAATGTAGGATGAGTGGGTTATGGGAAATCTTTGTACCTTCCTCTCAATTTTGCTGTAAACCAAAACTGTTTCAAAAACATAAAGTCTTCATAAAAAAAATTAAAAGCCGTGTCCTATTACTGAAAGATGAGAGAATAATTTACCAGCAGATGTCCACACCATAGAAAGCTTAGTCATCTTCCAGGGCTAGTCACATGTCTAACATATGTGGGGTACTCATATCTGATGATCGATTATTACATCTAACTCCTTCATCTTAGAAGAAATAAAATATCTTCCTTTATATCCAGAGAGGCTAGGAAGCATGAGACTTATTTTCTCTAATTAGAAATTGTACAAAATTTGTAAAAACTTAGACTGTACTAAATTTCAATTTGGATCCTTTTTTTTTCCCAGGGAGATGAATTTGTTAGCTTTTTCCAAGGTGACTGTAGTCCAGGATCCAACACTCCAAAAGACCTATTCAAATGCTTCAAAAATTGGTGGGATAAAAATGAAGATCCATAGACAAAATTAGAAGTACTTAAATAGTTGTGTGAATTTTGAAGAAATGGCTATTGGGTATATTCATCACTAAGCAATTTGACTTTAGTTGGCAGAACTTCATGTAAAATGGCATTAAATTTTGAGTAGCATAATTGTGTATTATGCATATTTATGAGTGATTAATAAAGTGAATTTAGGTGCAACAACTTAACTTAGTCCTTGGACAAATGGATTGATGGACTGCAATGCTATGATGTGAATTTATGTTTATTTTTACTACTTTCTTGGATGAAAACAATAACAATGGTCATGATAATGATGGCTATTTGTCATCAAGTCAAAAGTTATGCTAAATACTTCGCATGTTTAATTAATTTTAATCTTTATAAGAATTCAGTGACTCAAGTGACCCCATTGTATACATAAAGAAGCTAAATGTCAAAGGCTTAGGTTAAAAAACTGGCGAGAGAGGAAGATTTAGTTCAGTTTCTACTCTGTGTCCAAATCCTCAACCTGCTCTTTCAGTTTATCAAGTCTTTAAGGGATAAGAGAGAGATGAGACAGTTTGTTAATAACTTGGATGGTGAGTAGAATCCAGAAGGAGCTGGGCAGATGGGAATAATGGATTGAATCATCTAGTATAAATTTAATGGGAAAAATAATGATCCTGTATTTATTAAATAAAACAATTGTATAATACTTTATTAAATTTTATCATATAAAATATATCAAATTGCAGATATCTGAAAATATAATTTGTGTAAATAACATAATATTTCAATTCTGGACTCTGATGTATCTTACATGTATCTCATGTAAGAAGGATAAAAACACAAAACTATATTTTTTTCTATCATTCCATACCACTTATTTTTGAGTTTAGTTCTGGACATCACAATTTTAAATAGTGACATTGACCAATCAGAATGTGTTCAGGGAGAATAATCAGCATAGAAAAGAAATCAATACCATATATAGGAAAATTTTTTTCATTGATTAAAGAAGATTCATGAGGAAATTTATTTTTATTATTTTTATTTCATCTTAGCTCTATTATTTGGAAGAAGGATTGCACTTCATCTACATAGCCCCAGAGTTTTGGGACCAATAGAGTAAATATAAAGGATAAAAGAAATGTCAGTTTACTATAACAAAGAAATTTCTAATAGTCAAAAATTTCCAAATAACTAGGCCACTCTTGGATATTAGGGCTTTTCTTTCCTTCCTTGATGCTTTTATTTTATTTATTTATTTTTTGATGCTTTTAGTCAGAGAAAAAATATTCTTTCTTCAGGAAATACACTTAGGGATTCGTGCACAAGAAGTCATGCAACTCGCTTTTTGCATGATATTCCATTTTTTTAAGATTTACTAATGAAACATAGTTATATGATACAGAATCCTCTAGAAACAAATATGTAACAGCACTTTAACTCTTCCACCATCCTTTTTTTTTTTTTTTTTAAGCTGGTAAATCCAAGACCAGGTAATTGAGGGTTTTATTATCTGCTCCATCTTCTAAAGAAATCTAAATAAAGGGTATTTAAAACAGATAAAAATGAACGGCATATTACAAAAGCTCTTACACTGATTAAGATCACTCTGTGCTCTTTTAGCCTTTAATCCGATATTTTCTTCTTGTTTTCAAGTGTTCTTTATCCTAAGGTATCCTGAACATCTGATCATTCTTACCAGCTACTGAAATTTGATCTTAGTTGCCCAATGCCTGTTGTCTTTAGATTTTCTTTATATCTTCTAGAATCTAAATAACTTGTTAGCAAATCTGATTAATTTAAGAATGCCAACAGGTTAATGAATCATAATTGATTAATATCACTTCTATACACATACTCAAGATTATTTTTTTTTAAAGATTTTATTTATTTATTTGACAGAGAGAGAGAGACAGCGAGAGAGGGAACACAAGCAGGGGGAGTGGGAGAGGGAGAAGCGGGCTTTCCGCAGAGCAGGGAGCCCAACACGGGGCTCAATCCCAGCCCTCTGGGATCATGACCTGAGCCGAAGGCAGACACTTAACAACTGAGCCACCCAGGCGCCCCACTCAAGATTCTTTAAAAGAAAACTTAATCTACTGAAAGAAAAATTACAATGGAAATTTCAAGCCAGTGTCAGGTCTCGGTTAATTGTTAGACAAAATCTTTTGTTTTTAAAATCCCATCTTGAAGTTACCTGTTTTAACTGTCTGACAAGCATGGCTATCCAGTTGATATTGCCTTCTATTAAGCAAAGGAAAGAGATGAATATTTTCAGTTCAGTAGTCAATCGTCCCTTTCCTATAATTTTATAGCCACTTCAGCAAGCAACCTCAAGCACCCAGCAGGAACCAAAGGCCAGAGTTCTTATCTTCATCTCGAGTACTGGACAGAAAAACCTGTCCTCAGTCAGCAGTTCAGAATTTATCCCCCGTCTATTTAATCCCAATAAATTATATTTGTAAAAGATTATCTGACTTTTTGAATCAGACTTTTTTCTTGATTCACAATTTGCCACCCTCCCAACCTTCTGACCTTAACTTGGACAGGGCTAACAATGGGGAGACAGTTGAGAGCAGAAATGAAGCAAGGAAGAAGAGATTTAGCTCCCTTTCCTATACACTCATGAAAGGTAATGTCTGCAGATTTTCAGGAGCCCAGTCTCCGAATACTCAGCTGGAAATGTCTGCTCCTTGTCTTCTTTGAAAACCAAGGTCTGTTTTAGCACTGTGACCCTGTCATTGTAAGAACTTTAATTAGTATTGAGTGTAGCCTGGTAGAATCCTAAGTATCTTTGAGGCTACATTAGTTCTATGATTCCCATGCTCCAGTGACTATGAATTAAGGACAATAACAACTTCAAGGTTCTTCTTTCTACTTTTAACTTTTCAAGATTGCCATTAGCTAGATTAATATTTTGTTCTTAACTGTTATATCTGTCTTTCCCCCTCCAAATCATGTCTTTCAGAAGACATGTATTTTATCTTGAATTAAATAGGGACATAGTGCTGCTGTTTCCAAAAATGTTTATTATTTGTCTCACCCTAATTTAATTTACTTTTAAAAAGTGGTTCTTCATGGTCTTTATTAGTACTGCACTGTAACTCTGCTTCATTATTATGTTTGTGTCCCTTTAACAATGCTTTTATCTTAGCAAAGATCTTTTTGCAATCCAGACGATGGGACACAAAGCATTGAATAAATCTGACTTTAATATTACTGGAGAGCTCCTCTATAGTCAAACAACATTTCACCCCCATCACAATGTTTATGGGAATGATTTGCAATCCTGTATATGATATAATTCTTTAACAATAGTCCAATAAAAAGGATATCATTATATGGTTGCACAAATGTCTTTCTCTTCAATAAAATTTTTAGTTATGTGAACACTCTATCTTTTAGAATGACTTACAAATAAAATTTCTACCTTGACTTGTGCATTAAAATACAGGGAGGGAGAGCAAAATCTATTTTTCAAAACATGGCCTAACCACCTAATGACTTGTTTAACCGGGCATCAATCTTCGTACCTGCCAGATTTTTTCTCTTTCCTTCAAATAAACTGGCATAATGCTGATTTGGTTCATATGTCGACACAAAATGCCCTCTATCCTAGAGAAATAATTATTAGTTTTTCCTCGGTGTGGTTTGAAGTGTATCTCTGGTCTTAGAGATGGTCCTTTTCTCCCAGAAAACAAACAAACAAACAAACAAAAAACCTTAATCTGTTCCTTGCTCCTTCCTGCCCCATTTGAAGAGTGATAAAAGGAAAGCAAAGTATTTTCAGGAAAAATGAGACATACAGAAGTGTTCTTATATGTTTCAATGAAAAAGATGAGATTCTATCTAAGGGACAATTTTAAGTAAATTTGTTATGATGTAGGTTACTCCTTGGAGCTGTGCATCACTATTTTCTGAATCCTTATCTAAGATAACTCTTGAGCTTAGCCGTACATTGTGTGGTCTTCAAGAGCAAAACTCTCTTTGTTCCTCAGCTCCAACATGCCATATAAATATACTTCAGCATCACTGGCCCCAACACAACAAATTTTATGCTTGCCATATGCCTTAGTATATTTGGACTGCTGTAACAGAATACTATAGACTGGGTGACTTATAAATAGCAGAATTTTATTTTTCACAATTCAGGAGGTTGGGAAATCCAAGATCAAACTGCTGGCAGATTTGGTGTCTAGTGAGAGCCCACTTCCTGGTTCATAGAAGATCATCTTTTTACTGTTTCCTCACATGTTGGAAGTGGGTAAGGAAGCTCCCTATAGTCTCTTTTATAAGGGCATTAATCCGTTTGTGACAGTTCCACCCTCATGACCTGCTCACCTCCCAAAGGCCCCACCTCCAAATACCATCACAATGGCATTAGGATTTACATGAATTTTGGGAAGATACAAATATTTAGTCTATAGCACCATGTTTCTTAATGATATACACTTGCCTATATATCTGGCCATGGAAAGAGCTTCACCAGGGCTTTCAGCATTTCTAGGTTAGATCTGACTCAAACTGTTATAAACTTTCTTTTTCTGAAACCACACATGTTTTATTTCCAACTCATTAATGTCACTGGACACTTTCAAAAGACAAAGTTGATAGCTAGTGATTATTTTTAGAATTATTGCATAGTTTTTCTTTAGCTTTTTCAAATCAAGCATGTCAGCTAAGTTTTCAGTTGCATTGTCTGCCCTTCTAAAGATATTCTTAGTTTGGTAGAACTACTTCCAATAAGAAACAACGAAATAAAATCACCTCATATTCAGTTTTCTAATCCCATGGTTTTAACAAGTATCTCTAAAATGATTGCTTTAGAATGATTAGTACTTACGAACTTCCTTAGAGTTAAAACAAACAAATCAATGTAAATATAACTATGTTTTTTGATGTGTGAGATGATGAATTTCATATCTTGCTTAATGAGACTTTCACATGCGTTTTAAGTGAAAAGTATATCAGTTGCAGGGGAAGGGGGTTTGCTTACTTGCATCAATCCTCAGATAGGCATTTATTCAGAGCTGCAAGTAAGTCAGTGCAATCTATGTGGGTAGCTACCTTACCTCCCTCCATAAAGGACACACACACACACACACACACACACACATTAAAAGAATGGAAGTCCTGTGCTAGAGTTTATTGGTTGCAAAGGTGTACATATACATACGCAATCATACATGTAATGTATTTTTGCAATGCATCAGTTATCAGTTATTTTTTTATAATTACAAAAGAAGCAACTGCAATCAGACAGGTTATAAATACTAGTGCTCCCATTTTCTAGTTGTATTCTCTTCAGTCAATCTTATTACTTCTCTGACAATTTTGTCCTTCATTTTTAAATGACAAAATTAAAAATTTCTCTCTTTACTCGCAATGTTATTATCAGGGTCAAATAATAAAGTATATTTGTCAATACTCCATAGACTGAAACTTACTATATACATATTATTAAGAATCCCATATGAAAAATTTCTCTCATTGATTCCTAATGGCATTCTGAATATAAATTGAATGGGCCTTTCTTTTTCTACTACTCTTCCTCTGCCTTCTTCTCTTTTTCCTTAGTGCTTTCATACTGTTACTTAGTAAAAAATGACATAACACGCTCCATGTTTGCAATTCAACCTTGCAAGATTTGGCTGCCTTTGAGTCAGCCATGGACTACTAATGAATATATTGATAGCTTGACATTTCCAATCTTTTCCAAAACCTGGGTGCCTAATGTTAGTTGTCCTTTTTAATATAGGCAATAAGAGGTAAGTCCCTTATTAATTGAGGAGACATCCCAAACCTGGGTTAACCACCATCTCACAATAGGGAACTCAGGTCTTAATCTTTCACATTTGTTTCTCTGTTTGTCTCCATTCCTTTTAGAGTTCTGACCACTTGACAGGAAATGTTAGCCAGCTACTGCAATTACACATATCAAAATTACCATCCTGTGGTAACTGTCAGCTTAGTGCATTAGCTAAGGCTGCAATTACATTGTGACATTTGGCTAATTGTCATTCAAGCCCCAAAGTCAAAGATGCTGACTCTAAGTTCCAAAGCTGACCTTTTTAGAGGGAGCTAATTGGAAGGGTTCCTTTCCTTCCCGGGAACCTTCTATTTAGCATCTTTAAATAACCTACAAAAGCATTTACCAGCATTAAGATACATAATGCAGTGACTTCCACTTACTCTGATCCCTGGATCATATTACATTTATCACTTGATTTGAAGCATTAAAACCCTACCAGCCTTCTCTTCTAATCAATGGTAATTATATCAAACAGAATTTAATGGATAATTCAATTATAAGTCCTTCAGAAACCTGCCACTTTTAAAGACAATGAAAACAAACAATAATAATAATAAAAAAAAACACAAAATAAGAAGGAACAATGAAGTGCTGAGGCAGGACTATGAAGAACCCTTACAGCTAAATCTGAAAACTTATCATTTGCCATGGGAATTTGAATAATATAAATGCAAATGTTAACCTAATAGGTACATTCTCTTAGAACTCAGAACCACAAGTTGTTTTGTTGTATCATCAATGCAAAAAATAATTCATAGACATTGATGTATTCAAACTGAAAGCTCAGATTTAGTTTTTTTAAGTGTTATTTATTTATTTGACAGAGAGAGAGAGAGAGCACAAGTAGGCAGAGAGGCAGGCAAAGGGAGAGGGAGAAGCAGGTTTCCCGCTGAGCAGGGAGCCCGATGCGGAGCTTGATCCCAGGACCCTGGGATCATGATCTGAGCTGAAGGCAGCCCTTTAACCGACTGAGCCACCCAGGCGCCCCTCAGACTTAAATTTTGATTCACTAATATTTCAGGATTTGTTTGCAGTGACTGCATAAAGTCACAATGGGTGTGTGTGTGTGTGAAATATGGATATTCAAGCCTACCCATTCTCTGTTGCTAGCACCCACCTATCTTAATTTGCAGACCTTTAAAATAAGTAAGAAAGGTAATAGTTTAACAGACAAAACAACAGTAATATAGCTTCATCCACTAGAAGCCAATATAGCAGTAGGAATGTATTAGTTATCTATTGCCTTATAAGTAAATTATGACAAAACTTAGCTGCTCAAAGCATTTATTCTCTCATAGTTTTTCTGGGTTAGGAATTTTGGTATGGCTTTTCTGGATTGTCTGGCTCAGTGTCTCTCACAGGTACATTGGGCTGCAGTCTCATCTGAAGACTATATTGGGGAAGGATCCGGTTCCAAGTACAGATGGTGTGTGGTATGTTTCCATTCTTTCTGGGCTGTCAGACTAGAGTTTCAATTCTTTAGTGACTTTTGACCAGGCACTGCCCTCAATTTCTTATAACAGTATCTCTCCATTGGGTAGTTCACAGTTTGCTTAATCAGAGCAAGCAAGGAAGATGATTAGGAGGGGAAGGAATATAAAGAATATATGAAAAAAAAGAGTACAAGAAAGAAGGAAGTCAGTGTTTTCTGTCTAAATTTGAAAGTGACAACCTATCAAATTTTTTACAACATTGTACTTATTAGAAGCAAATCACTATGACCATCTCACACTCAAGGATGTGGATCATTTGTGTTATTTTAGAAGGCTGCCTATCATAAGAAAAAATAGAGTTTTGTTTCTTTATTCTCCAAGATAATGTGGAAGGTTTTTCGTGCTTGAGTGGAGGTCCCATACCACCAAGTATACTTTCGACTGCCTTTTACAAGAAGCCAAAAGGAGATATATGGATGGTAGATACACAGAAAGACAGACAGACAGATAGATACAGGTATAAATACAGATACAGTCACAGATACAGAGACTGATGTATATATACTATAAGACTGTCAAGCCTTACATTGGGTAAAGAAGCAAAATTATATGTGGCTGTTTTAAGTTGACTGACACATTAATCTTATAAACAAATGTACTCCATATGATAAGTAGAGACAATAGACAATACTTTTTATATATCTTTATAAATTTGTAATATAATTTTTGAAAACCTATTTCAAATTCTTTATTCATTTGAATACTTCCTCTTGTAAGCATACATATAGCAAACTCAGCAGTTCTAGCTCTTGCATTATTTCATGAGAAATATTTTCTAATAATAAATTGATGAAATATTCCATTAAAGACATACTGAACAACAACAACAACAAAAGACATACTGAACATGATATATTTAGCATATCAGGTCTCTGAAAGCCCCTTCCAATATTTAATCACCTGTGAAAGCATCCATTCCACAGTTCCTTACGAGGACAGAAAGGTGTGATTTTTTATTATTAGCTAGCATAGCACATCTGGATTTGAGTTCAGGAATCTCATTTATTAGCAAGTAAGAACTGTCCCATATTTTGTGTTTGATTCCCACTTGTAGCAAAGATAATGAAATAAAACCTAGAGAGAATAAATAAATCTATATGTTCGAGTTCTTCAACTAATTAGTTATAGACCTTGGGCTAAAATCCATTTATTTGACTCCAAGTTTAGTACTTGACCTAAAACTGCATATTTATACCAATATTTTACAAACAATAGAGTACAAGTAAAAGACTACAAGGTACAGGGCATTTCATACTTTTTCTTATTACCCTTTCCTTCATTAAGAGTATGAATGAGCAAGATTTAGATGGGTGGGTTTTAAAGAAACTAGAAAAACAATACATTTTAGGAACTCTCAACCATTATAGGAAAGCATTCATTTAAAAGATATCTGATAACTACAAGTATATTTAACTCAGTAAAATAAGTCCCCAAATGACAGGGCCAAAGAACCTTTGAAATGAATAAACTGAATAATAAAATAAATGAATTTATTTTTTCTGAAAATCAAAATATTGCCTTTCTGAAACACATACTATAATACATTTTAGAGTCACTGTTTGCTATAGGCTGCCCCGTAAGTGCTGGATATTGAACACTGATACTTTGCATATGATTGCTTCTGAAATAAGTGTGAATTGTTGCCATTATGCATACTACGGACATGGATTCTCCATTGATCCTTCACTCTAGATTGCTGATCTTACACACACTTCTACTCCTTAAAGTCAGGCTAGGAAATTATGTATTTGCTTATCATTTTATTTTTACATTGCATTTATTCTCTAGGGAATTCTCCAAATATTCAAATTCTCCCTTGTAATACATAAATCAACAAATGAGGGAAGGGACCTTTTTCTTTTCTTTTCTTCTTCTTCTTTTTCTTTTTTTTTTTGTTTTTTGAGGGAAGGGATCTTTATAGTGAGCCCACTATGTGACAAGAATAATGCTATATATTAAAATGTTTTCTTATTAAGCATCATATCAGTCGTGTGAGATGTCATTAACCCCATTTTACTTACAAAGAAAATTAGGATTAAAGAATAAACAACTTGCCAAAGCCCATGGAAATAGCACCAATTAATTCACAGTGTTAGAATTAATTCCTTTCACCTCCAAAACCAATGCTCTTTCCATTGGTCTGCATGTTACCAACAGACACTGATGGAGGAAAAAAAAATTAGGGAGGAAGGAAAGTCATTTCATATGGAAGAATAATTAGATTACCATTTGAAGCCATGGGAATACAACTGATAACAAGCAGTACTTAGATAATGATGACTTTAAAAAATATATATATATTTATTTGCTAGAGAGAGAGAGCACAAGCAGGGGGAGCTACAGGCAGAGGGAGAAGCAGGCTCTCCACTGAGCAAGAAGCCTGACGTAGGACTTGATCCCAGGACCCCGGGATCATGACTTGAGCTGAAAGCAGATGCTTAACCGACTGAGCCACCCAGATGTCCCAATGATGACTTTCAAGTACAAAAGTTCAAAGCTACTTTTTGTTGTTTTTATTATTACTTGGAGTAACAAGCTATAGCAATCTCATAACAGGAATATTTTTAAAGTCTTGCAATGGGCACGGAGTGAGACATGATCACTTTTAAAGTCATCTACAACTTAGAAACTCCATGAAACCCTAATATTGTATAGTTCTGAGTTATTAGGAAATCAGAAGCAACTACCTCAGTGCAGTATATAATTAGTGAAATAAAATACAGAAAGGAACAAATGCTGCATTTCCTACATTGGAGATCCATATTGATCGTATTAAACTACATTTTAAACCAAATAGTAGAAATTAGAAATTAATAACAGTTTTTCCCCCATAATGCTTTGAAAAGTGTGGCATCTTTATGTGCTTTTACTTAGGTAACCAGACTATTGATAAAATATTCTTACAAATCATTTATTCTCTCCCTTACTTAATATTAAAAAAGCCAGTTCATATGGTTTGAGTTGAGCTATGAAGAGGTCCACATGGTAAAGACCTGTGAGAAGCTCCAATGTGGAACTGAGAATCTCAGTTTAACAGCTCATAAGGAATTGAATTCTACCAATAACCACATGGGTGAGCTTAGAATGGATTACATTCAGTTGGCCCTTTAGATGAAACCACAGAGCCAGTTGACAACTTGGTTGGAGTCTTGTCAGAGACCTGATTCAGATGACTGCAAGTTATGTCTGTCTGAAATTACTGACCCACAGAAACTGTGAGATAAAATTGTTTATCCTGAGGTATTTTGTCATGTAACAATTGGTAACTAATGCAAACTGGAATATTTAGTTATTTAAATCAGAATAGTTTTAGTGATCATGAAAACTATAAGACTAATGATTTTTTCATTATCTAGTGAAAAAATAAGCCAGGAAAAAAACTAAAAGTTTGAGCAAAAATGCTCTGATAATGCATCACAATTGCCCTGTATTACTAGTGCAGTATTTAAATTTTATGACTGGAGCACAATACAATTTTAACATGTATTTTAAATACAATTTTGGAGATAGATCTGATGATTTTTTTTTTTTTGGCTTTTATTTTTTATTCATTGGGGAATCTGATTTTCATAGGTACACAGCTTTTTCTATAAAGGTTGTTTTAAAACACATTTTTCCATACCCCCATATATTATGCTTGTAACAAGTTAATAGAATTGTATCTATATTGTAAATCATTAAATGTTTTCCACACAAAAATATTTTATCAAGTTCTATTTTATTTTAAGAAGTTTGCTGCTATTCTGGCATATGGTTAATTTTTACTGGGAAAAATTTGGAAGTGTTTTTAATACTTTGACAAAGTTTGGAAGGAATGCCTATTATAAATCTTTAGTGTGAAGCCCTTTGGATTTTACATTACATATGCAGAAAACGGGCAGGGATGAGAATCACAAAAATTGTGCATTGTATGTTTCTGAAAGCATATAGAATATTAACTCAGAATCTTAGATTTTAAAGAGACAGAAATTATTTATTTCCAGTATATCAAATAGATTGTATGTTGCATGTCAAATTTAATCCATTTTGTTCACTCCCTGCAGCGCTGTGCTAATAAGGATTCCTACCCCATCCACATTCATAAGAAAAACAAAAGTATAATAATCAATTAATTGTATCTGTAATTGGTAGAGCAGAAGAATAGGGATGTTTGTACCATTTATATGCCACTGCTGTTTCGGCTTCCTCCAGAGTTTTGTCATGATGGAGTAACACTATATTTGTAAGAAGGCCATTTCAATATATCCTGAAAAGTTATCACACTGAACTAAAGTCTACTTTCTTGATTTTCTAATCCTAGTTTTGCTCATTTTGGTAAAATATAGCTCATTTCTATTATTTTATCTTTTCACTGATCCCACCCCAAATATTTTTGAAAGTAAAATTTTTTAAGCTCTTACCAAGTCTTATTCTAGGGACGCCTGGGTGGCTCAGTCTGTTAAGTGTTTGCCTTCAGCTCAGGTCATGACCCCAGGGTCCTGCATTGAGTCCAGCTTTGGGCTTCCTGCTCAGGGGGGAGCTTGCTTCTCCCTCTGCCTGCCGCTCCCCCTGCTTGTGCTCTCTCTATCAAATGAACAAATAAAATCTTAAAAGAGAAAATGAAGTTTTATTCTGATTGTCTACAATTTCTATAAATTTCCTCTACAAAAGAACACATTGTTGTGGAACCCTTGATCTGGGAGATCATGTATTGATCATACTTTCTATATAGCAGTGTTTCTCAAGTTAGGTACTGAATCAGGCCTTGAGAAAGTTGTCCTAGTGATTTTGCTCTTCACCTCTAATTAATAAAAATGAGTTTCTTGTACCATTCATTACATATCAACAGGTTTCCTGATCCCATATATCTACCCATTGTCTTATCAATCATGGTTGACAATTATGGGAAATGTATCTTTTGGACCAGGTGGGTGTAATTAGAACAATTCATAGGCATTAACCTTGGTCAAGGGGCGCCTGGGTGGCTCAGTTGGTTAGGCGACTGCCTTCAGCTCGGGTCATGATCCTGGAGTCCCGGGATCGAGTCCCACATCGGGCTCCCTGCTCAGCAGGGAGCCTGCTTCTCCCTCTGACCCTCCCCCCACTCATGTACTCTCTCTCTCTCTCTCTCTCATTCCTGCTCTCTCAAATAAATAAATAAGTAAATCTTAAAAAAAAAAAAAAAAAAAAAACCTTGGTCAAACATTCAACTCACCCAGTGCTTGAGCCTTGGTCTTATTCTCTGCAAGGAATAAAATATAGCTTTGTGTCCTATATACTCATTAGGTGAATTAAACCCATTTTTTATATAACAGATAAGATATTGTCTCTTTGCTTATCATGTGTAATAAATAATATATATATATATATACATATATATATATATGTATATATATATGTAACACTCCTGAGTCTTTTTATTGTTTCTTGGGCTAAAATTCTTACTTCCTCAAAGACTGTAAGCTTCCCAATTCATTAGTTAATGGCATGCCTTTATTGTATTGTTAGCAAAACTTTACAGATGGCTCTGTACTTTTATCTGTATCCATGGATATTATAGAAAATGAAATCCAGCTCTGATTTAGGAAATCCTAAAAATGTAATAACGTTGAGAATTATTACAATTTCATGGTTTTGCACCCTAACTAGTGTTTAACTCTTGGTGTCTTGCTAGTATTTTCCATGTGAATATATAATGCCCAATAGTATTTGATTTACAGCAAAAACATATATTTAGCTCTTATTTATTTAATGTATATTATATATTTATATATATTATTATAATATTAAAATTAATATATATTATATTATATATAATATATTTATTTGTATATATATTTTATAAATATATAATATATAATATAATATAAATACTTATATTAATATATAATAACATACTGATATATATAAATATATATATATTTAGAGTTTTCCTTAATTTTCTGTGATGGCCCAATGACTTCTATCTGAATAAATGATACAAAGTATGAGATTATTAACTACAGTTTAGTATTTAGTGCCTGTCATTTGTGGAAACTCAAAATCAGTTGGCTTGTCAAACATGCAGTCATTTGAATTTTGCTATCCTTATATCATGATAAAACAGATGCTGATACTGATAAAAACAATTTAATTACCATTTGTTAAGGGCATTGTAGCAAACATGTTGCATAGTTTATCACCTTGTTTTATTTCAACATCACTGTAAGAAGGGTTGTTTTTGCCCTTTCAAAGATAAGTAAACTAATGTTTATAAGATCACACAACTAAAAAAATATTGGAACTGACCCATTAGCTCTATTAATTATAGTGCAATGTTCCCACATGTTCAGAGAGCACATTTAAAATTTGAGAAGTAGTTCAGTCTTTGTTTTCACCTTTTCATCAAAACTGTTTTTTTTTTTCTTTTTCACTCAAGTTCTTGGTCATGTATGATTGAGTAAAAATCTTTTTTTTTTAAAGATTTATTTATTTATTTGAGAGAGCAAGAATGAGAGAGAGAGAGAGTACCTGAGAGGGGGGAGGGTTAGAGGGAGAAGCAGGCTCCCCGCCGAGCAGGGAGCCTGACGCGGGACTCGATCCCGGGACTCCAGGATCATGACCTGAGCCGAAGGCAGTCGCTTAACCAACTGAGCCACCCAGGTGCCCCAAGATTGAGTAAAAATCTTAATGACTGAGATTTATCACACATTATGTACAAGGAAATATAAGATGAAAGAGAGAAATAAAGAGAAGAAAGAACAAATTTAGAAGATATTTATTCATGCAGCCCTATCAACAGACATGAGAATGCAATTTGTATTTTTACACTATATCACTCATTACTTTTATGATAGCAGTTTCCATAAATTTACTTTCAAGGCATAGTGGAATCTGTTTTATTCACCTTTAAATGATTTTCAACTTTTTAAGGGGAAAGTGCTCTAGTTTGAGCGCTCTGGGATGTGGGGAAATATTCTGTGTTCCTAAGTCAGTGTTTTGTGTGTGTGTGTGTGTGTGTGTGTGTGTTTATGATTTCATAGACTTGGGTTACAACACTTTTAAGGGTTTTATTTTTCTATAGTGAAGAAAACCATTGTTATATGTCTAGTATGTTTAGTGAACTTAAGATTATTTTAGATCTCTGGGTATGCTTTTACTACAGAAATAAGGCCACATTTTATAGGTTTGGGATGTGATCAAGGCCTCTAATACACATCTTAAAGCAGAGGATTGTGCTTATAGTTAGAACTTGAACTGTGATGTTTATGTGATGCTTCCTGCAAACAAGTGACTTTTGGATAATCAGTCCTTTTTCCTGTAGCCAACAGGAAATTGGCTCAACAACTAAATAGCCACAGCTTCAGAACCTTACTTCTCTCTCTTCTGCCTTGCACTATTATCTAAATATCTCACAGATAATCTCTTCATGCTTGCCCTTTAATAAGTTTCTGATTTTCCCTGAAATAAACAGGATATTCAGTCGCTCCTCAATTGAATGTGTTGGTTGGATTTTGCACTACCCATTCAGTGACATATATGTCAGAAAATGAGTTTTCTCAATAAATTGAGAGAGGATGACATGATTTGCCAACGTAAATGGAGAGGAATTGGATTAGCTAAGTCTTTGTTGTCAGTTGACAGAATGAGAGCAAGAAATGAACCTAGGAAAACATCACTAGAATGAGATTTCCAAGAGAAAGAGTGTTAGGAGTAAAAATACACATCTTAGACCTCCCCCAGTCTGATCAATATGTAGAAAATGTAGAAAGGATAGGATAACTCTCATAAAAAAGAAGAATGTTAAAGTGGAGATTGGGAGTATAGTTAAAGCTACCATATTTTAAATCTGTACTTTTTACCTGGGCACTTTGCTAAACCCTTTGTATATAGTTTTTATTTACTTCAACAACCCAAAATATACATTAGTATTTCTATTTTATAGATAGGGAATCTGAAATATGGAGAGGCTAAGAAATCTATTTAAAAATTCACACAGCTAGGGGCGCCTGAGTGGCTCAGATGGTTAAGCGTCTGCCTTCGGCTCGGGTCCTGATCCTGATCCTGGGGTCCTGGGATTGAGCCCCACATCGGGCTCCTGGCTCAGCAGGGAGCCTGCTTCTCCCTCTCCCTCTGTCTCACCCCCTGCTCATGCTCTCTCTCTCTGTGTCTGTGTCTCAAATGAATAAATAAAATCTTAAAAAAAAAAAAAAATTCACACAGCTAGTAAGTGGCAAATTGAGGACTCAAATTCAAAACTTTTTTTTTTTTCTTAAACTCTAAAATGTCTTGTTCTAAACTCTCCATGATGAAAATAAGAGGAGTAGGGGAGGCAAAATTTTACCTTTACTTCTTAGGGATTTTTGGTTGGGCCTGAGAATTAAACTGACATAAGAGAGATTAACAGGAGAAAAGCATACAAATGGATAAGTTTTACGTGAGATGGGAGCCCCCATGAGGGAAAAAAAGACCCAAAGAAGTGCGGAAACCTAAATGCTTTTATGCTAGGTTGAACAAAGAGAGGTAAGTGTGGAAAAGTGACTAAACTATGTGAGGAAGCTAAAGGAAGATAAGAATTATTTTACCAAGGTCTACTTGTATGGAATTTCCTCAGCTGTGACTCTTATTAAAGAATATTCCTTTTTTTTCCTGGTACAGGGGAGTTTTTATTTCCTGTTTTCCAGAAGAAAAGGGAGGGTTCAAATGCCCTTCTTGCATCTGCTATATTTCAAGTGCCTTTAGTTCAAAATAATCCTTGTGTCTAAGTGGCATATTCTGGGGGGGCGGGCACATTTTCTGCCACCCTTCAGAGGCAAGTGCAGAGGGAGGTACTTCACATGTGACCTATAAATATTCAGAAACATCATCATCAACAGTTGTCAGATATCTGTGACTGACAACAGTCGTGACTAAGGAATTTGTCTTAAATAACCCCACTTAGCTTTTTTGCAGTATTAATCAGCATTCTCCTATTTGGCTGTGGAACTTACTAACTGATGCCCAAAGTTTGATAAACACATGCACCTGGTACATTACTCTCTGAGAAACTTATGAATATTTGCTCCCACAAGCTGAATATTAGGCTGGTCAAGATTGATTTTGTTGCTTCCAAGTCTACTAATTCCAGGTATATCAGTTATTATGTTTACATAATTTAATTAAATATTGCATCAATCCAATTATAATTGTCAAAAAAGACTTGTTTCCTGAAAAATTAGTTGAATGCTTTCAAATATAAGCCAGACAATTCACTAAAAATTTGCTAATTGAGTACTAGAGAGCTAAAAAAGATGGGATGTTATGCAAAAAATATCAAAAGCATTTTGCACTAAGATGACTTTGTAATCAGCTTTTGTTTCCCTCTTCATTTTAAAGAACTTGATACTGAAATGCTATAGAATTCGTTTTTGGTTGTGATTTATGCAAGAGAGATTATGGGGATTGCCAGTTAGTAGACATGTACTCAAACCAAAAACCTGGACCCTGCATCCAACAATAGGCCAATGAATATGCATCATGCAAGTGTGTATGTGTGTGTGTGGAAAATAATATATTTTACTTTTTCATAAAAGTACTACCAAAAATATATTGTTTTCTTATCTTAAAAATACAACACTGGAAAGCAAAGTTCTAGTTGTTGTAATTCATTACATGTTTTATTAACAACGGTGAAAGGAATACATCAATAGTAGAATGGATTTATTTTTGAAATACAAATTTGTTCATTTTAAGAGTTTGACTTTGCCCTTTTGTAACTTGAAGGTGAGATTTTTGCTGATTTTCTTCTTAGAGTTGGTCAGAATTTCCTCTTTGGCTTTGTGATGTTCATTTTGCACTGTAAATACTGAGGTGCAATCTTCTCCCCTAGCTTTTTGATTGCTATCCTATTATCTGAGCCCTGTCTCAGACCTGCTTTAAAAGTTCCCTTCCAGTTAAATTTACCTTTCACAGGATCATCCTGATCTTCCTTTTCTCCAACTTCAGAATGTCCTGGGCACTTCATCTTTTCTTCTTCTTCTTTTTTTTTTTTTTTTATCTTAGAATATGTTTCAACTTCTGAATGCCTTTTGCTTTTTCCTACACCTGTTTTTGTCTCATGGCCATTAGTGTCTTTCTCAGGACTCCTATCTCCATCCATTTTTCTCTCCACATTTGCCCTGGCTTCTCCTCTTGCTTTTCTTTCTGAGCCAGTAGCCTTAGAGTTTCCACACCTTCAGCTTCAAGCGCAGCCTTTTTAGGTCACTGACTTACTCAGTATTCTATGTTGTTTTTAAATTCTAGTTCTTTTTTCCAATTTTCTGCCACTCTTCCTTCTTTTCTCTTTTCTTCTTCTTTACTTTTGCTTGCTCTTCTGTAGTGTTTGTTTGTTTGTTTGTTTGTTTGGAGGACTGAGCATTGGCAGAGATTTCTGCATGCGGGTTTGACCCTTGGTTGAGTGACTGTTTATCTAGCCTTTTACTGACTGATTCCTTTCTCTGAATGATAAGGACATCTTTTCTGCAAGTGCATTCAGTTTATCCCTTCAAGATTACAAATCTTGGTTATGCTCAGTTTTTCATACACTTCATGCTCATTCATTCATCAATACATTTTTTAAGCATCAACTCAAGAAATTTAACATTTGAGAACAGATTCTGTGTCTTTTTTTTTTTATTCTTATGTTAATCCCCATACATTACATCATTAGTTTTAGATGAAGTGTTCCATGATTCATTGTTTGTGCATAACACCCAGTGCTCCATGCAGAATGTGCCCTCCTCAATACCCACCACCAGGCTAACCCATCCTCCCACCCCCCTCCCCTCCAGAACCCTGTTTGTTTTTCAGAGTCCATCATCTCTCATGGTTCGTCTACCCCTCCGATTTCCCCCGCTTCATTCTTCCCCTCCCGCTACCTTCTTCTTCTTTTTTTTTCTTAACATATATTGCATTATTTGTTTCAGAGATACAGATCTGAGATTCAACAGTCTTGCACAATTCACAGCGCTTACCAGAGCACATACCCTCCCCAGTGTCTATCACCAGTCACCCCATCCCTCCCACCCCACCCCCCACTCCAGCAACCCTCAGTTTGTTTCCTGAGATTAAGAATTCCTCATATCAGTGAGATCATATGATACATGTCTTTCTCTGTTTGACTTATTTCGCTCAACATAATACCCTCCAGTTCCATCCATGTCATTGCAAATGGCAAGATCTCATTCCTTTTGATGGCTGCATAATATTCCATTGTATATATATATACCACTTCTTCTTTATCCATTCATCTGTCGATGGACATCTTGGCTCTTTCCACAGTTTGGCTATTATGGACGTTGCTGCTATAAACATTGGGGTGCACGTACCCCTTCGGATCCCTACTTTTGTATCTTTGGGGTAAATACCCAGTAGTGCAATTGCTGGATCATATGGTAGCTCTATTTTCAACTTTTTGAGGAACCTCCATACAGTTTTCCAGAGTGGCTGCACCAGCTTGCATTCCCATCAACAGTGTAGGAGGGTTCCCCTTTCTCCGCATCCCCGCCAACCAGATTCTGTGTCTTAAATGTCTTGAGGAAATTGACAGCGTGTTTGACACAACTGATGTAATTTCCCTATGCCTCAGTTTCCTCAAATCTAGAAAGAGGAAAGCAAATTAAATAAGTTAATAGGTTGTTCTCAATATCAAATGATTTATGTGCTAAGAACATAAGGATTTCCACATGTCAGTTTTTATTAGTGCCAGCATGTGAAAAGTAATACTGTACATTCTGAGGATAGGCAAGGCCATGGTTAATAAGCTCTAAAGCTTCCATTCTTGCTGGACACCAAATAAACATACACAGAGATAATACAGATGTGCATACACAGATACGTATACAGATATACAGATATATACATATATACACAGATATACACACGTATTTTCATATATACACATATATACAGATATATACATATATAGAGATATACCAATATATATGCATATATATGTGTGTGCTCTTGAATCTAGCTCCATCCATGTGGTTGCAAGTGGCATTTTTCATTCGTTTTTATGGCTGAGTAATATTCCCTTGTGTGTGTGTGTGTGTGTGTGTGTACACTTCTTTATCCATTCATCACTCAATGGACATTTGGGCTCTTTCCATAATTTTGGCTGTTGTTGATAATGCTGCTATAAACACCGGGATGCATGTATCCCTTTTAATTAGTGGTTTTGTATCCTTTGGGTAAATACCGAGTAGTGTACTTACTGGATCATAGTGTAGTTCTCTTTTTAACTTTTTGAGGAACCCCCATAATGTTTTCCACAGTGGCTGCACCATTTGCATTCTACCAACAATGCAAGAAGCTTCCCCTTTCTCCATATCCTCACCAAAACCTGTTGTTTCTTGTGTTGTTGATTTTAGCCATTCTGACAGGTGTGACATGATATCTCATTGTAGTTTTGATTTGCATTTCCCTGATAATGAATGATGTCAAACATCTTTTCATGTGTCTGTTGGCTATCTGTATGTCTTCTTTGGAGAAATGTCTATACATGTCTTCTACCCATTCTTTAATTGGATTGTTCATTTTATGGGTATTGAGTTGTATAAGTTCTTTATATATTTTGGATACTAATCATTTATGAAATATGTCATTTCCAAAAAGCTTCTCCCATGACCCTTCCTTAGGTTGTCTTTTAGTTTTGTTGATTGTTTCCTTAACTGTTCAGAAACTTTTTATCTTGATGAAGTCCCAAAAGTTCATTTTTGCTTTTGTTTTCCTTGCCTCAGGAGATGTATCTAGAAAGAAGTTGCTGTGGTTGATGTCAAAGAGGTTACTGCCTGGGTTCTACTGTAGGATTTTGATGGTTTCTTGTCTCATATTTAGGTCTTTCATCCATTTTGAAATTATTTTTGTGTATGGTATAAAAAAGTGGTCCAGTATCATTTCTTTGCATGTTTCTGTCCAGTTTTACCAACAGCATTTGTTGAAGAGACTGTCTTTTTCCTTTGGATATTATTTCCTACTTGTCAAAGATTAGTTGACCATGTAGTTGTGGGTCCATTTCTGGGTTTTCTATTCTGTTCCATTGATTTATGTGTCTATTTTTGTGCTGGTACCATACTGTTTTGATCACTACAGCTTTGCAGTATAACTTGAAATCTGGAATTGTGATGCTTCCAGCTTTGCTTTTCTTTTTAATGGTTGCCTTGGCTATTTGGGTCTTTTGCAGTTCCATACAAATTTTAGTATTGTTCTAGCTCTGTGAAAAATGCTGTTGGTATTTTGATAGGGATTGCAGTTAAATGTGTAGGTTGCTTTAGGTAAAATAGACATTTTAACAGGGATTCTTCTTCTAATCCATGAGCGTGGAATCTTTTTCCATTTCCCTGTGTCCTTTTCAGTTTCTTTCATCAGTCTTGTATAGTTTTCAGAGTATAGGTTTTCACCTCTTTAGTTAGGTTTATTCTTAGATATCATATTGTTTTTGATGTAATTGTAAGTGGGATTGATTTCTTAATTTCCCTTTCTGCTACTTCATTTTAGGTGTACAGAATGCAACAGATTTCTGTACATTGATTTTGTTTCCTGTGACTGTACTGAATCCATGTATCAGTTTTAGCAGCTTCTTGATGGAGTCTTTCGAATTTTCTATGTAGAGTATCGTCATCTGCAAATAGTGAAAGTTTTATTTTTTCCTTGCCAACTTGGATGTGTTTTATCTTTTTTTGTTGTCTGACTGCTGTGGCTAGGGCTTCCAGTACTATGTTAAATAATAGTGGTGAGAGTGGACATCCCTGTCTTGTTCCTGACCATACAGGAAAAGCTTTCAGTTTTTTTTTCCCATTGAAGATGATATTAGCTGTGGGTTTTTCATATATGGCCTTTATGGTGTTCCCTCTAAACCTACTTTGTTGAGGGTTTTCATAATGAATGGATGTTGTACTTTGTCAAATGCTTTCTCTGCATCTATTGAAATGATCATATGGTTCTTTTTTAAAGATTTGTTTGTTTATTTTAGAGAGAGAGGGAGAGAGCACAAGTGGAGGGAAGGGCAGAGGGAGAGAGAACCTTTAATTTCCTGAGCTCAGAGCCCAATGCAGGGCTTACCCCAGGACCCTGAGATCATGACCTGAGCCAAAATCAACAGTCAGCTTCTTAACTGAGACACCTAGGCACCCTAAATGATCATATGGTTCTTATCCTTTCTTTTATTAATGTGGTGTATCACATTGATTGATTTGTGAATATTGAACCACACTTGCACCCAAAGAATAAATCCCACTTGACTGTGGTGAATTATATATTTTTTAAAGATTTTATTTATTAATTTGACAGAGAGAGACACAGCGAGGGAGGGAATGCAAGCTGGGGGAGTGGGAGAAGGAGAAGCAGGCTTCCTGCTGAGCAGGGAGCCCGATGCAGGGCTCGATCCCAGGACCCTAGGATCATGACCTAAACTGAGGGCATACGCTTAATGACTGAGCCACCCAGGCACCCCTGTGATGAATTATATTTTTAATGTATTGCTGGATTCAGTTTGCTAGTGTTTTACTGAGAATATTTGCATCCATGTTCATCAGAGATACTGGCCTCTAGTTCTCTTTTTTAGTGGAATCTTTATCTGGTTTTGGTATCAAGGTAATGTTCATTCCTTGTGGAATGAATTTGGAAGTTTTCCTTCCTTTCTATGTTTTGGAACAGTTTGAGAAGAATGATGTATTAACTCTTCTTTAAATGTTTACTAGAACTCACCTGTGAAGCCATCTGGCCCTGGACTTTTGTTTGTTAGGAGATTTTTTAAATTTCTGATTCAATTTCTTTGCTGGTTATTGATCTGTTCAACTTTTCTGTTTCTTCCTGTTTCCGTTTTGGTAGTTTATATGTTTCTAGGAGTTTATCCATTACTTCTAAGTTGTCCAGTTTGTTGGCATATAGTTTTTCATAGTATTCTCTTATAACTGTATTTCTGTGGTATTAGTTGTTACTTCTCCTCTCATCTGTGCTTTTATTTATTTGGGTCCTTTATCTTTTCTTTTTGATAAGTCTGGCTAGAGGTTTATCAGTTTTATCAATTTTTTTTTTCAAGAACCAGCTCCTGGTTTCATTGATCTGTTCTGTTGGATTTTTTGTTCAGTTTTCTATATCATTTATTTTTGCTCTCATCTTTACTATATCCTTCCTTCTACTGGCTTTGGGCTTAATTTGTTTTTCTTTTCCTGGCTCCTTTATATGTAAGATTAGGTTGTTTATTTGAGATTTTTCTTACTTCTTGAGGAAGCCAGGCCTGTATTGCTATGCACTTCCCTTTTAGGACAACTTTTGCTATGTCCCCCAAATTTTATTGTGTTTTCATTTTCATTTGTTTCCATGTAGTTTTTTAATTTCTTCTTTTATTTCCTGGTTGACCCATTCATTGTTTAATATCATGTTGTTTAACCTCTATGTACTTGTGGTCTTTCTATATTTCTCCTTGAGGTTGGCTTCTAATTTTATAGCTTTGTGGTCAGAAAAAGTGCATGGTATGATTTCAAGCATTTATTTATCTATTGAGGCATTTTTTTTTATCTATTGAGGCATGTTTTGTGTCCTAATATGTGATCTATTCTGGAGAATGTTCCATGTGCATCTGCTGTTTAGGGTGGAATGTTCTGAATATATATGTTAAGTTCATCTGGTCCAGTGTATCATTCAAAGTCATTGTTTCCTTGTTTATTTTCTGTTTAGATCATCTGTCCATTGGTGTAAGTGAGGTGTTAATGTCCACTACTATTATTGTGTTATTATCAATTAGTTCCTTTATGTTTGTTATTAATTGCTTTATATATTTGGGTGCTCCCATGTTGGGTGTATAAATGTTTTAAAATTGTTATATCTTCTCATTGGATTATCCCATTTATGATTATAGAATGCCGTTTGTCTCTTTTTACAGTCTTTGTTTTAAAGTCTAGTTTGTGTGATATAAGTATTGCTACTACAGTTTTTTTTTTTTTACATCCATTTGTGTGATAAATATTTCTCCACACCCTTATTTTCAATCTACAGGTATCTTTAGGTCTTAAATGAGTCTCTTGTAGGCAGCATATAGATTGGTCTTGTTTTTGTTTTGTTTTGTTTTGTTTTATTTTGTTTTTTAATCCAGTGTGACACTCCATGTCTTTTTTTTAAGATTTATTTATTTATTTTAGAGAGAAAGATAGAAAGCGAGAGTGGGGGGAGGGGCTGAGGGAGAGAGAGAATCTCAAGCAGACTTTCCACTGAGCACAGAGCCTAATGTGGTGGTTCATCTTAAGACCCTGAGATCATGATCTGAGCCAAAATCGTGAGTCAGACATTTAACCTACTGGGCCACCCGGGCGCCCCTATGTCCTTTGATTAGAGCATTTAGTCCATTTATATTCAATGTAATTACTGATAGATATGTATTTGTTGCCATTTTATTACTTGTATTGTCATTGTTTCTGGATATTTTCTTTGATCCATTCTTGTCTTTGTCACTTTTAGTCTCTCTTCTGCACTTAAAGGGTCCCCTTTAGTATTTCTTGCAAGTCCGGATTAGTAGTCATGAACTCCTTTAGTTTTCATTTGTCTGGGAAACTCTTTATCTCTCCTTCTATTCTGAATAGCCTTGCTGGATAGAGTATTCCTGGCTGCAGATTTTTACCCATTCAGCACCTTGAATATATCATGCCATTCTCTTCTTGCTTGTCAAGTTTCTGTTGCTAAATCTCCAGCTAGCCCTATGGGTTTTCCCTTGTAAGTTAAGGACTTCTTTTATCTTGCTGCTTTTAGGATTTTTTTTTTCTTTATCACTATATTTTGCAAATTTAATTCCAATATGTCTTGATGTTGGCCTGCTTTTGTTGATTTTGATGAGAGTTCTCCATGCCTCTTGGACCTGGATGTCTGTTTCTTTTGTCAGATTAGCAAAGTTTTTTGCTATTATTTCTTGAAATAAATTTTCTGTCCCCTCTTTTATGTCTTTGTCTTCTGGGACTCCTATAATATGACTATGATTACATTTGATGGAGTCACTGAGTTCCTTAAGTCTATTTTCGTGTTCCATAATTATTCTTTCTGTTGTTCACCTTCATTATTTTCCATTATTATGTGTTCTATATCACTAATTTGTTCCTCTGCTTCTTCCAGCCTGCTCTTCATTACATCAAGCCTGTTTCCAATCTCATTTACTGTAGTTTTCATTTCTGATTGATTCTTTTTCAACTCTTCAACAAATATTTATAAAGCCTCTACTATAGGCAAGCACTATGGGAGATAAAAGATGTGATTTCAGTATGGATTCCATTCTCTGAGCCTGTATAATTTTATGATAAGGATCATAACACCAGAACCAGACAAGCACCTTCCAACTGGGAAAGGTGTGTGTTGAGGCTGTACCTGTGTTAGATAAATGAGATCATTTGAACCGTATTTAGGTTTTGTGGCTATATTTAGACCTGTATAATGCTGATGTATATTTAAACCAAATTTAGCCCACATATGAAGCATTTATTTCCACTTCTTAAAATACCTTGACATTCTTTAGATGATATAATTTTCCCCCACAGAATTCTATGTAATGAAGCTTTTCCCTATCCTAAACAAAGGGTAAATCTGAAATCTAAGTTAGACAATTGAATCTTCTTTTTCTGAACAATGAATTATAAGGAGATGAATAAAGACACCTACATATTTGGAGCTCATTCAGTTCTTGCAGCTAAATCCCCATGATGCTACTCTTGTTATACAACTGTACCAGAACCAAACACATCTGAACTTCATTGGTGACTATCAGTTTCCCGGTATGATTGCTACCCTTTCTTTCAGTTACATTTCTGATTATGTAACTACAGTCAGACCATCTTGATTGCAACTGAAGAATTCTAAGTGATAAAGAACATCAAAGTAGAGAATTATATCTATTCAACAGAGCCTCAAAGAAATCAAATTAAAATAGGGTGGAATACTATATTCATAATCTGACATGGGGCTTCACAACCCATGACATGTAAGGGGAACACAATTAAGTTATTCTGTGGCAGAAGCTGCTCTTGACTACTTCACTACTGCTGCCTGATTAGTGTGATGAGCAGGAATGCAAAGGCCACACAGTATGGTAGTCATGACTGAATGCCTGAGGAAATTTAAAGTAAAAGAATAGCCCAGCTCAAGTAATTAAATTCTGACTGCAAACTGAAACTCAAGGAGCATATATGACTATATTTTAATAATAGCTATCTTCTTACAACTGGGCAGTTGAGATGGCCATAAATCAGATCTGGGATTTGTTCCTGCAGGTAGCTGAATTGAATTATCAGCTGTATTCTCAACTTTTTCTGGTCTTTATGTGAAGAGATATTAATGCAGATAAATAAGGAAAAAAATACTACCTGAGATGTTGAAATAGTGTCAAGTGTGAAGATCTGGGGGTCCCTATTGCATGAAAACCCTCTTCTGCCATTCTCTTCCTATATAAAGAAATTCCCTCTTCCTTTTCTGAGCATCTTCTGTTTAAAATACTATAGTCCCCTCACCTGAATGAATGCCTTAATAGTACGTACTTAAAGATATCCCTCATTTCCCTATTATTTGTTACCATTATATCTGTAACTGTACTTGCATCCTACTTTCTCCCACACTGTCAAATGCAGGATATATCCCCAAAAGAAAAGGCTTATTCAGGAAATGAACTATAGCAATTAACTAAAACCTGGGAATTGTGTGTACAGAATGGATTTTAGGATGTTTTCTGAAGGAGGAAGGAGTATGTATTTTAGCTAAATTGAATTGGAAATTACATGTCTGTGCATATATGTGTGTGTACCAGAATCCATTTTCATTCAAGAAGATGAGTTTCTATCTGTGTGTAAAGTAAGTTAATGAAGATCCAGATGAAATAATGACCTATTAAAAGGAGATTGGTAGAGGGATGAACCACAAAATAATAAAGTTGGATGCATTATTATGCCACTGATCTTCTCCACTCCCCCACATAGTTACCACATTGATACAGAAATCAAAGTCTTCTAATATAAACTGGTGATGTAAGCATTATGATCCTTAAGAAAATATTTTAAAAAGTTGTTGAAGTTTAGAATATTGGTGGCCTCAGGGGAATTTTCCCTTCGTTTACCAGTTAACCAAGGTAGAAAAACAAAATAAACCTGGTTTAGAGATGGCCTTGCATAATGTATTGGTTTCAATACAATAATCAACCAGTTTCAGGTTGATTAAAGTAGCATCCCAGTCTAACTCAGAAGTGAACTTATAGGAAATGGAGAAAGGAAATTTGTCCAGTGAGCGGAATAATATATTGTCCCTTCTGCCTGGTACAACTGATATTTTTTAGTGTTGAATTTACTCTGATAAAAGGGAAGTATCTAAGAATTTGAATGGTCAAGGAATTAGAACAAAAAATGGAGAATTTGCCATAAGGAAATTTGAGGAAAACATGTAAATGGACATCTCAGTATGATGCAGAACATTAGGCTATACATGACCCACATGTAACACTTATCAAAAGCTTTACATTGTAGACAAGGCATTTGATAACTTGGTGGACTTCTCTCAGCCTCTTTTTCCAGCATTCCCTGGATTACTGAATTAGCTAATGGACAAAGTGGCCATGATAGCAGGAATGAAGGCTATTCCTTAGCTGTCTAAAGTTGACCAGGGTTTGCTGGGTATTTAACTCTCTCGCAGTGGTGATTAACCATGAATTCCTGATATACTACCATATTCTCAGGGAACCAAATAGTTCCATAGGAGAAGACGATCACCTGATTTATTTCCTTACATCAAGGAAGGGAGATTTGTCCTTTTTAGATTTAGATTTCTTTTATCCTGATGACTTTCTGAGACTCAGGGATAATATGGTATAACTCACAGTGTCTCAGTGAAGATTCATGAGATACTGTGTTTTTTAAGGCACCTGGCACAGTGCCTGCTATGTGGAGGGGTTCCTCCAATGCTTAACTTTAGTGCCTTCACCTGTTTCACTCATCCGCCTACCCACTGCCCCTCTGGCAACCAGCAGTTCCCTGTATTTAACAATGGGGCTTTGTTTATTTTTGTTATTTGTTTGTTTTTCTTTGTTCACTTGTTTTATTTCTTGAATTCCACATATGAGCAAAATCATAGGTATTTGTTTTCTCTGACTTATTTCACTTAGCATTATAAGTGAATATAGCATTAAAAGTGAATCCCTGTCAATCCATCCACATTGTTGCAAATGGCAAGATTTCATTCTTTTTTATGGCTGGGTAATATCCCATTGTGTGTGTGTGTGTGTGTGTGTGTGTGTATGCCACCTCTTTTTTATCCATTCATTCATTGTTGGACATGTGGATTGTTTCCATATCTTGGCTATTGTAAATAATGCTGCAAAAAACATAGGGTTGCATATATCTTTTCAAATTAGTGTTTTCATTTTCTTTGGGTAAATACCAGTAGTGGAATTACTGGATCATATGGTAATTCTATTTTGAATTTCTTGAGGAACCTCCGTAGTATTGGCACAGTGGCTTCACCAGTTTGCATTCCCACAAGCAATGTGCAAGGGTTCCTTTTTCTCCATGTCTTCTCCAACATTTGTTATTTCTGGTCTTTTTGAGTTTTGCCATTCTGACAGGTGTAAGGTGATATTTCATTGTGGTTTTGATTTGCAGTTCCCTGATGGTTAGTGATGTTGAGTATCTTTTCATGTGTCTGTCGGCCACCTGTATGTTTTCTTTGGAAAAATGTCTGTTCATGTCTTCTGACCATTTTTAATTGGAGTATTTGTGCTTTTTTTCATGTTGAGTTGTATAAGTTCTTTATATATTTTGGATATTAACCCCTTATCAGATATATCATTTGCAAATATCTTCTCCTATTCAATAGATTTTCTATTTGTTTTGTTGATGGATTTTTACTGAGCAAAAGCTTTTCATTTTGATGTACATTTTTAAGATTCAGGTAGGCAGGTTCAGAGATCTACTCATCTTGTGACAGCCCAAGATGAACCACATATGTAAGTCCCCTTGCTTATGAAACCCGACACCTACAAATCCGGAGTGATCTACCTCTTTCTTTGATCTCACTTAGCCCTCCATGTGTGGGGGCCAGTTTATGACCGAACAGTAATGCATATTGAATTCTTTCTAGATACAAAAAGCTTTCTATTCTTCCTATCATCTTTGTTTCTGAAGGTTTCCTAGTTTTAAAAGTATTAGCTGACTGCTCCAGCCAGCTCATTTCTTTGTTACTCATATTCTTATACATCAAGGGAGAATGACTTTGATGAAAAACAGAGCCAGTTGCAAGTCTAGCACTGTTCTTCCCATGGTGTGAGATCTTGAGTAACTTCTTTAAATGACATAGGCCCATTCCTTATCTGTAAATGTAACTGGAAGCATGCTTACCTCATGAGTCTGGAGGAAACTGAGATAAATTAAGGTTATAAATCACATAGCATAAACTACTTTTGTGAACATGAGCTGTGCTGAGGAAATGCTTACTCTCTTTTCTTTATTCCCAGTTCTTGGCTTTTTCCATGTTTGTTCTCACTAGAAGTGATATATTTTTATCATGATTCACCTTCCTGGTAGGGAGCATCAGCTTCAATTTCTTTCTATGTGATTATTGACATATATTTATCATATCATTTCCTTTCATTTAAAATTTAGCTTACTAAATGTGGCTCAGTCAGTTAAGCATCTGACTTCTGCTCAGGTCTTGATCCCAGGGTCCTGGGATTGAGTCCCATATCAGGCTCCTTGCTCAGTGGGGAGCCTGCTTCTCTCTCTGCCTGCTACTCCCCCTGCTTGTGCTTTCTCTCTCTTTCTCTTCCTCTCTCTCTAACAAATAAATAAATAAAATCTTAAAAAAAATTAAATTTAGGTTTCAAAAAATACATTCAGTATATGTATTGATTGCATTAATGATGGAATCTTAGTTATTGGACATAATGTCTTATTGTAACAGTAGCATTGTGCTGCAACAGAAATAAGTGGAATTTGGTTTTAATTCTATTGATTTTGATGAAGTCACTGGAAAGTTTTGAGAAATTGTGTATTCAGTACAAAACAGTGGCTATTTTATATGTCCCCTGAGACTATTTAAGATTGAATGAGATATAGGCTAATGTGTTTTAAAAATGTAAATAATAAGGAAAATAAAATGCAAAGTATTTAATATTTTTCACGTTAATTTCATTTAATTTTTCATGTGAACAAGATAGTCCTGGTTATGATTTGGTTGTGTGTCTAAGACTTTCTTTGTATAACCTGGAACCGCTTACCCAAGTTTACTCAAAGGAGCATGGGTTGAAAGTCACTGAAATAACATTTGTTACCACATACAACTTTGTGATAACTTTGTACCATAATCAAAAATACAAATCAAGTTAAATTTCAGTTCTGAGACTTTCAGATATTCTAGCTTACTCAAGTAAACTATATATAGTTGTTATTTCCTTTAAACTGCTCAACTAAGCTTCAAAAAAAGTCCTTGTAAATTAACCTTAATTCATAATTCAATGATTTAAGTGTTAATTTTTAATGTTAAATTAAATGTTAAGTGAACCAGTTGTTAATTTGGTTATTGATTCGTGAATTAATCTGAGTCCTTTTTATATAGAACTAGATCTTTTGGTCCCACATTTAATTTATTCCTTGTATACATTTGTGATACTATTTTCTGCCTCAAATATAAACCAATTGCTCTGGTAAAAAAAAAAAAAAAGATGTTTTTGTGATTGTTAATGCATTTAAAATATTAAAATTACCCTAAAACCTAATCACTTTTAAGCCAAATATATAAAAAAATATTGCCCTGAATGAAAAGATTATAATCACTTATGGTCTGAAATGATCTAGACGGTGGAGATTTGAAGGTGTTCCTGTCTCTGGTCTTGAACACAAAACTACTGTGAGTTCCAAAGGCAGGAGTTTTTGGTTTTGTTGTTGTTTTCAAAAGTGCATTTTGTTGTTTTAGCTATACATAAATAAACTAGAAAAAGAATAGAGGAGGTCAGAATTCACTCTGATATCAGTATGGGGTGGAAAGGAGCAATTAGGAAACTTTTGCCACATTGTTAAGATTTCCACAGGTTGTTAGGCTAACAGATAACAAGAAAAGAGGGACTAAAATAAGAGTAAACAATAAGTCGTTTTCTGGATTAGATAATGAGAGGCATTATTATGTGGGGCCTGGGAAACATTGTGATCATTTTCATTTGCAAATTGCAGCTAATGACTTAACTATTGGTGAAAGAGAAGTTCTAAGATCTAATTAAAAATAATTGATACATTAATGCTAATAAATGCACTTGCCGACCAACACAAATAGACTTGTAATTTGAGGGCATGTTCTGTGCTCACAGCAGCCTAAATAAGTCTATAATTTAAAGATCACTGTTCAAAAAAAAGTGTCAAAGACCAATGTAAGGCTAAAAGAAAGCAGATTAGGTCCCCTGCTAAAATGAAGGCCAAATCCACCTTTTGAATTCACAGATGAATTAACAGGAAATCCAGAATATGATTAAGGGTTCATTCTGTCTGAAAACCTTGCTATTAGCAGAGGAATATGGGTAACATCCATTTAGGAGTTGAGGATATGAGTGGCACATGAATATATGGGGATGGAACAAAGGGAAACCAGAGATAAGATGAATTAAAAAGGATTCAAAGTTTAAGTGAGGTTAATGAGAAAATAATAATTCAGGTGGGGATTTTTATTTGTATTAAGATAATGAATTGATTTGGTCTTTCTTTATCTTTAACGTACTGTCACAAGAACAAGGCCATATTCATTACGCGGCGTAGACTGGTAGTGTGTTGGTAGGGCAAGAAAAGTTCATTCAGGGGAAATGCAAACATGCAAAGTTATTAACAAATGATGAGTCTATTATTTATTAAATACCAACAGGTACCAAATTCTGTGGTAAGAACATTTATATTTATTATTACCTTTTTTTTACAACAGTATTATCAAAGGAAGTAGGACTTCCCTCATTTTATAAGCAAAGTAACTGTCTCCATATTATCAGGAAACTGTCATATAATTTACACTCAAGAATTATAGCTGAGACTTTTTAACTCCTATGATGGTTAGTTTTACATGTCAACCTGGCTGGGCCATGGTGCCCACATATGTAGTCAAACATTATTCTGAATGTTTCCATAAATGTGTTTTTGGATGAGGTTAGCATTTAAATTTATAGACTCAGTAAGGCAGATTGCTCTTCATAATGTGGGTGGACCACATCAAATCAGTTGAAGGCCTAAATTAAAAAGAGACTGACTGCCCCCAAGCAAGAGGGAATTCTGGAGCAGACAACCTTCAGACTTGAATTGTATCAGCTCTTAATGAGGTCTTCAGACTGCAGGCCTTCGGACTTGAACTGTAGTACTCTTTTCTGGGTTTCCAGCCTGCAAATCTACCCTGCAGATTTACACTTCCCAACACACATAATCCTCTGAGCTGATTATTTAAAATAAATCTCTACAGAGAGAGAGAGAGAGAGAGAGAGAGATCTATATATTCTGTATGGTTCTATACATCCTATTGCTTCTGTTTCTCTGGAGAATCTTGACTAATAAAAATCCCAATCATTGTTGTTCTCTGTATATAACATTTAAAACATATCTACTAACTGACTGGACCATGTACTACTGAGAGCTGTGACTTTTCAAGGTTGGGATAACAGAAAAATGTGAGAAAACAAATTTCTTATTCCCATTCCAGTTCTGCATTCCCACAGTTCCAAGGTTTGGACATTCCAGTTTTCAGTTGGTCACTTTAATACAGCCTGATTTGAAAGAACACTCTTAATATCCCTCAAACATAAAGTTTTGACATCAGAAATTCTCATCTTAGCACAGGCTTCCAACTCATTTCTCTCAGCCTTTCTCTCCCCTGATACCTGGTTATATGACACATTCTTAGCTCCTTATGTCAAAATATGACTTTGAAAATTACTCAACCAAATCATATGTGTAGTTTTCAACTGCATTTTGTCTACAAATTCTACATCTGGTTTCTTGATTCATCATTAATTCATCACTTTAGTTTAATTGCTACTTCTGAACTTAGCTTTAATAAGACTCTCTAGATATATGTAATATGTCTTACAGATGTAACTTTATTCTAACTATTCTGGTCTAATGATTTAAAACCAATCTTTGTGTTTTAATACCAACAGATACTATTATATATCACATTCTATTCTAAGAGTATTTTGCATCAGATTGCAGGGACTCAGTGTTGGAAGCATAGAAACTGATGTTCAGTCATCTATTTCAGTGACCACAGGCACAACAAGGTATCATTAAATGTAAGTAGTGTCAGGGAAGGGAACTCATTGCCAGATTTCATCCACTTAGAAAATGGAATCCAGCAAATTATAATCAGAAGGAGCATACTGCTTGATTCATCGTTGGAGCTACAGAACTATCAAAGTTTTTTTTTTTTTTCTCTTTCTCATCTAAGACTTATCCTTTGTCCTGGATTATGAGGATGAATATATATATATATATATATAGAGAGAGAGAGAGAGAGAGAGAGAGAGAGAGAGAGAGAGAACGCAAATAATTTACCAGGCAAGAACAGAAGAATGAAAATGCAGAAAGATAATCATTGCATTTATGTTTGCATATATATGCTAGGAAGACAAACACAAGCTTTACTCAGTTAAGCATGCATGGGATTAAAAGAAGGGCTTTGGATTCAGATTGCCCCTGTTCCGGTCTTTCTTTTAGCCATTAAATTGGAACAACTACTTGCACCTTCCAAGCCTCCCTATCCTCCTCAAAATAAAAGGATATATCAGTGCCTACTTCACAGGGATTTTATAGGAAAAATAATTCAATTAATAGTCTTAGTTTATGCTATCAATGCACATCAGCCAACTATCTTTAAAAAACAAGTAAGGAGACAGGGGTATGCTAATTTAAGGTAGAGAATTAGAAATAGAAATCCAATGGATTTATTATAGGAGATTCATCTCATTGTACAAGAAAGGTAGAGAGTGAGAGCTTTAGTGCAAAGACTAATAAAGGATAAGATCTAGGTTTTAGTCCAGAAAAGGAAGGGCAAGAAAAGTTCATTCGGGGGAAGTGCAAACATGCAAAGTTATTAACAAATGATGAGTCTATTATTTATTAAATACCAACAGGTACCAAATTCTATGGTAAGAACATTTATATTAATTATTACCTTTTTTTTACAACAATAATTTGATAATTATTTTGATAATTCCTTTGATAATTCAAAGGAAGTAGGACTTTCCTCATTTTATAAGCAAAGTAACTGTCTCCATATTATCAGGAAACTGTCATATAATTTGCACTCAAGAATTATAGCTGAGACTCCTATGATGGTTAGTTTTACATGTCAACCTGGCTGGGCCATGGTGCCCACATATGTAGTCAAACATTATTCTGAATGTTTCCATAAATGTGTTTTTGGATGAGGTTAACCTTTAAATTGGTAGATTCAGTAAAGTTAGTAAGGGAGACTTAACTATCCTCCTCCTTCTCCTGGCCTTAGGCTAGTTGGATCTAAGGAATGAAAATGATCAGGAAACAAGTTATTCAGAAAAGCCTATTTTTACTTCATATTTCATACAATAATATCTAAATATTATGCTAGGGAAATAGTAAAAGAAATATGAGATAACAATTTCTCCCTGGCAAAATTGGATTTAGATATTTTTCTTGAATTGCTTTTTTAACAGAGTAAGTAGAAATTCTATTTGAGAATAGTGACTCAGAGGGGGTTATTTTGAAACCCCTTCCTTTGTTTATGTGTCTTATAAATATATCATATAGGAAATAATGATTTCCTGGGGCACCTGAGTGGCTCAGTCAGTTAGCATCCAGCTCTTGATTTCGGCTCAGGTCATGATCTCAAGGTCGTGAGATCAAGCCCTGCATAGGGCTCCACGCTGAGCATGGAGCCTGCTTAAGATTCTCTCTCTCTCTCCTTCTACACCTAGCCATCAACCCCCGACTCATTCTCTCTCTCTCTCTCTCATAAATAAATAAATAAATAAATAAATAAATAAATAAATAAATAAATAAATAAATAAAAGAAATATGATTTCCTGGGGAAAAAAATGTGGGTCTGAGTTTTAGTGGTTCTGCTCTGTGAATTTAGACACATCAATTAATGTGTCCTAATTAGTAAAATAAAAGTTCTCTGTGCTATGGAGTTATTAAAATCAAATGAGACAACTTAGGAAAGTACTTGGAAAAGTTACAAGTGCCGATATGAGGACTTAATTATAAATAATAGAATTTTAATTAATTTTTGCAAGTGCATACCTTATTATATCAATTTAATTTTCAGACTTTTTTTGACATTTATTTTTGGAGCATCTGCTATATGCCAAAAACTGATAGGTGTTAGGGAGATAATAGTGAATGTACAGACAGTATCTCCATCTTCATTTCATAATATAGTCAAGAAGCTTCATACTTACTTATATTCTCCAGAACTCAACATATATTTTTAGACTGGAGTGTCCTACAGAACCCATTTCTATAATAAATGACTAAAGATGGTTTAAGGAAGTTGTGTTCATAGAACAGAAATAAGAGCTTATTTTGTGTGCTTAATATTTTGGCAGTGGAATCATAAGATTTAAAAAAGTATATAGTGTATGTGTGAGATCCCAATGGGTTAATATAATTTCTTAGACATGAATACACAGAATACTGTGGTTTTTTTGTTTGTTTGTTTGTTTTTACATCCTTTTTTTTGACATCCCTTGGATGAGCCTTACTTACTTACTTGAACTTACTTTCAAGTGAACATTGGACTTTTTTTTTTTAATTTTATTTATTTATTTGACAGAGAGAGACACAGTGAGAGAGGGAACACAAGCAGGGGGAGTGGGAGAGGGAGAAGCAGGCTTCCCGCGGAGCAGGGAGCCCGATGCGGGGCTCGATCCCAGGACCCTGGAATCATGACCTGAGTGGAAGGCAGACGCTTAACGACTGAGCCACCCAGGTGCCCCTGGACTTTTTTAATTAGGATGAATGTGAGGCAAAATAAAATTGTGTGGCATTGTTTCTAATTAATATAAGAACCAGCTGACATTTTAAACATTTTAATGAGCAATACTTTTCAAAGTTGGAAAAATGTGGAGTTCCCCCTTTTTAATGAGAGAATTTATTTTCATAATAGCTTAGCTTTTTGGCCAGACGATGCTGTTCTGACTCAACTTTTAGTACAGTAGGCACCCCACCCCCTTCTCTGCAGGAGATACGTTCCAAGACACCCAGGAGATGCCTGAAACGACATATAGTATGGAACCCTATATATATTGTATTTTTTCCTATACATACATACCTATGATAAAGTTTAATTTATAGCATAGGCATAGTAAGAGATTAATAACAATAACTAATAATAAAGTACAACATTATAACAATAAACTGTAATAAAAGTTAGGTAAAAGTGATCTCTCAAAATATCTTATTGTTCTGTCCTCCCTCTTCTTCTTGTGATGATATGAGGTGATAAAATGCCTATATGATGAGATGAAATGAGGTGAATGACATAGGAATGTAGTGTTAGACTACTACTAACTTTCTGACAGTATGTCAAAAGGAAGACCATCTGCTTCTAGACTATGATTTAACATGGTAACTGAAACCAAAGAAAGCAAAATCACAGACAAGAGGAGACAATCTTATAAAGTATTCCTTACAAATTCCAAATAATTGTTTACAGTACATCTGGGCTGAAATCCAAAATCCTTATTACTGTAAGAAGGTTTGTAAAATGATCTTAACCTTCCTTTTCCATTTAAACTTACCTACCATTTCCCCTTTCCTCTTCCCAAAATGCATCTTGCCCAACATCTATTTTGGTTGTTCACTTTTTTTTTTTTAAGATTTTATTTACTTGCGAGAGAGAGAATGAGAGACAGAGAGCATGAGAGGGAGGAGGGTCAGAGAGAGAAGCAGACTCCCCGCTGAGCAGGGAGCCTGACGTGGGACTCGATCCCGGGACTCCAGGATCATGACCCGAGCCGAAGGCAGTCGCTTAACCAACTGAGCCACCCAGGCGCCCCTTGGTTGTTCACTTTTATCTCCGGAAACCATGGAAATCTGTTTCCGTGGCTTTACAAGGAGTGCTATGTGTCAGGCACTGTCTTATGCCCTTGAGTTATGCCATGAATGAAGCATGTGGAGGTGGTGAAAAGTGGTAATGTTTTAGATTTTATGATACCATGTGGAGGTGGAAAGAATGAAAATAGTCAAGAGTAACTTTATGGTTTTTAGCCTAAGCAGTTGGAAAGATGGATTTTCTATCAGCTGAGCTAAGGACATGGGTGAAACATATTTTGGAAATATTCAGGGCCAGGACAGGGACAGATGCTTAATTTTGGTGAACTGCATTTTATGTGTCTATTGAATATCCAAGCAGGAATAAATATAGTTTGAGACCAAATGAAATCACCAGTGGAAATTAGTGTTGGAAGGAAAAGAAGAAAGCTAAAAACTGAGCCCCATAACACTTCCAACACTAAGAGTCTGGTTAAAAGAAGAAGTTAGAACAAAGGAGAAAGAAAAAGGTAATTTAGCTAGTAGGGAAATCTAAGTCTGGAAGTATAAAAGAACAAGAATTAGCAGCAACTTTTTTGGGGGGTTAGAGGTTCATTGTGGGGCACAACCATGTGTGCTTTACTGTCTATAAATTATTGATTAAACTAATAAAAGTTTCCTTTTCCAGTCCATTGCTTTGGACTTCCTTTTGAAATGTGTGTCAAAGTTGAAATTAAACAGCTGTCTACATATCCTTTCATCTATTTTCTTTTTTCTTTTCTTTTCTTTTCTTTTTTTCTTCCTCTTTCTTTTTCTTTCTTTCTTTCTTTCTTTCTTTCTTTCTTTCTTTCTTTCTTTCTTTCTTTCTTTCTTTCTTTCTTTCTCTTTCTTTTTTTCTTTCTTTCTTATCATCTATCTATATCCCTACAATGGTTAATTTGATGTGTCAACTTATTGAGCTAAGGGATGCCCAGAAAGCTGGAAAAGCATTTCTGAGTGTGTGTGTGTGTGTGTATGTTTCCAAAATAAATTAGCATCTGAATCATAGACTAGGGAAACATGTTGCCCTCACCAGTGTGGGTAGGCATCATCCCATTCTTTGAGTCCTGAAAAGGACAAAAAGGCAGAAGTGTGAATTTACTCTCTCTGAGCTTGTATATCCATCTTCTTTGGCCCTACATAGTACTCCTGGTTTTCAGGCCTTCAGACTCAGACTGAATTGTACCAACTGCTTCCCTGGTCCTCCAGCTTGAAGAAAGCATATCTTAGGATTTCTCAGTGTTCCTAATTTATTATAGGAAGTGAGCCAATTCCTATAATAAATCTCTTTTTACCTTCTCAAAGCTAATGGTATCAGCCTCTTCACTTTGAGTGGCTACGGTATTCCAATCCTCAGTGATTGCAGCCTTTTTCCTTCTTCTGAGGTGATTACCCTTGCATTCCCCTAGGAAATAGTAATGGCTCCGCTGAGGTGGTTGTGATGCAAGACAATGCTGATTTTCCTCAGGACCCATACCTAATACCCTTCTTTGCTTCTAGACCTGTAACTTGATGTAAGTCCCAGCAGGGCCCTAAAGGCAAGGTTTATGACCCATGAGGGTGTGCACTATACTCCAAAATAAGTACTATTATTTAAAAATTTGTATAGACAGAAATCTTGGAAATGTATGTGGGAATGAATATTCAGGGTGTGGGATAATGATGAAAGGAACAGAAAGTTAGATCAGCTCAAATTTCTTGATATGAGCTCTCTACGAAAACAACAACAACAACAAAACTGCATTTAATATTGCAGCTCAGGGAGTTAGAAAGAACTCTGATAGTTTATTGGGTTGGTTGGCTGAGACATGGACCAAAAGATGGCTCACTAGAAGTGACTGGAAATGCCCAACCTCCATCGGTTTAGGGAAAATAGAATGTTAGAGTGGATTTGCCATTTAAGCCCTACACACCCACACTTTGAGGGTCTAAAAGACATACCTTTAATGAATATTTGGAGAAATAAATTGTGAGGGATCCCCAGAATCCTTGAAGAGCTTTGTGACTACACATCTCTTTGTACCCTACTAAACCATAAGATAGGTATGCATAGCAACACTCCATCATCAAATGGAAGTGGTATATACATGATGGGGCTCAAGCTGGCCCTGAAACCACAAGTAAGTTATGTGAAAAAGTGGCTCAGATGTCCATCATCCCCATTTCATTACACTGCCTTCTCTCTCCTGGACTGTATCTATGGATCTATGGGAAGTCCTCCATAATCAGTTTACAGAGGAAGAGAAAACTTGAGTCTATCTTACAGATGGTTCTTCATGATATGCAGGCATCACCCTAAAGTGGACAACAGCTCAGTACTTCAGCCCCTCTCTGGGATATCTCTAAAGGACAATGGTGAAGGGGAGTTCTCTCAGTGGGCGGAACTCGGGCCTAGAAGTCTTAGTTCCAGAAGGAGAAATCCTGCTCATCAAAAGACTCAACAATGATTCCATTGAACTGGAAGTTAAGACTACCTCAGGGACACCTGAGACTCCTCATATCTTTGAAGCAATAGGCAATGGTGTTTGGTGTTGTCTATGCTGATCAGCACTTGCTGTGAAGGGGAAACTGGACTACTGTTTCACAATGGAGATAGGAAGAGTATGTCAGGAGTACTGGCGACTGCTTAGGGCAACTCTTAGTATTACCATGTCCTGTAATCAAGGTCATGGAAAACTACAACAACCCAGTCAAGGCAAGACTACTAATGGCCCAGAGCCTTGAAGAATGAAGGTGTAGATCCCCCCACCAGGTAAAGAAACACAACCAGCTGACATGCTTGCTAAAGACAAAGGAAATATGGAATGAGCAGTAGAAGAAAAAGTTTATTATATTTTTAAAAGATTCTATTTATTTATTTGAGAGAGAGACAGAGATAACGAGAGAGGCCACAAGTAGGAAGGAGAAGGAGAAGCAGATTCCCCACTGAGCAGGGAGCCTGACAGTGCCAGGCTCCATCCCAGGACCCTGGGACCATGACCTGAGCCAAAAGCAGATGCTTAACTAACTGAGCCACCTAGGCACCCTGACAAAGGTTATTATAAATACCAGCTTCAACCACATGGCTACTTATAGAAATGAGGACTGTCATTTTCGTAAGTATTTCCTTTTTATTTCGTTATGAATATATTTTTATGTATATATATCATATATTAAGCAAATATGTTTGTTTTTTTCCCATTTTCTTATTCCTTACGTGTAACATAAGATGTATTAACTATATATCAGTATTTATATCAGTATTTAAGTATGTTAATTTTTACACCATATTATTTAACTTATGTAATATCAGAAGAGTGAACATCATTCAAGGACTTTCCCCTGTTCTAGAGAAGGAATTAGTGCATTTTCAATTGTACAAAGGATAGTTGTATCATGTTAGGTGGAATTACGACCCTGTTACTGCATTTAATTTCTTACTAAATATGGTTTAAGGAGATCCATATGGGTGTTATGTTGACAAGGGGTCGTGGTTAATTTTATATGTCACCTTAGCTGGGCTAAGTGATGCCCAGATAGCTGGTAAAAGACTATTTTGGTTGTAACTATGAGTGTGTCTTCAGAAGATATTAGCATTTGAATCAGTATGCTGAATAAAGATTGCCCTCTCCAATATGGATGGGCATCAGTGAATGAGATGAGGGACTTAACAGAACAGAATGTGTAGGAAGGGAAAATTTGGTCTCTCTGAGTTTACACATCCACCTTGGAGTCTAGGACATCATTCACTCCTAGCTCTTAAGCTTTGGGACTCTGATTAAGACTTATGCCATTGGCTTTCCTCGTTCACAGGCCTTCAGATGGACTGAATTACACCACTGACTCTTCTGGTTCTCCAAGTTACTAATGACAGATCATGGAACTTCTCATCCTCCATAATTGTGTGAGTCAGTTAGTATAATGTCTATATAAATGTAAATTAGATAGGTAGATAAATGATAGAAGAATATCATGTAACTGACATTTAAAAAAAATAGTTAGATTTCAGGGGTACCTGGGTGGCTCAGTTGTTAAGCATCTGCCTTCAGCTCAGGTCATGATCCCAGGGTCCTGGGATTGAGCCCCGCATCGGGCTCCCTGCTTGGTGGGAGGCCTGCTTCTCCCTCTCCCACTCCCCCTGCTTGTGTTTGCTCTCTCGCTGTGTCTCTCTCTTCAAATAAATAAATAAAATCTTAAAAAAAATAAAAAAATTAGATTTCAGAGAATATAATTTAAATGGAAGATCAAGCACTAATTGCTGTTCTATGATGTGAAATGATATAATTTCTCAATTTCCATTGTGGCAAAAGAGATTAATTTTTGAATGACACAAAACAGTTGAAGCCCCTATGAGAGAAACAAATGTGAAATGCACACACACACACACATATACACATATATAAAGACATACATATATATGTAGTATTTATAATATATAATTATGATTGTAATATATAGTTATATATATTTATATTTATGTTAGATATATATTTTTATTATGAATTATATATATTTTGTATATATTTTTCTAGGTTCTTATCCAAAATGGCTTTATCAATGTATGACCACTATATCTCTTTACACCTACAAAGAAGAGATGATCTGTTTGGCATTAGCTTCTTATTCTCTCATCCTCTTCAGTAAAGCTATTTATGTTACTATTTTTATTCAGTCTTTAATTCCCATCTCATTCTTCACACATTCCCTGGTAGTGACATTACCTTCCATCATTGCTAATGTGTCCATCTCCACTCACTACTCTATTCTGTATCCAGATGTAGCTCATTTAATGTGCCTTCTTTATTCTTTCTTCATACATTGAAAATATAGACAGACTCTGGAAACTCAGAGTTTGGAAAGACTGCCCTGAACTGTGATTTTGCCATTTGTTAGCCATGTGGTTTCATGGCAGTTACCTAATAGCTCTGAAATATGATCTGCAGTGGTTATTAGGGTGTTGTGAGAGTTAAATTGTTCCTGTGAAACATAGTAAATGCTAAATAAATTCAAAATAGTATTATTAATGACATTGCTTAAAAATATTATTTGATCCTGCAATTTTCTCTAAATATTTTCTTACACTTCTTTATTTTCAAACCTCCTTGCATGATACCACTCTCATGGTTTATCTCTTTAAACATCCGTGATGGTAATATGATCCTTACATCATGAAAACTCTTTTCTTCTTTTCTTCCCCAGACAGTATAGTAATATGCTTGTCTTTTAGTCTCCTGATCATAACATCTTCGATAATTCAATTTCTCTCTCCCTTAACTCAGCTATGGGTTCTAGTCATAATTCTACCACTAATTCCTCTTACCTTTCCATGTTCTTTTCCTAAAATAATTCATTTTCTTTCACAAAATAAGGAAATCTTTCACAAAACAAGGAAAACAGTAAGCACATCTGAAAGAGGTTGAAGAAAAAATAAGTAACAACCTAAGAAAATAATAAAATAATAATAAAATAATAAAATTTGTACAGGCCTTACAGATGCAGATTTAGATTGCTATGCCAGGAAATATATTTTAACAAGTTTGTTTTCTTTTAATGAGTGAGTGGGGGGAAAAAATCGTTGTTTTTACTTTAAGAAACTTAACATGACTTCAAACCAAGAAACCGTCAACTCGATTATATACACATAAAATAGCTTGAACCTTTAATATACAGAAAAGAAATTTTTAAGTACCTTCACTCTCACCTTTTGTGGGTATCTTCTAATTTATCTGAGGTATTGTGTGTTTGCCTCATGCTATGACTATGCTTCTTTACTGTTGATTTAATTCTAATTGTTAATTACAGCTCAAAGTGAGATCTTCCACTTTCACAATGTCACCTATAAATATCAAGGAAAAAAGAAATATGTATATATATATATATATATATATATATATATATGTTAGATCTCTATTAATTAGAATAGTATTCATGATGGATTGCTGAAAGAGAAAAGCTGCAGAATAATGTGGAATATTAAGAAACAAACTTCAAAAAGCTGTATCAATGATAAATACAAATATGAAAGTAACCATAAAAATTCAGTCTATGTTCACTTAATTGAAAATGTGTGTACATTATATTTTTAAATTCTCTACCCAGCCACTAAAAGAATTGAAAATGAGATCTATTTCTCCTAAATTACTAGGGACAAAATAAGAAAGAAAGCTTTCTATTCAGTCAAGTTGAGAAATCAAAATGAAACAACAAAGATGTCAAATCTTAAAGTATACAACAAGATGAAAATATGAGTTAAATTGTAAAAATGTAGACAATGCTTATTCTACCAGCATATGGGATTCTTTGCAAATGGTGGCAAGCTGTCTTTATTTTTATTACTGTACTCCTTGAATTTAATTAAAATTAGTTGTGTTCCTATAGCCATTGCTAGATTGTGAATTCCTAAAAGAAAATGCATGCTATACACTTGTATGTCCTGACTTTCCACCATAAAATATCTTTCTATAAATATCTGGTCAATGAATTAATAAGTGAATGGATGAATGAAGGAATGGGTGAATATACTTGATATATAGACTCAATGGCTATAGCATATATTCAATAAAGGTAACAATACTCATAGAGCTTAGAACACTTGGGTCCATGAGTATTTCTTTAATTGCAAAAAACATGGAATTTTTTTCGAAGGTTATTTGTCCATATATATATAGATATGTCTCTCTCTCTCTCTCTCTCTCTCTCTCTCTATATATATATATCTATCTATCTCATACCCTTTTTTACATATGAAAAAGTAATAGTTTTTTTTTGAGAGCCTTTAAGGTTTTCTATTTATAAGATCATGTCATCTGTGAATAGAGACAGTTTTACTTCTTCCTATCTAATTTGGATGCCTTTTATTTCTTTTTCTTGCTTAATTGCTCTGCCTAGGATTTCATATACTATGTTGAATAGAAGTTGTGATAGTGGGCATCCTTGTTTTGTTTCTGATCTTAGAGGTAAAGCTTTTGATTTTCACCATTAGGGATAAAGTTTAGTTGTGGACTGTAATATACAGCCTTTATTATTTTGAAGCACGTTCCTTCTAAACCTAATTAGTTGAGTTTTTTATATTGAAAATGTGTTGAGTTTTTGTGTTTTTGTTTTGCTTTGGTTTTTTTTTTTTTTTTGGTCAAATACTCTTTCTGCATCCATTAAGATAATCATGTGAATTCACCAGAGTCCCAGGATTAAAAAATTAACATACAATAGTCAGTTATGATTCTATACACTAATAAACTATCTGAAAAGGAAATTAAGAAAACAATCCATTTACAATAGCATCAAAAAATATAAAATACATAGGAATTAACCTAACCAAAGAGGTGAAAGATATATACACTAAACACCGTAAAACACTGATGAAAGAAATATTTTCTCCAACTGAATTACCTTTCTCCTATTGTCCTTTTGCTTGATTGACACACCCATTTTATAGCTAAATATTATGATAATTATGACAATTTAAAAATTTCTTCTTTTCACTGTGTTGGAACTTTTTCGGGGGGTCTCACAATCTATTAATTGTTTCTTGATTTGCTATAAGCTGTAACATGTTTCTTTTTTCCCCCTACCATCTAGTGTTTTCAAGGAACCAAAATAAATCTGATAGTTCACTGCAATATAAAGGAGCTGGAAAATCTTCTAATATTTCATTTACATACACAACAGGAATGGGGATAAATCTGTAAAATATTTTGTATGATTTTTCTGTACTTATTTGACTTTTTTACCATCATATAGATTACTTTTTCACTAGATATAAAATATTTTATTTGGCTGATGATTGTTAGGTTTTTTTTAATATTCTGTCTTTTTTGGTTGTTGTTCAATGAATATTGGTTGTATATAATGTCAAACATTGTACTAGACATTTAGGAGTTAAAAGTAAATAAGATGTTTTCCTTACTTTTGTGGAAAGGAAGAGTTTTCAATTTAATATTTTCCAATAGAATTGACAGGTGTCAGTTTCAATGATTATTACCTGCACATAGACACATTGTAATACCCATAAATTACAGATAGAAATTTAAAGAATACATATTTCAAAGCAACCAAATTAGTAATTTCATAATCCAGATCCAGATTTAGGACTTTTACAGCCTATGCTGATCTTTTTGAGCATGTTGTGGGGTGATGTAGTACTTTGATAAAAATAGACAAGTAAAAAAAAATAAAAAGAAAGAAAAATCTTTATCATTTAACCACACAGGGAATAAATATTCCTTTACATATAAACACCCGCCACATATACATATGCACACTCACACACACTCACTAGCCTAATAACCATTTATGTCAATGATTTGCTATAGTTAGAAATGTCATCTTTGGAATGGATGTTTTTTCTTACTTCTTAATTCTGTGTAAAGTTATCAGGTCTTTAGGAAACATATAATTTTGATTTCAGCTTTCCATACAGTGCATTAGGAATTTGAGTGCTTGTTCAAGAAGACTTTGTCCTAGAAGCAGATTTGTTTTCTCACAACATAAGAAATTTTAACTAGACCATGATACAGAGATAATGTAATAATGCTCATAGAAAATTTAAGAACACAGAAGAGTGGCTAATCTTTTTGAAACTAAATGTGTTTTCCTTGTTTGCTTGTTTGTTCCCATGGGAGGAACAATTGATGCTTAGAATGAAAAGATAGCTAGGCTGGATATACGGTAAAAGTGTGTTTGAAAACTGAGCACTTATTGGAGGAAAGGCATTGAGACCTTGAACAATATTGTTCAATATTTAAATGTATATTGATATCCCTCAGGAAGAATAAGGGGCCTCTGAAGAAGGATATGTTACAAGAGGCATCCTTAAATAAAGAACACGAATCAGTGAACTGACTCCTTTACTGAAAAAAAAAATAGAAATGTTGATTTATGGTTTGTCAGATAAACTATAACGGAACCTGACCCAGACAAGTCATTTTCTTGAATAAATGGCCAGATAAGCAGATATAATAGAAATCGATAGTGCTCTAATAATGGATTCCTAGCATATTTTGATGTAGAATAACATTTAGTTGAATTTTCATGTGTGATTAGCAAGAAGCAAACATACCTACATCTTTTTACATGAGTATGAGTCTATGCAGAATATCCTTAGAGGCTAGAGTAACTCTGGGGAAGAAGCACTGGACAGCCAACAAATCAGGATAGGTGGATACTTATGTATTCCATGCTGAGAAACTACTAGGTATTTGTGAATCACACCTGACACCCCAGATCATGAGAATCCTTTTATATACAAAGTGGTGTGGTTGTATAGGATTTGCTTATATTAAATAGAATTTGGATAAAGAGGTTAGGTACTCCTTATATAATATAAACTTTTTTATATTATGCACTGTATGTTACATTGTGCTATGCCCTTTCCACTCCATTGGGCAATTAACCCCCACTGTGTTTTAGCCACATCACCTATAAGGCTCAGTTCTTAGAAGATTATTTGACATTAGCTATTTACTTCTTGACAGAGTCACATTGTGTTTTGGATTAATCTCATATTTTGAACTCAGGTCCAGGCCATTCCCCATTTTAAAAGAAAATAAAATATTTTTTTCTGATCTAGTGAAATGATTACATGGTTTTTATCCTTTCTCTTGTTGATGTGATGTATCGTGTTGATTCATTTGTGACTATTGAGCCACACTTGCATCCCAGGAATAAATCCCACTTGATCATGTTAAATGATTTTTTTAACGTATTGTTGGATTCAGTTTGCTAATATTTTGTTGATGATTTTTGCATCTATGTTCATCAGAGATATTGGCCTGGAATTCTCTTTTGTTGTAGTGTCCTCTGGAATAGGTGTCCGGGTAATATTAGCCTCATAGGATGAATTTGGAAGCTTTCCTTCCTCTTCTATTTTTTGGAATAGTTTGAGAAGAATATGTATTAACTCTTCTTTAAATGTTTGGTAGAGTTCACCTGTGAAGCCATCAGGTCCTGGATTTTTGTTTGTTGGGAGTTTTTTGATCACTGATTCAATTTCATTGCTGGTATTGATCTGTTCAAATTTTCTATTTATTCCTGCTTCAGTTTTTGTAAGTTATATGTTTCTAGGAATTTATCTATTTCTTCTAGGTTGTCCAATTTGTTAACCCATAATTTTTCATAATATTCTTTTACAAGTGTCTGTATTTCTGTGGTGTTGGTTGTTATTTCTCCTCTTTTTTTTTTTTTGGATTTTGTTTATTTGAGTCCTATTTATTTATTTATTTATGATGAATCTGGCTAGAGGTTTATCAATTTTGTTGATCTTTTCAAAGAACCAGCTTCTAGTTTCATTGATCTGTTCTGTTTTTTTTTTTTTTTAAAGATTTTATTTATTTATTCATGAGAGATAGAGAGAGAGAGAGGCAGAGGCAGAGGGAGAAGCAGGCTCCCAAGGAGCAGGGAGCCCGATGCGGGACTCGATCCCAGGACCCTGGGATCATGACCTGAGCTGAAGGCAGACGCTTAACGACTGAGCCACCCAGGCGTCCCTGTTCTGTTGTTTTTTAAAGATTCCACAAAAACACTACTAGGACTGATAAATGAATTCAGTAAAGTTGACAAGATAAAAAATCAATATACAGAAATCTATTTCATTTCTATATACTAATAATGAAGCAGCAGAAAGAGAAATTAAGAAAACAATCCTATGTATAAGTGTACCAAAAATAATAAAATAACTAGAAATAAACTTAACCATAGAGGTGAAAGACCTGTACTCTGAAAACTATAAAATATTCATGAAAAAAATTGAAGATGACACAAACAAATGGAAAAATACTCCATGCACATGGATTGGGAAAACAAATATTGTTAAAATGTCCATACTACTCAAAGCAATCTACAGATTTAATGCAATCCCTACCAAAATACCAATCGTATTTTTCACAGAACTAGAAGAAATAACCTTAAAATTTGTATGGAAGCACAAAAGACTCCAAATAACCAAAGCAATCTTGAAAAAGAAGAACAAAACTGGAGATACCACAATCCCAGATTTCAAGATAGACTACAAAGCTGTAGTAATCAAAAGAGTATAGTGCTGGCATAGAAATAGACATATGGATCAAAAGAACAGAATAGAGACCCCGGAAATAAACCTCAATTATGTGGTCAATTAATCTTTGACAAAGGATGCAAGAATATGCGATGGGAGAAAGACCATTTCTTCAACAAATGGTATTGGGAAGCCTGGGTAGCTACATGCAAAAGAATGAAATTAGACCTCTTTCTTAAACCATTCACAAAAATAAACTCAAAATAGATTTAGGACCTAAATGTGAGACCTGAAACCATAAAAATTCTTAAAGAGAGCAAAAGCAGTTATTTCTTTGACATTGACTATAGCAACATTTTTCTAGATATGTCTCCTGAGGCATGAGAAAAAAAAAAGCAGAAATAAACTACTGGGACTACATCAAAATAAAAAGTTTCTGCACAGCAGAAACAACAACAACAACAAAAAAAACCCCACTGAATGGAATAAGATATTTATAAACAACATATCTGATAAGGGGTTAGAATCCAAAATATATAAGTAACTTATACAACTCAACACACACACACACACACACACACAATCCAATTAAAAATGGGCAGAAGACATGAACAGACATTTCTCCAAAGACAGGGAAAGATACTCAAGATCACTAATCATCAGAGCAATGCAAATCAACATCACCAAATGAGATATCACCTCACACCTGTCAGAATGGCCTAAGTGAAATATACAAGAAACAGCAAATGTCAAGAATGTGGAGGAAAAGGAACCCTCATGCACTGTTGGTGGGAATGCAAACTGGTGCAGCCACTGTGGAAGACAGTATGGGGGTTCCTCAAGAAATTCAAAACAGAATTACCATATGATCCAGTAATTCCACTACTGCGTATTTACCTAAAGAATACAAAATACAAAAAACACTAATTTGAAAAGATATATGCACCCCTATGTTTTTTGCAACATTATTTACAATAGCCAAGATATGGAAGCAACCCGAGTGTCCATCAATGAATGAATGAATAAAGAAGTGATACACACACACACACACACACACAATGGAATGTTAGCCTAAAAAAGAATTCAGTCTTGCCACTTGTAACAACATGGATGGATCTAGAGTTTATTATGCTAAATAAAATAAGTCAGAGAAAGACAAATTCCATATGATTCCACTCATATGTGGAATTTAAGAGAGAAAACAAGCAATCAAAGGGGGGGGGGAAGAAGGAAACAAACAAACAAACAAAAAACAGACTCCTAAATATAGAGAACAAACTGGTGGTTACCAGAGGGGAGATGGGTGATGGCACGGGTGAAACGGGTGAGGTGATAAGAGTACCCTTATTGTCATGAGCCCTGAGTAATGTGTAGAATTGTTCAATCACTATATTGTAAACCTAAAACTAATATAACACTGTACATTAATTATACTGGAATTTAAAAAAACAAATAAAATTAATAGAATAAAACATTTCTATACTATAAAATGTACATTTTAGAAATTATATAAATTTTTGTTTTATTTATTCATGCATTTATTAATTTTGTTGTCTATGTGTTAGGCCTCATTCTTGAAAGATTTTTAGACTGTGTGGAAAAGACAGATTTGTGGCAAAAATATAGCAATAAGGTATTGCTGGGGCTACTAATTAATTCAAATATTATTTATTGAACTTCTATCATATTTTATTGCCTGAGTCATTGAGGAGATTAAATCAGAAAAAAAAATAAATAAAGCATTCAATGACAAGCATTTGTAAACTGATACAAAAATGATAGTGCTTGATTTTAGAATGTTTTATTGTGCCCTTGAAATTACTTACTTTAGGTAGTCACCTTCTTTGTGTTATATGTTTATCACTTTTCAGATATTTTGTAATAATCAGTTAAAGTGCTTTAAACTGTTGTTTAAAGCGACTGAACACTGCTCATATTATCTAATACAACTTCCTCTTCTTAAATACACGAAGGATATTGATACCTCCATAATTTTGCCATTTTTTCAATGTGGAAAGGCTTTAAATACCCTATATTCGTTGTGAAGTTATATATATCCTTGAAGGCCTGGTTCATCAATTTATCACCTTTACTCGCCCATTAAAGTATACAATTCACAAAAGAAAAGACAGTTGCTCATATATATCCTCATGCCACTTCAAACATAGTGCTTGCATAAAAAACCCCAACAGTGAACTTATCAGAAGAATCCACTAGGCTTATTGTCTCATGTAATTATCAATAGCACACATTGCATTTCAAAATTATATGATCATTCAATTATAGTCATGTGTTCCTGTGAAAATTGATAGGGTGTGAGCTTTTTTTGTCTCTAAGACCTAAGAATTTGTTGTTATTGTTGTTTAATCACATTATATACTAAGTCTTTCTGAGGGAATACAAATTTCAATAATGACAGAATAAGATCTTCAAACTTACTCTTCCATTGAAAATAAATAGAAAACGTGGAAAAAAGCATGACCAAATCTTTTTTAAAAATCCGTGAGATGCAATGGAGAATTGCAAGGGCAAGACCTAATAATACTAGAAGCCCAGAGCTTTGAGCTCAGCATCTGGTGCTGCTTTTTCTTTAGAATACCCCTATAATCCCCAAAGCAAGAAAAGTGGATGGGTAAATCTGAAAATCTAGGCAGATTTTATGACATACAGAACTGAAGGGACAGATTTGGAGTTTAAGTTTTGCCACAAGTTGGTATGCTTGGTAAACAAACCATTATTTGAGGTTAGATCCATGTCTTAGGAGTAATGATGAACTGAAAATAAATCAGCACTCAAGGGAATCAATTTGAACAGAACACTTACAGATACTGAATCCTAGCTTTACTTAAATCCCCAATCAAGTTAGGTAAATCGGAATTACTAGTGTTGCCTGCCTAGTTGCCTGCCTATCTGCCAGGCTTTCAAATTATTTCTATAAATTTTCATATTCATTGTGTGATACTCTACCAAAAATTACCAGGTGTACAGGTGAAAAGATGTGTACAAAGGTGAGGATAACCAAAAGACAATAAAAACAGACCCAAGGTCGATCCAGATAATGCAGGTTTTAGACAAAGATTTTAAGATAGCTTTATTATGTTCAAGAAAGTAGAAAGCAAGATTGGTAATTTTGTTCATGTGAAAAAAAAACAGGAAGAAAAAACAAAGAAAATTTAAGAACTAAAAAATATACAATAACTTTGGGGCACCTAGGTGGCTCAATTGGTTAAGTGTCCTACTCTTGATCTCAGCTCCTGTCTCCATCTCAGGGTCATGAGTTCAAGCCCAGTGTGGAGCCTACTTAAAAAAAATACAATAACTTAAGAACAGATTAGACACACCAAAAGATAGTATATGGATAGAGGGTAGTTCAGAAAACAACAACAACAACAACAACAACAAAAATAAGAGGGAAAATAGAAATTACCCAAAATTTTACAAAGAAAGGAATATAGAAAATATTCTAATATACATATGACTTGATTCCCAGAAGAAGATGATGGACAGAATTGAATAGAGGAAATATTTGAAAAATAAGTACTGAAATGTTTTTTGAAACTAGCAAAAATATCAAACCAAAGGAAGCATAGCAAAACCAAGAAGGGTAAATGCAATAAATAAATAAATAAATAAATAAGCACAAAAATAAAATTTCAGAAATGAAAGAAAATGAGGAAAAGAAGAAAAATATTGAGATAAATATAATACATTATATTCAAAGGGGCTGAATATGACAGTTAAACTTTCTTTTTTTTTTAAGATTTGATTAATTCATTTGACAGAGAGAGACACAGCGAGAGAGGGAACACAAGCAGGGGGAGTGGGAGAGGGAGAAGCAGGCCCCCCGCTGAGCAGGGAGCCCAATGCGGGGCTCAACCCCAGGAGCCTGGGACCATGACCTGAGCCAAAGGCAGACACCCAACCAACCAAGCCACCCAGGCGCCCCGACAGTTAAATTTTCAATGGTGATTATAGATGCTAGAAAACAATGAAATTAAATTTTAATGAGCAGACAGAATATAACTATCAACATGGAATTATAAACTCACAAGTATATTCTTCTACAATAAAGATGTTATAGACATGGAATGGGTAGAACAAACTAAAAATATATAGTAAGTTAGTGGAAATGAATCAGTTAAAAAACTGCTATCTTTTGCTGCATAATTAACTGGCCCCAAAGTAGCCAATTAATGCAACAACCATTTTATAATGTTCCATGATGTTGTGCATCAGAAATTCAGACAGTGCTTGTCTGGCAGATTTTTCTGCTCTACTTGATGATGGTTGATTGATCCTTCAGTGGTGTTCAACTTTGGGCTATAGTGGTCTGAAGAATCAGAGATGATTTTACTCCCACGCATTTTGCCTTGGCTGGAAAATATGGAAGTTTGAATACATCTGGGCTCTTCTTCTCTATAAATCCTCGGGACTCTTCACATATTTTCTCCAGCAAGATAGAATTCTGAAGTGTCTGTGGGTTCATTGAATAATGGTTCCAAAAAATGTAAAGTTTCCAGTCCTTTAAGGTCATGAACTACTAAATAGCCCAATGTTACTTATGTCTTAGTATTTAAAGAGGCCACAGAACATACCTATTCAAGTAGAGTGGACGTAGACCTCGCTTCTCAGTGGGAGGGGTGCCAAAATATGTAGCTCTTTAAAAACATCCACAAACCCTAATTCACTATCATCACAAAAGTATATTCTGATTTCCCTCTGGAAATCGGAGGGGGGAGATGTACCATGAGAGACTATGGACTCTGAGAAAAAACTGAGGGTTCTAGAGGGGAGGGGTATGGGAGGATGGGTTAGCCTGGTGATGGGTATTAAAGAGGGCACATTTTGAATGGAGCACTGGGTGTTATACGCAAACAATGAATCATGCAACACTACCTCAAAAACTAATGATGTAGCTATTGGTGATTAACATAGCATAATAAAATAAAAAAAACAAAAAACAAAAGTATATTCTGAAGACTGGTTATCTTCTAATTATTTATCAAATGTTGGTGACCTTTTTATGTGCAAATAAAAAATTATAGACACAAGTTACAATTAAATTGGTATTTTTTCAATAGTCATAGATCAATAAAATGTTTAAAAAGTGTATTAAAGAAAAAATTTTTCAATAAGTTGTCCTAGGGTACTTGGATATACGTTAGAAAAAAAGATTAATTATTGTTCCCAACTCTTTAATAAAATTTAATTCTATATGAAATTGGACTTAAATTTGAAAGTCAACAAAAATCTAGAAGACTATCTTTATAAACTTGGTCTAGATAAGGATTTCTTAAACTGGGTAAAATTAACAATAAAGGAAAAAGATAAATTGATGCTGTCTTGTAATTAGTATCATCTCTTCATCAAAAGAAAACATTGTTCAGAATATGAAAAGGCAAGCACACAGTGAGAGAAAATATTTGTGATTTATATTTAACAGAGGATTCATCCAAGGGATAAAACCCTGATGAACCATGGAAAAGTCTTGACCAGACACTCCACAAAAGAAGCCATTCAAATAGAGAAACAAGTAAATAAATAAATGGAAATTGTTCTCAACCTCAATAATCATTAGGCAAAAACTAGTCTCTGCTGTAAGAACTGAGGACATGTTTAGGGTTGAGTAAGAGGTAACTAATGTCCAGTCAAGATATAGAAGGTGACTTTTGGATCACTGTCAAATTCCATTTCTTTATTTTGGTGGCTACCTTGTGTATTCAATTTGTAAAGTTTTATTGTTTTATGCTAATGTGCGCTTATTTGCATATATTTACATGCAGCAATAAAAAGTAGAGACATAGATGAAAAAAGGAGAGAAATGTTTTTCCTCTTTTGCCTTTTCCAGAATGTGACACAGTTGAAATCAAACAGTATGTGGCATTTTCAGATTGGCTTCTTTCACTTAGTGTTGAGCATTTAAGTTTCCTCCATGTCTTTTCATGGCTTGATAGCTCATTTCTTTTTAGTGCTGAATAATATCCCATTATCTGGATATACTACATTGTGTATATCTATTCGCCTACTGAAGGACATCTTGATTGCTTCTAAGATTTGGCAATTATGAATAATGCTGCTATAAACATATGTGTACAGGCTTTTGTATAGATGTAAGTTTTTAGCTCCTTTGGGTAAATACCAAAGAGAGTGAGTACTGAGTCATATGGTAAAAGCATTTTTAGTTTTGTAAGAAGCCACCAGAATTTCTTTGAAAATGATGTACCATTTTGTATTCCCACCAGGTATGACTGGGAGTTCCAGTTGCTCCACAGCATTGCCGGAATTTACTGTTGTCAGTGTTCTGGATTTTGACCATTGTGATAGGTATGTAGTAGTATCTCATTGTTTTAATTTGTATTTCTTTGATGCCATCTTTTCACATGCTTATTTGTCCTGTATATCTTCTTTGGTGAGGTATCTATAATACATTTGGCCAATTTTTATCATGCTGTTGTTTTTTTATTATTATGTTTTAAGAGTTCTTTGTATGTTTTGGATAATAGTCCTTTATCAAATACGTCCTCTGCACATATTCACTCCTAGTTCGTGGCTTTTCTTTTTATTTTCTTGATTGTGTCTTTCACAGAGCAGGGGTTTTTTTAATTTTATTTTAATGAAGTCCTGTTTTCCTGTTATTCCTTACATGGATTGTGCCTGTGGTGTTGTAATTAAAAGGTTATTGCCAAATGCAAAGTTATCTAGATTTTCTCCCATGTTATCTTCTAGGAGTTTTATAGTTTTGCATTATACATTTTGGTCTGTGATCCATTTTGAGTTAATTTTTGCAAAGGGTATAAGATCTGTGCCTGGATTGTGTGTGTGTGTGTGTGTGTGTGTTCAATTGTTGCAGGACTCTGTTGAAAAAAATCCCCTTTCTCCTTTGTCAAAGATCAGTTAACTGTATTTATGTTGGACTATTTATGGGATCTCTATTCTGTTACATTGATCTGTCTATTATTTTGCTAATATCACAGTCTTGATTTCTGTAGCTTTCCACTAAGTCTTGATATAGGGTAGTGTCAGTTCTGCAACTTCATTCTTCTTCAGTATTGTGCTGGCTATTTTCTGTTTCTTTTGCCTCTCCATATAAAGTTTAGAATCAGTTTATTAATACCTACAAAATAACTTGTTGGGATTTTTATTGGGATTGTAATGAATGTACAGATCAAGTTGGGAAGAGCTGACAACTTGAAAATATTGAGTTTTTCTATCTCAGTATTGAACATGGGATGGATCGCCATTCATTTAGTTCCTCTTTGATTTTTTATCAGAGTTTTGTACATTTCCTCATTAGATCTTGTATGTATTTTGTTAGACTGATGCCTAAGTATTTCATTTTTGAGGGTATTAATGCAAATTTTTGTTTTTAATTTCAAATTCCACTGGTTAATTGCAGATATATAGGAAAGAGATTAACTTTTATACATTAACCTTAAATACTGTAAATTTGCTATAGTTGCTGTTTAGTTGCAGGAGACTTTGTCATTCTTTCCTGTTTTCTGCATAGATGATCATGTCATTCAGGAACAGAGTGTATTTCCCCCTTTCCCATCTGTATATCTTTTTAACCCTTGTCTTTTTGCATTAACAAAGACTTACAGTATGACATTAAAAAGGAGTGATGAGAGAACATTTGTACCTTGTTCCTTTCTGTGGGAAAACTCTGAATTTTTCACCATTAAGTATGGTATCTATAGATTTTTATGTAGATTTTCTTTATGAAGTTGAATAAGTTTCCCTGTATTCTAAATTTACTGAGAATTTTCATCATGAATGGGTGTTGGAATATGGAAGCTTTTGATAACTAATTTTGCATACGTGTGCTTTTAGATTAGCTTCTACCCTCTTATTTTTCCGTTCTATCTTTGTTTTCTCCTAAGGGATTTCCCTTAATTATTCCAAAGCTCAGCTTTACACTAAAAACATGTTTCTCATAATTTATATTTTGTTACATACTGCATTAAATAAAAATGTGAACAGTATACATTAATTAACTGTAATATACAGGATGTGGGATAAACCAGGATTATCTGTACTCTTTAACTATCTGTACTCTTTTAACTATACTTCTCAGAGAGAGTGTGAATTTTTATGCTTTTGTTCTCAGATTATTTTGTCTTTAGACTCTGATTTGTGTTAAATGCTTCCAAAGGGGAAGAAAAAAAGTACATGGACATTTTTAGTCATTTTATATCTTCCGATATGCTAATTTTTACTTCTTAATGTAAAATTTTAAAAGAACTCCTAGGTATGTTAAATTGAAGGTGAAATTGCCTATGTCTAAATTAAGAGGAAGGATAAAACATACAGAAAGCATATAAATAAGTTAATATTAGCAGAAGCATAGCAATTGACAGTATTGCATTCTTACAGTAATACTGTATATTCCCTAGTCATTGAATGTCCTTAGAGTCACACTTTTTTTATATTTGAAACTCCAATTCCTGTTCAAATACAATTAGTCTTAAGAAAGGTAACATGTTGGGCGCCTGGGTGGCTCAGTTGGTTAAGCGACTGCCTTCGGCTCAGGTCATGATCCTGGAGTCCCTGGATCGAGTCCTGCATCGGGCTCCCTGCTCGGCAGGGAGTCTGCTTCTCCCTCTGACCCTCCCCCCTCTCATGTGCTCTCTCTCTCTCTCTCATTCTGTCTCAAATAAATAAATAAAATCTTAAAAAAAAAAAAAAAGAAAGGTAACATGTTGGGCGCCTGGGTGGCTGGGTTGGTTAAGCAACAGCCTTGGCTCAGGTCATGATCCTGGAGTCCCAGGATCGAGTCCCGCATCGGGTTCCCTGCTCAGCGGGGAGTCTGCTTCTCCCTCTGACCCTCCTCCCTCTCATGCTCTCTGTCTCTCATTCTTTCTCTTGCAAATAAATAAAAAAATAAATTAATTAAAAAAAAAGAAAGGTAACATGTTTAGATATTCTGTCATTTATACTTTATAATTAAGAAATGGCAGGTATTTTCTTAGGAGCAATATTGTTAGGTGACATACATTACAACATGATTTACATGAAGCTGACTAGGAGAATAAATGTTTCATAAGTATAATGAATGAGTTGACGTAAATATGCAAAACTGGGAAGTAGGGAGATATTAACAACTGTCTTTACCATCTTTTGTCCAGAAACAGAATTGTGTACAATGTCAGTGTTAGGAAAAATTAAGTGAAAGATCACACAGCAAAACATTTAAATAAATAGTTTAGTAACAGCTGCTGCTAAGAATTGCAGTTAGAGTGTCTGTATTTTAAAGGGCAAACAAATTCAGCTGTTAGGGATGCTATTAAAAATAATTTTAAAAACTTCAAAAGCACACAGAACTTGTCACACACACAAATATGACACAGTCCTGGTTCTCTCACTCATGTCCCATCCTCATCCCTCCTCAGAATGTTAACAGGTTATGATTATTGGAGTGTGTGTGTGTGTGTGTGTGTGTGTGTGTTGCAGGTGGAATGCTTCTTCTGAGCCATTGCTAGAGGACTTGGAAGGAGATGCTGGGAAAGAAGGAAAGCTAATGATGATGGAAACTTTATAGCTCAAAACTAGACAGTTGGCTTCTGAATAAATGATAGCTATCCTGTGTAATAAATAAAATTATTTCCATGTCCTCTCTCCTCCAGTTTGTCCTATGCCATCATATCTAAACCTGATAATTCCTCTTCATTTCCAAAAAATTAGAAAATATTCTTATACTCTCTAAGAGGTAATAAACTTATTTATAGGCAGAAAAACACAAATATGAATAGTAAGTATCTTTTCCTGCTTCCCTCAGTTTCACTAGTCATTTGCTACTGATGTAATTAAAAATGTAGAATTTCTCCTAGATTGAGACTAATATTGTGGAGAAATACAAGATGTTGGAAGCAGAACAGTCCCCAAACCAAATTGAAGCATATTTTTATCTATTTATTTTATTATGTTCAGTTATCCAACATATAGTACATCATAAGTTTTTGTTGTAATGTTCAACGATTGATTAGTTGTGTATAACACCCAGTGCTCATCACATCACGTGTCCTCCTTAGTACCCATCACCCAGTTACCCCATCCCCCACCCTCTCCCTTCTATAACCCTCAGTTTGTTTCTCTGAATCCAGAGTCTCTCATGGTTTGTCTCCCTCTCTGATTTCTTCCCATTCAATTTTCCCTCTCTTCCCCTATGGTTCTCTGTGCTAATTATTATTTGTGTTAATACAAGGGCAGGGATTTGGATAAAATAGTTAAAGACAGCTCTTTTACTTATTTTTATCTTTTTTTATTTTTTTAAGGGCAGTTTTTTTAAAGAGTTTTCCAAAGTGGAACAGGGGATGAGTTCCTGAGAAGGGAGGTAAACTAATAAAATGTAAACTGGGGGAAAAAAAAGAAGCTTCACCTATAGAAAATGAAAAGAAGTTAGAGTACAGGGGTAAGATTTTAGGTTGGGCGATCTGGTGGGGATAATGATGGATGTGTTCTGCTGTAGTGTTTATTTTCCAGTGTTATCAGAGGGAAGGCAATCACTGTAGAGTGAGGAAGGGAGAGAAAGTTTTAACTTTTAAGAAGGAAGAACATGTGAAATAGCCATCTTATAGAGTAATTCCCAATATTTTCATATCATGGTACAAATAGAAACTAAAATTTGGGCAAAGTACTGGAATACGTGGGTGAGTGTACTCACAGCTGGAAGTGGCCAGGAGTAATTACAGGGTAACTAAGGCCTCTGATTCATCCCAGACATCACTTAGCTGCTCTGTGGGTGGTGGAACAAATATTTTGCAAATTTGTAACCTATTTGCAGCATATCAGTACATCAATCATAAACTCCAAGTGTGGAGCCACTGTTCTCATGTGCTGGTTGAATGCTTACTCTGCTTTTATTGACCAAACAAAACCATGCAGTGGCCACTTGCTTGGATTTGCAATACATTTCCTAGAAAGTCCAGTTCTCCTGCCTTAACAGACTCAAATTTTTGATCCATTATTATAGTCCTCAACTGGAGCCTTGACGTTGACAAATATTGACTGTATTTTCCTACTTTCCTATCTGACTGCTTCCTTCCTTTCCCTCATCTCTCAAATACAAAGCAATTCCTTCTCCTTCTTCACTGCAGATAAAGGCCACTTGTTCTGATTTTGTGAAAAATTTGAAGTAATCAGAAGATGAATTCCATGGACTCCAACCAGCAGATATACACACCTGCAACATTCCGAACTCACATGCTCTACATTTCAGTTAATTAAGCGAACTTTGCATCTCTTATTTAAAGCCAATCCCATCAAGGGTGTTCTAGATCCTATGCTTTTCTTTGCTACTTAAGAACATTGCTAGAGGATCATTATTTTTCCTTCACTAGAGTGAAGAAATGTTGGAATATATATAAAGATGTTTGTTTATATATATTCCATCTTATAAAAATTCAGTAAGAACATTCTCTGAGAGCACTTACTCTTCCAATGGTAATGAGCTCTTTTACTGCTTGCTTCTGCAGCTAATCAATTTAAAATAGTTATCTATATGCACTTTCTTTAGTTCCTTTCCTCCCATCTCCTTTTCCTTCATTTTGTTTTATTATATTGAACTATACATATGATAGTATGCATAATTTATATGCAAAAAATACAGATTTCAAGTTTACATTTTGATGAATTTTAACATATAAATACACTCAGGGAACCCATAACTCTATGAATATATAATATCTACATCACTCTAGGCATTTCCCTAATGTCTATTTCCAGGCAATTCTCCCAAACCCCCCTGAGGGACAGACTGTTGGATTGGCAACTGTATTATTACAGTACAATGGGAGAGGAAGATGGAGAATGTTTGTTGGGAGAAGACCCTAGGGATACCTAAATGCTATTAGCATTAGCCTCGTATTGTCTAGATAGGGATAAATTTATTCCATTTTATCAAGTGAAGAGCCTTCTAAAATACTCTAAATTGAAGTTTTCTTCAACAAACTAAGTTAGACATTTTGACATGCCCATGTATTTAGGAATACCTTTTGCACAAGGACATTGGCCATGATAAATAAGCCAGTCTGATATAAGTGGTATCAGGCTGCATATACCTATAAAATATAACTTAATTTTTGATTTTCATGTACCAGACTGAGTTTGGCAGATGTTCTTGGGGTTTTGGTGACTACGTAGTTCACAACATTTAATCAAATAGACATCTGCCTGGTCCCATAACCTGAGACATTATACCTTTTCTGGAGACGGGGGAGGGGGGGAATAGAGAACTACTATTGCAAAATTATTTTTCATTCATTTAGTGGGTCCTGACTCCTTTCAGGCTGCTGAAGTTGAGTTCTTTCCCCTGTCTTCTATATGACCCAGGTGTCTATCTTCACATGGTTCTCCTCATCAAGTCACAAACTTAAGATTGATGCCATTTATTTTTACCTCTCACCCAGGGTAAGGCAGACACTTATTGATGGCTCTGGGCTCACCTCCCTGGATTAATACTCTGGGTCTGCCACTAGCTATGTGTTCAGTGGCAAGTTGTTTAACATCTTCTTGCTCTGTTCTCCTCCTATGTATGTAATATCACTGACTTCATAGGATATTGGGGATATTGCATTAGAAAACAAATGTAAATCACTTTCTGCAAGTCCTGCCTCTTAGTAAGCACTTAATAAATATTAAGGGTTATTATTATTAATTGTGAAAAGGCAAAGGGTACCTTCCACAGATTCTGTATCTATTAGTTCCACTTTCTTTCCACGGTGTTCCCAGCATCATGAAAGCATTATTTATTCAGCTGTTTCACTGCTCTACACTAGCGTGCGTACATCCCATTGCCACACAGGTATTCCCTTGTCATCACCCCATAGAACCTCTCACACTCATAACATACAGGTTAGTAGTCCTCATTCCCATTATATTAGGAAACATATAATACTTTAAAAAAAAAAAAGGAGAGATGCCAAGAATCCAGGTTATACATGTGGGACTCTTCTAAAATGTTTCAGAGTATTTCAAAAACTAACTGGAAAATAAACCCTGAAAAAAAAAAAAAAAAGAATCCTGTCAGAACTGTGAGGGCTTTCTAGCATCCTTCAAATTGCTCATACAAAAAATGATTTCTAAAGACACATTGGCTTCACAGATAGGAGCCCCACCTTCCAGATTTTGTTGTCCATATCAGAAAGGCTACCTACCCTAGGATATGATAGAATACAGGCAGTCCTTGTCATGAGTTCAGTGGCCATATTTTTGTAATAATTTTATGTGGTTTTTATCATTTTTATCTTTTCACTAAGAGCTCTGAGGAGTTATTCTACTCTTTCAGTTACTCTAAACTTTTCTTTTTTTTCTGAGTCTTGCTGAGTCTTGCCTTGAGTCCCTAAATACCTGAACATCTGGGTAAGGCAACAGTTATTACTAATTGCCAAACAGTTCTCCTACTCCACTGCCCAGATATATAGTGGTATTGTCTTCTCTGGTCTTTTTGTACTCAGATGTGGCCCACATAACTCATTTTGTCCAATGAGCTGTGAGCAGATGTGACATATGATACTTCTGGGCTATCATATGCTTTTGCTAGTGTAAAACCCTTCAAAATTCTTTTTCCCCCCTCCGGCATAGTGATTGGCCATGTTTGCAATGATGTCTTCTCTATTTGCCTGAGTATTTTTGATAATACTGAGCAGAGCACACCTGCTAACCTACAATAAGCATATGACATATATCCTCTCTTACTTGAAACATTCTGGATTTAATTTCTTCCTTTGGCCACCACCTTGGAATTCAGAACTCCAAGCTGCACCCCACAATTATATATAACATCAATGAGGTGTTTTTCAATCCATGTTATCCCAGGACTCTGTAGGAAAGGTAGAACAACAAATATATTTTCCTTTTCTCAAATGAGAATGTGGGCCTTAAGCAGTTGCAAAGAAATTGTACTCAAACCTAAATCTTGATATTTCAGATAGTGATCATTTTCAGATAGCATCTTCTACTTAACCTTTCAGGATCCTAAGACAATTGCTTTACTCTAGATTATTTGTTTTTCCTTTCAAGATTCACACACAGCAACTCTTTTCTCTTTCTGCCTAAGCAAGCTGTCTTGGATTTTTGTGGTCTAACCTGGACGACTCTGAAAAAGTCTGTGTTGTTTCATTAAGAATCTAAGTCTTATTTGATATCTTGGATATGTGAGGGTGCTTTCAGATGAATAGATAATGTGTAAAATTATTTTTTTCACAAAATTGATTTGTAGAAACACTGTATTTAATTATTGATAGCAAAATAATGGCATTTCACAGCATTTTTATATCTATTTGTAATTAGTTTTCAAGAAATTTTATTAAGGTTTCGGGATGCTAAACTTCACATATTGAGAGAGTTTTTTTTCCTTTAAGTCTTTCAAATGTATAAAAATGTAGCATGTCTACATGAATGAAGGACTTGAGATAATGGTCTTGGTGTTCAGGCCCAGAATGTGTTAAATAACAGGGACTATTATTTTGAGTCAAAGATTTTGAGTCCATCTTTACTAATCCAATTTGCTGTAACAGTTCTGTACTCATCAGCTTGATTCAGACTGTCTCACAACCTCAGTAATTTTTATTTAAATAAATACAACATTTAAATATTTTAAAAGGCAACTTGATTTTAGATCTTCAGAAAATGGAGATTGTGTCTGATTTTTCTAAGTAAAACTTGTTGTCCAGAATTTAATTCAGTTGGAGAATTTAAACCCAAATCCTATTGCCCACCATACCCAAAACCACTTCATATTCACTCCAAGGAAGAAAATATAGTCTTATCACAAGAAAACGTATTTAAAAAAAAACAATAAATATGCAATCTAACAATATAACTGATTATCAGTAACATAAGAAAAAGTTTGGGAGGGCGCCTGGGTGGCTCAGTCGTTAAGCGTCTGCCTTCGGCTCAGGTCATGGTCCCAGGGTCCTGGGATCGAGTCCCGCATCGGGCTCCCTGCTCAGTGGGAAGCCTGCTTCTCCCTCTCCCACTCCTCCTGCTTGTGTTCCTTCTCTCACCGTGTCTCTCTCTGTCAAATAAATAAATAAAATCTTTAAAAAAAAAAAAAAAGAAAAAGTTTGGGAGAAGTCGCATGCAGCTGTTTAACAGGTGATCCAATCAAGTGGAGTGATACTGATCTGTCAGTCATTGTATTTCGCAAGTCTAGATTTCAAAGCTACAAAAATCATAGTTCAAGGTTCCTTTTGTTTTTCCAAATACTGGAAGTGGCATCTTTTAGGCTTTCTCTGAACATCCTGCCATCTTTGTTCTTCTCCCTCTTCATGCAGGGCTATTCCTCTATTATCAAAAGGCTAGGGACAGTGGTTTCTGAAACCACATAGACCCAATTTGGGAATTATTGCATTTTGTTGGTTGCTGGGCCATACTCCAAACTTACTGAATCTCTTGAAGAAAGTTAGAGTTTTTAAAAAAATGAATTTTTCTATAGAGCTCTTCAGTGATTCCAGCGCTACCCCAATCCATGGCACAGTATTTATAATCATTGGCTCAGGCACTGCCTTTAAATTCTGATTCTTAACACTTTGAAAAAATCCACTTGCTAGAAAGCCCCCTCCACAGGATTAACCTGCCAAGTGATACCTTTATTAAAATAGTTGGTTTAAGAAAAAATGCTTAGAGGAAAAAATAGTTGCTCTATGCCTCCATATTTTCCACCCCAAATTACTCAGTCTCTGAACGTAGATATTCTTCCATTCTTTACCTTCCTATACTTCTTATACTGATTTTTTTCCAAAAAAAATTGTTCTCAGTATCCTGATTGGTAGATATACAGAGTATGAGTAAGTAGGTTTCACACAGATCTGCATTAATATATATGGCTTCTGTCCAGAAATCTCATGTTTAATGGGTGAGTCCTTTTAAACTCATTCCTATACTACTGATATTCAGAA